>NC_137980.1:30474521-31074521 GCF_963924665.1 Micromys minutus
CATAATCCTGTAATCTCAACCCTGAGAAGGCTGAAGTGGATCCTTGAACTCATTTCAAGGCTGACCTGGGCATTGGCAAGAATCCAGCTTAGAACACATGCAAGGCGGTCTTACCTTACATCCTGTCGCTTGGACTTGCTGTTCAAAGTTTTCAGTGGATGCTAAGTGCTCCTTCGCTTCCTCTGAGGAGTGGAGCATTTCAAAATGAACCTCTAGATAGTTTTTATTCTCTGGTGAGGGTTACTGGAGTTTTCCATCCTGCCTGAAGGGTAAATCTTGCAGTGTTTTTATATCAAAGGGAAGAAGGTGGATGTATCCAGAAAACCATCACAGTTGCTTCAGAGACACTAGAATGGGCTAGTCTCGTGACTGCAAGAAGATGGTGGTCTTTCTCTATCACCCATGTCTACCAGGACTTGGGTATCACTTATGCTGTTGGGGGACTTTGTAGGGGTGTTTTGAGATCCCCTCTGAAAAAAAGTTTCCTTCACATTTGCTCATAAACCTGTAAAGCTTGTTTTTCTCTTAAATTCTCTCACCCCACATTTAACAAGCCCTAGTAGGATTTGAGAAGAGTAATGCCTCATGTGGGTGCGCGTATGTGTGTTGTGTTTACATTTGGTGGACTGTTAGGTAGCTTTGATCTTAGTTGTGGGTATACCTGCTTGTATTGCCAATCCTCACACTGTGAGCTTTTTGTATCTTGGTTTATTAGGCATCTGCTACTAGGTGAGTCATTTCTCTTCCTGGGGTTGTGATTCTTTTTTAAACTTTCCCTAAACTTAATATGTATTATAAAGTTTGGCCTTTCAATCTATTCTTTGTGCACTGGGATGACAGTTGATCATTTTATGCTGTTTCCAAGTTAGAATTGAGTGTTGGTTAGGCAGTGGTTCATCCTGAATAAATTCTAGTTACCAGGGTTTACATTCTACACATTAGAAACTTGTTCGTGTGCTTTTATTCTTGCAACTTTAGTTTAGACTACATTCCACTCTGAGTTTTGTGTTTAGGATGTTGAAATACTAGGATTCCTGACAACCAGAATTACTGGAGCCACTATCTAGCACAGTATTTGTGTTGATTTATAAATGTATGCCTTTTTGATTTGGGGTCATTTAACCTACATTGTCAAACTATGGATCCATGTTTAATGGTAATAATGAAACTTTTACCTGAGACAGAGTTTCTGTGAGGCCCTGTTTGTCATGGAACTTGTTCTGTAGACCAGGCTGGCCTTGAAAATCACAGAGATCCTGCCTCTGGGATTTAATTCATGTGTGTGTGTGTGTGTGTGTGTGTGTGTGTGTGTTTAGGCCAAAATTTGGCAAGGCTGAAAATGAATCCTATATTCACTGCTGGCCACATAAAAGTTAACAGTTGAGAAGTCTTGTCTGAATTTCCTTGGTCTGAATTTCCTTGGGTAGAAAGATTCTAGCCAGCTAAATAACCTGTTGTACAAATTCAATTTGCTGTTATAATTTGCTCTCAATTACCTGTAATCTAGTAAATTGGAAGGAGGTTGGTAATGGTGTACTTCAAGGAGGCCTATAGACCATCTACAGCTGCATCAGTTGTACAGGATTCTTTATTTCACACATAACTCCCAAGTGTTAGCTGTGGTGTGGAAGAAAAGTATTCAAAAGGTTGTTAGCATTCTAGTGAGTCTCCATGGTGACAGCAGTGAATGGGGAAGGACAGACAGCAAGTGGCCATGGTTGGGAACATACTGTGGCTTTAAATTCTATAGGCAGTGCACACTTCTGTATGCACCTTGCCCCTTTTGTCAGTGACAGAAGTCATTTAATGCATTATATATTAACTGGCGCGCTTGTGGCTTTTTTGTAAACAGCCTTGGGTAAAGAGGGAACTATGGAAGGTAAAAGATGATACTTCCAGGTTCAGAGGAAAGACTTCAAAAATAGAGTAAGTAGGTAAGCCCTGGTTAAATTCCCTAGTTTAAGAGAGAATGCCTAACAATGTTTCAGAATTGGATTCTGTGGAAGGTGAGGGTGTTGGAGCAATCCAGATTTGTTATTGTAAACTAGCAATCGGAGAAAAATTTAAATATACTGAAAAGCACTCATTAACTATACTGATAAATATTTTAGAATTCCAATTTGGAAAATGGTGTTGGCAACACTTCAAAATTACTTTGTATATGTTTGTAATTTGATTGGTTGTATTCTGTTGCACTCTAGAATTTGAAGGCAAGGTTACCTCGGCTTTAAAAAAATTTTTTTTAAAGGAAAATACTGAAAGAAACTTCAAGAGATCTGTTAATGCTAGTACCTGAATGTGGCATTTAACATGTCATGCAAACTGTTTTGAATAAATACTTGAGAAAAGCAATTAAATAATTGCTGTTGTATGAATGGGCATGATAATACTGAGCTTACATTTTTATAAACAGGTATGAGGCTGAAGTGGAGTCCTTATTAAA
This sequence comes from Micromys minutus, assembly GCF_963924665.1. Classification (NCBI taxonomy): domain Eukaryota; kingdom Metazoa; phylum Chordata; class Mammalia; order Rodentia; family Muridae; genus Micromys; species Micromys minutus. The sequence continues at coordinate 30,476,965 of NC_137980.1, forward strand.
TGTGAAAGGTGGCCTTTGAGTATTACAGTGTAGATTCAGCTAAATCATAAATAAAACTTTGAAACAGAAATTTGTTGTAAATTGCTTCTACAATCATTGATCTCTAAAGCATGCTATTGCCAATCAGTTTTATGTATTAAGACCTTTCAGCATGTCTTTTTAGTACTTGGTTGATTTCAAAATTATAAGATACTGTCTGTACATTTCCAGGACTTATTCTTTCCAGGCAGATTCCACTGGGACTGTTTCCATTGTAGAAGCCTTCTTATAGATTGTTCAAGGGGCGCTTACAGTACACTTTCCTGGGGTTTTAATTTGCACTGTTTTATTTTCTGGAAGATCACTTCTGTTTGTGATGTAGTGCTTGTCCTACAATTAAACTGTGCAGCACTCATGCATCTTTTGCACTGTCTTTTTTTCCCCCCAGTGTAAGCTGTTCTCTTGAATGGGTGGGTGTCTTTAAAGATCTTTTTTAGTTGAGAAGGTAAGAGAACTGCAATGGTTGGACATCACATTAGAACTTGAAATAATGGTTTCTTTGAAAATTTAGAGTCTGTACACAAGTAGTCAAAAAATTCCATTACACATTGAACAATCGATGAGTTTGGTAGAAAAACGGCTATTTTATTTTTCCCTAGAATGTTCATGAGGAAGGCTGTCAGGGTGGCAAGATTTTGTATGGAGGTATTTGTTCTTTGGTTTATGTTGTCTTTAGGTCACTATTTTCAGAAAGCACTAAGTTAGATGCTTAATGGCAGCAACATTAGCCAAGGTCTCAGTACAGGTAAATCCCGGAAACAAGGGGGCACTTCTTTTATTTCTTTTTGAGATAGGGCCTTGCTTGCTATGTATTATTCCTAGCTGCCATGGAATTCCTAAATGTTACTATGTCATGCCTCAACCACTCTCAAGCACTGGAATTACAGGCTTGTACCATTAACACAACTTATTGAGAGGAATGTGGATTATACTTAGTGTTGACCTTGCCAAGGCACTTAGTGGGTCTTAACAAATGACCCTGTTCGAAACTTGTCTTTTCCTGAAAAAGAAAAAGGCAGAATTAATAGGTTTTACCATAATTCACACATAATGAGCTTCTCTAGAGCCCTGTGAGCTTCGAGCATGTTGAATTGAGGATGGCTTTTGTTTCGTGGATTGTCAAGCTTGAAGTTTTAATACATTGCATGGGGATTGTGTGCAAGACCTGCTGTTAACTTATTAATATTGGGTAAATTCAACTCTAAACATCCATTTTTCCAGTTATAAGATGATAGGAACTAACTTGCCTAAGGACATAATTGGGTCATACTTAAGTGCTTTGAAGCTCGCAGCTTGCCTGCCTCTTGATGATATACACATCCCCAAGTGTAGCAAGGTCTTTGGAGGTGGAGCCCACCCAGGTACCTGTTAAGAATTCTGGATCTAGCCTGATGGTGGCATGCTCCCTTTAATCAAGTGACTCTCAGCTTTCCTAATGCTGCAACCTATATTCCCTCACATGGTGACCCCAACCATAAAATTATTTTTGTTGCTACTTCATAACTAATTTTGGTAGTTATGAATCATAATGTAAAATCTGATAATGCAACCCCTGTGAAGGAGCTGCTTGACCCCTAGAGGGATCACGGCCACAGGTTGAGAACCACTTTTCCATTGTAGGAGGCAGAGGTAGATAACTAGAATTCAATGCCAGCCAGGGCCACATAGTAAAGCCCTCCTTCAAGTTGTCTGATTGTAATGTTGAGGCTTGGGGATGAAGCTTTGCATGTTATCTGTGAAGTTTATAAGTGAGAAGTGGCTGATGTTAATGCCTCTGCTAGGTACAGAATAGAGAAATATGTGGTACAGTTAGCATCATTAGGACTGGACAAACGCCCCGGGCACTCTGAAGGAGCCCTGCCTTTGCTTCTGTGGGTCTGGGATCCCCTGTGTTATAAAACTTAAGAGTACTGGCAAAGAAGTCTTGGAGTGTTGCTGATTGGAAGAGGTCAAGACTTACAATTTCAGATTACTGGATAGCTAAGTTCCATGTGCTTAAACTAGAAATAAAGTCAAACAGCTTTGTGAAGAAAGGAAGGAAATACAGTTGAGTTAGGTAATTTAAAATATGAGGTGCTTGTATGATATTCAAGTGGCTGTAGTAATTGGGAGTTGGAAAGCTGGTAGAACTAGAGAGGGTGGTAAGGAAGTGAAGAAAAACACCCTGGGGAATCCTAAGTAAAGAGAACCAAAAGCTGATGTTTCTCAAGGCCTGCTATCCCTCCAGTAGCATCTGGTCTTTGTTGGTTTCCTTTCTCTTACTAGTCCAAGGGTCACTGACAACATAGGCTTCTGTCATCCAGGGTTGACAATGGACATTAGAGTTGATGGGAAGATTAAGAGTCTAATTGCCAGCACATTGTGTGTTCAATAATTTGTCAGTGCTGACTGGGCTGCTTCTCACTGCTGATCAAATGGAACTTATAGAGTCCAGGTCCCAACTCCTTTGTACCTCATGACATCTAGTGACTTGTCTTGGCCATTCCTTGAGTTTATGTGCAGTATGCTACTTATGTAGATGGTGTTTGATCATGTTGGTGCCATTTTTCTTATTTAGGACTAAAGAGATCCTAATGCGAGCTTTTCTTAGGAGTATAGCCACTTGTGTGTACAGGGATCATCCTGTTGCTGACATGAGGTCTCCGTGGTAATGTGTCAGCTTGGTATGGAGCCTGGGATATAGCCAGCTTGAGACCTAAATGCACAAGGTCTTTGATGCCCTGATACTTCTTTCTGCCAAGGTTTTCTTGTGGCAGCCTAAGCACAAAAACCAGTAAGAGAATAGTTTCTGAGCAATGCTTTCTGTCCTTTAGAACTGGAACATTCACATTATCCTGGAAAAACCCTTCAATTCTGCTTGATTGTGTAAGAAATGAGACTCCTTCAGCTGGAAAACAGGGCAACAACCTGTGCTTTTACTGTCCTATGTGATGGAGATGCTGAGCCTGAAAAACTCAAAATTCAAGACAGACTATATAGCTCAGGGATGCATTTGCTTAGTGTGTGCAAGGTCTTGGGTTTGACCCCTAACTCCCACTTCCTAAAAGTCACCGTTGTTTGAGGCTTTTGGCTCTTGGCTTTCTAATATGTAAAATGTGGGAACTCAATCGATGTTGAAGTGCTTGCCTTTCTAGTAGTAATTATACTAATGTGTACTGTTAGAATATACACATTTTATATGCAGAATTTTAAATCACTTTGTGGTTAGCCAGTTTTGTATGGTTTCAGAAGTAATGCTAGTGAGATGTGTGATTATTTTTCTTACTGTTAGAATTCTTTTATCTGAAAATAAGGAGCCAGACAACAAACTACTGATTATCCTATCTGACCCAAAACTAAGGCTTCAGATAGTATACTCATAATTGAAATGGATCCTGTGGCTTATGCCAGTGAGTACTTGATCAGGAAATATCAACCCTAAAGCGGTGTGATCGGAAGGGTGTCTTTAGGTCAGCCTTTTCCTTATCTAAAATAAAACCACCTAAGGGCTTCTGTGTGCTTACCACTGACCTATGTCTTCACCTTATGCTATTGTGCATAAAGGTCCTTTATTAGTGTCATAGTACAATGTAGTGCTGCACCACGGAGCCATCGGTATGTTGTGTGAGGCACTGTGGAGCTGCAGCCTTTCTCCACAGGTGTGTAGATGCGTGAGCGGCATGTGTTTCTTCAGTTGGAGGACAAGGTGGGTGTTGGAAGAGCTGGCTGTTCTCATCGCCACTGTTCTCTGAAGCGTCATGTGCCCTGGCTCCCTGATTGTCACTATATCATTTCCATTTGTATTTTAATTTTTGTCTGTCTTTATGTAGCCCTGGCTGGTGTGGAACCCAGTGTGTGAACCCTGCTGGCTTCAAGCTCAAAGACTGCCTGCCTCTTCTTCCTAAGTGCTGGGAAGGGAATGTAGTGCCATGCCTAGATTACTTTCCTATTTTCTTCCTTTTTTTTTTTTTTTTTTTTTTTTAATTTTCTTTGAGACACTACATTGCCCAGGCTGACAACCCCCCTCCCAAATCCCCCCAAATCTGCCTCACATTTCCAAAAGCTGTATTTAGTGCATGCATGAAACTAAATAATTGATTTTTAAAACTTTTAAGACCTTGAGTGGGTGAGGTGGCTCAGTGGGGAAAGGTGCTTGCTGCCAAGTTTGATGAACCAAGTTCAATCCCTGACAATGGGAAAGAGTTGCCATGTGGAGAACACCACTCTAGCCCTGTCAGTAACTGCAGAGTACGGGGGGATTCTGAGGCTGCTGGATAAGCTGTACTGTAAGCAACAACAAAGGGCTGTGGGGCAGTAAGACAGGACAAAGCCTGTGACCTGTAAGAGAATATGGCATAGTAGGTTTTTCATCCTTAAAAAAGGAATTGCCTCCTATAAAACAAAATGGCTTGAATTTTCATTTCAAATGAAACTATGGAAGATAAGGCTGTATACTCATGCTAAAATGCTCATTTCTAAGGATATTTTAGGTTAATTGTGGGTTTCTGTGTTGGTTATCAATAACTAATGGCAGTCAGTAACCCACTACTCATAAGGTTTGGATGACATTTACTTTGTAGGAAGCATGAGTATCCGCATTAGCTCCTGGGTACGTCATGATGTGATTTGGCACAAACAGCTGAGTTAAGCTTCAGCACTACAGTGCCTGGGTTTGTGCTTTTTCAAGTTTCTACTTTTTGAAAATTTATTTTATTTTTATTTATTTTATTTATAATAGTACACTGTATGCCTTCAGACATATCAGAAGAGGGCACTGGATCCCATTACAGATGGTTGTGACCCACTATGTTGTTGCTGGGAATTAACTCAGGACCTCTGGAAGAGCTCTTAACAACTAAGCCATCCCTCCAGCCCTCAAATTTCTACTTCTTGAAACAAATCCTCACATTGTAAGTAAGTCCAGGTTTCCCCTGGAAAACACTATGTAACTTAGGGTAACCTTGAACTCACAGCAGTCCTGCTTCAGCTTTGGGATTCGAGTGGTGTCCCTCCAATGATGGGAAGAATCCTGGCATGAGTCACAATGCTGTCTGCTTCTTGTTTTGAGCTATGATGTTAGAGATGGGTTGGCCTCGATCTCAGACCTGCCCACTGAGCCTCTTGAGTGGTGGGAAAAGGTGCACACCAGCCTTGCACGTGAGGGAGGCCATGGAGGGAGCACTACAGTGCACAGTAGTGCTAGGCACAGAAATCATGGCACAGAAACAGGAAGGAGTTGGAAGATGCTGAAGGGCCAGGAATCCTCTCCCCATCTCTACTACCAAGGGAGCTCACAGTTACTGGGTGCAGAGCTCTGTAATTCCTTGTAACACTTTATTGGTCAGGTGGGTATTACGTGTGTACTTAAGAGAATGATGATGATTGACAGGGGGATTGCAAGGGTGGTGATTACAATCTTGAAGCACTTCCACCGTGTCCTCTTGGGAATTGTCTTGGTGTTTTCAAATTCTTCAGCCTGAAATAGAAACACAAGCTTAGAAGTGTCTATTTCTGAATGTAATAGCACACTCACATATTGATAAAAACCATTTGAAAGAATATTTAGTTTTAACCGATTGGTAGTAATCAGTGGGACCCACTGATTTGTAAGGAGTGCCACTGTTCCAGGGGCTGGTCCTGAGCTGTGACTTTATCAATGCTGGCACCTTGAACGTATCTTCCCATCTCTATTTCTTTGTGATTTTACTGAATTACTATTTAATTACCATGTACTGAGAGTTCTATATCTTGATTAAATTCTACCAGTTCTGTTCTAGACACCTTGCTCTCAATTCTTTGATTTATTTGCCTGTGTGTGGCATGGATTCCCTAAAGCTGAAGTTCTAGGTGGTTCTGGGAACAAAACTTGGGTCCTCTAGAAGAGCTTCAAGCATGCTTAACTGCTGAGCCATCTCTTTAGCCCCTTGTTTCCAAGTTAATCAGTAAGTAAACGTTATATGATTGTCTTAGGATTTCCATTGCTGTGAAAACACCATGACCAAGGCAACTCTTATGAAGACAACATTTAATTGGGGCTGGCGTAGAGGTTCAGACCATTATCATCTCGGCAGAAAGCATGACAGCCTGCAAGCAGGCATGTGCTGGAGAAGGAGCAGAGTCTTGATCCAAAGGCAGCAGGGAAGACTCCCTACTGGGTGGGGCTTGAGCACTAGAAGCCCTCAAAGCCTGCCTACATAAAGGTACACTTCCTCCAATGCCACAACTGTCCCAGCGAGGCACACCCCGAGCATGTTCAAACCGCAAGGTGAGAGAAGAGAAAGCACTATGGCACACATTCTTGCCTCTTACTACATTTTAAATTCTCAGTGCGTGACAATGCATAACATCAAGTAAACTATTTATTGAAGTAGTGACAAGTTAAACACTGAAAATAACATGCACTCTGCAGAGGCACATATTGTGAGAATTAACAGGAAGTGAGCGAGTGGATCTAAGATGGCCGTCTTAGAAGGATTTTGATACTCACTAGCAATTTTCAGGAATAATTAGTATCATCAGGGCTTGAGTCCGCAATGTCCTCCACATACTCATGTTTGAACAGTTGTTCCTCAGCCTGGGGGTCTTGGGAGGTGGCACTAGCTTCTGGAAGCTTGTGAGAGATGAGCCTCTGTTGCTGACACATGCCTTCCTGACCTGAAACCCTTCTAAAGCTTTGAGCCAAAACTAAACCTTTTTCCTTGTTTCTCTCAGGTAATGTGGCCACAGACATCTAGAAATACGGATGTGTGTTACCCTCAGCACTTTATCATACAGTATGGCATTTAAATACAGATTTATGCAATGTGGATGAGTGGGTTGCCCACATGTCCCTCTGCACCATGTGAGTGCAATGCCTGAGTGTTAGAAGGGGGTGTCGGGTCCCCTGGGACTGGAGCAGCAATGGTTGAAAGCTGCCATGTGGTGCTGAGAAGTGAATTGGAGGGATGGCCAGTGTTCTTAGCCTCTCAGCCATGTGTCTAGCCCTGTCCTCACAAAGCTCTTTATTACTTTTGTCTAAATGGTTTCTTTTAGATATATTTTATGCACGTGCATGTTTTGCCTTCATGGATATATGCTGACCACATGCACACTCAGAGGTCACAGGGCCCTCAGAAGTCAAGAAGAGGGTGGCAGATGCCCTAGAATTGGAGTGACACATGGCTTTGTTCCCACTAGAATTACTAAATCTTTGGTTTTGCTTCTTCCTCTGAAAAACTTTTAGAATCTTATTTCCTTTCCCCAGCCCCCAAGTGTTAGGGTTAGAAGCACACACCACTTTCTTCTAACATCTCATGCTTTCTGTACTGGTTTGCTAACGTGAAGACTGGAAAGTCAGGATGAGTGGATGAGTCCTGTCATTAGTGGGATTCACAATACAACTCTCTGGTGTGGACCAGATCAGGTCACAGGTAGTGTCTGCCTATTCCCCCTTGGTTAATCAGTTTTCTGAGAGAGTAATCCTTTCGTCTCATGCTTGGATGAAACCTAGAGGCAGACATGTTTTGGAGTATTCACTTGATTCTTGCTCCATTTTTATCCAAAATTCATTTACTCTGTCCCAACCATACTTAGTACCTAAACGTAGAACTTCTCCGATCTGCTGTCTTTACAGCAAGTTTCTTACCCTCTTTTGGGGAAGCAGCTGGTTGAATAACATAGGGACGGATTCTAAGATACTTCTTTTAAAGCCTTCTAGACCCTACCGCACACATTTGCTTTTGCAAGTGCTACTTTGTGCTCCTTTCCAGTGTTCTACTGCCTGGACCAATCTATGTGTTAACACCTCTTGCTAGAGACTTGTTTTACTGTGCTCTCCTTTACTGGAGTCACTAACTACTTACTCATGCATGTTTTAGTTCTAAAAGTGCTGTTGGGTCTCACCTACCCTTGTTTTTAACCCTAGTGATTTAATATGTTCAAGTTATTGTTTTACCTATTTTATAGTGGAGTTTGTATTTGAGGGAAACCTGAAGGGATACAACATGTAACCCACTAATGTATGTGCTGCATTTATTTGCAGAAAAACTGGCCATTTATTGGTCCGCTTTTTGTTAAAACAAATATAGGACCAAGGAGCTGGCTCATTAATAAAAAGACTGTCCAGCAAACACAAGGACTGAGTTCAGATTCTTAGCACATATGTAAGAGCTGAATTTGGTAGCATTTGTCTTTAACCCTAGTACTGGGGATATTGGGACATGCTGCTCTTTAGAGCTTACAGACCAGCAAGCCTATCAAAGTAAGCTCTTGGCTCAATGAGAGACCCTGTCTAAAAAAAAAAAAGGTGGAAGGCAGTTGAGGAAGACATGTGGTGTCTATCTCTGGCCTCTACATGCTCCCTCCCATGTGTGTGACTGTGGATGTGCGTGCACATGCAATAGCTGATTATTTTAATATCTAGGAGCGGTGGTATATGCCTTTAATCCTACCACTCAGGAGTAAGAGGCAGGTGGAGCTCAGTGAGTTCAGACCAGCCTGGTCTACAAATTAGTTCAGGTCAGCTATGGCCACACCATTACTTGTTCTTAAAGGGATGCTTTTCATTCTATTTGTGTATATGAGCATTGTGCCTGTCTGGCATGCTTGTGGGTCATAATAGGGGTTTGGATTCCCTGGAACTGGAGTGACAGATGGCTGTGAGCCACCATGGGTGCTGGAAACCGAACCTGGGTCCTCTCTGCAAGAGCCACAACTGCTCTTACCTGCCAAGCTTCCTCCAGCCTCTTAAATCTTTCATTTAAAGGACATTCAATGGAATCATTATAGAAGGACAAGGTGAAAAAGAGATAAAGCTAGTACAGGTGGGAAACCAGAACTCAGTGAGTCTGTGCTCTCCAGGATGTGCACGCCTACAGTTCCAGCCTCTGGGGGCCAAGGCTCAAGTGTGAGCAGAGTCAGACTGGTTCCCATAGTGAGATCCTGTCTTTAAACCACCAGTACAATAAAAGTCTTTTTCTGAAATGTTTCAAGTCAACTTGCTTCAACAAGAGGATACTTAAAAAGAGGATGCCGCAGAGAAGGTGAACTGCATATATGACTCTGGGATTTGCAAGATGAAATAACATCCCTAGAAAAAATACTTATTCTGCCATTGTTTCCTGGGATTTAGGTAACACATTTGCTATAGGATGGATAATCATCTGTTAAGTCCACCATATCCATGAGTCTCCCTGTAATCTTGCAATCTTGCAGAGGAAAGGTAGATAAAATAGCAAACCTAGTTATGTGGCTGGAAAGGTCAGCATGAGAAGAAGAGCTGAAGTGTGAAAACTCATACTTTGCTCCTCTGACTCAGGGGGGATGGAGGTCTCCTTTCCAGGAGGGGTCGGGCATGGAGGTCTCCTTTCCAGGAGGGGTCAGGGGGATGGAGGTCTCCTTCCCTTCTGTTAGCAAGGCTCTAAGCATTGAGTTCCCCTCAGCTTTCTCTCTCCCCTCACTTGCATGGTTCTAGCAGCTCCAACCCTGACAAATACCTTATAGCTTTCTGTAGAATCCAACCACTTCTCACCACAGTGCTGTGCTCAGTACTCACTTCAAGTGGCTAAAGGTGCTTGGTTACTTTAAGTAGCCAGATAAAGTAGCCACTTTATCTCTTTATGTTTCTGAGCCTCAGGCTTTTCATGTGCAGTCATGTCCACTATGTGAAATACTTCCTTTAGGGTCTCTTGGTACAGATACTAAGACCTAGCCTCTGATGTTTCCTCACCATGGTATAGGACTCTTCCATCACACAGAACTATTGCTGGCAAGAGTCCTCCAGCCTCGGACTCCATCTCTCAGGCTCCTCTCTCTGACACATGCTGTGCATCTGCAGAAAGTCAGGAAACTAGCTCTTACTAGTCAAAGATGAATCAAGCCATGCTCCTACTTTTGGGGTAAAGTACTTACTAAGAAAAGGTGCACCCTCTAGCTGCCATCTTGCTTCCCCTTTTGTGTGCATCTTAATCTGAGACCCCCTGCGGCATCCTCTTTTTAAGTATCCTCCTGCTGGCCTCCTTGGGCACCTGCACTCACATGCACAGACCCCACACACATAACACATAATTAAGAACACACCATTTTTAAAAAGTGAGGTCTAAAAGCATGTGGGCATAGTGTACAGACGAGGTGAAGAGTCATAGGACAAAGGCTTCCTAACTCATGTGCGACAACTCTTAACACCAAGTCCCTAGGTAGAAGAAAAGGCTGGACAAGAGAAGGGAGGTAGTGCTCTGTGGGTGCTGCTTGTAGTTGGTGGCAGAAATGCAAGTAGAGATGCTGAGGAACAAGACCCACCCATCCTCCCTCTTCTGGATCCCACCTCCTTCCTCTCTAGACTGGACTCCCTCCTGGATCTTGGTTCTTCCTTTCTGGGGGCCTTTTGCTCTTCCATAAGCTTCCTTCTCTGTTGCTGATACTTTCATCCCTTTTTAAAAAAAAAAGTCTGTACTTGTTTGGGATGCTCCACTTTGATTTTGACTTTCTGTCCCAGACAATACAAGAGAAGACTAAGGGCCAATGAATTAAAAATTCACATTAAGCTGGGCATGGTGGGGCATGCCTTTAATCCCAGCACTCAGGAGTAGAGGCAGGTGGATCTCTGTGAGTCTGAGGACAGCCTAGTCTACAAAGGAAGTTCCAGGATAGCCAAGACAGGAACACAGAGAAGCCCTGTCCTAAAAACCCCAAGTAAATAAATAGTAAATAAAATAAAAATTAATTAAAAATAAAAATTTACATTAAGTTTACCCAGCCCCCAAAACAACGTTGTTTAAAGATATAAAGAGCTTGAACAATCACTTATGTGATCTTGAGGTGAGTGGGCAGCAAAGGCACAAGAAGGTGCTTGGCACCATTGTTCTTGAGGTCACCTGAAATGATAGGACAACGAGGCATCACAGTCACAACAGTAGTGATGCCAGGAATAAGTGATGGGAAGCAAACGCTGGAGGTATGGTTGGAGCTATGGGAGGAGGGCGGATGAGTCAGTGACTGTGGAAAACAGTTGGTGTTCTTTGGTAGTTAAACAGTTACCACAGGATTCAGCAATTGGACTCCCACGAGTGCGGGAAGACAGTTTGGGAGCTGGTGTGGTGCTGCTTGCCTTTAGTCCCAGCATTCTGGAAATAGGCGAGCAAGCAGGTAGTCAAATCTCTGAGTCTGAGGCCAGCCTGGCCTACACAGCAAGTTTCAGGATAGCCAGGGCTACATAGAGAGATCCTTCCTTAACAAGATGATCCAAAACTCTTTTCAATTTTGAACAAAGTCCTGTAAAAATGAACCTGTGGGGTCAACAAGATGGTTTAGAAATTGAAGGTTCTTTCCACCAAGTCTGACAGCATGAGTTTGATCACCAGAGCCCATATGACAGAAAGAAGGAACTGGCTTCCACAGGTTGTACTCTACCTTACACACACGCACATGTACACACACACACACACACTGTATTAAAAATGTGCCTGTATGTAAACTTAGGAGTTTTATTATTTGCAGTGGAGGATGAATATGATGTGACTGCCATCCTAGCAGATGGGAGGCTGAGTCAGGAAGAATGTTGAGCACAAGGCAGCCTGAGCTGCACTGAGACCAAGTATGCGTGTTCAGTGCAGCTCTCAGTGGCTATGGGGGGATGGGACCACTGGGCTTCCTGGCCTCCTGTCTAGCTGAGACTAGGGAGAGACCTGAACAGGAGCAGAAGGAGATGGGTAGAGCTTCTCTTCTGCTTCTTTGTGTGCATAGATGCACACATGGGCACATACACATACAAATAACAAATTAATAAACAATTCTAACCTGTAGTAGAGATCTGATAAATATGCAGGGCTCCTACTCAAGCCATTTGCTTCTAGAAAGTTATAATCACAAACGGGTAGAAATGAAAATTAAACCTGTCCATGGGCACAGCATAGACCAAATACCATGGGAGTATGTTACATGACATTTTATAAATAGCTTGTATAAATGGTTAGATGTAGTGTTCAAAGACAATCACAAAACTACAAAATGTTGAATCTTACAGGGCATCCGACCAACCTCACTGAATCCAGTCTTTTATCATATTATTACATTAGGGAAGATAAGTCATTATCAATGCATAAAAAGCATTTGATGACAGCTGACGGTGTGGTAACATTTCTGGCAGATGAATAGTAGTATAGAGAAACTATTCTACATTGGTGAATGAACTGGACCAAAAACTGAAGACAAAGTCAACAGTCAATTGGGAACTATTTCAATTTTCATTCCATTATTAATGAAATGAACAATTCAGATATTGCCATTCCTATCTAATTCTGACTAATGTAAGTAAGGAACAGTATAAACACAATATGATTAGTATATTCATATATATACACACACTAATAATATACACATACACACATATATATATGATTCAAATCTGAGTATGTTATCTACTTTTTAAAAAGATTTATTTATTTATTATATATAAGTACACTGTAGCTGTCTTCAGACACACTAGAAGAGGGCATCAGATCCTATTACAGATGATTGTGAGCCACCATGTGGTTGCTGGGATTTGAACTCAGGAAGAACCTCTGGAAGGGCAGTCAGTGCTCTTAACCACTGAGCCATCTCTCCAGCCCCATATGCTATCTACTTATTTAGATGTAAAAGATAGTAATATTTAATTTGTTGTAATATTAATCACATTACCAATAAATACATTATTTTTCTAAGTAAATTTTTTTAAAACTTGTTTAAGATTTTATATCTATCATGTTTTAACTTTGTTTCTATGTATATTTTATTGTACACACCCAGAGGCCACAGGACCAGTGCAGGAGTTAGGACGGCTTCTTGGACTCACACCTTTTCCTTCACTTTTTCTGTTGTGAAGGTGAAACTCAAGTGGTCAGGCTTGGAAGCAAGAACCTGTGAGCCAGTTCATGGTCCTGACCTGATGCTTTTTTCTTTAATTACATTTTATTTTATGTATATGACTTGCTGTTTTCAGACACACCAGAAGAGGGCATCAGATCCCATTACAGATGGTTGTGAGCCACTATGTGGTTTCTGGGAATCGAACTCAGGACCTTTGGAAGAGCAGTCAGTGCTCTTAACTGCTGAGCCAACTCTCCAGCCTCCCTGACCTGACTCTTTAATAATAATTCTTCCTTTTCTTTCTTTTTGGTTGCAGAGTCTTATCTCACAATAACCTTGTGTGTCTTTGCCTGGAGCAGGCTGTCTTCAGGGACCAATACTGTGACTTTACTCACTGGAGCTCAATGTACACACATCACTTACAGTTGCCTCTTCAGTGAGGACGCTAGCTGGTTCTGTCTCTCTTTCTAGAACTGTGTCGATGTTTCTCAACATAATGTTTTTTACATCAGACACTTGACTCTTCACTGTAGACGGCGTACGGAGACTTCGGTTTCTGTTGTATTCCATCTACATGGAAGGAAATAAAGCAGGAACTTAAATTGTATTGACACAGTATTCTCGAGGGCACACCTCACTTTTCTAAGGAATCAACTGGACCTCAAGCTCTCCTAGTCTAATCCTACACAAGAGAAGCACAAGCCAAGCCAGGGAGAGAGCCACACTAGCACATTTGAGAGGAGGGGTGATCTTCGTTAAATGGTTCATTTAATCACTGTAAAACATAGACTTTACTTTTAGAGACATTTTATGTTCAGTATAAAATACAACGTCCTGGCTCCCGCCTTGTTGCCACACAGCATGGAGTGGAGCATTACAACTGACCCCGAATCCGTTTCCATTGATGCTGTGAGGCGGTTGCAGACACTCTCAGGCAGTTTTAGACACATCAACCTCATTTCTTGCCCTTGTGTAGAAGCTGGAAATGTCTTCTGATCTGGCTGAAGGGCAGAAATGCCACGTGTGCTGTGGGCCTTAGTTCCTTGTCTGGTTTCTTAGTAGTTTTCTCTTTTGACCAGCTACTCTGAAGGTATTGGACGGTCTGTCCCAACGCCACTCCAGATGCCTGGGATGGAGAGGCGCATGACCACCTCGTGAGTGGGTCAACTCTACTGACCCCAATACTTCAATCCAAACTAACAAACAAAAGAAATAAGAAATAAATGGCCCATTATCCCCAGACAGCCCATCAGGACGACCTCTACTGTCCTGTCTAGGAACTCTTCTCTCCTCAGTCCCTCACATCAGCTTACCACAAACTCCTCTCTAAAGCTTGCCCTCCTAACTAGTACCCATGAATTCATTCTTCAAGTATGGAAGACAAATGACCAGCAAGATAGTTGGCCTGGCATGGCTTTGGTGGCTGTTGGTCACCTCAGATCCAGAACATCTCTCCAAGTTCTGTTCACCTGAGGCAAGAAAGCCTCGGTTGCTTTCAATGGGCCCTCACCTTCATCCATATCAACCCATTCAATTACTTTAAAAAGAATTAAAATGTTTAAAAATCATTTTATGTGTGCTTTGCCTGCATTTATGTGTTTACTGTGTTTATATGTGTAGTGTGTGTGTGTGTGTGTGTCCATTGGAGACCAGAAGAGAGCATTGGATCCCCTAGAAGGAACTGGAGTCCTGGACAATTTTAAGCTACCATGTGGGTGCTGGAAACTGAACCTGAGTCTTCTGCCGGGTATCAGGTGCACTTAAGTGCTGAGCTGTATCTCCAGCCCATACTCTATTGCTAAAGAGTCTTCTTATGGCCTGCCAGTGACACCCTCTGACAGCCTTCTTGTTTTAATTATTTAGTCCCTGGGTGGTGGAAACTACTGCTGCTCCTAAAGGTGTGGCAGTGTGTCAATTCCTGGAGTGTCACATAGTGTGACGATTCCTGGAGTGAGTCACATAGTGTGTCAGTTCCTGGAATAAGGTTCACATAGTGTGTCGATTCCTGGAGTGTCACATAATTTCACTCTTTAATATGCATTTTATGCTTTTCTGTCATCATTTCTTTTATTTCCATCAACAACTTATGTGGCTTTACCTGACATTTTCAAATTGTCATGGCAACACAAAATAGTCTGAAACAAGACTTCAGAAAATCACTGATTTTGCGCAGGAAAGATTTTGGAACAGACAAGTCTGTAACTGATATGTCATTTCATAGCTTTCTTTCTTTATTCTTTATGTAACCTAAATGCCCTAGCTTCTTTGGCCTATACAAGGACATCATAACACTGACATTAAATATCCTTTGTTTGGCTGCCAAGTTCCCCATCTTCACTGCCTTTTAATAGCAAAGAGTCCTGCTTGCTTTTCTTTCCTCCAGTGTGTTGCTGTTGCTCAGTTTGCCCTCCGCACAGCACAGACAAGTCTCTGGTAGAGGGAATCCTGTTCCTGTCCCCAGTGAGATGTCACTGCTGGAGACGAGGCTGACTCATCACATTTGCCAGCAGAGAAATGCCTTGCTTTCTTTTTGCTTTTATTTAAGTTTTGCTTTTTAATTTCGGTTTTGGGCTAGCATACAAAGTTGGCTTCATCATAGCATCTTCATACATGTGTGCCATTATTGCTCTGTTATTCATCCATCCATCCATTTATTATTATTCATTACCTCCTCCCTCATTAGCCTTTCATCTCCACTCCTCACCTCCAGCTAATTCCCTTCCTCCTCCTGTATTCCATGTCCCCGTTTCTCCCTTGATTTCTTATTACTACATGTATGTAACCCCCTTTCTCTGTTCTCCCCCGTAAGGTATTTTTCTCCTTGTCTACGGTTCCATTTCTAGTGTCATGACCTACAAATGCATATATGTAAATAGGTCACTTATTTAAGATTTTTAAAGTCTTAAATTACAGTCTTGAATATACAAGAACATGTACCCTGGCACACGTATGGAAGTCAGAGGGAAACTTGTAGGTTGGTTTTCTCCTTCTACTCTGTAAGTTCTGAGGATTGAATGTGGGTTTATCACTTGCTGGCTGGCACCTTCATTGGCTGAGCTGCCTCACCGAGATCTGATTTTTCAATGTAAGCACACAGAGCCATAAACTTCCTGCTTAGGATTGCCTTAGCTTGGGCTTGGAGTTTGGATCGTTGGTCAAGTGCACTGCCTAGTGTGTACAAGGCCCAACACTGATAGCTCTCAGCTATATCCGAAAGATTCTGGTAATTATGCTTTCTTTTTCATTATTTCTAAGAACTTTAGGATTTCCTTTATGAGTTCAGTGACACGCTGGCCATCCAGAAGCTTCAGCATCCTTGTCTTCGTGCCATCTCTGTTGATCCCGTTACTAATTTCTAGTTTATGACACTGTGAGCTGGAGAATCGTATGCTTCAGAGAAGGTTTCACTGTTGAATGTGTGCTCTGCTTGTTGAATGGAATGTTCTGTACATTTCTTATTAACTCTACTGATCTATGGTGCAATTAAACCTGCGGTTTCTTTGCCAATATTTAGGTCAGATGACCTGTCTAGAGGCAAAGTGGTAGCAGAGTCATTATTATTATATTGTATCCATTAGTATTTGTTTTATAAAACTTGGACTCCCAACACTTAGTGCACATATAATTGTTGTATCATCTAATGATGAATTGATCTCCTTACTAATATGAAGTGGTCTTATTTCTTCTGCTTAATTTTGGTCTGAAATCTGCTTTATCAGAACAGCTATACCAGCTTGTTTTAAATTTCTATTTGCCTGACAGATTGTTTTCTATTCATTGCCTCTCAGCTGCCAGTGTCTTTCCCAGTGAGGTATATTTCCTGGAGACAACAGTGAGTTGGATATGATTTTAAATATTTCAGGTAATCTAACAGGAAAATTTACATTTAAGGTTATTACTGAGAGATGTTTACTAACTCCAGTGATGGCTTTAGTGGTGCTGGTGGTTGTCGTTCTTCCTCCTCCTCTTCCTCCCTCTTCTTCCTTGTCCTCCTCCTCTTCCCTCTTCTGCCTCTTCCTTCTCCCCGCTTCCTCCTCTTTCTGAGACAGGGTATCACTATGTGTATGGCCCTGACTGTCCTTGTTCTCACTCCGTAGTCTAGGATAGCCTCACACTCAAAAGCAATCTACCTGCTATGGTTTGTTCTTTATGCTTCCTCTATTATTCCAGGGGTGTGTATGGCTTACTGTTTTGGACATGTTCAGAGTCTTCCTAACTTTCCTTTGTTCTCTATTTCTTTTATGGGATTTATTTTTCCCTGTCTTCTCATGACTGACTGTCTCCCTGTCAATGTAAGATGATACATATATTTTAAACATTTAGATCTCATTACAGATAGTTGTGAGCCACCATGTGGCTCAGGACTTCTAGGAGAGCAGACAGTGTTCCTAACCACTGAACCATCTCTTCAGCCAAAGATGATATATTTAAATTTGTTATTTTTAGTTATTTTTCTTTGAGTCAGGGTTTTTCTATCTCGCTCTTGCTGGCCTGGCATTTGCTATGTAAACCGAACTGACTCAAGCTCAGAGAGGCTTGCCTGCCTTTGCCCCCAGAGCATTGGATTAGAGGTGTGTGCCACCACACCCCGCTTAAAAGATACTGTTTATGGATATAATAATCTTGATTGGAAGGATTTACTTTCATAATTTGAAGTATATCAGTTCATGTTTTGTAGCTTTGAGGACTGCTAATAAGATGTGATGCTATTCTGACTTTCTGTCTCTGTAGCAGAGTTAGTGGTTTTACTTTAAGCTTTTATCTTTCTCAAGCCATTATAGCCTTTAAACTTACTTCTTTGTTTTGTATTTTTGAGATCTTGACTATGAAATGTGGTGAGGATCTTTTCTACATGCTTCTTGTTTTTGACTGTTTTTGTTTACATTTAGGGAAATTTCTGCTATAATTTCATTGAGCAGATTGTCTACATTTTTAGCGATTGTCTTGGTTCCTTATACCTCATGGATTGCTTTAGAGACAATCTCATTACATTTATCTATTGTATATGTATGCCCATATATGCACATCACAGCACCCTACAGAGTAAAATCTGCAGGAGTCCGTCTTCTCCTACATGTGGGCACTGGGGACCCGACTCGGGCTTGGCAAGTGCCTTCACTTGCTGAGCCACCTTGCCATACCTGGTTTGAGTTCTTGGTTGTATGTACTCAGAGCTCTTGGAATACTGTGGCTACTTATTTGTTTGCTTATTTATTTTTCCTTAGTAATGCTTAAATGTAATTCATCAGCTTGCTCCTCCATCCCAAATATCTTTTCTTTTGCTGGGTCAAGTATATAGTGGATGTGTTTATCATTGTTTAATTTATTGAGTTTTTCATTTCTAAAGTTTCTATTTTTCCTCAAAATATTAATTTTCTTGCTCGGTTTTATTTCATGTTGCTTTCTTAGCATTTTTCTTCTGTGATACTGACTGTCCTCTTCAGGCCTGGGTGTGGCTCATCTGCTGGGTGTAGGTCATTTTTCACTTGTTTTAAAGCAGAATGTGTTTGAGCTCATCTAGCATTTTGCTCACCCCAGGGTCTCTGGACGAGGTACATGGAGATCTATCCAGGATCTTTTGGATCTTTGCCTTGGTTTCTCATGTCTCTATGTTCTTATTATTGCATCCGTTGGTTTGAACATGTTCTTAGTTTCTTTCTCTGTTGCTAGGATAGAATACTCCATCAAGAGCAACTTCATGAAGGAAAGTGTTATTGAGATGCTGTCTGTCATGGGGAGAAGTCAAGGTGTAGGACCTTGAAGTAGCATCTGGTCATGTAGTCAAGCAGTAGAGAGCACGTCAGTGCTCAGTCCACTGTGCCCATTTTATACCATCCAGGGTCCCTGGCCCAGGGAACGGTCCTACTGAAAATCTAGCTGGGTCTTCCATATCAACGAACTAGTCAAGGTAGTCCCCTAAGCATGTCCAGAGGTCCATTTCCCAGGTGGCTCTAGAATTTGTTAAGCTGACACCAGTAATGATTCCTTCTCCATCTCCTCCTAAGAAGCAGCTTACTTCTGAAGCTCAACCACTAGTATTCCGGTTGGCAGTGAGTCAAGCCACAGAAGGCCTCGTGAGTGTTACCACCATGTTTGTGGAATGCAGCAGTGGGTATCATGCACACCCTGGACCTTCAGAACTGCAGGGCTCTGCAGCAGTGAATGGCAGATGGATGGTCCCAGCACTTGCTCTGGTGCAGAAATATCACATTCCACGTGATGAGATCTCCTAGGATCTAGCCTCCTACCACCTGTGCTGTCAGTCAGTATGGAGCCCTCCTCTTCCCCGCAGCTGCCTCTATGGGCCTCCCCTCTCATGGAGGATGCGGAGAGGCAAGCTGGAGCTCCTCATCTTGTGGTTGTTTCCTGATCCTGGGCACTCATGGTAGCTCACTTTAAACAATCGATTCTTTCTCAAGGTATCCCATGAAGCACACAGTATGACTGAAAGAGTTAAAATTTTAAGTTGGCCCCACTGACCCTGCCTTGAGAACAAGTACGTCTCAAGGCTAAGAACAAAATAACATGTTCAAAAAATGGCCCAATCCCAGACCATCTGGACTTGATAAGGTCTGGCTCCACAGCCCTGAGAAAAACAAGTACGAAGGTTAGTGTGCCCCAAAATAGAGTTGCCTAGAGTTGAATCATGTCCAAAATAGAGTGTGCCAATTTGAATGAACCAATAAAATTGCTGCACGCCTATTGCTAACTGCTTATGTGATTTTCCCTATAAATACTGCTCCCCATTTGAGTTCGGGGTCGACTCCTCTATCTCCTGCATGAGATACATGTCGTCCTCAGAGCTCTGATCTCCTAAATAAACCTCTTGCCTGATTGCATCAAGATAGGCTCTCCATGAGTTCTTGGGTTCACATTTCCTGGTACTTGAGTGAGGGGTTTCCCCAATTCGGGGGTCTTTCATGACCAAATGGGCATATTCTGCTGCTAACTTCTTGCCAGGGTTCTGCCTGTCTTGCTACAGTCCAGGGCTGGTACAAAGGCTGGTGAGGCTGCGGGCTCTGGAGACCACCTGTCATCACCCGGCTTGCCTTCTCTGTGTCCTGTGTGTTTTCTGTTCCTTTCTGGTATCTCTGACTTCCTTTTTGGATTTTTGTTCTTTGTAACTTTCTTTGGGATAAAGTCCATCCTTCCCCATTTTGACTCTTCTCTATACTGGCTCACACAGAATCGGTCTCTAGTTTGCTGTGTTACAAGGGACTCCTTACGTGGCTCTTTGTGGCTTGTTAGCTCACATGTGAGTAACAGCCCTCTGTTTGGATTCTCCATGGAGGATTTTTCCAGTCATCCGCTGAAGGGCAGGCATCATGTTTCCAGTTTATGCAATTATAAATATAACTGAGAGAAACATCTACATATAGGTTTTTGTGTAGTGATATTTTCAAGTTCTTTGATAAAATGTCAGGGAGAATAGTTTATTTTTTAAATTATATTTATTTATTAGTTTCTTAGGGAGAACATGCTGCCATAGCATGAGTGTGGATGGAGCTCAGGTTCTGCTTGGTGGCAGTAGTCTTTTATTGGCTGAGCATCTCCCTAGCTTCAGAGTTAAGATGTCTGTTCACTCATGCTCCTGTGTGTTCTGTGACTGTATGCAGTTGCTGTGCAGGAGAGCTGGAGGCCAGAGGGTGGCTTTGGATCCTCTGGAGTGGAGTTACAGGTGTTCTGCGCCACCACTATGGGCATGGGACTTGAACTAGATCTCTGGAAGCAGTCAGCCCCGCCCCCCTCCCCAGTCATTGAGCTGTCTCTCCAGCCCCTGAATGTTTAGTTTTTTAAAAGAACAGTTAAACTTTGCATCCATGTGGCTTGTATTCCCACCAGTCTGTTCCATTGCTCTACATCTTGGCTGACATTTGGTAATGTCAATATTTAAAGTTCTTTCAATAATTGTCTAGCAGCGTTTCCTTGTTAGTTTGTAGCTTTCTAATGAAGTAGGGACTGCAGGTCCTAGGCTTCCATGTCAGCTTGTTTTTAGTTCAGGTGCCTGCTGACTTTGTTTTGCTCATCTTCATTCAGTTGCTTTTTACTGCTAAGAGTTCTTTTTATATTTTGAAGATTCATTTATTTTTATTATTTTATTTCAAAAATTGTATTTTAAATATGTATTTATATTATTTGATGAATATGACTGTTTTGCGTGTTTGGGCTGTATGTGTACTATACGGATGCCTAGCGTCAGTGGAGATGAGAGGAGTGTTCAGGATCCCTTGGAACTAGAGTTACTGACAGTTGCAAGCCACCATGTGGTGCTGGGAACCAAACCCAAGTCCTTTGCACAAGTCACCTCTGAACTATCTCTCCAGTTCCCTTAAAACATTTATGTGCATGTGTGTGCCTGCAGACTATATGCAAGTATGTGAAGGAAGCAGAGGAGGTCCCGAGAGGATGTGTAGGGAGCAGAGGAAGCCTCAGACCCATGGGAACCAGAGAAGCCTTCCTCTGGTCCAAGTGTGAGTATTTACAGGAAGTGGGCCACTGTGTACACACTGCAGCTTCCTCTGCATGTTTACAGCCTGACACCACCTACTGACACCTCCTACTGAGATAAGTCTCCTCCTTCTCCTCCTCAGCTCACCGAGGTAATTGGCTGTTGCTTAGTTGGTGCAACTCCATGGAGAAAGTATAGCCCACCTGACCCCAGCTGTCCTGTAAGCCCATGTGTGTCTGTCCTTTCTTCACTCCTTCCTCCTTTCCTTCACTCCTTTCCAAAGCCAAGCTGATACAAAGCTATAAGCATGTCTGCTTAGTCAGTTTTTAAAAAAAGATTTGTTTATTTATTTCATGTAGTGAACTGTAGCTGTCTTTAGACACACCGAAAGAGGGCATAGGCGCTCATTACTGATGGTTGTGGGCCACCATGTGGTTTGCTGGGAATTGAACTCAGGACCTCTGGAAGAGCAGTCAGTGCTCTTAACCACTGAGCCATCTCTTCAGCCCCGTTTTCTTTCTTTTCGTTTCTTTTCTTTCTTTCTTTTTTTTTTAATATAGAGTTTCTTTCTGTATAATTGCTAAATTTCTTTCAGTTTTAAAATTTTGTATAGGGATTTTTAGTACTTTGCTAAATTTTATACAAGAATTACATTTTGGGTGCAAATGTAAACAATATTGTTCCTAACTTTAAACCCCACTTGCTTGCGTCTAACTGACTTCATTGTGCTTTGTGACCTCACTTTAAGTGCTTTTCCAGTCCAAGGATGTTTTGGCCAATCCTTTTTGACTTCTTACAAACAAAGTCCACTTCAGATCTCCCTCTGAGTCTACATGTCTCCTGTTTTTCCCTACTGCCTCTTGCACCGGCTGTGACCCCTGCTCCAGTGTTGGAAAGCAGCGGTGAGTGGGGCATTGGACGGGACAGCTACATTAGACTAACTGTTAAGAAGATGAAATCAAAATGCCCACAAGACAAAATTATAATTCTTTTTATATAAAGGTGGAGTTGAGAGCAAAGTCGAGGGTGGTGGAGGCTGATGAGAAAGGAATTATGGGAAGGGGTGGGGGAGGAATATGATCAAAAGACAATGAATTCATGTATAGAACTGTTCAAAGAACTGACAAATATTATATTAAAATGAATAGAAGAATCTTTTAAAGGGTGACCTGAGAGGTATAAAAGTAAGAGTCTGGCCATTCAAAATTTAAAATAAAGTTCCTTTTAAATACATATTTTGTAGTTTCAGCAGCACACACACTTGACCAAACTTGTCTCACCTCTGCTCTACCCTCCCCAACAATCTATTACCTATCGGCTTCAGTCTCGGAAGGCGTTACTGTTTTACTCTCCACAAGACAGTCTCATTTTCCCAGAAAACAAAACACAGTACCACTCTCACACCCAAAAGTTTTATTATTATTTGCCTACTATCTGGCTTTCAGGCAAACGTGTCGAAAGCAGACCATAGTCTTCTCCTGTAACAGAAGCGTCCAAAAGGAGCATGCTGGGTCGGATGGACACGCCTCTTCAGCTTCTCCAGGTCTTTTCTATGCCTTGCAGCTTTTCATGACCACTCTGTGTGCCCTTGTTAGCCACATTCTTACATGTTATTCAGTTGTGCATGTCGGCCTCTCTATTTCCAGGGAATTACAATTAGAGATGAAAGCTGCTTCAGACTCAGGTTTGCAGTTTCTAAGTAAGAATGTTTCAGATAGGGCTGGAGAGATGGAGTCAGAGGTTAAGAGCACTGACTGCTCTTCCTGAGGTCCTGAGTTCAATTCCCAGTAACCACATGGTGGCTCACAACCATCTGTAATGGGATCTGATGCCCTCTTCTGGTGTGTCTGAAGACAACAGTGTGCTTACATAAAACAAACAAATACATCTTCCAAAGAGAATTTAAAAAATGTCTCAGATGTGTGCTGTGTACTTCTGTCCTATCAGACTAGTGATTCTCTCTCCTCTTCTTTCTCTCTCTTTCTTCACCCCCTCTCTTCTCCTCCCCCGTCCCCAGAGTTTCAGTCAGGCCTCTGCCTCCAGAGTGCAGGGATTAAAGGCATGTACAACCACGCCAGGCTGATGGTCTTTAAGCTCAGGAAGAAGCAGCGAGGAGCTGCTTTGGCAGCAAACACTTAACTGGAATGATGTGGAGATCAGCGTCTCCCCCGGGGAATGGTGACAAAGACATTTGTGATTTGTCTGGAGAGATGGCTCAGTGGTTGGATTAGAGCTTGCTGCTGCTATAGAAGACCATGGTTCTGACTCCAGCATCTACACTGGGCAGCTCACAACTGCCTCCAATTCCATTTGTGGGATCCAGTGCCCTCTTCTGGTCTTTACAGACATTGCATTCGTGTGCATTCACAGGTACAGACACAAATTATAAATAAAAATAAGTAAAATAATTTTTAAAAAGTGAAAGCAAAAAAAAAAAAAAAAAAAAAAAAGAGAGAGAGAGAGAGAGACCAAGAAAAACCAGTGGGGTTAGGTGTTTCAGATCTGTCTTTTAAATGATTAAATTCTGAATCAGCCTTTTCCTTATTTTTGATCATATATTCATTTTAAAATGTGTTTTTATTAATTCTTTGAGAATTCTATACAATATATTTTGATCATATTCAGCCTGTATTCCTCTCATATATGACTCCTACCTCCTCACTTGGCATGCTTCACGGTCTGTTTTCTAACCCACTAGTCCAGTTTGGCTGCCACGGGTGTGTGACCGTTCACTGGATCAGTCCACCCTTCAGGAGCCACACCCTTGAAGAAAAAAATAAAACCGACTGTTCCTCCGATAGAGGCCACAACTGTCTGTGACTTCCCAGTCAGGCTGGGGGCTCCAGACATTTAGTGACAATAATAATAACCAGGTCCATTATTTTGTTAAGGATTGTAGAACAGTGTCTGCACCCCATCGTTAATTAGCTGGACTCGATCCATGAAGAAAAATGTAGCATAGCTAATGTAGCTGCACATGTTCACTCATGTGTGAGACCTCAGTGTGTAGGCTAAGGCAGGAGGACTGCCTGCCACACATCTGAGGATAGCCTGGGCTACAGAGCAAGACCCTGTCTCAAACAACACAAACAAACTCCTACCCAAAATAACACAAGAAAAGGGAAAACTACAACTTTTACCCACCAACCTTTGCTTCCTTTGAGGTAGAGGTCACACAGGAAGTCAGAGCGAGTGCTTGCCCCCTTCCTGCCATCTGTGCTGTCAGAGCCCCGAGAGAGAGTGCTCATGGCTTCCAAGGCTGGCGGGAGAACTGCCCACTTCGGTATCATCTAGGAGCCCTGGGATTGAACATGCTGATGTTGTCTCTGGTTCGTGAATCATTCCCTCACTGGCCAGCAGCAGTTGGCTCCTGTCTTTGGCTGGTTCTGATAGCATCTTTGTTCCAGGCATAATGACATGCTCTGGCTTATGTGTCCTCTGTCCTAAAGCTAAGTCATCTGGACCACATTTTGTGGATGACTGTTAGAGACCATAATCTCTCACATGCTCACTCCTGTTGGGTTGCTCACTGTGTCTTGCTTTGTTTTTCAAGTGGATAAGCACAGACTCAATTTTCTTTTTCTTTGGAGACTTGGAAAAAGATTTCACTTGGTTTCTCTGATTTTTCTCCTTATAACTAAGAATATTTATAGCTAAGAATCTTGACTCTTAACCAAATTAACATATCTATATAAACCAGTTTGAGAATAGCAATACCAGTATTATTAGAAACAGGGTGACTCTTGGAAATAAGTGTCTTAAAGTGTACTTTCAGGTCTCTCTAATTAGGCTGTAATCCCACTAGAGATGGACACTCAAATGGCTGCTTCAGACTCATTTTGACATCACATTTTACCACTGTAACAATGTCAAGTGTGCAATTTGGTGGCACTAGTGCATTTCACTGTTATGTGTTGCAGTAAATCTCCAGCCCCAGTAAGTTGTGCAGAGAACACACAACTGAGTTATAATATTTATGAGCTGCACGCCTAGATGGGCAGATTCACAGACACTACTCTAGCCTCCAGCTATGAGATCCCTTGCTACTTGGGGCTTCTCCAGGCAACGTGGTTCTGCTCCATCTTCCACCTCCTCTTCCTCCATCTTCCTCTCTCTCCTCCATCTTTCCCTCTGTCATCCTTTCTCTCTCCTTCTCTAAAACCTCCAGTCCCACCTTACCCTTCCACTACCCAACCACAGGCTCTAGCCTTCATTTGACCAGTTAAAATGGGGAGAAGGTTCACACAAAATCACCTGAGTCAGTCACTCCTCTTTAGGGCAGCCCCTCTTGGGGAAGCAGGATTAACCCTTTAGTGACATCTTATTTCACTCAATAAGGACTAATTTGAAAATGTAATTTAATAGTGTTTTATAGTTATACAAAACAATTATATGGTTTAAAAGTCAAGTTTCCAATACAGGTTTTATACAGATATCTAGTGTCTCTCTGGCAGCACAGCCCTTCCTTGCTCCCCCAATCCCACATAGCTAGCAGGTTAAGCATTTTTGGTTTATCCTCTTACTTTTAAACTAAAATAAGCAGTTCATATATGTGTTATTTATTCCTTTGGTCTGAAAAGGCTGCTTATGAGAACGTGAACAATAAGGTGGCATACCACGCCTTCTCTCTGCTGCTCCGGGACATCCCCAATGTGGACCTTAGCTCCTCACACACAGTTTACCCTTCCCTCCCACTCTCTAACTGACTCATTGGTAGCATTGATGAGCTTAGGATAGAGTTGAGGTACATACCATGTGCTGTGCTAGTATCTGTTGAAAATCTGTAGCAAGTGCATTTGAAGGGAAAAAATGCTCTTGTGACATCAAAGGAATTCTTGTAAAAATATCACTAACCTGGGGAAATTAATGGAAATATGTGACCTGTATGGCTAATTCCAAGTGCAGAACAACAGAGTAAATGTTCTTTTGAAGCAAAGCATGGCAGAAACTTGAAACGCTGCAGGCGTTTTGGTGGCAGGGCATCCTTTCTACTGTAAGACACGATAATTATCAACACTGTGTGTGGCATAGGCTTATCCAAGGTTTTATCTCAAACCAGAGAATCATTCAGCATGACTGCAGGTATTCCCTTCCATTGTTACCCCCAAGAACGCCAAGTGAGAACAGGTAATCTGAGATGTGTGATGTTTTCTAAATTTTGCTATCATTTTTCTTTCCTGCCCTTGTCTTCAAACTCTACTAAAAAATTATAAGACGGTGCTAAGTACCTTGCCTTTCTATCGAATGCTAGTTATAAGACATTCTAACACACAATTGTCTGTACTTGGTGTTGCATCTCAGAAATACTGGTAACAACGACCTGGTTAGCAGTCTTGTGTCACCTGCTTTTCAGAGAGTGGTGAAGTTAGGCAAAGAGGAAAGTACTGCATGCTCTAAAATCACTACACCATGTCTCTCTCTGAGATGAACTGTCAACTGCCAATGCAGAGAGAACCAGTCTTTAGGCCACACCATCTGACTTGATTGCAGTTGCAGTGGGAGCTGCGGCAATGTTACCTGTGCTACCAACAGACAAAATGCATGCACAGTGTGGCAGACACCGTCTGTTAGTGACTGGAGTAGGTATAATGGGGTCAATATTTTTACTAAACCATTTGTCTTATTTATATACTTGTAAATATATACAGTTGAAGATTAGGAACATGTACTTTTAAAAACTAGAAAGAGGGACTGGAGAGATGGCCCAGCAGTCAAGAGCACTTGCTGCTCTTGCAGAAGACCCAGGTTCAATTCCCAGCACCCCCACGGTGGCTCACAACCATCTGTAGTCATGGTTCCAGGGGACCTGTGCCCTCTTCTGACCTCCATGGGGTCTGTACGCATGTAGTGCCCTTGTATACATGGAGGCAAAAGACTTACAAACATAAAATAAAAATAAACAAAAAATAAAAATAAGAAGCTACCATAGAAATTGCCAGGAGAATGGCTCAGCTCCAGCATTTCTTTACTGCCTTTTCTGGGCTCTCCTATTGGCTGAGAGCAGATTTGGAACCACAGACAATGTCTACTGCAGTTAACCTCTCACCATAACTTAGACTTGCTGCCAATTCTGCTACAGTTTTCCCCTGGAGATACTAACCCTTCATTTATAACAGCAGTTTCTTGTGGGGAAGTGCTGGGGAACGCAGGCCTGGCTGGAGGGTGGGCGATGAATCTGACTGAATATACCACATGAACACACGCAGTTCTCAAAGCACAGAAGATACAAAACAATGTCTGTTTCCATTTAGCCCTTATCCATGATGTATACACTATAACACACTATGACAGAGGTGTCTCTAAAATATTGTCCTAAATTT
This sequence comes from Micromys minutus, assembly GCF_963924665.1. NCBI lineage: Eukaryota > Metazoa > Chordata > Mammalia > Rodentia > Muridae > Micromys > Micromys minutus. The sequence continues at coordinate 30,504,574 of NC_137980.1, forward strand.
TTTTTGTCACTGACCTCCCTCTGTATGTAGTTATTTGTGAAGTATATGTGCTATTGTAGTTTAATTCCTTAAGCTCAAAAAGCAAACAGTTACTTACTTTTTTAAGAAATGCTGACGGGGCCATAGTATCCAAGTCACTGTCTGTAGCACACAAATAAGTGATCCCGTCGATGAAGAGAGTATGGTAGACATAGCTTTGAAAAGATACATCTGTTTATAATACTGCAGACATTAATTATCCACGACCTGAATGACTTGGTTTTCATTTACAAGCAGTCACTGTGGTATAAAAACTACATACAAAATTTATATGTAACTTTTTTTAGACAAGACTTCATTATGTAGCCCTTTCTACTTGTTGTGTAGCCTAGGTTAGACTTTTGACAGTGCTGCTGCCCGAGTGCTTGGTGACAGGCATGTACCAGTTCACCTGGAGAGACAGGGAAGGCTCTGGTTTTTCAGGCCTCTTGCCTCGGTCTCCCAGGCACTGAGGTTGCAGGTGTGCAACAACACACATGTAGCTGGGAGTGACATGTGAGCACCTGATTGTGTCTATTGTACGGACTTGAAGTGTCTTTAAGAAAGTGAAACAACAAGTCCCATCTCATCTGACCAAGGACAAAACACTGTGCCGTTGGCTTTTACTCACACATATTTTTAGGTGGCTATAGTTCCCTTTGCACTTGTTGGTTTTCCAAGAATACTATACATTAGAATCTCAAGCTGTGAACTACTAATGCAGAGCAGTCTAGAGGGCAGGACGAGCTGGGGAAAGGAGAACTACTTTACAGATTGCTAAAGTCTGCATTGTCCCTACAATGCAACGTCTAGGCTGCTACCAGGCTCTTGGGGAGCACTTCCATTATTCACTGCTTGGTGCCTAGATTGCAGTCTTTTTGAATAGAACCTGTACTGGCTGGTTTTATGTGTCAACTTGACACGAGCTGGAGTCATGACAGAGAAAGATGTCTCCCTTGAGGAAATGCCTCCATGAGATCCAACTGTAAGGCATTTTCTCAACTAGTGATCAAGAGTGGGGAGGGGGTACTGTGGGTGGCACCATCCTTGGGCTCTATAAGAAAGCAGGCTGAGCAAGGCAGGGGAAGCAAGCCACTAAGTAACATCCCTCCATGGCCTCTGCATCAGCTCCTGCTTCCTGACCTGCTTGAGTTCCTGTCCTGACTTCCTGAGTTCCTGCTGTTTATGGCGATAAACAGCAATGTGGAAGTGTAAGCTGAATAAACCCTTCCCTTCCCATCTTGCTTCTTGGTCATGATGTTTGTGCAGGAACAGAAACCCTGATTAAGACACAGTACTTCCAAATGTTTAACAGGCAACAAACCTGTTACATATTAAATTGGATATAGGTGAGAATGAGAAATTCAAGAAACAGATCATATGAATAAAATGTGCCATCCAGGATGGCCCTAGCTCTCCACACTCCTGCCCTCCTCTTCCCAGAGTGGGGGTTTCAGGCATAAACTACCACATCTGGTTTATGTTTCCAGGCATAAGCTACCACATGTGGTTTATGTTCAATGATCTTGGAAACGAACAGCCACTTCCATCATCTATGTCAGAGTGTAGTTTTTATTTAAGACTCTTGACACCTGATTCGGAATGAAGAGATATTTTAAAATTATGCTTAGACTGTTATTAATAACACCTGGAGGCTAATTTTAATATTTAAAAATGCAAATACTTGGTAGCTAGAACATATGTTAACTGACAAGAGCGTGTTCAAGTCTCCCACGCGCACATGCTATGAGAGAAGTTTGAATACCTATATTCGTTACGTAAGACATTCTTAAAGAAGCAGTCCTTGAGGAACAAAAGGAAGAAAAAGAAAAGGAAATTATAAGCCCACACCTTGTTCAAGGCACTTGCCCATCTACAGGGGAGAGAGAGCAGTGTGTAGAAAAATAGGAATGAAAATTAGACCTGGAAGGACACTTGCTCTGGGTTCATTTTGGAAGCACATGTTGTTTTGTGTAAATACAGATGATGTTCAGCAAAAGCTTTTCAAAGAAGCAATCATTAGAAATTAAACAAAATCAGAAGGATGACTTTGTGTCGAGTGGCCCGGATCAAGGCGATGGTGACAGGTTACTGTTAGGAAGGGAGAGGCCAAGGTTTGCTGATTGACTGGATTTGGATATAGAAGATACGAAAGGAAAAGACCTTGAAGGTTGCAGACACTAGGAACTGAGTCTGGATGGCTTCTAACATCTCAGATGGAAATGTATTAGGAGATTAGACACCACCAAGCACCAACAGTCTCTCTGAAGATTGAGCCTCTGGACCCGGCTGCTTGGAGCACAGGGATCTGTGTTTGACAGTGAGGAACTATAAACTCTTTAACAATAATCCGTACGGAAGGGACGGAAGGAGGATGTGCAGGTTTGAAGAAACGCAAAGGGAACGAAGCTGGAAACAGGCAGGGCTGGCCTGTCACTGAGAGGCCCTTTCAGGTACCCACACAATGAGGAAATGACTCTGCAGAAGAACCCAGGTGGCTGATATTCAGGAAGGGAGAAAGTACTGAAGGCACCAGACACATGCTGCTGTGCCAGGTGGATGGCAGGGGGACTGACTGCTTTTTAGGGATAGGTGACAGCTACTATTGGGAGAAGTTTCTTATAATACTTCAAAAGCTATATGGTTTTTATTTTGTTTAACATAGATTTTGCTGTTTCCCAAGTTGGTCTGCAACTCCTTAGTAGCTGGGACCACATGGGCCAGCTGGTCTGCATGTGTTCTTTGTAACTATGTTTTTTTTTTTTTTTTTTTTTTTTTTTTTTGACAAGTTAAAGTGATCTCCTTTTTATTAAAATGGAGAAGAGGAGGAAAAAGGAGAGAAAGAAAGAAAGAAAGAAAGAAAGAAAGAAAGAAAGAAAAAGAAAAATAAGTAAATCAGACCAGCCAAGCATGGTGACCCATGCTAGTAATCCTAGCACCTGGAAGTCCGAGGCAAGAGTTCAAGATTACCCTGTCTCAAACAATAACAACAGGCAAGCAACCTAAAATAACAAATGCTCTTGATTTGCCCACCTTTTTCTTTCGTCGTGTTTTAAGACTGGTTGAGAATATATAAAACATCTCAAGCAAAATTTCATAGCAGTGGCTATCTTTATTGGTGCTAGTAAATACTTTTTAAAGTAGAAGTTTCCTTCCTTCCTTCTTTCTCTTTGATGAATTAAGCTTTTTTAAGGTACAACAAAAGCCATGGAGAATAGAAGAACACTATTTTAGCCCCACACCCAGCAAGGACATGTCTGATACAGTGATGTTCATATAGCCTTCCTCAGTGGCATGGCCCTTCCTTCCATTTGCATAGGTAGCCATTGTCCTGAACTTGGCAACTATCACTTTCATTCATGGTTTCACACCTTCACATACAGAAGTCTCTCTTCCTGTGAGGTTGGCCAATAGTGTATGCGGTGCCTATAATTCTCGTCATTAGACTCATTAGCTGCAATCAGAATGATGGAGAGTAGGCTCGTGATGGGGCACACCTTACCTTCCTATTTGAATTATGGTCGTTGGTTCAGCTTTCAGAAGCGCTTGTCTAATCACCTTTGCAGCTGCTTCCTAGGGAAAAAAGTCAGCATTTATTTTGTAGAAAATTGCAGCATCTCCTCAGTGTTCTCCTCCTAAAGTTACCCATGTCTGATTAGTTTATTAAGAAAGCCCTTTCCTCAAGAGAATTAGGTGGTATGCATGCTAAGAGGTAAGGTGCCATAAAATGCTTGTATGAATTAAAAAAAAACCTATATTACATATATGCACATGTAAGTATGCAAATGTAGGTTGGATTAGATAATCTTATCTTTACAGTCAGATATCATGTATGGTTTTAAGGCTGGGAAGCAATAGCTAGTCAAGTTCCTTTCCTTTCCTTTCCTTTCCTTTCCTTTCCTTTCCTTTCCTTTCCTGTCCTGTCCTGTCCTGTCCTGTCCTGTCCTGTCCTGTCCTCTCCTTTCCTTTCCAGGGCTGAGGACCAAATCCAGGGCTTGGGTAAGTGCTCTACCACTGAACTAAACTCCCCACACTTTCAAGTGTCTGTCAGTTATCTGAGAAAACTGTAGAATGTTTTGGAGACTGGAGAGATGGTTCAACTCTCAAGAGCATTCATGTAAATACCAGGACCTGAGTTCAGGTCCCAACACTCATATAAGAAGCCAGGAATGATTCCAGGTATGTCCTGGGCAGGGGGAGTGAGGGAGAAAAGGGAGAAAAGCAGGAAAAGTGGGGAAAGGGGATCCCTATAGCTTGCTGACTGCCAACCTGGCTTAAAAATGCAAACTCCAAGCTTAGGGAGAGACATAGCCTCAAAAAGAATAAGGTGCACTCGATGTTTTCCTCTGGCCTTTGCACGTACACACAAGTGAGCATACAGCTCTCATACACTCAGTACACATGTGTCCCCACACACATGCACACAAAGATGTATGTGTATGCACGCTCATTTGTGTATGCGAACACTATAGGATATGTATCAGATACACATGAGCATCCGAGGATTCTCCTGTCTGTCTCCTGTCTCTGCTCAGGTGTGCTACAGTTACGGATGTTCTCAGCTGTGTGTGTGGCTTTTACTTGCATTCTGAGGATATGAACTCGGGCCCTCACAATCACACAGTGAGTGCTTTTCATCTATTGGGACATCTCATCCACTCCAGAAAGTATACAAACAAATGTAATAGATTAAGGACATACATCCTTTATTCTCTGAATACATTTAGCGAATTGCTAGTCATAATTGCTCCCTTGATACATAAACATTCTTCTCTGTGGGCAGGTGTGGGTACATTCTGTTATCATGTGGCACTCAGAGGATGCCTTTTGGGAGTTGGTTCTCACCTACCTTTAGGTAGGTTCCAGGTTCCAGGGATCCAACTCAGGCCATTAGGCTTGGCAGCAGTGTCACTACCCACTGAGCAATCTTACCAATCTTTCCCATCTCTCTCTAAGAAACTAGTATTTGCCAAGAACTCTTGCACCTGCCCATTCCTTATGCAAGTGAGTCTGTTGGGGGAAAGTGTAAGATGCTATAATTATGCAGAATATCTTGTCCATTAAGTGGCCTCCAATTATTTTGCTTTAGAAGCATGGAAGGATCTGAAAGGTACCTAAGACACCAATGACAGCCACACTCCTAATGAACTTTGTCACTTTTCATGCACTAACACTTAAATGGACAAGAAAAGCCTATTAGTGGAAGAAAGTAAGTGCTGCTGCCTGGAATGTCAAGGAGACGTTCACCAGGACAGACTTTCCCGAGACACTTGAAAAAGTAAAGGATACAGCATTTCTGTTGCTTCACTATTAATGCAATGTCCCTTTTCAGCTTCCCCCAAGTGTTTCTTTTGTATAATGTAAATTATGACATCACTGTAAGACTAACAGCAAATGTCAGCAGGGACTGAGTGACAAAGTGGGCACCTGTGTTTCTGAAACTCATGCTGCGGATCCATGGGCTTGTCTGGGGGCTTCAGGAAGAATGACGACAGTGACTTGGTGACTCCTAAATCCAGTCTAACCTTGGGGTCCTGGAACACAGGTGATTAGCTCTTGTGACTAAGTTTGGTATTTTTTTTTCAAATAAAACCTCTCTCTCTCTCTCTCTCTCTCTCTCTCTCTCTCTCTCTCTCTCTCTCTCTGTGTGTGTGTGTGTGTGTGTGTGTGGGAGAGAGAGAGAGAGAGAGAGAGAGCGCGCGCACGCATGAGTGTCTTTGGCACCATGGGAAGCAGTGATACCCTTTCTTTCCTTCTAACCCTCACAGTCCCTTAGTTCCTCCTTTGTGGTCAGCATTTTGCTCAGCAGACAATCTGAACCTGTAATCCACTCCTGGATGGCAGATTGCTTCCTTCTTGTGTTCTTACCTCCTGTGTGCTTCAAGGGAGAGGCCATCTGACCTCTGTCAACCTTCAACTTCTCTCAGTAAAGTGTGTTGGGAACTGGCAGTGTGTTATGCTTTCTTTGCATTCGACTAGGAAGGAACACAGAGTTGAAACATTCCCTTTCCTGAAATTTGATGGCAGAGACAGACAAGAAAAAGAAGAGTCCAGCTCAGCTTGGTTAAGTCATCTGGTGCAGAGATGCCAGTTAGCCTAGGCATAGAGACCAGGAAGAAGTGAGAAGAGTTTCTAAGTACTGATGAGGTCACACTGACCCAGAGTGAAGAAAAGTGGTTTCCAGGCAGAGGGCCAGGAAGTACAGAGGCGACCTTGGGGGTCATGATGAGAGGGCGAGGGAAAGTTCAGGTGAGCCGGGGTGGGCAATTGCATGAAGGAAGGAAAGCGCAGTGGGAACATCCATCCATATGGGAGGGCCTGGCTGCCAAGTAGAAGAGCACTTGCTTCATTCTGAGTGCAACCAGAGGGCACGGAAAACGGTGAGGGGGAGAGTGCTGCTGTAGGTATTTTGGGGAAATGGCCACTTGAGTATCAGTGTGGAAGCAGCCTTTGAGGAAGACAGGTCAGGAGGCACTTCTACAGTGGTGAGAAGAAATTGGGCTGGAATGAAAATATGGTTCAGGAAGAGAGATGGGTTTCAGGTGTGTGAAGAAAAACTGGTGGAGGTGTATTTAGTTTTGCTTGGGTGTCTGCTACTAGGCCATGACCTCTGAGGGGAAGGACACTTTGGAAGTGGACTGATGCCACAGGAGGGAGTGTCTGTGTCCAGCTAAGGACTGCAGCAGGAGTCCCGGAGTGTAAGGGACTGGTAAAGAGAGAAACTTCAGAAAGAAGCTGGACTGCATGCTTGTATACACATGCTCCCTCCGTCCCTCAAAGCAAGAGGCTGTCCCTCTGATGGAGGCTCACACCTGTCTTGCTGGCAGTGTGGGTCCTTCAGCCTTCTCATAAGTGTGCCCACCTGTCTTACACATACTCTTTCCACAAGAGTAACACGTTTAGGGATGATTCCACATATTAACAAGTGACTGCCTGTCCTGGGCCAGGCTTCCTTTAGTGTCCAGCCTTCCCCCTCTCCTATCTATGTTCAGAGAGAGAATGGCTTTTTTCCCGTCCTCAGTCTCTCAATCTAACTTCTGCCTCCTCTACTTGTCCCGTGTGACCCACAGTAACCTTCCTGTTGTCTAGCACACCTCTCCACTTTTAAACAGGGCTCTCTGCTTTTTCTTCTTTTCTTTTTTTCTTTCCTTCCTTCTTTCTTCCTTTTTCCTGTACAGTTCCTGGGCAACCTTACACAGTTCTCCAGTGTCAGCTGCCACACCCAGCCTTTGGACAGTAACCACACCCATGACTACCGGGCATATTATGGCTTTCAGGAATAAGGCAGAAAACCAAATATATAAAATGCATTTCCATTTTAACAAGCTATACAGTTTAGTATGTTCCAAACTGTAATGTATCCTCCTGTCTGCATTCCCCAGTCTCCTAAATCCTATCCTTCTCTTCACAGTCTCTGCTCTAATGACATTCAAGAAAACACCATGACAATTGTCCAGTGCAACGGCGACGCCCATCACTTCCCATCCTCAGCATCAATGCCAGAAGCACTTACTGTTTCTTCTGAATCCTCTGCTCTTCTACCCCAGTGCCATGGCAGCCTTAGCTCAGAGCCTTAGGATTTATTTGTAAACTATAACCAAATCATCATAGTTGGCTGTTTCTCTTTCAACCCACCCTTTACAATGTAAACAAGAAATCTCTGTCTGTACTTTCATTTGTGCATCCGGAATTGCATCACGATGCAACATTTGTTTTCTAGGACAGACACAGACACACACATGCACGCATGCACGCACGCACACATGGGACCTCTGTCAAGTTTTCTGGCTTCATCTCCAGAGATTCTGTGCCCTACCCACAATGTAGTTCTTGGAAATCTCCAAATACCATGTTGTTCTCTCAGTGGTGTCCACATTACCCTTTCCTGTGCTGAGCTAGAAGATTCTCTGTACAGGAGTATTTCAGCCTATCATTAGTGAAACACTTTTTACCCTCTAGGACCACTGTATAGATCTAAGGTCCAGATAACTTATTAGATGGCCTTTGACAATCTGTGTGTGTGTTTGCTGGGGACTGAACTCAAGGCCTCACATATTCTGGCCAAGCGCTCTAACACTGCTCTACACTTTGTGTTTTACTTTTTTGAGACTGGGTCTAATATAGTTCACGCTGACTTCAAATTTATGGCCCTCCCACCCTGAATGCTGAGAGTCCAAGCTGCGCTTGTCAGGTGGCCCTCACTTTCTGCGACTGTAGAAGTTTTGCGACCCTTACACGTTCACTAAGTGTGTGCTGAACTGCAGGTCATTTCTGGGCGGAGAAAGTCTTGTAAGGACCATCAACGTGCAGATGGCAGTAATTCTCCGCCAGACGCCCGCGTGCAGTACCAGCCCCAACCCCTGGGCGGCGCAGGCGCAGCTCCCGCCTCGGAGTCAGAGCTTCTGGAGGGGGCGGGGCCTCCCGGTCCCAGAGTTCTTCGAGGTCACCCCGCGTCCTGAGGTGAGGCCCAGCGGGCGCCAGCCTCGAGGAACCGAACCCTCAGACGCCGAGGCGCGACCCGCAGGTACCTGATAGGAGCCTCCGGTCAAGGCTAGCTCCGCCAGGACCGCTCGGCCATTAGCAACGCAGCTGTAGGTGATCGTCATAGCCGGCAAGCCAGTGAGAGAAGCCGATCGCCTCCTAACGGCCCGCCACAGCCGGGCCGCCCCTCCGCGCAGGCGCGAGGGACGGTTGATTGGCAGGGGAGGAGGCGGGGCCACTTGTGGGTCCCGCTGAGCCTGTGGGCGACAATGCTGAGGGGTTCCGAGTTCTCCGTCCTCCGGGTCGTCCGGAAAACCATTTAAGAGCCGTTTAACTGCTTGGGCCTCACCTGCGTATGAACCAGTCACAATCTAGGATACGGGAAAAGAAGACTTGGTTTTAAAATACAGTTAATTGTGGCTGCGGAGCTGGGGATAGGCAAAGCCCCCCACGGAGATCTGAGTTCGGATCTCCAAAACTCATGCTAAAAAAAAAAAAAAAAAAAAGTAAAAAAGGCATTGGTGCCTGGAACTCATAAGCCCCTTTGAGAAGTGAAGCGGTAGTGGATATAGTGGGTCCTAGAAGCTCATTGGCTTACCGGAATTGCTAAATGTCAGGTCCAGTGAATCTTGGTTTAAAAAATGTGGAGAGCAACCTTGGAAGATGTGTCTCAATGTGTATGAACATACCTCTCTCTCTCTCTCCCTCTCTCTCTCCCCCCCCCCCTCTCTCTCTCTCTCTCTCTCATACACACACACACACACACACACACACACACACACACACCATGTATGTATGCAACACACTTACATTTAAGCAGGCTTTGGTGGAACCTCTTGTGCATGGCCTGCATTTGGTTGTGGGAGGATGAAGACCATCTCTGAGTTGTTCTGGAACTCTTCACAGACCGGCACATGCTGAACACATGATGGTCAGGGCCATCTGTGACGCACATGCTCACAGCATCGACAGGAGAGCAGGGACCCCGGTAAGCTTCACTCTCTGTACATTGTCTAGTTGGGGTTCTCTGTGTTTATTATCACCTACTGTAAGAAAGAGCTCTGTGAGGGCTGAGCAGTGCTCTGCTTTGTGGGCATAGCAATTTGTCTTTAGGGTCAGTTTATTTCTGCTACTTTAGCAGAATAGTAGTGGGTTTCCCCTAGGCCCATGGCCTATCTAAACTATCTTGGCCACTTCTGTATTAGTTTCATTTCACAAACTGGGACTCAAATCCAATCAAAAAAGGATGTTTGCAGGCTGGAGAGGTGGTTCAGTGGGTAAGAGCATTGGCTGCTCTTGCCGGGTTCAGTTTCTAACACCTACATAGCTGCTTATAACCATGTATTACTCGAATTTCAAGGGATCTAATACCTTCTTCTGACCAACAGTCCTACCCTGTTATGATGCCTAGGAACCACATCTGTGGCCAGCATGGCAAGACAGAGCTAAGGGTGCAGACGTGGGAAGCTTGTCTTGGTCGTAACCAAGGGCTCTCTAATTAGACTTAAGACCCACTCAACAGGAGAGCGATCCTGCCTGGTGCCGAAACTTAGCTAACCACCCAGTGCTACTGAGGACATGGTTACTAGAAGATAATCCACAGCTTCTGATTTACTAAGCCGTCAGAATCACCCCTCGTCAAGTCCTAACAAAGAGATCACAACAGAAAACAGCAATCAAGTTGTGAAGTCCAGCCCCCACGGATACCTTCAATAAAATATTCTCACCAAACCTAAGGCTAAGGGAATACTGTAGGTGAGGGGCGGAGAGATTTTAAGAGCCAGAGAATCAGGGAGTTTGCTGTGAGGTGGTGACTCCTAGTAACTTTAAAAACTACTCCCATGAAGTCTCACCAACATGACTAGACAAACACAAGCTGAACAAGAATGATGCTGGTGGGCATGCCAACGTGGATGGAGAAAAAAGCCCAGGAGCCCACAACCCTATGTGAAGAACTACAGGCAACCAAGTAGAGCTGGGAACAAGAGAGATGCTCTTCCCCAGGGAAGGACATACCAATTGATTGTCCAATGCCAAACTGTCATCCCTGAAGGAATACAAACAAGGAACATTATATGCCAGGAAAGCCAGGCCCATGAGAGCTAGTCCTCAGGGACTGAAAATTCAGGTCAGTTCCAGATCAGTTGTCTTTAGATGCTGTTTCTGAAGTGCATGGTGTCTTTATCAGCTAACTTTCTTATAGATTCCAGGACCATCTGCTCAGTAAATAAACCTCAGTGGACTGGGACCTCCTACATCAGTTATCAGCCAAGCAAACCCCTCATAGGCATCCCCACAGACTAACCTGATAAAGACTCACTTGAATTCCCCCTTTCAGGGGATTCTAGGCTATGCTATGTTGACAGTTACTGTTAACATCCTTCCTGTCCATCCCTCCTCACCCCTGCTTACAACTTTAAACCCCAGCATCTCTCCTTTTAAAATTTTGTAAGTAGCCTGCCATCCCTCCAATTTTTAAAAATTTGGTTGTGAGAATGTAGGCTTCCATATAGTCTTTATGTGCCTTTTCGTTGGGTTAGCCTTCCTATCTTAAGGTTTCTATTGTAATGAAACACCACAGCCAAAGTATCTTAGGAGAAGAGATGGCTTCTTTTGTCTTACAGCTTGTAGTTCATCATTCTGTAAGGCCAGAACAGGCACTGAGGGCAGGAACCTGGAAGAAAGAACTGACACAGAGACCATGGAAGAGGGTCACGTAGTAGCTTTCTTCTTATGGCTTGTTCACCTGCTAATCCCACCAAAGAGGAAAGACCACTGACCCATTTTTTTAAAGTCAAATTAAGCAAGCTTTATTTTCTGCCAGAAAGGGCGATTTCCCTAAGTGAGGTTGAGAAAATAGCACAGAACACAGGAGAAAGTGCGGTTTATATAGCTCAAAACCCGCAAGACTAGGTAGGGCATTTCCAAGGGTTTTTGGTTATGCAGAAACTTGGTGGAACATATCAAAGTTATTTGTCACAACATCTAATCATCAGGGTGAAAGTTAGGGCATGGTCAGAATATAGGGGTGTGAAACATGTCAAATTTCCAGAAAATGGGTCAAGACATGGTCAAACTTAAGTTTTACAGAAAACAAGAATGAACTTATGTTGACCTCGTAATAAGATGACTTCTAATCTTAAGATGTCGTCAGACTGGTCCATTCCACTCTGCCTTCTTACAGAACCCAGGACTACCTGTTGAGGGTCTTGCCACCAACAGTGAGCTGGGCCCTCTGATATTAATAGTCAATTACGAACATGCACCACAGGCTTGATCACAGGCCAGTCTGGGGTGGACATTTTCTCAGTGAGGTTCCCTTTTTCCAAAATGACTCTAGCTTGTATCAAGTTGACATAAGACTAGCGAGTGTCCTTTCCAGTTCCTAACAGTGGGAGTGGGGGGTGGGGCTGTCTCCGATTCTCATCTATTCTTGGGACCCTTTCCTCCTACTGGGTTGCCTTTCCCAGCCTTGGTATGAGGGCCTGTGCCTGGCCTTATATGTCATGTTTTTTTTTTTTTTTTTTTTTTTTTTTTTTTTTTTTTTTTTAGGGGAATGCAGGAGGAGTGGATCTAGGGGAGAGGGAAGGTGGGGTGAGGACTAGGAGGAGTGGAGGGGCTTCCAAGGGGATCTTGACCATGGTCTTGTTGAACATGTGCTGATGCAGACAGAAAGGACGTGGTAGGGATACGGTCTCTCTACCCTGCTGTCCGTGGACAGCCAGAGACAGCTTCTGTACTTGTAGAACACGATACTCTAAAGCAAGGCAGAAGAGGTGCAGATTATGTGGCTTTGACATGCACGGGGCATGTGTAGTGTCACATATGGTATTACAGTGTCACATGTGGTATGTGTAGTGTCACATAGGGCATGTGTAGTGTTGCATGTGGCATGTGTAGTGTCACATGTGGCATGTGTAGTGTTGCATGTGGCATGTGTAGTGTTGCATGTGGCATGTGTAGTGTCACATGTGGCATGTGTAGTGTTGCATGTGGCATGAGTAGTGTTGTATATGGCATGTGCAGTGTTATATGTGGCATGTGTACTGATGCATGTGGCAGCCTGTGTAAGAAAGTTGTGAACTTAATGTGAACTAAGGGCAGGTCAGAGTGCAGAGTGGTCTTCAGACACGGTAGTCTTCTTGGAAGACTTGCATGAACTTGAATGTAAGTACTTGACAGGGTCCCCGATGTGCTCGCACCATCTCTGTGGGGAAGGTGATGGCCTGGGAGGGGGGTCTTGGCTTTTTTGCAAGATTGCATTCATGAGGCAGAACACCAGGTGTGTGTTCCTATGATGTGCTTGCATGTGCTTAAGCTAACCGCACAGGCCAATCATGTTTTGCTGCTTGAATTATAAGAAAGTGCTTTGTTTGCAGTAGTCTGGAGTGTAAATCCTGAAGTCCTCTGGTCACCCTACTCGGATCTTTGGCATTTCCTTCAACGTCCCTAAACATAGTTTCCCTGCTGGGGTGAGTCAAGAGCGAAGGGCCAATGTCTAGATACTCCAGCAGTCCCTGTGTGAACTGTTGAGAAAGTAACTGGGAAGATACCGTTTACAAGGAGATTCTTTAAAATAAGTACTAGCAGATAAAAATGGTTTCCTGGTTTCCCATAACACATACCCATTCTGCTCCTAAATTTCTCAAATAAAAAAGTAATTTTAAAAGACACCGTCATGGGAATGGGCTATAGACAAGCCGGTGGGGGCATTTTTAAAATTAGTGATTGATGGGGGAGTGCCCAGTCCACTGTGCACGGTGTCACACTTTGGAGTTCTCCAAAAAGCTGACTGAGCAAGCCATGGGAAGCAAGCCAGTGAGCAGCACCCTCCTTGGCCTCTGAGTCGGCTCCTGCCTCCAGGTTCCCGCCTGCTGGGGTTCCTGGCCTAGGTGCTTTGAGGATGAGCACAGGCCTCTGAGTGAATTGCCTTTTCCTGTGTTTCCCCACAGCGACAGTAACCTACAGCGACAGGCACGAAGAGGAATGGAACAGGTTAGGTGTGCCTGGTTTTTAGGCAGACACTGCTTGAATCTATGTACAGAGGTAAGCAGGTAACCCAAGTAAAAGAAATGAAGGCAGAAATCTTTTATCTTGCTTTCATGGTTACATGGTGGGCTCAAGTGTATGAATGCTTTAAAAAGTACAGTGATTTATCAGCTTCCCCTAACACCATTTAAAAAAACTAGCGGAGAGGTTGAGTTCCATCTTTGCTGGGAAGCAGAGTCAAATTTAAGAGACGCGGCAGTGTTGAGGGGCAGCCAGTGCTCACTGTAGTTTCAAATGGGGCTGCCACTTCAGAACCAGCAGAGGGAGCACCGAGCACAGCTTTGCACACCAGCTCTGCGGAGGAAACCCAAGCAGCCCCCCCAAGGCTTTTTATCCAGGACAGCAAATGAGCTCTGCAGAGGATCTTCCCTTTTCATTACCTCCTGCGCTCTCCTCTGTTTCTCATTCGGGACAGACAGCACTGCTCTCTTCGTTTCTCTTGTCGCTTGCTCTGTAGTTTTGCACAGCTCTTCCCTTCCCTTAGGTCAGCCACACAAAAAGGTCCCTGTGTGTCCCCTTGCTCTCCCTGCTGTCTTCTCTATTGCCTAGTTAGTTACTTGGCTTAGATTTAGGGGCTGGATGCTGAGAGAGTTTCAGAAAATATGCAGTAATCTGGGAGCCTCGAGTCACCACAGGAAAGCTGTTTGCACATCCTGATGGGAGGCAGAGAGGGCTGAGCTTAGTTCTTTGGTTGATGAGAGTTAAAGAGGCAACTGAACTGGACAGGAAATGCAGCAGTAGGCTGGGCAGTGCAGGGAATGCTCTCTCTTGTTTCATTGTCTTCCACAAGCACAGCTCAGCTCTGTGGTGAGTAGATGTCTCCAAACATACAGATCCTAAAATGGACCAGACTTCCAGTTCCATATGTACATATGCATGTGTGTATCTGCTATGTGTCTGTCTGTCTGTCTGTCTGTCTGTCTGTCTGTCTGTCTATCTATCTATCTATCTATCTATCTCTGTAATATTAGGATGTTAATTGGTATTATCTGGGGATAAATTTGTTATCAGATAAAGGTATAGAAATTATGGAGCAGATTTCTTTGTGTTTTTTCTTCCTTTCTTCCTTCCTTCTTGCCTTCCTGCCTTCCCCCCCCCCCTTCTTTATCTTTTCTTTTTATGTCATTTTGAGACAGGGTCTCTCTCACCTGCCCCCTACTTTTGTTTTTTGTTTTGTTTTGTTTTGTTTTGTTGAGACAGGGTCTCTTCATGTGGTCCTAGAGCTCACTATGTAGATTAGAACTTAGAAATCCTTCTGCCTCTGTGTGTTGGGATTGAAGGCATGTACCACCATGCCCTGCTTAGAAGAAGATTCTTCAATATAGCTTATCTCTTGAGGTATTCTATGTTCTTGAAGTGTGTTTGGCTGGGGCTGTATATTAGATTAAAATGAATAGTCCTTCACTAAGCTGTGAATTTGGAGGATGGACTTGGAAAGACATGAACATTATATAAATTGAGATTGTATTGTCTGCTTGGTGATAGAGTTGTGTTTCAAAAGCAATATAGAGAGTAATGAACCAAGAGAATTAGAATCTCATGAATTCTTGCCATGAGAAAAACACATGTGTCTTAGTAGTCCACATGGTAGCAGTGTAAGGCTAAGTAGAAGAGAAAAGGCAGATCAGACCTAAGGCAGCTGTGTCTCTGGAATAGTGTTTTCTTTGTTACTGGTGAATTGAGGAGGGGGATGGTTCCATCCCAACAGGTCAAAAGAGGCTGCTGCCTTACTACCTAGAGTGCACAAGCACAGGTTTTTGAGGTGTTAGTCAGATAACCTTCAGCACCACCCAATCTCCACATTTGTTCTTTTGAATTTAAGAAAGTATAAAACCTATCCCTTTCACAGTGTTCTGGAAGAGTGGTCTGTTGTCAGTGATGCAGGGTCTCTTCCATGACTGACTGAGTCAGACTGCACTTTAGCTAGGAAGATTCCCAGTGACTTGTGTGCAGTTTGAGAGAGATGCACTGTGGTACTAGCAAATCCAGGCAGTGGGTTAAGAGAACCAAGCCTGGATTCATTGTGAACCTTCTGTTGCTATCTGAAAGCTTATGGAAATGCTCGTTCAGTGCTGCGGGCATGTGTAAGCAGCTGTCTGGAGTGTGCACCTCTCTCTACAAGCCTGTCAGTCAGTTGTTAATGTACTGAAGATTCTATTTTGGCTCAGGCAGTAACTGATCATGTGATCACGGTGACACTGACAATACATTAATTTGGTCTTTTGATTCTTTGTCAGAAGTGAGGTGGTTGGGCAGGCTCATTGTTTTTCAGGTTTTGAAAAAGAGACACCCCACTTGTAAGTCTGGGCAGAACTAATACCATCCTGGAGGCACAGCGACCCTGCGCCCATCCATTCATCCGCAGGCTGCCTGTGTTTGAGTGGTACGAGGGCACACTGGTTGTTACTACTTCAGTATCTTTGTCAAACATGGCTGCAGGGAAACTAAGTACTGTTAAAAGTGTTACCCGCTGCGGGTTCCAGAGTGCTTTCCTGCTACACACTCAAATCCGTGTAAGTAAGCATGGACCTGAGATAGAAGAGGCATGAACCTGCCCGGGTAGGAGGAACGGCAAGTGGGCTTTAGCAATAAATAGCCTCAGGTTTGTGTGCCAGGCCTTTTTGAATATATTGACTGAACTTACCTGGTACTACTTTCCTTTTTACCTGAAAAGGATGACGATGACGACAAAGATGATGACGTGTATCTCGGAGTGTACTTATGGAGAATTAATAGGATAATATATGTGGAGTCTAGTAAATAATAGATAATAAACATGCACATACCTTTTACTTGTCTATCTGGGCATTTACTTGTGTGAACTGTGTAATGGAGCACGGCACATGTGTAGGAAGGCTGTACACCTTAGGATTCCTTTGTTACTAATATTAAGTTACTCATCAGGGCCATTTTGGCTGTGAGCACAACCGAGGTGCTTGCAGATGACTTTCTTCTTAAGGTCAGCGAGCATCAAACACTTCTGTTTGAACATCCTCTCTACGTCTTTGAAAACAAACAAGCAAATGATCAAGCCACATACTGTTGGCTTGACATTACACCTTTTACACCGTAAGTTTAAATAGTTGTGAAAAGAGTAACTATTGTTATATGTAAATATTGTCATTTGACAATAAAGCTATTGTTTACTTTAGGTTAGTATACTCCATATAAGAAGCCACCTGGGAAATCCTAACCTACAGGGTGAAACAGTGTGCGCTTTTATCACTCCTATAGTAGAATGTGAGGTGGTCAAGGACTTGCTCTCCCCAGTTTCATGCCTGAGTACTTCTTTGAGCCAAAATGAAGGCTCTATGTTTATTTCTGACAGTTTGACATTGCACCTCTGAATTAAAGCTGTGTTGGCAAACTTTTTCTGAAGGACTGGGGAGAACCAGTTGTAGGTTTTGAATAATATAGCCCGTTGTAAGTACTCAGATCTCTTATAGTAGACAATCCATTAATGAATAGCTAAGGCTTTGTTCCAGTAAGACTGTTTAATAAAGTCACTCCTTGTGACTCTCCCATGGACAACACTTCTCTGTCTATAGATTTACTAGCCCTATAAAGTCTACTATGCTTTTAAAAGCTCACCTAGAGCTTGCTCAAGTGATTCCAGTAAGAAACACA
Organism: Micromys minutus; assembly: GCF_963924665.1. Lineage (NCBI taxonomy): Eukaryota > Metazoa > Chordata > Mammalia > Rodentia > Muridae > Micromys > Micromys minutus. Next base: position 30,521,749 of record NC_137980.1, read on the forward strand.
GTTCTCATATTAAATCTTTTCTTGATTAAAATTCCTCGAGTAGTTTCATGCTTGAAACCCTGAATGATGTAGACTTTTAAACTTTTAAATATGACTAACAATATTATTTCAATTTCCCTTGCACATTTTCACTTATATGGTAGTATAAAGTTTTATTTACACTATGCTATACTATGCTAACTTTATACTAGCTTTGCATAAAGATGTATTTATGTTAAGCATATTTTCCCCACACTTTTCATCTTTCCTCCCTTTCATAGTTTCTTTTGTCCCCTACCAGGTGTGTCCAACCTGTATGCCATGGTCATGTGTGGCTGCATGCAGCTGAGGACAGCTATAAATATAGCCTATCATAAATGGCAGACTTTCTTAAAGGATGAGACATTTTGTCTTTTCTTTTGTAACTCGATTGCATGGTTATTGAACATGAATTCTGAAGCTGACAAGGCCCTGTTGCAATGTTAGAAGGTTGGCCATGCTTGATTTACTTCTTCTTTTGTTTTTCTTAAAAAAAGATTTATTTATTTATGTATGTGAGTACACTGTAGCTGTCTTCAGACATACCAGAAGAGAGCATCAAATCCCATTACAGATGGTTGTGAGCCACCATGTCCTTTCTGGGAATTGAACTCAGGACCTCTGGAAGAGCAGTCAGCACTCTTAACTTCTGAGCCATCTCTCCAGCCCCTACTTCTGTTTTCTTTCCACATATATGATTTTATAAATAATCAACAAACAAGAAATGAATAAAAACACCTAATATCCGTCATTTTGGAAATTGATTTAATTCACTTAACATGATTATTTCCAGTTGTAGACACTGGCTGCAAATGACAGAGCTTCATTCTCCTTTAGAAGTGAAATGATTCCATTGTGAACAGCATTGATTTGATCCAGTGGTTATAATTGAAACAAAATAAAAGAAGGCATCAAACCAAAAGGAAGCCATGTTGGAGGGGTTGATTCCTGGGGGTCAGTGGGGGTAATATGAACAAAATACATTGTATACATGTATGAAATTTGCAAAGAATTAAAAAGAGATTGCATTCTATAATCTAAACTGCATTTTCTTCATACATTTCTCTGCTGTTAGATACCAGTTTTGTTCCATGAAGTGGATATTGAGAAGAGTGCTGCAATACAGTTCAAGAAAGGTTCTGAAGTCAGATCAGGTTCCCGAAATTGATTTCTAGAGTAAGCCACTCACAAAGCTATGAAGACAACACCTAGATTGTAATGAAGACCCCAGAGTAATAGCTATTCCAGCGACATGGCAAATGTGCCAAGGAAAGCTGAGGACAGGAAATTGGTCCATTGGGAGGCTTCAAATGCTGCAGGTTATGGGATTGAAGGAGCAGGTTTACCCAAGCCTACTGTGTGACAATACCATCAGGAACAGGCTTACCCAAGCCTACTGTACCATCGGGAGCAGACTAAGCCTAGCGCAAAATATGACAGTATCATTGGGAGCAGGCCAAGCCAAGTCCACTGTGTGACAGTACCATCAGGAGCAGGCTTACCCAAGCCCACTGTGTCACAGCTGATGGAGTTCAATGTTTGCCTTTCTGGATTTTGATCTTGATTAGGTTTGGCCTTTCTCTGTTATCCTTCTGTTCTTCCCTTTTGTAACAGGAACATTTACCCTGGACCACTGTATGTTGGAAGTATGTAACTGGTTTTGCTTTTTAGAGATTTGCAGCCAAACAATTGCTTTGAGTCTCAGGAAGAAACACTGCACTTTTGAACAGCGTTTAGAATGGAAGACTTCTGGGACTTCGTGCTGAACTGAAGGCATTTGCATCATGAGATGGATACCAGCCTATGGGATAAGGGCAGAAATGTTATGGTTTGAATGTGAAATGTCCCTCATGAGCACATGAGTTTGAACAATGCATATCCAGCTGGTGGCACTATTTGGGGACGTAGATGTTGCAGGATGTACATCACCAGGAACAACTATGCCTTCCCTACATGACTGACTGTATCCTTTGAACTGTTGCTTAGAATAAACGCTTCACGTATTTTGATCATAGTGAAGAAAACCATGACAAATACAGCATGAAACAACACAAGAAACCTTAGAAAAATTTAACTTTATGAAGCATAATTTCTTGATCCCAGCTAACTTATGCATTTGGTTTATTAGCCCTGTCTCAATTAAAAATCCTATCTCTGATATACAAAGAGACTATAGAAAGGTCAGAAAGATTTTATGTCTGATAAGCACTTCCAAGAACATAGCAACATACAACCTCATGAAATTGCAAAGGTTCTGTAAGGCTAGAAACACTGTCATAAACGCAAAATGACAACCAACAGATTGGGAAAAGATCTTTACCAATCCTACATCTGATAGAGGGCTAGTATCCAATATATACAAAGTACTCAAGAAGTTAGGCTCCAGAGAATCAAATAACCCCATTAAAAATGGGGTACAGAGCTAAACAAAGAATTGAATGGCTAAGAAGCACCTAAAGAAATGCTCGACATCCCTAGTCATCAGGGAAATACAAATCAAAACAACCCTAAGATTTCTCCTCACACCAGTCGGAATGATTAAGATCAAAAACTCAGGTGACAGCAGATGCTGGCGAGGATGTGGAGAAAGAGGAACACTCCTTCACTGTTGGTGGAGTTGTACGCTGGTACAACCACTCTGGAAATCAGTCTGGCAGTTCCTCAGAAAACTGGACAGAGCACTACCTGAAGATCCAGCTATACCACTCCTGGGCATATACCTAAAAGATGCCTCAACATATAACAAGGACACATGTTCCACTATGTTCATAGCAGCATTATATGTAATAGAAGCTGGAAAGAACCCAGATGTTCTTCAACAGAGGAATGGATACAGAAAGTGTGGTACATCTACACAATGGAGTACTACTCAGCTATTAAAAACAATGACTTCATGAAATTCTTAAGCAAATGGATGGAATTAGAAGCTATCATCTTGAGTGAGGTAACCCAGTCACAAAAGAGCACACATGGTATGCACTCACTGATAAGTGGATATTAGCCTGAATGCTTGGAATAACCAAGATGCAATTCAGAGACCACATGAAGCTCAAAAGAAGGAAGACCACAGTGTGGATGTTTCAGTCCTTCTTAGAAGGGGGAACAAAATACTCAAGGGAGAAAATATGGAGACAAAGCAGAGACTGAAGGAAAGGCCATCCAGAGACTTTCCTACCTGGGGATCCATTCTATATATAGACACCAAACCCAGACACTATGGCAGATGCCAAGAAGTGCATACAGACAGGAGCCTGATATAGCTGTCTCTTGAGAGGCTCTGCCAGAGCCTGAAAATATAGAGGCAGATGCTCACAGCCAACCATTGGATTGAGCATGGGATCCTCAGTGGAGGAGTTTGAAAAAGGACTGAAGGAGCTGAAGGGGTTTGCAACCCCATAGGAAGAACAACAATATCAACCAACAAGACCCTTCAGAGCTCCCAGGGACTAACCCACCCACCAAAGAGTACACATGGAGTGACCCATGGCTCCAGGTGCATATGTAGCAGAGAATGGCCTTGTTGGACATCAGTAGGAAGAGAGGTCTTTGGTCCTGTGAAGGCTCTATGCCCCAGTATAGAGAAATGTCAGGGAAGGGAAGCAGGAGTGGGTGGGTGAGGAACACCCTCACAGAAGCAGGTGGAAAGAGGATGGGATGGGGGGTTTCTGGAGGGGAAACCAGGAAAGGGGATAACATTTGAAATGTAAATAAATAAAATATTCAATAAAAAATCTTTTTAAAATAAAAATATTTTAAAAGCAAAAAAAGTTGGTTAATACTCTTTGGCTAAATTCTTGGAAGTTGTATAGCTGAATCATATGGCAGATCTATTTCTAGTTTTTAAAAAAGAGTTTCAAAACATATAATGTAGTGTTTAGATTCTTTGAACACTTCATACAATATATTTGATCATATTCATTCCCTGCAGTTTCTCCTAACTCCTTCCAGATCCATGTTTTCCAACTTCCCGTCTTCTTCAATAATAACACTCATAAAATAACATCTACAAATATACAGACTTTTGCTTCTTTCCTATTTTTCTTTCATTTGTTTCATCTTTGGGCTCCAGCTAAGGCTTCAATCAGTGCACTGAGTAGGAATGGGGTGTGTGTCCTTAACTTCATCTATATGACACATTGCACTTATTGATTTGTATCCTGAGTCTATCCTGCTTTGCTGGAGTGAACCCAACTAAGAATCTTTTTGGTGCCTTTTTGAATAGAAGAAATTATATTATGTCCATGTTAAAGTTTGCTTTATATACTATGTGATCTGCTTTGGAGACAGTCCATGAGTTGTTTAGAGGAGTGTGTGTTTTATAGTATTTGCATAGTGTCTTAGTTAGTGTTTCTATTGTTGTGAAGAGACACCATGACATGACAACTCATAAAAATGTTTAACTGGGGATAGTTTACAGTTTCAGAGGTTTAGTACGTTGTCATGGTGGGAAGCATGGCAGCATGTAGGCAGACATAGTGCTGGAGAAGGAGCTGAGAGTTCTACATCTTGATCCACAGACAGCTGAAATGAATGCCACACTAGGTCTAGCTTCAGCATATGAGACCTCAAAGCTCACCCCCACAGTGACACACTTCCTCCAACAAGTCCACACCTATTCTAACAAGGCCACACCTCCTAATAGTGCCACTCCCTGTGACGTATGGGGTCCATTTTCATTAAAACCATCACAATATCATATATTCTGCTTATGGTTTACCCTTTCCTAATTCCTCCCAGATTCTCCCTACCTCCCCCTCCCATCTGAATCCATATATATATATATATATATATATATATATATATATATATATATATATATATATATATATATATTTGTCTTTCAGAAAATAAAGAGACATCAAACATCAAAGCTTTGATAAAGAGCATGTTTCTCCTTTGGAATACTGTCCTTCATAGATCCATGTGCTACAGGCTTAGCTCACAGCTGACATCACACTGGGGTGGTGGTAGCAGGTATTAAGAAGTGGGGCCTATTCAGATTGCTAAAGATACCATATACTTTGGACACAGGACTTGAGAGGATCTGAACTGGATCTGACCTGAAACCTTGCTCCCTGAGATCTAGCTCTCATGGGCAGAAGGTGTCAGGAATGTTTCCAAGGAACTGAGGTGACAGTAGCCTTAACCAACTATGATGCCTATGAACTAAGACAATCACCACCATATATGATTTTCCTAATGGTGTAATGGTGGCACACATATCTTGGCAGTAATCAAGAGTTTCATAATTGTACTTAAAACTGTCAGTGTAGTAGTTTGAATGAGAATGTGCCCATAGGTGTATGTTTAAAAACATACTTCCTAGTTTGGGGAACTGTTTGGGAAGGATTAGGAGATATCACCTTGTTGAAGTAGGTATGGTCTATGTCTTAGTCAGAGTTTCTATTCCTGCCCAAAACATCATGACTAAGAAGCAAGTTGGGAAGAAAAGGGTTTATTCAGCTTACACTTCCACATTGCTGTTTATCACCAAAGGAAGTCAGGACTGGAACCCAAGCAGGCCAGGAAGCAGGAGCTGATGCAGAGGCCATGGAGGGATGTCACTTATTGGCTTGCTTCCCATGGCTTGCTCAGCCTACTTTCTTATAGAACCCAGGTCTACCATCCCAGGGATGGCACCACCCACAATGGGTTGGGTCCTCCCCCTTGATCACTAATTGAGAAAATGCCTTACAGCTGGATCTCATGGAGGCATTTCCTCAACTGAGGCTCCTTTCTCTGTGATAGCTCCAGCTTGAGTCAAGTTGACACAAAACCAGCTAGTACAGCTTAGTTGGAGGAGGTATATTACTAAAAGTGAGCTTTAAGTTTTCAAAGCCCATCCATCCTCAATAAGTAAGATGTAAAGTGAACTTCAAAATGATCTAATTCTGAGAAGGGAGACTTTCTGAGAAGGTCATCCCGTCAGGATCACTGACGTGGAGGTTTAAACAAAAACATTTCCAAACCTTAGCATTTTCTCTGCTTTCACAAGCAGCCTTGTCTTTATTAAGTGATAATTTGGGCAATGTGGCTTTGGAGAAAGTGTTTGGAAAGCAGTTGTTGCCCATTATGTCATGACTTTCCTACTGTGGAAGGCAAGGGGCAGCTTAGACTTGTTAACACAACCACATGCCAGCTGTGGTCTGATGGGGGCGCTCTTACTCAACGCATGGCTTGAAAATTGCAGTTCAATCTAGTTAATGCCCAAAATGGCCGAAGCAAATGAGTGTGAGAGTGTACTGCTCCTAAACCAACTCTTTCTGTCTTAGTCAGGTTTCTATTGCTGTGATGAACACCAAGACCAAGAACAACTTGGGGAGGAAAGGGTTTATTTCATCTTACATCTCCAGGCAAAATTCGTCATTGAGGGAAGTCAAGGCAGAAACTCAAGGTGGAGCCTGGAGGCAGAGACTAAAGCAGAGGCAATGAGGAGAGAGGCTTACTGGCTCGCCCCCTTGGTTTATTCACTTTGCTCTCTTGTATGCTCCAGGGCTACTTGGCCAGGTGTGGCACCACCCACAGTAAACAGGACCCTTTCCACATCAGTCATTGTCAAGAAAATGTCCTACAGACTTGCCTGTAGGTGATGTGATGGAAAACGTTTTCTCAGTAGCGGTTGCTCTTCCTACATAAGTCCAGTTTGTGTCAAGTTGAGAAAACAAGCAACAGCCACCAACCAGGACACTTCCTCTGTTGTTATTTCTGAAACTACAATACTATTTTTAATTGACCCACTACACTTAAAAGAAATTCTAAGATGCCATCATCTCTCTAGCTATTGATGTACTAATAAGGAATTTTTCCTTTCTCCCTTCTTCCCTCTCCCCTCCCTCCCTCCCTCCCTCCCTCCCTCCCTCCCTCCCTCCCTCCCTCCCTCCCTCCCTCCCCTTAGGGTAACTAATAGTGGTTTAAGCAAGAGAACATTATTGTCTGATCTAACTAGTCTAGAAGTTCTAATTCCCTGGTAAGACGACTCAGAGGATGTTGTACACATTTTCTATATACCACAAGCCTCAGAATTTATTAGAAGTATTTCTCTTTTCTATTATAAGTAGCTTAGTTCTAGAAGTCTCAGCTATTATAGACCCCAGGCCTGGACCTTGCAAAGCAGAGGATGGATGTTGTATGCAGACTGGTCATCATGCCACTAGCATATATCATGCCTAGTCATACACATATTAGATTCCAAGAACAATGAGAAAATGTTACAAAACCATGCTGGTGGCAAGGTGAGCATTAGCCTCTTATAATGCTAATAAAATATTGGATACAACCAACTTACAAAGAGAAAGTATTTATTTTGCTTCATATTTGCAGAGTTGCAGTTCATGAATACAAAGACTTTTCGCCTTGATCTGTAGATGAGCTGGATTGCTATGTTGTAAAGTGTATGATAAACAAATTTCTTGCCTCATGACCAGGAATCAAAAAAAGGTGGGGAAAAAATTCCAGGAGGTATTTGAGAAGCTATCAGACCACCATGACCTGAGGACCACATCACAAGACATTACCTTATAAGTTCTATCACCACACATTAATATAACCCTGAGGCTTGGTCTTTCATGCCTTGACCTTTGGAGGGCATTAGACATGCAAACTCTCTCACAGGGTGAAAAACTGAATTCAGAGTTCAGTGTTACATCCAGGTAAAAAGCTTATTGAGAAATAGTTCTCTTTTGGGAGAAATGTAGGTGTATCAGGTAACCTTTTTGGTGCGAGCATGGGAAGGGTGATTGGATGATGCAGTCGTGACAGAAATAGTGAGAAGTATCTGGAGTTTAGATACAGGAAGTAGTCTTTGAAAATGAATTGGAAGTCAGGGCTGAATACACACACACACACATATATGCACACATGCACACGCACACAAGTGCGCACACATGCACACATGCATATGTGAGTAACTCTAAGAGTTGGACATGAATGAGCAATGGGGAGGATGGGGTTGCTCTCAGTCAGAATGAGGAAGACTAAAATAGCTCAGTTGTTCATAAAACGAAATCCATCACATTTGTAAGACATCCCAAGCAGTCTAGGATGAGACTGGAAACTAACCCGGAGATGGGAGGCATGGCGCTGTCCCAGGTCCTGAGCAGAAAAGATACCAGGCACCGTCAAATGCCTCCTGCTCATGTTCTTCTCTAGGATCCTTTGCCACACAAGTTAATGTGACAAAGAGCTCTCCTACTTGTTGTCACACTCAAGGGGAAGCCTGTATTGTGGCTATTGCTTTTGTCCCTGTCTCAGAAAGGTTGTTATTTGTATAACATTTAATGAACCGTTTGACAGATGTTACCAAGCTCTAGCTAGCTATGTGTAAGGGAACAAGTCTCAGATTTCAGGTTCAAGCCCGTGTTCTTTCCACACATCGATTTCCACACACCAATCCTCATTTCCCTTTCCTCACAATCTAGCTCATAAATAGTTCCTTTCTGTTTTGGTTTAGAAATATCTGCAATATCACTGATATTTTTCCCCTGGAACGGAGGTAAGAGTCTGGACTACATAGTAATACCCTGGCTCAAATAATGAACAACAACAAAAAAAACCCCAAATAGTATCATCAACAACAATAAAACTAGGAAAGAAAAGAGCAAATTCATCATCTCACTACATAAGCACACTTATTCATGGGAAAGCTTCAGTATTTAATAACAGACAAGTACAGTTTTATTTTTTATCCCTGAACTCGAGCTCTTATTCTCAATGTAACCAAGTTATTCTTCCGGAATATTTTGTCTAGTGTCTTATATCTGTATCAACATCCATATTTATGTTATCTGTCATCTGTTTGAGCCCGACGTACACTGCATTTTCTTGTGCAGTGCAAGTGGCTCCATGCATGACTCAATGTTTAGCTTTCTCCTTAGGAGCCTGATACAGCTGCCTCCTGAGAGCTCTGCCAGAGGCGGATGCTCACAGCCAACCACAGGACTGAGCACAGGCACCCCAGTGGAGGAGTTAGAGAAAGGACTGAAGGAGCTGAAGGGGTCTTCAACCCCATGGGAAGAACAACAGTATCAACTAACCAGACTCCCCGGAGCTCCCAAGGGACTAAACCACCAACCAAAGAATACACATGGGGAGACCCATGGCTCCAGTTGTATATGCAGCTGAGGATGGCATTGTCTGGCATCAATGGGAGGGGAGGCCCTTGGTCTTATGAAGGCTTGATGCCCCCCCCCCCCAGTGTAGGGGGATGCTAAGGCTGGGAGGTGGGAGTGGGAATGAATGGATGGGTGGGGGAGCACCCTACTGGAGGCAGGGGGAGGGGGTAGAATGGGGGAGTTTGTGGAGGGGAAACTGGAAAGGGGATAACATTTGAAATGTAAATAAATGAAATAATCAGTTTTAAAAAAAGGAAAGGAAATACAGGGGGGAAAAAGAATCACATTTCTTGGGAAATGATCATTAGAGTTGGACCTGGTGACACAGGCCTATAACCCCAGGTACTTGGGCAGCTGAGACAAGGACACTGACAGTTAAAGACCAGCCTGGGCAGTTTTGTGAGAGATTATCAAAATGTTTTTGTTTTATTTAAAAGGAGGGCTTGCCGCGCACCCCACGTCCTGCTGGAAGGAATGGCGTGCGACAACAGGATTTTTCTGCGAACAACCTTTATTGTACAGCACTCTGAGCAGGGGACCACGTGGAAAGAAAATGCATTGCTTATATATGCCCAGGAGACTCGTGTTGCTACCTGATTGGTGCGCCCTCCAGTAGCTCAATAGCATGCCCCGAGAGCGGGCTGTGACGTCTGTGGTACATGCGCACTACATCTCTCGGGCTGGGCAACAGCTCTGTTTGCTGAGTCATCGGCGGGAAGCCAGCGCCATCTTTGGGTGCGGCACAAACGGCTCTCAACAAGGGCTAGGTTTTCAGCTTGGTAGAGAGCTCTTGTTCAGTCTGTGCGAGGTACTGAACCTACCCAATGACCAAACAGATGACACAGCAGTATTATATACTTTGAAGATATCTCTAGATCATTATACACATCTATCTATACATATTGCATACATGTGAATACATGTTCATAACATAAATGTTTTATATTGTATTACTTCATCTCCATGAATGGACATTTAGGATATTTCTACACTTCCCCTGCCCCCATTATAAAAACTGTTTCTAAGCTGTGTGAGTTTCCCCAGGTAAGCCTGTAGGGCTGAGATTTTGGCATCAGATGGCATCACTTTTCCCACGGTGTGGTGCTGGGATGGAACATAGCTTATTGCCCTTGTCCGGCAGGTTTTCACCACGGAGCTACACCCCAGGCTCCATTTCCCAAGCTTTGTTCTTGTACGCACTGAGGCACAAACAGGACTTTTAGCTACGGACCTGGTGTGTCTTTGATGGGTTATGTGAGACTGGATAAAGCTGACTAGAGTGCCGGTTTTATAATGTATAAGAAAATAACAAGGGTTTTGAAGACTTCTAATATCTTCCGTAAATTGGAGGCAGATATAATTTAATAGCTAAGAAGCAAACCAATATTGTTGTAACAGGTTTAAAATGATTCTATTAAGCATGTCCTTGGTTAGATAACTTGTATTATTTAATGCTTTGAAAGCTCATCTGACAATAATGTGGGTCCTCAAAGCAGCTCATTCCCTCTGTACCCCATGCGGCTTGCACATACTGCGCTCTGTTTCAGACTGAAAATCTGATTTTTTTCTGCCATTTCACCTATGGCCCATAGCATGTGGCAAATCCTGTTTGTCTGCAAAAAGCCTTGCACTTTGCAGCTCATCTTCCAAATACATTGTTTGAAGACACCTGATTTCTCCTGATGCTTTCACAATGGCAGCTATCTACCACAAAGATAAGATCCCGGGGTGTTGTGGCAAGAATACCTCCAGAGAGGTGTCCTGGTCCCTGCATCCCCTCTTGAGAAACAAATGTTCTACTGTTTTCATACAAACACTGATATGGGAATAGTAGTGCCCGTCTCCCCTCCACTAATTTCAGTTCGTACAAAGTTGTCTTGGCACCAGCAAAATGCAGGTTTTCTTCTTTCTGAAGAGGTGGGATGGGGGGGTGAGGCCCACAGGAATAGTGGCAACTTGCAGTAGACACAGGAAAATGTCCTGGGGAAGCAGTCTCCTTTCAGATACAGATATACTGAGTGGAAGAGCAAAAGCTGCAGACACATTACTTGGTGGCCAGCATGTCAATGAAGCCACAGGACCCCACTTTGCAGGACAAGGAGCTTCTGAGCAGCTGGCTGGTATCTAGCATCTTTGTACCTCTTGTGTTTTACATAAGCTATTCCTCGGTACTTACAAAGCTCCTATGAAATAGGTTCTGTTTTTATCTGTATATGCTTGGTGGGAAAATGAGAAGTTAGACTGTTCCAGGTCATACTATTGATAAGTGTGGAGCTCGTATGCAAACCGTATTAAGCAACAAATAATTAACAATTGAATGAGTGAATGTCCCGCTCAGCTCTTGGTTGTGCTGGTTTACTTCTCTCTCTCTTCTCTATTCATTATAAATCTCAACCAAATTTCTATTCTACATGCTGCAAATACTTGCCACTGTCTGTTACTTACCTTTAAATTATTGACTTTCTGTCTTTTGGTATCCATTTCTTGTTTACCTTGGAAAACTCCCAAAGCAGTAGTGTGGCCTTAGATACTGTTGGTAAACTTTGTTTTCGAGGGAAGCAATAGCCACAATAAAGAGGAATTATGGTGTGGGTTATGTTGAGTCTCAGTTAATCTGTCTGAAGAACAACCATAAGGGAATTAGTTGTATTGTTCACACCAAAGCTCTTTAAAATTACAATTACCCTGTAGGCATATTTGTAATTGGAAAAGAAGGACTTGGCTTTTTTCATATTTATTAGATTGACATTTGGGAAAATGAATTTTTACTTCATCTGCAACAAATGAGTCCTAATCAGTTAAGTGGCTTTGGGCTACTGTGACTTCTCTTTCTCATTTTCTTGCTATTTCTGAAAAGGCCTCTCTGATCTATGGCACTCTTCCATCCTCCTGTACGGAATCACATCTGGCTTCCTTTGTGGCCGTCCACCCTTCTTGGGTCCCTGTATTCTTCATGGATATTTGGTAGCAGATTTTTTTCTTTTTTTGCTATCAAGAGTTTTAATTTGTATGGGTTTCCCCTTTCCACCCTGTGTTCTCAGGCATGTCAAATCACCCGTAGCCTAAATGACCCAAGTGGAGACGATCTAACCCCAAGCTGGGGTTCCTGAATTTCAATGGGCACCAGAAGGCTCCGTTAATATACAGTCTGCGGATCCCCAACTGCAGAGTCTCTGATTCAGTAACTCTGAACTGTGGGGATGGCAGGCTAAGAGGGAGACCAGAGAAGGTCCTAGCTCTTAAAGTTGTCATTGTGCCACCAAGGAACCAACTCTGGAGCACGTTTAGCCCTAGGCATCTTTATAGAGATATTAACAGTTTGAGTTCTGTAGACACTTTGTATTACAACCCAATATCTGTAAATAAGAGAAAACAATCAGGACACTTGTTCTCACAAAGCTCAGCATAAGAACATGGTTTCCCCAAGAGAAGTGTGGGAGTGGCAGGTAATGTGGTTAACAAGGTTGTCCTACTAATCTTATTTCTTTATTCCCAGCAGAAGTTCCATCCCCCTGAATTTTGTGTATGACATTCCTTGACCTTTATTACTTATCTCACATTGAACCTGTAGTTTACCAGTTTGGCTAGACTAATTGGCCAGCAAGCCCCAGCCAGAATCTTTCTGCCTCTGCCCCTCCAGCACTGAGATCACCAGCACATGCAGCTATGTGTCCTTACCTACTCCACTCCATTCTGTGTAGATGCTGAGAATAAAATCTCAGGTCCTCATACGTGCATGACAGACACTGACTAGCTGGGCATCTCCACAGACATTACTAATTAAATATTTTGTATCTACTTATTGGTAATTAATGGAAATGCAGTAGATTCTTATGCTTTGATTTTATATTATTCAGCTAAGAATTTCTTATTCATCAAATGGCTTATTTACATTCATTCATTCATTCATTCATTCATTCATTTTTTTTTTTGAGATAAGATATCACCATATAGCCCTGGTGGGTCTGGAGCTCACTATATAGACCAGGTTGGCCTTGAACTCAGTGATATTTGTCTGCCTTTGTCTTCCGAGTGCTGGGACAAAAAATGTGTACCATAGCACTTAATTCAATTTTTCATTCTTAATATAGTCATATCATCTCTGAATGGACTATTTCTTCCTTTTGATTCTTAAGTGTTTTATCTATTATCTATCTATCTATCTATCTATCTATCTATCTATCAATCTATCATCTATCTATCTATCTATCTATCTATCCATCCATCCATCCATCTATCCATCTATCTATCCATCTATCTAATATCTCTATCACCTATTACCTATCTATCTCCCATCTATCACTTTACTGGGCTGATTAGGGTGTCTAACCAATGATGAGTATAGTTGCAGATGGCAGGCAGTCTTGTCTCAAATGGTTATTTTAGTGTTTTATGAGGTTACAGTGTTTGCTAGAGGTTTTAAAGGTTATGCTGTATTCGATTAAGAATGTCTGAGGTGCTGAGAGCTGTTATTGTAAGCTTTATTAAATATTGTTTTTGATTCTGTTGAAATGTTTATATAGTTCTATTAATCTTTAATGTGGTGAGTAATATTTTTAATTTTCTAATTAAGTCGTGTTTCACTGTTGGGATTATCTGCATTGTTCTAGTATTTGGTAGCAGTTTCTTTAGAATATTTGCAGCCATGGTATAAACACTGGGCTGTGATTTATTTTCTCTTCTGACAGTGGTTAGAACTGGGTTTTCTTGGGTTCATAATAAAATGAGTTGATTTATAGATGTATTCCTACAGTCTCTGCCTCTGTAGTCAAATGACATTCTTTTATTAAGATTAAGATGGATTGTGGTCCATCCTGATTCAATATGACCTCATCTTAACTTGATTATATTTACAATGACCCAGATACTGTACATTTTGTTATCTTCTTCAGTCCTAATAACCTCCCTACCTCCTATAAGAGGGTATGCTTCAGTTAGTTACATCACACTTTGCCCTTTCTAGCAATGCTGACATCTCTTCAGCCTCTCTTTCCTGACATTCCTGAGATTTGGAGTGGTGGTCTAGAGGTCTGATGATTTTCGTGCACTGTGGCTGAGCACTGGGCCACAGGGCCACAGCAACAGTCACTTCTTAGTGTTGTGAGCAGCTCTGAGTCTCTGCTGTAACTACCACCCACTGGAAAGAGGAAACCTATGTCCATGGCCAAGGCAGATGGTAGGAATACATGGTAGGCATAAATAAAACTGCTCAGAGGGCTGTTTGACAGGGACAGTGCATCTAGTTAGGAAAACAATAGCAGTTTGCTTCCCATTGGGCTCATGATCTCCCAAGCCATGAGACTTTTGTTCTGGCTTATAATACCAGACATGAGTTTTGTCCTGGGGGGATTAGATCCAGTCCCAAAGCAGTTGGTTATACCCACAGAAGCTATGGCTCTGATTCTCTAGTGAGCACACCTCGTCTGGCACATGGATAGTAGAGCACACAGAGTCCATGACTGAGCAGAATTGCTAGTGAGACTGTTTTCCAGCAACTTACACAGTATCCCCTACTATGTTGGAAGCCACTCAGAAGGAGGGAACTTTAAGCTCAGCCCCAGTTTAATATTTCCATATATTACAATAAAGTATAATGTCATCCACCAGACCAAGGGCCTTTCTGGCCAGTGATTCCCGGGGTAGCCCACTTATAGTACCAGGATTCTCATTCAACAACCTTGTAGCTCCTGGAAGTGCCCTTTCCCACCAGTACATGGTGCCTTTGCACAGACTCTTTGATTACCATTTACTATTCGTCCAGATGTTTTTCCAAATCTCTAAGACACTCAAGGGTTAGTATTAGATAATGAAACACTTTTACAGATGGGAAGCAGGCTCTTTGAAGGTTTACCACCATCTGTTCTAAGCAAGTGCCTTAATGAGTCTCAGCACAGTCTAATACACCAGAAAATATCAACTCCTTATATCAGCCATTTGTCAAAGGGCAATGGTGAGTACTGATGGACGATGCTTTCCCATGGAGTTGTCAGTAATATACAGGCATCTTTCATGAGACACCGCCTCTTTACCTGAGGTACTGCTGCTGCCACGGGACCTCGGCATCTCTCCACCCATAACGGTTTTCGTGGGGTTGGCTTGCCTTCCTCAGGCAAGGTCAGGTTCTACTGGCAGGAGGGCCACCCACCATCTATTCTGACATGCCTGTTGCTGGAGCAGGCTACTCACTTCCTACAGCACAAAGGCAGCACCGCAGCCGGTGCCTACCACTGGTCACACCAGGTTACTAAAAGGACCCCAGGCTGAACCAATAGTCACTTAAAGGACCAACCATATTTTATTGGGTGCTTTAAAAATTGCTTACAGTAGTAAGATCAGTCATAATACTCAGTATATATAACACCTTCATATAATTGGCTCTTATATTAGTTGACTACAATAAGTTGATGTATTAAGGGCAGAAAAAAGCCAGTGTAAGTAGATTTTGCTCACTCATGTAATATTACTTATATACTAGACGTTTAGTAGCATGGGAGTCACTTAATATGCCAGCCATTTATCATACTAAATGGCTTACTCTTTTGTGAGTTTATCTTTTTGTGTGAAAATAGTTATAGAAATAGGTCATCCAAACATATGCTATAGTCTGCAGAATGAGTTAAAAGTTTAATTGTAGCTGCTGCAATACATGCACACTTCCAATATGCCGTGGGATGGTTAATTTTGATTGTCAACTTGATTGGACCTAGAATCAACTATCCATCTCCGGTGGATTTTGTGCAAGTATTTCTAGGAAGAATTAGCTGAGGAAATGGCTCTTCCCTAATCTGGGCAGCACCTTGGACAGTAACCCAGACACTGCCCCGAAGGAAGAGCAGTGATATACGTTTACCTGCCTTTCTTCTGCTTTTGGCCAGCAAGTGCATCTACTCTGTTGCAGCTGCCACCACCACTATCCTTTCCTGACAATGGGGTTCAGCTTTTTGTGGACGTCCATTGTGGAGTAGAGGCTAATAATTCTCCAGGTGTCACTTAGGTCTCTAGCATGAGATCGGTACTACTGAGACACCCAGTCTGTAGACTGAAGAACTGTAGGTTCTAAGCCTTTCCAGTTTGTGGACAGCTGTTGTTGGACTACCCAGATCCTACTGAGTAAGCCAATTTGGTAAATTGGTTCTGTTCCTAAGTAGAATTCCAGTACATGCTTTAATCTATGTTATATTGTATAGGTTAAACACTATATTGTCAAGTGATACTAAATATGCTTTTGAATACTAAGTTTCAATATTAACTCCTACTCTGTAACAGCTTGCTCTGAGATGCATTCCATCTTGCAAGGAAGCTCCTTCAACAGGAAGTAAAAAGTTCTCAAAATAGCTTCAGGAAGTCCCTGAAACTCACCAGATTCACTAGACCCTCCTTGCCAAGCAAAGCAGACAAAGTTGAGAGTCCCTCTCAGACAAACCGAGCTGAAAAGAAGACTCTCAGACTAGATCAGCTCCTCAGAAAAGGCAGAAACTAGCCAAACTGCCTAGAAGAGGCTTAGACCAACTGAGGTACCTGGAAGAATAGTCTCCAATCTCTTTCACTCCCTGCAGGCTGTGCAGTGCGCTCCAGGCTGCCAGCTTCATGATCTGTCACCCATCCTGGGATGGGTCTTGGTGATACATCTGACTGTGTGCGTCATTTCTGCTCCTCTAACCAAGCTCTCACCCTCATTTCTATTTTAACCCCAATAAAGTTCATTGGTTCACCAAGTTGGACTTTGATGGCTTCTGTACTGTGGTCTGTTGTGAGTTTCCTATCTGGGGTGAGTAGAGACATGTATACAGCAGTCCCACAGGAAACACTTAATCACACAGCATAAACAGGGACCTTACATAACTGAGAATGAGGGCTGAGTGCATGGTCCTGGCTGTGGGCAGCAAGGCATGCTCCCGAGGCTGAGCAGCCCAGGGAGGGGATCCTGGTTGTGGGTAGCAAGGCTTGTAGCTGAGGCTGAGGAGCCCAGAGAAGGGGGCATCTGCAGAGGGAATTCCAATGGAGTTGTCCTTTCCTGGTGTGTGTTAGTGTGCCCTTGCGCCATGGATGCATGGTTCCTACTTGGGAAGTGAGCAACTATGGCTGAGCCATGAGGAATAGCAGTGTCTGTGGAAGGAATCCCAGGATGCAGTCTGTGTGTGTGGGATGGGGTGGCATGCCTGCTTAAGGAGTGGGGTCCACTATGTGAATACAGAGATGGCCTGAAATCAGGTAAAGGTTTAGAGGAAACTTTGCAGTCTGAGATTGCCCGCAGCAGCAGCAGAGGTCACCTGGCCTATGTGGTGTGCAGTTAGAAATTCATCTGAGGCTGAGATGGTAGGCAAGCAGGAACTTGTCTGTGTAACAGAACAATTGCAACAAGAAAGGGAGATGTGGCAGCATCCTCCATATTAGCTTCTGACCTTGTCTTAGTCAGGGCTTCTATTCCTGCACAAACATCATGACCAAGAAGCAAGTTGGGGAGGAAAGGGTTTATTCAGCTTACACTTCCACATTGCTGTTCATCACCAAAGGAAGTCAGGACTGGAACTCAAGCAGGTCAGGAAGCAGGAGCTGATGCAGAGGCCATGGAGGGATGTTATTTACTGACTTGCTTCCCCTGGCTTGCTCAGGCTGCTTTCTTATAGAATCCAGGTCTACCAGCCCAGGGATGTCACCACCCACAGTGGGATGGGCCCTCCCCCTTGATTACTAGTTGAGAAAATGCCTTACAGCTGGATCTCATGGAGGCATTTCCTCAACTGAGGCTCCTTTCTCTGTGATAACGCCAGCTTGTGTCAAGTTGACACAAAACCAGCCGGTACAGACCTGGCAAGGAAGTTAATGTGGAGCTGCTGGCTTTCCTCTCTGAAGAGTTGGGAGCCAGAAGGAAAAGGGAGCGTGAGTTAGATCCATTCTCGAAAGCTCTTCCTGGGATTCAAGACCTTGGAGCCCCTGAGATGAGTCAGAGAATGAAGAGAACTTTCTAAAAGCAGTAGGATATGGTCTGCAGGTCTGACCTTTAATAATAAAAAAGGGATCTGTAATCTAGCGTGGAGATGGGAACATTAAAATGTCCCAGTACAAGAAACTAGTGTGGTTAGAAAATACTCAGCACTTGAGCTTTGGGAATTGGGAGAGATGAGGCTGCGGGAAAGGGGAGCCGATGGGATCCGTCTAACCTCTGTGGAGGTAGAAAAACCGAGTAATGTAACTTCCCATCTCTCCCTAAGGCGAAGGCTGCACAACCTGAGATGATATGAGGGAGCCAGTCCCCGGTGAGCTGGCTTATCAGAGCCATTAGGAACACTTGGTTAGTCTGAAATCCTCATAAGTGCCCAGGAGTGGAAACAGTAAGAGAGGGCAGACGCCGCTGAGGGACCCTGTAATAAGAGAAAGTGTTTCGACCGGAGATCATTGTACCAGCTAGAACTGAAAGGACTGTCTGCACAGGACACCCCAAGACCAGTCTCAACGCAAAGACTTACAGAGAGAGATAGACAGAGGACAGGGAATAAGAGATAAAGACAGAAGATAGAGGATGAGGGAGAAAGACAAAGGAACAGAGGGGAGGGGAAAGGGGTACTTGCCTCAGAGGGACAAAGGACCGCCTCTAGAGAAAGGACAGACTAGGCAAATGGCAGTTTATAAAAGGAAAAGGGGAAACCCTGTGTTATGATAAATTGCTTAGTTTCAAGTAGGCATGTTAATTAGGTGACTCATAGGGAGGCTTTTGATTGCTGGACTTCAGTACTTTGAGAGCTAGACCTTGGTGGTCAGCCTCAGGAGGAGGAAGTGACCAAATGAGGGAACAGGCCTTGGGGTGGGCTATCTTTAGGGATGTAATCTAATGGCTTTTAGCCAGGCTGAGGGATGAGGGGAAGAGCAAGAGCCGCATTTGCCATGCTCAGGATGGCCAGAGTCCTTTCAGAACTATGTTCATAGAGGAGTTAAAGGCAAGGTCGATCCAGCAGGGACCCCTAGGCTCATATGACGCTTAGTGGCTTTGCTGAGAACTGTCGTGGGGCAAGCTCTTTCTCAAGTCCAAGAGGCTTTGGCAGATCTCAGCGACTTACTCTACTGTGTAAAGACTGTTCATAAAGTGAGAGAGCAGCCTAGAGGAGACAAGAGAATGGTAAAGCAGGGGAACACGTCAGTCTGGGCTGTCAAAGACATCTGTGGTAAGCTGGAGCCCCTAAGGAAAAATTGATAGAAAGCCAAACTGTGTGCTAAGGAGCCTCTGCTAGGCTTTGAAGGCCGAGGAGCAGTCACAGCATATCCGTGACAGAGCAATATAGGTAAAGATGATCACACCTGTCCCAAGGGTGGGTACTTATTCCCCCCACCCCAGAATAAGGAGGGTAAATTTCCCTCCAGCAAAAGGTTATTCTAGGGGTAAAAATGGTTTGCTCAGCCAGGGCCTTCTCCAACAACCAGGTGTGGTGAATTGGGAGGTTAACAGCTTCAGGGCTAACCCAGGGCCTGTCTGACCCAGGGAGTCGGCAGACAGCAGGGCCGTGTTCACATTTGGCCTCCAGCAGGTGTGAACGGATTAAGTTAGGTAAAGTAATTTATCATGGGAGGCTCCATGGACCAGCTCCGGGATATGGAAATGTAACAGCTCAGAAAAAAAATGAGCAAGTATCACAGGGAGATAATTAAGTTAGAGCCCTCACCCATCCTTTGACCCAACCCTAGTCTGTGAGAAAGCAAGTTATACAAATGGATGCTACTTTTTCAGGCTGAATCAGACCTTGCTGTGTTCCACTTTAGTATCTTCTTAGTTGTGAACGGGGCTCACCCAGCACTGCTAAGAACAGACGACCACAGACTTTCAGAGAGCTCCACCAGGGTTATCTTTGTAACCCACTGTTGGTTGTGAGATGGTGGTTCGGGATGTTGCCTTGTCCTGCCCATCATTTGGATGCTTTATATCGATAACATCATGTGAACCTCTGAATGTTTGGCAGACTTGGGACACTATTGGTGAGACAACCAGGTACGATGGTGCTTCCATCTTCAGGGGTTGGGTTAATTAAACAGGAAAAAAAAAAAAAAAAAAAAAAAAAACAGAAGGTTCCTTATATGGGTAGAAAAAGACACTCCCAGGGGACATAAGGTTACTGAATGAAAACCATGGAGCCAGGAGTCAGCCTCCCTGTGAGTTGTGAAAGGCAATTATTACTGTTGTTGATTGTATGCCAGAAGTAGACACTGAGACTCAGTTGCTGAAGACACTGCATGCTTTAACTGCAGGACAGGGAGATATTAGGCTGGGCCTGAACTAGAAACGCCCACCCTGATGGCTGTCTTTCACAGCGCCAAAAGTGGCCACCCAGGCTTCTGGTGGATGACTGTTACTTACATTCCTGCTTGCCCATGGATTCTGCATGCTGAAATACCAACTTAGCAAGCTGGATATGCTTGCTTGCACCACAGTGGCTTGGCTGTCATGGGTGAGACCGGTAGCCTTTGATTGGATTTAAGCCCCGCTCCATAAGAGGGCATTTACTTCTGGTACTGTAAGCAGAACAAAACTTTGTGGCTGGGGAAGTCAGGTTTCAGTGGAGGAGGAACTTCTGTGGTTTTCCTCAATGGAGATGATGTGCCTGTCATACTGCCTTATGAACATGTGTGCTTGCATGCATAGATCATTTGTCAGCCTCAACTCATAACCGCTGGCTATGCTCTTGAGGGCAAGTGACTGTGGGTATAGCTCAGTGGCTTAATTCTTAGCCATATGTGGACATCTACTGTCACCCCCTCTTAAGCTAAGGGATCATTTGGAAGAGCAGGTGGAAAGGGCAGAACATTGTCTAACAGCTCTGAGATTGAGACATTTCATCCTTCAGAGACTCTCCTTCAACAGGGAGGTGAACAAGTCAAAATAGCTTCAGGAAGTCCCTGAAGCTGACCAGATTCACTAGGCTCCTCCCTCCCAAGAGTAAACATTAAAGAGTGTACAGAGTCCCTCTCAGATAAGCTGAGCTGAAAAGAAGACTCTGAGACTAGATCAGCTGCCGGAAGAAGCAGAAACCAGCCAAACAGCCTAAAAAAGTTTAGACCAACTGAGGCACTTGAAAAGGACACTCTCCAAGCTGAGTTTCCCGTAGGCTGTGCATTGTGCTCCAAGCTCCCATTTTTGTGAGCTGTCAACACATCTGTCTTTGAGTTATTCCTGCTCCTGTAACCAAGCCTTCACCTAGATTTCTATAAGTAATGCCAATATTCATTGGTCTACCAAGTTGGACTTTGGTGTTATCCATACTTTGGTCTGTTGTGGTTTCCCTATCTGGGGCTTTTGAACATGTGTGTTGCTGCTTCCCAGGAAAAGTTTTGCCACATGACAACTATGTAAATGTAATCAGCATTTTATATGATTTCTATGTATTTTGAGCACTACACACATAACAGGGACCCAAGTATCTAAGAAGTATGTAAAGAATGTAGAAAGGTGTGCTTTCAGTCTCACAGTTCAGGCTACCTGGGTCTGTGTGCACTGTGTGGCTGGTAACTCAGTCTGAGTTTAAACTCTAGGTTTTCTTCACTGTACTAGCCACCTATGCTTGGGCATATTTCATTTCTTGGCATTTGGTTTCCTCATTTGTGAGATGGGGGTCAGTCATTCTGATCTCATTGAGTTATTGGAAATATCAACAGTGATGTCTACAAGATAACTTTCATATGTTAGGTACGCAAGAAAGGGTGGTGGTGGTGGTGATGATTTGTTATGTTTGCTCTTTTCCAAGACTTTCAAGCTGTTTGACAGGCAGACTGAGTAGGGTCTGAGACAGTGTGCTTCCTGGATCGCCTGTCTTCACCAGCTTCTCTATGATTCCTGCCTATGCAGGGACCAGCCTTTTAATTAGAATTACAGAACAAAATAGAGAGAATGCCAGGCACACCTTCCTCCTCCATCCTCTGTGCCTTGTCACTGCCACTAAGTCAGTGCTGATGAATTACTGTTACCAAACAGCAGGAAAGTCCCTGTTTTTTTTTTTTTTTTCTTTCTTTCTTTTTTTTTTTTAGCCTAAAGAAGGGCATGCTTTGATTTATTGAGGACAAGCCATCCAGTGCCACTTCTGGTCACTTTGAAATTTATTTAAGAAGATAGGGGTGTGTCTGCTACCTATGGGTGGTTTTCATATATTTTTTTCTGTTTCTCAGTGCTCAGAGAATATCCTGGAAGCCCAAATCTACAGAAATTACTGTTATTCTTTACCATAACCAAAGAAGAAGAAAATTGAAAATTCAAGATAGGTCACGATAAAAATCACCATTTCCTCAGTTCACTTATGCATTTGATAATTACAGTCAATATTTGATAATATTTATGGCCCCACCTCAGACATTTTGTGACTCATTTACATATTTAAAATCAGACTTCTCTAGGGGGAAACCCCCCAAAAGCAGATTTCCGTAGCTCTGGTCATTTTGTCATGGCTGGGTTACAGAGCTGCCCTGGCCTTGCTGTGAAAACCTCTGAGCTGTGCGTAGGTCTTATAATAATAATATGCACAGCCTCCTGCTCTGATAAAACTCACAAGGACTGGGAAGATGCTTTAAATGGAAAGACAGTGGAGTCATTTCTCCTTATTGGACGGATGCATTTTTATCCTTTAAGGTCAGTTGGTATCCAATTGCCCTCTAATTAAAAAACAAAACACTCTTAGAGGACAAAATAGTAATATGGAATTTAAAAACTGAGACTTGTTCCAGGTTTTCTAAGGATAATCATACTGTAAGTATTTTTTTAAAGTCAAACTGGAGATGACTAGAAGCCACACATTTTAGGACAGTTTCTATAATTATCACTCAAAACATTTAGTTTTCTAAATAGCAAGATAAATCTCCAACGAATCCCCTTCTCCCTGATGGTCCCATCAGAAATCATTTTACCATTAGCCTGGAAATGTTCCAAAATACAACAGTGTGGTGGCTGCTGGGTGGCCTTGAGGGAGCCGTCAGTTGTCAGTTCAAATGTGACTCTTGTGCTCTTGAGCCTGTGTCTGAAAGTAACGGTGCGGTGTGCATCTGAAAGGGAGGTGCTGAACAGGGGTGCTCTGTCTCTGTCAACCCAGCAGCCTCTGGGGAAGTGCAATCCAATCAGTGGGTTCCTGGGCATTGCCTTTAATCCAGGTCTTTCTGAGGGTCATGAAACATAGCGGGAATAACCAACTCGAAGCAAGCAAACTGTGCGAGCGACTGTCAAGCAGGGACTTGGAGAAAAAAGAAAAAACAAAACCACTTTGCAAGACGTTGTTATCAATCTTCACCACGGCTCTCTAGTATCCTAAGTATCCATTACTGCTCAACTGGGAAATCAGGAGTGTGCCAGAGCCTCAGTGGATCCTGTAATCTAAACTGGGATCAGACCACCAAGATTTGGAAACGATACATCATAATGAGCTTCGAGCCGGGCCATGTTTGGGGCTGTGAAGATGCTGGTCCTATCTGGACGCCCTCGGGGTTCTGTGTCATCTGATTGATGTTGGTGGAAAACTGAACTGTTATTTATGGCTCTGGTCTTTTCTTTCTCTGGCTACAGAGCTCTCTTTCCCGGAATTACTTTTTCTTTCGAGATGGAATCTGACTCTGTGGTACAGGATGGTTTAGAACTCACTGTGTAGCACAGGCTGAGCTCAAACTCATAACTGTCCTTCCTCATCTTCTCTAGCGTTGGGGTCACAGGTATATGTCACCACACCCAGCTTATAATTATTATCAATTCGATCTCCTGAGCTTAGAATACAGAAGCACAGCACTTTAAATCTCTCCATGAAGTTTGCTAATCTCGGCAGCGGGAGGCATTTTTTTTTTGTCAAATTTCCCAACAGTGAAGACAGTCATTTAAGGCAAATGCTCTTTCTTTGTTTTTGTCCTGAAAATTCCGGGCTCCAAAGGGCTTCCCAAATGAATATACGGGCAGAGAAAATGGTGCTAAAAGTCAGGATGGGCGGAGAAGGGTTGTGGCAGTGCCAACGCCCCGTGCAGTAGTGGGGAAGGCTCAGGGATCTCTATGGCCTCTACTTGCTGCTATGTCAGTGACCGGGCACCTTTGACGGGCACCTGTGACTACTCCTCTTCTTCACAGAACAAAACACTGAAGATCATGGTACACTTAAATAACATTCACGAAGTCTCATAATTCTTAAAAGTGCAATCGCATAATAGGACACGACAAACCCTGGACTCTCCTTTCTTACACAGAGTCTGGAAGTAATTGGAGTAATGCCACTTGATAAGTGGGTCAAATTCCCCGGCCTATCTCTTATTATCTTCAGTCAAGGCCACTTAATATTAATTATTAATACAGTTATAAATGTTTTTAATCTGTGAAATCCTAATAATGCCGCTAACCTCACAAGGACTAAATGAGACATTGAATATGTACATGGTTGGTCCATGGCCGAGTGTTGCTAGTCAGCAGGAATTTCACACTTTTAGTAAATATGAGACTTTTCTTATTGAATCACATATAGTAACTTAGCATAGCAAGACTTCTAGATAAGGATGGTAGCCACTGATCAAAAGGGTGTAACATCTTGGGATGGCAGTAAATGTGACTGGGTAATGGAAACTATTTTTTTTTGGGGGGGGTAGGCTTTGCATTGGCATGAATTAGGGAATCTGCTGCAGGAAGGCTCCAGGAAGTCTTCTGTGTGTCAGAGAAATGAGGTGGGCTGGGGAGAAGGCTCAGTCAGTGAGGTGGACCAGAAACCACATGAAACAGCTGGGCCTGGCCACATATCCCAGTGCCAGAGAGTCAGAGACACAACGGTCTTGAAGCTTGCAGGTCAGCCAGTGTAGTTGAATTGGTGAGGTTCAGGTTCAGGTGACTGTGCTGGAACGAGACATCCTACCCTGACCTCTGCGCTCCACACATGGAGATATACAAGGGTGCACACACAGAGAAAGGGGTGAAAAAGAATGCATATGCTATGAGTCTTTTGGATGCATAGGTGAATGACGTATTGAATGCAAAATTAGGTTTAAAAAAGAGCATAGGCTTAATTTAGTGCGTACACACTGATAAGTCTAATTGTCCGGAACCTCGCTCCATCCTGTCCGTATGGACCCTTGGTCGTCTAGTCCGTTCGCACAGTGCATGTGGTTCCACGGAACACGGGGTTTCTCTTCCATCGGGAAATCTACTTCTCTGACTAAAAGGCTCTTTAAAAAAAGATTTATTATCTCTCTCTAATCAGGGGTTCCAAATTTCTTAGCTAGACTGTTATCCAGCAAGCCCCAGCACTCCTGCTGCCCGGAGCTGGGGAGACTCGCAGGGAGTTAGAGGCAGCAGGGACGCCGGGCTTGTCTGGATGCTGAGACCGGAACTCTGATCCTCATGGTTTCAGAGCAAGCGCTGTCACCCACGGAGCCATCTCTTCAGCGAGCCTCAGTGCACTTACAGTCCGTGCTATTCGGTAAAGGTCAGTTTTGGACAAGGAGATGTAAAATAATCTACTGCAGGTTTTTGAGGCTTTTCCTGTCTTAAACAGATTTATAAAGCCATTTCCTTCTATTTTTATGCACCGTGGCACGGAAGCATAGGTTAAGTTAATGGTAGTGTTCTTATGACTGTGAAGAAACCAGTCAGAGAGAAAAATCTCGCGTGCGGAGTGGAGCATCGTAAAAAGGTGGGGGGACCCCGGGTCCTGAAAGATGGTGCTAACCACATGACCTTGGACTTCCGGTTACTTGAAACAATTGATGTGTTTATTATTTAAGCCGCTCTAAGTTGGGCATTTTGCTTACCTCAGTCAAAATATATGAATGGTCTCTTAATTAATCCTTGTCCTCCATTGCCTCAGAAAGGGTTTAAGGCCCCTTGCTATGGGACTAAAGAAAAACGAAGGCGAGTCACTAGACAAATAAGGAAAAGAAAGGGAAACGGAAGGAGGGTTGTCGCTATTACATAGAAGCACGTCATAAAACCCTCCGTGCAGTTTTCAGAAGAAAGTAAAACCTTATCTTGTGATAAGAGACACGCCTCACACAACCCTAGGAGTTGGGGCTGGAGAGACGGCTCTGAGGTTTAGAGCACTGGTTACTCTTCCAGAGGTTCTGAGTTCAGTTCCCAGCACCCACACGGTGGCTCAGAACCATGTTCTGATGAGCAGGCACATGCGCAGGCAGAACACTAGATACATAACAAACAGAATTGGGTCAGAAGCAGACCCTCTCCCTCCCTCCCTCGCTCGAGTAATATCCTGCAAAAAATGAACGATGTTTTAAAGCTAACCACATCTATATTTTATATAATGTCAGAAAAAGCAGACCGGTGAAGGTATAGCTCAAAAGCAGGAGAAAATGTCTTTATTGGCACAACTGGCCGTAAGATGGGAGTCAGTGGTTAGAATTCTGCCAGCCAGTCCCTCAGCAAAGTGTGGTTCCTCTGCTTGCTGGGAAACCTATGCTTCCCTTTGAGTTGACTCTGTAGTTGTGCTGAAAGTCTTAAGTACCTTAGTTTTAATTTTCTTTTTTAATCAAGGGAGATGGAGCTATCAGTAAATTGGTCTCTAAAACAATTGCATTAACCTACATAGAGTTAGCAGTGTCCGAGAGCTCTGTCTTCTGACAGTGGGTTGTTTTCCTAAAGGAATTTTGTTAATTTGATGGGCAAATTGTGGTTTTGTTTTTCCTTTAACACATCCATCTCTAAACACTAGTACATAGAAATATTTTTGCATTTATTACTCCCCCCCATCTTCTCTCTGTGTAAGCTAACATATCCCTTGTCTGTTTCCTCCTGGCATATTTAAGTTTTCCTATACTGTAAAGTGCAGGTATTTCCTCCCAGTTTGTCTTTCTATCTGTCTTTCAGCACTGTTCATGGAATCTTTTGATGTATGGAATGAGATTTACCAATGTCAGATTTGGAAATAGTTTCTGTCATGCTCAGCAAAGCCTTTGCTACCCCAGGGAAGAGCTGTGCTGGGGGCTTGGCCACCTTCAGGGACAAAGGGAGCAGGCAGGGAGGAGCTGAGGAAGCCTGCAGTTAATTCCTGAGTGCTAACACCTCGGAATCCCATTTTCTATCCCCTTCATTTTACAGATGAAGGAGCAGTGGTCCAAGGAGAATAAAAAACCAGTCTGAAGCTGCAGATGACAACATCTCCTTGTGACGTGCTGTCTGTGAGAGGGTGGGTCATACTTTTATAAAGAAACAATTTAGTGGTGGGAAAGGAAAAAGAAAATTTCTCTTCTGTTCTTGTGCTGGCTCTGGCATTGAAATAAGGAATTAAACATGCCTCAGAATGCTGATTACATCTTTACGCCCAGAATTGATGGCTCTAATTTCTTTTTATTGATTGTGTAGCATTTTATAAAAGCTATATGGATGTCATGGTGCTTACCCAAAACAAACTCACCGCAGCCTCCAGCATCCGTCTATAACTGTTAATGGCATCCACAAATTAACCAGAGGCCCTGGCAACATGAGACCAAGAATAACTGTATAGTATTCAAAATGTGGTAGTTTGTTTATTGGCTCAAGGACAGAATCACATAGCAAATAGCTGAATATTCAGAAGAGGGGTGTCTTGCATTTATGAGGGAGAAGATATCGTTGCCAAATTTAACAAGTAAAAATGTGAGCTATCTAGTTAAATTTGAGTTTTAGATAAATAGCAACTATTTTCAATGTAATTATATCCTATGCATCATTTGAGACACACTTGT
Source organism: Micromys minutus (assembly GCF_963924665.1). Taxonomy (NCBI): domain Eukaryota; kingdom Metazoa; phylum Chordata; class Mammalia; order Rodentia; family Muridae; genus Micromys; species Micromys minutus. The sequence goes on from NC_137980.1 coordinate 30,549,540, forward strand.
ATTAAAAATTATTCACTTATCTGAAATTCAAATTTAACAAGGCAATCTGTGTTTGATCCAGCAACCTAACAAGAGAGACCATTTGTAATGAATATTAAACACTAATTCCATTCATTGCATCTGTTGGACAGGTTGTTCCCTTTCACTCCAGTGAATGAATGTACGAAGCTGTGGAGAATCTCATGTGGATGTGGAAGTCACTGACCACACACAGGAAGATTTTATGAGGGGCTGGGAGATCCTCAGAGGGCACTTGTTCTGCCGTTAGGACCTGAATCTGAATCCTCGGCTCCATGGAAAAAGCTGTGCAGGCGTTTGAATGTCTGTGACCCAGCACTGTCAGACAGACGAGATACTAATTGTTGCTCATCACTGACCCGAGTTGTGCTTTTAAAGAAAAAATTCACTGTAGTCAGTCAGGGATTCTCAAATGTAACTGATGGTCAGCTCAAGGTTTCTCTGCAGGTCAAGAGGGGTTCTTTGAAGTTCTTTGAGTAATTTCTTGTAAAATTGTCTCAATAAGGTTGAGGGAGAGGTAAAACTTGCAGGAACTTTTACTCTAGAAAATTACACAGTGTTCTTATTTTGTTCTTATTTCTGACGGGACCTTTAGACTTCTTAGTGGTAGACAACTTGTAGAAGAGAACTCAAGGGTCTGAAGAGGTGGCTTAGTGGGTTACAAGCATTTGTTGCTCTTTCAGAGAACCTGAGCTAGGTTCTCAGCATGTATGTTGGGAGGTGCAGCTGCCTAAAGCTACAGAGATTCCTGTGCTTTATTCTGGAATCTGTGGGCACCACACACTTGTGGCATACATTCTCACCCACACACATGTGGCACAATTCTCTAAAAACAACAACAGCAACAAAAAAACCCAAAAAACAAAAAACGAAATAGCCCATTTAGGGAGGATATTAAAATACCTAACTATGAGGCTGGAGAGATGGCTCAGTGGTTAAAAGCCCTGCTGTTCTTCCAGAGGTCCTGGGTTCCATTCCCAATAACCACATAGTGCCTCAAAACCATCTATGGAGTGATCTAATGCCCTCTCCTGGTATGTAGCTATATATGGACACAAAGTACCATAAATAAATAAATAAATAAATAAATAAATAAATAAATAAATACCTATCCATTATCTAATCCATTATTATCTATCTCTCTCCATCTCTATCTATCCATTATCTATAACCTATTATCTACCAATCTTCTTTCTTTCCTCCATTTCTCTACATTATTCATTCATTCATCCTTACAAAAAGATGTTGTGATGGCATTAACGTAAAATTTGGCTTTCTGCCCTAATCTCAGAAACCATCTACATATCACATTTACAATGTAGAATTTAAGGTTAGTCATTTCCTTATGAGAGTAAACATTTTAATAGCTTAAATGCATTTCCTTTGAAAAATACCAGCTAGTCAACTTTAAAAGACATTTTTTTTTGACTTGGGCCTGTCAAGAAAAGAGTTATCAGAAAACATTAGAAAATTGATGAGGTAAATCATGTTGGCTTATTATTGTGAGGGCGTAGGTTTGTTTGGGCAGGGCTGTACTAGTTTCTGACTCATGTGTTACAGGTTTCACTGAAGCTGCTCCCCATGATTTTATTTATTTAAGTAGAAATTGCTTCTTGAAGTAGGTGTGCTGTCAAGATATTATTCTTGGGCAGTGTCTGCTGGTCCCTGGCAGAAGCTATCTCTGAGAGCTGAAGATGGTGTCTTAATTAGGGTTTACTGATAGGAACAGACACCATGACCAAGGCAACTCTTATAAGGACAACATTTAATTGGGGCTGACTTACTGGTTCAGAGGTTCAGTCCATTATCATCAAGACAAGAGCATGGCAGCATCCAGGCAGGCATGGTGCAGGCAGAGCTGAGAGTTCTACATCTTTATCCGAAGGAAACTGGAACAGACTGGGCATCCTCAGGCAGCTAGGAGAAGGGTCTCCAAGCTCACCCCCAGAGTAATACACTTCCTTCAACAAGGCCACGCCTTCTAATAGTGCCACTCCCTGGGCTGAGCATATGCAAACCATCTCATATAGTGAACCCTAGCCCTGTAGGCCTTTAGGTGCTTGGACAGTCACAAGGAGGGAGTTACAGCAGCACATGGCTTTTCTGACTCTGAGGCAAGCCCTGGTTCCTGTATTCTTACCGACCTTCCTTTGGGGGGCTGCGGCGGCTGCCAGCTTGGTCCTGGAGGCTCTGCTACCCACTGGGTGAATATTATAATACCACTCTCGAGTACTTTAAAAATGCCAGGCATATATATTTTAGTTCAATAAACAATACAAATACTGAGGAATTAGTACCTCACTCTCAGTCTTTCTTGACTCTAGATTTCTGGCTGTAGAGTCTTTATGGGTACTATCCTTGATCTTGGATTTGTCTACTGCTCTTTGTCTTGACAGATGATGCTGTTACCACTGTACCCAGCCTGTGTTCCTGTGCTGGCCAGGTCTCTCTGGCTTCAGGTGTCAGTCCTTCCCTAATTCTGATCCAGGCTGCTAGAACCTTAAGTCTCTCTCCACTCTCTGCCGGGCTGCTGGGAAATCCTCATTTGCTTTATAGTGTTCTGGGACGTAAAGTGGGTTATTTCTAAACCACCATGAGTTTCGCCTTAGACTCTTTTCTTTCTGCTTTACAAAGGACTCTGACAGAGACAGCAGTGTCTACAAGGATTTGTTGTCTAGCTAGTGCTGAATAACTGAGAGCACATCTCCGCAACGGTTGGTCAGGTGGAAAAATCCAGCGTCCCAGATGCTGTCTGTCTGAGGTTACCACAGTGGAAGGCTGAAGAGCCAAATGGAAACCTTTAGTTTGACTTCAACGTCCAGAGGAAAATACCAGAGGGACAGCTGTTTGTGCATGGAAGAAATGAGGATTTCTTTCTAGCCAGGCACTGTTTCAACAGTTACACTGATGGGTTTAGACCTTCCTTGTGGGCTTTGCTGTCATTGACTGTCTTAGAAGGATGACTGGGGCCTAGTACATTGCTTCAGATTATGTTGAAAGAGTAATGATTGATTTGTGTGTCACCCAGGCAGCGTGTCAGACGCCCTGCGTGCACACTGAGAGCAGCGAGTGTGAACCCAAGAAGGAGAAAAGTCCTGAGTGAAGGTTTGAGGCCAGATTTATCTCAGGCTTGTGTTGGGTCATGGGGAAGACACAGTGCTTATCAATGGGTCTGATGATTTCTGGTTGAACACCAGGGTGGGCCCAGAATGCAAGTGTATTTTCTCCATCCTACTGAAGGCCTCCGTTTTGGAGGCTGCTTTAGATCCCCTAGTGTTTGAGATACTCTGTGCGGAAATTCTAAATCCAATTTTGTTGCTGATTTTGTGCTCGGAATCCCCGTTGGACTCTAGAATAATGTTTTGGAACACACGAGATGAAATATATAGACTTATGAAGCAAACCAATTTCATCAAAATCCAGTTATCACAATGCGGTAAGATGGATAGCTGCCTCAATTATAAGGTAGTGATGTGTATAACAGTTTGGCAAGGAACCTGTAGCAATATGACAGGTACACAAACACCACAGTTCACAAACACCCAATTGAAGGCAAATTTATAAATGCCGATAGTGCACTGCCCTTTGCATCTTGAGTTTAAATGGAAAAAAAACCCCAGAATTTGGTGAAGAAAAGGTAAGTTTTCCCCAATCCAAGTTTATAGTGCACTCCAAGAGGAACCTGTTATTTCTTTTTGTGGGCGGATGTAGGAGCTGTCTGCAGAGCAGCTGCCGAACACCCATCAACCAGACCTCCCCTAGGTGACAGACGGATCTATAAGGCGATTACTCTGTGACTTGTGAGCTTTCTCCTGTGCCACTGAATGAGACGTGCTAGCCTCATCCTTAGCCGGAGGTTAAATGTAGTGATCCATGTCAAATAAAATATGTCACATGCCTTCAGGTTCTGAGAGGTAAAGTCAATATTTAGTAGGTGTAATTTCATCTAGACAGATGTAGGGGAAATTAAATGGGAGAGATTAGTTTTCATTATTCATGATTTTTTGTTATAATCTAGTTTTTTTCCTCTTCAATTCTCTTCCTAATAAATATTGCCTCATGATGATCATTTGTAGGATTGTAATAAAAATGCTCAGATCAGCTCTATTTCTTCCTTTAATATGATTTGACTTATTAATAATTTCTCCAGAACTAGAGAAATGACTAAGCCATTAAAAGTGTTCATTTTATACTCCTGCAGAGGACCTGAGTTCGGTTCCCAGCACCCACGTCCGGCAGCTGACAGCCACCTGTGACCTCAGCTTTAGTGCCTCTGGTGACTTTGGTGACTGAGAGCATCTGATTACACAGATACACCCCAGCTACATCATTAACTAACACAATAAGTCCCAAAGATACTTTCTTAGATAAGAAACCTAAAAATCAAACAAGTTTACATAAAGTATATGCTTGCATGTGTGTGTGTGTGTGTGTGTGTGTGTGTGTGTGTGTGTGTGTGTGTGTGCTGGACAGAGGCTGAAATACAGAAAGTAATCCTGGCTGCTTGTGGCAAGTCATTGTTTTCAGGGACAGAAATTAGAAGCTCGTTATCTAGGTCGAGCTTCCTAACAATCTTTGATATTCACTTTCTTTGCTCTTTATCTGGGCTGCCAAATTTCCTGAGATTCACTTGCAGTGGGAACGCTTTGGGATACTGTTTGTTTGCAGCAAAAAGTGACTAGAGAAAACCCAGCTACTCAAAATGTGCAGAATGACTGTTTATGAGGTGTCCAACCTCGGTGGATACATCCAAACACATCTCTGGCATCCAAAGCTAAGGGAATCCCCGGGAAGAGGGGCAGAAGGACGGTAATAGCCAGGGGACAGGAAGTCAGCTGTTCAGACTGTGCCTCCCAGCAATGACAGGGAAGCCACCGTGATAACAGTGTGGCTGCCCAAATAAGACCTGAACAACGACAACACAAACAGACATACTAACCAAATTGGGACAGGGGGAAACATCACAGGGCCCTGCCCTAGACAAAGAACTGCAGACAATTAGTGGCCATGGAGAGGGAAACGTACTCTTTCCTAAGCATGGTCCCTAATTGGTCAAGCAACACCAAGAGGCCAGCCCTGAAATAATATTCAAACAACACTAAATGGAATAATCAGGTTGTATGTATAAGAGACCATCTTTTTGAGATGGAGTTGGGAGAATATGGGAAAGGAAAGAGAAGAGGTAAATGATGTGCTACATTTTAATCAAATTAAGTCTAAATAAAAATAAACATTAAAAATATCCTTTAAAGAAAGCAAATAGAAGCCTGCCAAGAGTTTTTCCTACTCTGCTTATTTTTTTTAATACTTTTGTTCAGTTGTAACATGTCTTCTAGGTCCAATTATTTTAGAATTCAAACTTATTAAAATGCAATTTTTCAAAAATAGTCCCCAGTGACCTGATGGATATCGGTGGTATCTGACTTGATCTCTGTCTGTCTGTTTTCTTTCTCTGCTTGCCCGAGGGTTTAACTTTCAGAAGCAAACTCTGTTTGCTGGTGATTTCCACTGTTATTTTAGTTTCCACGTCAGCTCTGGTATTTATCATTTCTTTCCTTTACTGACTTCGGGCTCAGCTTATTCTTTATGTTTTTTTTTTTTCCTCTAAAACTTTGAGGTATATTATCAGATGAGTGATTTGATATAGTTTCTCTGTCACAGAATGCCATTTATGATAGGAAGCCTCAACTACTGAATTATGTTCCCCACTCTGATTTGTTTTTTTTGTTTTTTTTTTTTTTTTTTTTTTTTTTTTTTTTTTTTTTTTTTTTTTGTTTTTGTGTTAGACAAGTTCTCATGTAGCCCAGGCTGGCCTTAAACTCCCGATATAGCAGAGGATAACTCCGAACTTCTGACCCTCCGGTCTCTTTCTCCCACGTGCTGGTATTATAGGTGTACATCAGGATGCCTGTTTTTTCTTTTGTCTGCCTTCACCCCTCCCTCCCTCCTTCCCTCCCCCCTCCCTTCCAGATTTGGAGATATAGATATCGCAGGACTGGTTTTGCTCACCAGCTGCCCAAGTAATAACACAGAGACCTTTAATTAATTATGAAAGCTTGGCTGTAGCTGGCTTGTTCACAGCTTGTATAACTTAAATTAACCCATTTATACTAATGTTCTGTCACGTGGCTTGTTACTTCTCCCCAGTTTTATAGGTCCGAGTTCCTCTGGGTCTGGCTGGTGAAACCCTAGACCTGATTTTCTCCAGAGTTCCTATGCCTGCCTGACGTCCATCCTCTCCTGTCTAGTGATTGGCTATCAGATCTTTATTAAACCAATCGGAAGGTGCCTTAGGAAGGTAAGGAAAGGCAGACTCATCTTCAAACAGAAGACTATCCCAACATAACGATGCAGGGACCCTCTGGACGTCAGGTTATATGTTAAGGCCTTCTTATGATGGCTCCCTGATTATAGCATCTCTGTCTGAGGCGGAAGGGATAGTCAGAGTCTGCTGTCTTAGCGTGAGTGGGAGCAACATGCCCGCGATAGGGAGACTGTGGGCACTTCCCTTCCGTCCTGCGTCTGTTGCCCTGCTAAAGAGCATCCACTCCTCTAGGAGTGCGGCAGAGCAGTGGCTCTTCTGTGTTCCTTCTATAGTTCTGAAGTGTGCGATTCCCGAGTTTCACTTACGTGTGTTGGCTTCAGAGTGAGGTGGGTTCCTTTAGTACAAACTCTTCTGTTACATAAGTTCAGGTGTCTTACCTGAGTTACTTTCTCACTGCCGTGACAAAACCTAACAAGACAACTCAATGCAAGGAAATTTTACTTTAGCTCCTGGTTTGAGGGCACAGGCCATCCTGGCAGAAAAAAATCATGGTTGTAGGAGGAGCTTGGGGCTGTGGGAAGCAGGCTCACATCTGGGCACATCAAGAATCTCTGGCCTTCTCTCTCTTCCTTTTTATTCAGACTGAACCCCAGCCCATAGGATGGTACTACCCATATTTAAGGTCATCTTTTCTTGGCTAAACCTCTTTGAGACAGCCTGACAGACACACCCAATGGAATGGTTCACCAACTAAGCCCTAGGTGTTGCTTACTATAAATTGACAATGGATGGTAACTATAACACGTCCCTTCCTTTTGCTTCCAGAAAAAACCTTACAATGCCTAGGGGCATTCCAGACTATCCCTTTAACCTCTTAACCAGTAACTCTAAGACATAGAGCTAATCAGCTTCAAAAGCAAGTCTATTGTCTTTTTCTTTTTCTTGAACTGCGATCTTGAACTGAACATGGTCAGGAACACATTCCTTACCTGAGAATGCTCTGGAATGTGTCTACCCCTAAGGTTCACTCCTGAGTATGCAGGAGGTTCTTTTGTTGAGGAAGACATTGCTTTGGAAATGACTCCCACCTTTTCTTTGCCTTCCTCCATCCCTTTGTGGTTTGGTGCTTGTTTTGGTTTTGCATTTATTACTGTGGAAACCAGTTCGTATCTGCCCACTGCTCCTGGGTGTAAGACCTGCCCTGGGATATGGTTTATGTTCCATGTATGTACCTACTGTGTCAGCCATTCTAACTGACTTTCCCTTTACACAGCGGGGGTCAAATGCCAATGGGCTTCTTGGCCAGGGGAGGGACTTGTGCCCACCTCCCCTCTAAAAATGTCTTAAAAAAAGAACTTTATATTAAAAGTTTTTTTTCTTCCTACTAAGCTCGTCTGTTTGAAACCAACCAAACCTTTTTGCAGGAACACAAAGTTAGCAGGACACAGTGGCACCTGCCTGTAAACCTATTCCGGAGGCAGAGGCAAGAAATTGAGAGTTCAAGGCTGGCCTAGGGTTCAGAGTGAGATCCTGCATCAAAAAACAAACCAACAAATAAAAGCCAGTTGAGTGTGGTGCACATCTGTGGCCCAGGGTGAAATGAAGTGTTGTTTGAACCTGTCTGAGCTCAGAGCCAGTCTGAGCATCATAGCAAGGTCTCATCTCTTAAAAAAAAGAATGACCACACCCCCCATCAGATACGAGAAACCTGTTCACTGTAAGAAGAGGACTGACGGAGATCACCCACAGCCACTTCCGTGGTCGTGTGTGTGAAAATTATCTTTCTACCACAACCAGGCTGAAGGTATTGGAGCGATTGCTCAGCAGGTAAGTGCCTGCTAAGGACCCGAGTTCAGTTCCCACCTGTCTGGGTAGCACATAGCTCTCTGCTGGTCCTGTTGGGTACTGTACACACATGCATACAATCCCCAATCCCTGAATGCTCGCACCTGTGTGTGCACAAATGTACACATGGTTAAAAAAAACCCTATGGCACTGAGCAATCAGGTGTGTTTTGGAACCTGTGCTTTGTACGTAGTATGTTATGACTGTTTTTCATCCCAGAGGTTCTACAATCACTCATTAACCCGGCTACATGACATCTAATAATTGGGATAGTATAATCTAACATTAAGTATCATATTGTAGAGATTAGATACAGAATAACATATTTGGTACCTTTAGTTAGCTGTAAAGCTCAATGTTTTTAAAATGTGAGTCATAATAATTATTTTTACCTGTTGAGCAGAATTATGAAGTCTGTGGTTAGTTTTCCTGTGTGATCTATTATTTTAGTCTCTCTTTTTTTCCCCCTGACTCATCTTTTCATAAAAGGTTAAGATAGTAGTAATTTAAACTAGTGAAACTTTTTCTGCCTCAGTGCGTGGATTTTGACTCCTGCTGCATGCATCAAGTACAGGAAAAGGGTTGTGCGCATTAATTCCTCTTGTCTCGTTGGAGGGCTGGCGAGGGTGGTTAATCAGTCAGCTTACTTTGGGTAGCTTCTGTATGCATCTTCTCTTCCACAGCCGATGCCTGGCTGCTGCGGGCTCCTAGGGAGCCAGTGTGCAGTGTGGCTTCAGAGTGAGGGTTTCTGACACTGCCTGGTGATTCTGCTGCATAAAGAACGATATCACCTTGAGGGGTCATATTAATGAGAGACTCCTTTATCAATAATAGATAGAACTCGTCAGTGCCAGCTTTCACATTTGTAAGTAAATTGAGCCCCGGTCCCTGGTGGTCACTGTTGTTTCTCAGGATTGTTAGGGAAGAGTTTGGAGTTTAACTCACAGTGTGGACAGAAACCAGGCCAGGCGCTCAGGTTTGGGTAGGAAGCAAGAATCCTTACACGAATCTCCATGTCACTAGGGTGTAGCTGAGAGGACTTGCACACAGGCACACACACACACACACATGCATGCACACACACGTGTGTGTGTGTGTGTGTGTGTGTGTGTGTGTGTGTGTGTGCATGCATGTGTGCTCACCCTTCTCATCAAGAGCTAGATAACATGAGACATTAACTGTTTGGTAGTTTAATGGCTGGTTTCATTTGACTCAAATATTTGATTATGATTTCATAATAGTTGAGGCATTTTAACTGTGAAGATCCTCTGAGAATTTTGACTGAGTGTGAGACATCCCTGAAGAAAACAAAATGTGTTCCTTACAATTAAGTACTTCTAACCTTGGCTCAGAACAGTGTGGATCTTTCTGTAACAGCATATATCTTTCCTTTCTCCCTCCCTCCCTCCCTTCCTTTTTTCTTTTCTTCTTTAAAAGGCATGTTTAATAATGATCTCTATTTTATTCATACTGTTACCTAGAGAAAATGCAAGGCTCTTGTTTCAGAAATATGTCCGAGGAGTCATAAAAAGTAGTCTCTTGTTCCAGCTGACGCAGGCGTAGAAAGACCCCCGAAGGCTTCCAGCCTCTCTCACTTTCCAAGCTGTCCTGGAGAATTGCCGCAGCCAGACACCTACTCTGACCCAGCCTCATCAGATGTTACGGTGGAAAAATCCATGTGTGAAGCTAAAACTCCTACCAATTCTATGGTGTTCTAAATATAGACAGACCCTCAGCAACATGCAGTGAAGTCAGGAGGCAAGGAGGCACATGGGCTGATAGGACTCCAAGAATTCCTGTAGCAAAACACGAATCTGCATCCTGTGGTGCTGAGTAGATTGTTCACGTTTTTATTAATCCGTCAAGTACATCTTACTCACTTTACAGGAGAGAAGAGATGTTAGGAGATGGGGGAAGAATGGTGGTGTCTGTTTCAGGTAATAGTGGGTAGTATGTTGAATTTGACTCTGGAGTTCCATCCTCTTGGGAATGAAATTCTTGGAACCTTGATGGCTCGTGCTCCTGCGTGACACTCACTGAGGTCGTCACCAGCAAAGCTGCTTTTGGTGTAGTTTACAGTGACCCTTCACACCCCTTCCTCTGTGAGCCTCAGAGAAAGCACGGTTCTTTCTGCTGTCTGTCCAGTGAGGCCCTTAGGAGACCGAGAGGCAACATAAGGGGTGCCTATGCAGACACATCACCGTTATCGCACCCCCATATCCCAGCTAGCCATTTTCGCTACCCCTTTGGCTTTTGTGTTTCTGTTTCACACCATCGCCATGTTCTCGCTGTGACCAGTTACCAACCTACAAGACACAAGGAAGCGTTATTTCTCTGTTCTCTTTGACGGTGAGCTGTTGCTTCTGTTCTTTCTTGATTTGACGTGAGTCCTAGCATACTAAAGCAAAAAAGAAATGCTCTCTAGTTAATTTTATGTTTTGGAAATAATGCCACAGTTTTGCCTCCACTGACCCCGAACTCATAAGTTCAAGTAATTGTCGGCCAGCTAGGTACAGGGGCTACAGGGGTGGGACTCCACACCCTGACTCTTCAGCTGTAGGGAATGGTGTATATCATGCCAGGCACATGGTAGTTGCTGAGAAATACTTGTTAAATTGTTCAAGATAATACTGAGCTTTGTGTAGTACTTATGACACGCTGGGTACTTAAGCACTAGATGCACAGTTGACACAGAAAGCTCAACTAAAGAAAGAAGGTAAGAAGTTGTCAGCGTCCTGACAGTCTTAAAAGTACATTCTGAAGGCTGAACAGTGTTGGTAAATGCCTTTCATCCCAGCACTTGGGAGGCAGAGGCAGGCAGATCTCTGTGAGTTCCAGGCCAGCCAGAGCTACAGGAAGAAGCCTTGTCTTAGAAAAAAGAAAGTCATTCTAGATTCCTAGCCTCATTTTTAGTTAATGGAGGGTAATAAAAAATATTTCCTAAATGTAGCTTTGTATCACTAAAAAAAAAAAAAAAAACTTCACTGTCATAAGACAGGTTTGATGATCTAGAGATCTGAGGGAACAAAGACATTTTTTATCTCTCTTTTTCTCATATTTGATATTTAGAAGTTGTTATCAGAACCTGAGATCACTGAGTGCTAATCATCATATTTTCTTCTTCAGACTTAAGAATGGATTTTTCCATTTTATAAACAAGAGCACGCACAATAGCAAACTCCAAAAGAAAGGTTTGTGATGTATCATACAGACCTCCCTGAGAAGTCTTCCCGGCAGAAAATAACCATTTAGGTGAGGAAATGCTGGCAGCCCATGTCTACTAGGAGAAGGAGTGTCATTCTTTGGTGCGTGACCACTGGTGGGTTGTCCATCATGCCGAGGCTAGCCCTTTATCCCGAGGCTAGCCCTTTCTCCATGTGTATATGAACAGTACTGATAGGGTTCAGTGGATTTCTTTTTTTTTTTTTTAAAGCAGGAGACATGATGCCTGAGGGCGTGTCCTGGGATAAGCGGAAGTGAGGGCGTGTCCTGGGGAAGCGGAAGTGAGGCGTGAGAATGGTCAAATATATTCTATTCATGCTTGGAATCTCCGAGAGCAAGCACAAAGCATCGTGTAAAATATATCCGCACACATTTGTGAGCGCCATGCCATCCCCTTGTACGTCTTTGCCCTGACTCAGGATCTGAGTAAACGTTCGCTGAGTTCACTAGAAGTAATTTACAAAAAGAACAAAAAGCCCTCTGTAGTCTGTCTGATCGCCCTCACTGCTGCTGCCTGGGTTATTTCATTCAGGTATCCCCCAAAGGACAGCATGCTTACTCTCCCACAGGCATGAGCCCTTTTCAAAATGGAACAACTTTCATATCTTCTCTCCCATTACAATAGTAAAGCTAGCAGCCCATCCTACCTTTCAAAGTTCTTTAAACACCCAATGAAAATGCTTTATACGTTTCTACGTCCCAGACTCTAATGTGTTGAACTATTTTGTCCTAAATACTTATTTGGCTCCCAATACTGATTGGCAGAACCACAGCTTATTTTGAGAGTTTTCATTATTACTGACCATTTAAAAGTTTTCATCTAGTTTTTCTGTTACAAATCACATGCCACCAAGTGTCAGTCCAATGAAGCTTAGCCTTTTTAAAGGGAAGCAGAACGGAGTCTGTGGATCAGAGCTGTGAATGAACTTAAGGCATCTTAGAACAGTTTAAAGTTCTCTGATGTTCAGAACGAACGGGCCAAGCTCGTAATACTTGGGATGGAAAACTGTCTCGCAGCAAGGCACTCCCCAGTTTCGTCATCACAAGACTAACCCATTTACTGTGTTTTATTTTGCATTTCTTTCATTTCCATGGGAACATATTCCAATGTTTGTCGGTTGTGTTTTCTTTGGTGGATTAGGCCGTAATAGCGTAATTGCCGACAATTTGCATAAATGATGCAACACCCTAATTGTACATAAACATTGCTAGTATAGAAAATCATTTATCTACTGCATAAACAAAATGCTAACAGTTTATACATTTTACTTTCTTAATTTGGAGAAATTTCAAACTTATAGTAAACTGTTGCTATTTTGTTCATTTTATTGGTTTTTAATGTAGTGACTCCCCTTTTCCACAGAGGCTTTCTCGTTCCCTATACAGTGGATTTGTGTATGTGTATAAATGCAGGTGCCCGTGTGTGTTCTTGCACACACATGTAGAGGTCAAAAGACAACCTTGACTCTTCTTTCTCAGGCACTGTCAAGTCGGCTCGAAACTTACTAAAAGGCCGGGATATTCTTGTTCCTGGGTTCTGAGATTTCATATTCAGCTTTAAACTCATTTAAAAAGTATTTTCATTAATTCTCTGAAAACTGAAAGCATGCATAAAATGTATTTTAATAATATCCACCCACCCCTCCCCCAAACACCTTCCAAATCTATCTCCCATCCCTAACTTCATGTCATCGTGATTTAAAAAAAACCTCACCAGCTACAATTTATGTTGATCGTTGTTCATATACACAGACATACAGAATATCAAATATTAAATTAGAAAAGGAGCTGCTTACATCTATGAACACAATGTCATTGCCCTTCACTTTTTTGTCTTAGTTCAGGTTATTTAACGGAGGTGTCAAAGCTCCTGAGCCAGGGGTAGGGACTTGGGAGCCCTCGCCCTCTCATTCCCGAATACTGTGCAGGTGGGCACAGGGATATGGGTTCCTGGGTGCAGGGATTTTTTCTTGTCCAGGAGCAGGTTTCACTCCGATCCTTAACAACGTCTTTCTTCCCACTCTGCTGAGATGGTCACCGAGCCCCACACTGACATACAGATGTTTCATTTGTGGATGAGTGTCAGATATTTATTCTGTACAATTTTGGCCAACTGTCAGCTTCTTCACCAACTACTATCCACAGGATAAGGAAGCGTTTCAGATGAGAGCTTTCTAATCTATGGTATAGAGATAAGAATTTAGAGAGCAGTTTGGTTTTATGTGTATTTAGCAAAGCAACAGAAGCATGTCCACCTTGGGGCCTAGAAGCCTCCCACCCATGGGCCCCTGGCCAGATTTATAGCACACGTATTTCCTCCTGGAGAGCATGTCTTAAATCCAACCAGGAGGTGGTTTGTTATCCCTATAACATGCATGCTACTTCTGTTGGTGTATCTTTTGTGTATGTGTGTGCACGTACACATGCATATATGTGTGTTTGTGGAGGTCAGAGGGCAACTTTTGGGAACTGTTTCTTTGCTCTACTATGTGTAATTCAGGTATTAATCTTAGGTCATTGACAAACACCTTTAAATTTTTTTAATTAATTTTTTGAGAATGCCATACATGTAAATAGCATGTTTTGATCATAAGTACCCTTTTCAGTTCTTTCTCTCCAAACTTTCTCTCTCTCTCTCTCTCTCTCTCTCTCTCTCTCTCTCTCTCTCATCTCTATCTCTATCTCTCACCCCCCACCCTGCCAAGTCCTATTTGTTCTGCTTAGATGCTCATAGGTGTAAAGTTACCATTGGGGCATGGTTGACCTATCTGGGGTCACCGTTACAGAACCCTGGTTTCTTTTGAAAAGGCTGTATGGAATCCTACTACTATAGAAGATTCCTAAAGCACACACACACACACACACACACACACACACACACAAACAAACACACATACATGCAGACAAACACACACACACACATGCACATTTTTTATGGAGTTATTCTACACTGAAGAGAGATACCTCACATAGATATCCCAAGCACCAGGAATGGGTTTGCCTGCTGCTAGGGCTTTAACTTAGAGTTTAACTTAGAGCTTTATTCATTCGAGGCAAGTACTTTACCAACGAGTTATGCCTCTAGTCTATCTTTGTTTCATCCTATTTGCTAACCTCATATAATATTTTGTTGAATTATATTTACTAATTGCTATTTGCAATTTAATTATTTTGTTCTTAGACTCGATTTTTTTTTCTACAATACCCTCTCTTCTCTGCATCTATGCATTTCTTCCACACATACAGGTGTTTGTTTATTTGTTTATCTATTTTTGGGTAATGTCTCTTTTAGTTTTTCATATTTGGGGTATGCTTGCTTTTCTAGAATTAATTAGGTTGTTTTATTTGGTTGTGTTCTGGAGCAGAATCCACTCAATGTGAGATTGAATGTGTGTAAGAATTCACTTATAAAACGTTGGCAGAGAACACAGACATTGTGGCAGTAAAGCCAAGTGGAAGAACAGCAGCCCATGGATCTTCTCCGCCAATGCCGGATCTTCTTTGTAAGTTAATTTCTCTTCACAAGTGAGTAATAGCAAGGACCTTTGTATCTTTGAGATTAATCAGTATCTTAAACTGAAATTGTCCTGGTTCAATAATTACATTTGCTGCTCCATCGGTTCGGATTTGATAGTCTGTTGACATTAGTGGTTCCTGAAAAGCCTGATGATTTATTATCATGTTCCCATTTGCCCAAGTGACAAATCCACTTATTTCTCCCTTTTCTGCCGTCTTGTTAGGAATATTTCATTGTATTAGAGGAATAATGGCTTCCTACGCTGGGGAAGGCACAGCGCAATGCTGAGAGCATCAGGCTAGTTTGAAGACAGATGGGTCTGACTTTTAAAGTCAATTATGCTACATATTACTGTCCAAATTTCCAAGTCTTAACTTCTTCATCTGTAAAGTGGGGCTGGGGATAATGGCCAGGCCATTGGTTTTGGGGGTAAATGAAGTGAAGTTCTTTTAAAATGCGGAGTGTAGGTAGATTCTAGCATAAAAATCAAATATTTTCTCTGTGTTTGCTGAGATGACCACAAGGGCATCGCTCCTTACTTGTTAACACAGTGAATTGCACTGGTTGATTTTCTCATGTTCTGAAACAAACCCAGCTGGCCCATGACAGTTTACTTTAGGTTTACACATGGGTTTAATTCTGCCAATTGTTTATTGGGTGGAGGTCACAGCTCACATGAGCACTGCTGAGATCAAGCATGAGGCAGGGTGCCGGGCAGAGCAGCGCCTTCTCTACAGTGAGCTGGGAGCCACAGACCCGTAGGTGCTTTCTTTGTTCTATTGTCATAGTATTGAGTGACGTGAACCCAAGCTTCCTGGTTTTTTTTTTTTTTTTTTTTTTTTTGATAGATTTTTATAAGCATAGGAAGTGCATAGTGAATAGAACGTCAGGAGAATTCTCCCTTTCCAGTTGATGCTGTCAGTTGGTATTGCAGCTCTTGGGACACAGAAGCTTTATAAATGGACTTCAATTATCCTGCCTTCCCCGAGAGCTGACAAACTCAATAGCCCCGATGTTTTATGTGAGATCTACAATCCAACATCAAGGCCTTGCTTCCCAGTAGAATTTAAGCAATGAAAACACAACAGGAACTGGGGAGGAATGAGAATAAGTGGAGCCGTGTCCTTAGGAGTGAGTCGGTTCTGAGTGACGATCCAAGGGTTAGGCTTATGACACCGCCGGGGATTGTTCTGAACTGTGCTATCTGCTGCAGAACTGTAAAGAGGCCTTTATGGTTGTCACTGGATTTCTCACAGCAGAATCTCCCTGCTTCCGGTAAGTGATATAGCCTAGCTGTAGCCTCTAGGACAAATGTGTCGGGAATAAGTATCAATATACACAGCAGACCTCTTATCTCAGTGTGGCATGCTTGCCTAGAATCCTGGCACCCAGGGGCTTGAGGCAGGGTCGCTAGAATTTAGAGGCCAGTCTGGGCTGCACAGTGGGATTTTGTTCTGAGTTGCCCACCCCCATGACTTATATTCACACAAAAATCTATATAGTCGTCTTTTTGGGGTACCGTTGTCCTTTCCCAAGGAACTTCAGCCTCTTCTAGTGCTCTGTGCTGCATATGTTTATGGGAACTGACAGCAATTCTAACCAAGCAAAAGTCCTGTAAGCATCTTGTGACCAGAGATTAGTAGTGACGGGTCCTGCATGAGTAAGAATCTGGCAAGTGCTTATCTGAGCCTTTGGAGGTAGCTGTGCACAGGGTTCAGCATCTAAAGCATTTAGGGGCTCAGCTCAGGCTTCTGATGCATGAATAGTTATTTACTGTCTTAATTTAAAAACTATTATCATTCATTTATCTTCTCAATGGCATTTTTGAGGTTACAATATTACTGCATCATTTTTGCCTTCCACTCTCTCCTCCAGATCCTCCACGCCTTGCTTTCTCTCAAATTCATGGCCTCTTTTTTCTTCTATTGTTGCTGCATATATATGTGTGTATATGCAATAAAGACTTTCCTTTTGAAATGAAATATTTAGAATTTACACATGTGTATAATGTGTTCGGATCCATACCACCTCTATCATCTCCCCTCCAGTTCCTTCCTTAACTTTTAACTTTCCCTCTCAATCTCTCTCTTTTAATACCTACTGAGTTCTTGTCATGCCGCCTGTATGTGCATGGGTGTAGGGCCATCTCCTGAAGCATGTGAGGTCCACATCTCTGGAGAAAAGCAACTCTCTATCTTTCAGGGGACACCAGCTGTCAATAGCTCCTCAGATACGGATGGATTATCATCCTTACAAACTCTTTTTCATCCACAATGTGTATGTGAATATTTAAGCAACAGAATGTTTGACCACCACTATCTGTATGTTATAAAAGCAGACTTAGTCCAGTCATTTCTGGACTATGGACTTTAAATGTGTGAGAACCTTTAAATCAGGGACAGAAAGAACTAAATGTAACAAATTTAGGCTCACAAGAAAGCCAACAAAGGCCAGGGTTTCTCAGAATGTGACTCTGTTGATTAACCACATTGGCAGGACTCTGGATGCAGAAGTACAGACTCAGACCCTCTGAGTGGCCCAATCACCGGTGTTTTAACCAAGTGTCCAAATAAAACAGAGCATTCATTAGCTCTTAGCTCTGGCGGAAAAGGACTTATCAACATGAAGATTTTTTAAACATGTGGATGGCCCCTGACATGCAGTGGTTCTGTTTAGAAATTTTTGTCTTTATGATGCTGAGAAAGCAATAAGTAGCCTGCAGTTAACCTTATGCCAAATTCTGACTTTGATTGTTTCCTAGACTATAGTAGGATATCCTTCCTTCCTTCCTTCCTTCCTTCCTTCCTTCCTTTCTTTCTTTTCTTTCTTCTTTTGTATAAAACTGCATCTTCTTTATTTTTTTATACTTTTAATTTCAGAACAAAATAAAACAAACAAACAAAAAACCCTACAATACACAACACCCAACCCTGCTATTTTGTAGGAGGGGATCTTCCTGCCTTAAGGCACAAGGACAGGATAGAAGAGATTCTTGTAGACATGAGCAGACCCAGGTGGGTCAGGGCCAGTCAAGGCTGTTGGGGGAGCCACAGGGATATTATACAGAGGGCACAGGCTTCCTAGGAGCCTTTAATCCACTTCTTCCATGCAAGAGGCATCCTCATTAGGGAGATCTCATCAGGAACAGCAGCACTGGGCTCTTCTGTGGTGACCTCATCTTCATCAATGCCCAGGCCTAGTTTAATCATGTGGTTGATACAGTTGGAGTGAGTTTGGGGATCCTCAAGTGAGAAACCAGAGGAGAGCAGAGCAGTTTTGAACAGCAGCACTACCAGGTCCTTAACAGATTTGTCGTTTTTGTCTGCCTCAGCCTTCTGCCTCAGGGTCTCCACAATGGGATGGTCGGGGTTGATCTCTAGGTGTTTCTTGGCCATCATGTAGCCCATTGTAGAGTTGTCTTGAAGTGCTTGGGCCTTCATGATCTGTTACATGTTGGCTGACCAGCCATGGGTGCTTGTCACAATGCAGCAGGGTGAAGACACAAGCCTATTGGAGATTGTCACTTTTTCAAATTTCTTGTCCAAGATCTTCTTCATAAGCTTGCAGAGACTCTCAAACTTTGCCTTGCTATCTTCCATTTTCTTCTTCTCTTCCTCATCCTCTGGTAGCTCCAGGCCCTCCTTAGTCACTGAGACCATCAAATTCCTTGAGCTGCTGCACGCAGTACTCATCAATAGGCTCAGTCATATACACCACCCCAAAGCCTCGTTTCTACACACGCCCCACAAAGGCAGAGTTGGCCATTTGCTCTTGGCTCTCACCAGTGATATAATAGATGGACTTCTGGGTCTCCTTCATCTGAGACACATACTCTGACAGGGAGGTCATCTCATCTCCAGACTGAGAAGTAAAATAGCGAAGGAGCTCAGAGAGGCGGTGACGGTTAGCTTTAAATTCTTGGAGAACGTCTCATAAAATTTCTTGTAGTTCTCTTTGTCTTCAGGCAACTCGGAGAAGAGCTCAAGGCACTTCTTCACAATGTATTTGCAGGATCTTGTTCTGCTGGAGCGTTTCTCGGGGGATGTTCAGGGGCAGGTCCTCAGAATCAACCGCACCATGGATAAAATTGGGGTACTCAGGTTATCAGCTCATCACAGCTGTCCATGATGAACACACAACGGACATACAATTTTATGTTGTTTTTCTTCTTCTTGGTCTCAAAAAAGTCAAAGAAAGCTCACCAGGGAATGAAGAGCAATGTCCCGAATTCCAAATGACCTTCTGCAGAGAAGTGCCTGACTGCCAAGTGGTCTCCCCAATCATTGGTGAGGCTCTTGTAGAATTCTCCATATTCATCTTGAGTGATGTCATCTGGATTTCTGGTCCAGATAGGCTTCGTCTTATCCAGCTCTTCCTGGTCAATGTACTTCTCCTTTATCTTCTTTGTTTTCTTTTTCTTATCTTAGTCGCTGTCATCCTCCTCATCAGATCCCACATCCTCAAACTTAGGCTTCTCCTCATCTTCCTTATCTTCCTCCTCTTTCTCACCTTCCTCTTCCTCATCATCACTGATTTCCTTCTCTTGTTCCTTCTCCAAGTAGAGGGTGATGGGATAGCCTATGAACTGCGAGTGCTTCTTCACCACTTCCTTGCCCCCTCTCTCCTCCAAGTACTCTGTCTGGTCTTCTTTGAGGTGAAGGATCACTTTGGTACCCTGCCCAATGGGCTCACTGTGGTCTGCAGGGACGGTGAAGAATCCACCAGCAGAAGACTCCCAGGCACACTGCCATTGTGCTTCGTGATCACGACCAGGTTCTCCGCCACTAGATAGGCCGAGTAGAACCCGACACCAAACTGCCCAGCCATGGAGATGTCTGCACCAGCCTGGAAAGCCTCCACGAACGCATTCGTACCAGACTGAGCAATGGTTCCCAAGTTATTTATCATGTCAGCCTTGGTCATGCCAATGCCTGTGCTCACCCAAGTCAGCATGCACTCCTGAGGTTTGGGATGAAGTCAATTTTCAGCTCTTTCTCACTGTCCAACTTGGAAGGGTTCATCATACCAAATCTTGTCCAGGTCATCAGAAGCATTAGAGATGAACTCCTGGAAGAAAATCTCCTTGTTTGAGTAGAAAGTATTGATGATGAGGGACATGAGCCGGGTAATTTCTGCCTGAAAGGCGAAGGTCTCCACCTCTTCCTCTCCATGGTGCACTTCCTCAGGCACCTTGATGGGAAAACCAAGTAGTAGTACAGAGCAGGGTGTGCATGGGAAGCCTAGTCTGTGCGGGGGTGACTCAAGAGCAGGATATTCTTTCTTGATACAGAATATTGTGTTGTCATTACTTTTTAGGAGAAGGCTAGTTGTGATTTGATTTTCTGTTGCCGTAATAAAACTGATCAAAACAGACTTTGGAAGGAAAGAGTTTCTTTGGGTTCGAGGGTACAATCTGTTCTTGAGGCAAGCCAAGAAAGGAACTCTATGCAGTCGCTGAAACAGAGATCATGGAAAAATGCCACATTTTTTTTTAAGAACAGGAGTTAGTGAATTACAGGCTCTTTTGCACTTCATATTTAATCCTGGAGCTAGGAATAGTTTTTACAGTTTATAATGTAAAGACAAAAAAACAAAAAAACAAAAAAACAAACAAACAAAAAAAAACCAAACCAAAAAAACAAACTCTTCTGGCTTTTCTATTACAGCATTTATTAAAAAAAACAATGGACATTTGACTTTTGGTATGTGTGTGGCATATATGTTTACATGCATGCATGTGTGTGTGTGTGTGTGTGTCTTCTCATATATACACTAGGGTGTCTTCCTCTATTGCTCTCCAACCTTATTTGTTGAGACAGAATTCTTATTGAACCTGAAGCTTGACAGCAGGAATGGCTAGTCAGTGAACTCTCAGTATCAGCTTGTCTCTGCCCTTCAGTGCTAGATATCAATGATGTTTATGCAGGAGTCAAACTCCATTCCTATTGCATAGCAGGTACTCTTACTCAGAGAGCCATCTCCGCAGCCCTAGACACCTTGTTTCTTTGCTAGCAAAGCCTGAAGTGCCTACTGTCTAGTCCTCTACAGAAGACTTGACTCTTTGTTTAGGAGATAATTGTGATGCTGCACAGGTTCCCCATCAGGCTGATAGGCTAGCATCCTCCATAGCAACACATGTGCATTTCCAAGGGCCTGTTTATTTCCTCCTGGAGAGATCTTACCAGCATTCAATAATTACTCATAACTATTCTATGAAATCCAGTGTAAGACTCTGTTGCCCTATCTCAGGAAAGCCTGGAGCTTGTTGGAAGAAATAAACTTTTCTAAATTACTTGCGCTACATGTTATCTAACTTAATCCTCTCAACTTCCCTGTGAGGCATTGTTACCTTCCTTCTGCAGATGAAATAAATGCAAGACACAGAGGCTTTCCACATAGGGCTTGCCTTGGGGTCCCGGACACGTGATTCGGGGATAAGGGAGCCAAACAGGTGTAGGCAGAAACAGAGGCAATCTCCACATTGAATAATGAGCCAAGAGAGCATTATTATCATAATGTTTGATTAATCTATAAGTAGGAAACCTTTCTTTCCTTGGGAGTGTGCAAGCAAATTAAAAACCATCCTTTATGCACAGCAGAATTTCAGGAGCACATGCATGCGCTGCTGCTTGCTGCTCATGTTCAATTTGTTCTGCAGGTCATGGCCACAGGCCAGCACTGTATTTAGGTGAAATAAGAAAGTGCCTGAGTGCCCAAATTTTCTGCAGCTCCAATGTGGGATTTAAAGATTTGGGGGAGGAAGCTTCTTTCCATCCCCCAGTCCCTCCTATTTACTCACTGATGCTTAAAATACATTGAACAAGACACAAAGGTTTTCTTTCATTCACTATTGAAGATCTGCTTCTCTTCAGTAAGTTCCCAAAGCTCTCTTACTATGCTGTATGTCTTAATCACCACACTTATGACATCTTACAAACAGGGGCTGAGTTGTATTTTTATATCCCCATATCTACATAATGACAGGCTTAAAACAAGCCACTCACCAGGCATTTCTTAAGTGAATGAAATCTTTTGTTTTCTTAGTGGCTATTGTGTAACATTGTATAAAGTAGTGTAACATTGTAATATTAAAACATTCTATCAAGCAGGGAAGCTACTTAATCAGGAAGGTAAACAATTCAAAATCAGGAAGTCCCTGAAACTGACCAGATTCACCCTCCCTGCTATAGTAAGCAATAAAAGCTGAGAGTCCCTCTCAGGTAAAGCAAAACTGAGCTACAGAAGACTTTGAGACAAGCCAGGCTGCAAAGAAGACTCTGAGACCAGACCAGCTTTCTGGAAGAAATAGAAACCAGCCTAGCTGCATGGAAGAGGTTTAGACCAACTGAGGCACCTGGAAAGACACTCTTTGATCTTTTGAGCTGCCTACACGAAGCACAGTATGCACCAGGTTCTCAGCTTTGTGAGTTGTCCTGTCAAAATGTCTTTGAGTAATTTCTGCTCCTGTAACCCCACACTCATATTGCTGTAAGTGGCCCTTAACCCACATTCCCATAAATAACCTCACCAGAACTTATTTGTTTACCAACTGAAACTTTGATGGTATCTGTTATGGGTTGTCTACTTGGGATGTGTTGGGGCTCCTCAGGAAAAGTTTTGTCGCATAACAGTGGGAAATGACCAATATCAGAAAATTCTCTAAAAGACCTGTCTGGTGCTGAATTGGCGAAGAAAGGAAAGATCCAGAGAGTTTACAGAAGAAGCACATTCATCTCTTTCATACTTGTCCTTGTAGTCATTCTCTAATTTGGTTAGCTGAAAACAGAGCTTTGAACAACAGAGGAACAATATTTTCAGTTATTCCCATGCAAAATGTAGGCAGGTGGATATGGTCCTTCTTGTGTCCAAAGTGTAGAGTGTGCTGTGTAGTTCTACAGTAGGGCCACCAAGGGAACGTGTGCCACCTCTATTAGACAACATTGAGTCCTAAGACAGTTTCTAAGGTGTGTAACTCTGTGTGTGCCCCTATTGATCCAGGACCATCTGGTAGAATGGAGATAAGGCTGTGTCCCAATTTTTCCACAGAATTAGGGCCTAGTCACCTGCCCCTTCATAGTCATAGGGGTAATGATATGTTATGGTAAAACATCTTTTACATTCTAGGAGACTGGAACATTTGCTGGACCACACAGTTAATAACACCTTGAAGTCACTTAAGATTGCTATCCTACTGTGTACTCAGACTATTTCCTTAACTTGCCTTTGAAAGAGTTAAAATTTCAAGTTGGCCCCACTGACCTTGCCTTGAGGACAAGTATGCTTCAAGGCTAAGAACAAAATAACTTGTTTAAAGAAATGTCCCAAACCCAGACCGACTAGACTTGATAAGGTCTGGGCTGGCCTTGCAGTCCTGAGAGAAACAAAGTATGAAGGTCAGTGTGCCCCAAAATAGAGTGGCCTAGAGTTGAATTGTGTACAAAATGGACAGAGTGTGCCGATTTGAAAAAAAAAAAAACAATGAAATTGCTATGTGCTCGTTGCTAACTGCCTATGTAATTTTCCCTATATGTCCCCCCAATTGAGTTCAGGGTCAACTCCTCTATCTCCTGTGTGAGATATGTGTTGTCCCCAGAGCTCTGGTCTACCCCCTTCCCCTCAATAAACCTCTTGCCTGATTGCAGCAAGATAGGCTTTCCGTGAGTTCTTGGGTTCGAGTATCCTGGTACTTGAGTGAGGGCCTTCCCCAGTCCGGGGGTCTTTCACCTTTATGAGAAGAACATAACGCCCACCCTTCTTTGCCCTGGATTTCCCAGGTAATCAACTTTTCAACCTAAGGTAATACACAGCTGTAACGGGGGCGGGGGGGAGAGGTGGAATACTTATTCACTTTCCATAGCAAAAATAGAGTCTGAAAGCATCTTATAAAGTGAATGTTCACAAGAAATGCTGAATATTGCTTGACAAATGCTGCTGTAAGTTGTTTGTTTGCCATTTGTTATCTGAGTCAGAGCCTGTGACTTAATCTCTTAAGAGAGGGGTAGAGGCCAGCCATGAGCACGTGAAAGGAGAGAGGGGAAGGGAAGGGGAAGAGGAGGGATAGGGGTGAGAGCAAGGCTGCAAGAGGCCAAGAGGTCTAGAGAGGCAAGAGAGGCCAAGAGAGAGAGGAGGGGGCAAGCAGCCTCTTTTATGGTGTCAGGTCACTGGGGCAGAGCATACCTGGCTACTGCCAGGTAATTGAGGGGTGGGGTTTACAGAGTCCCAACAGGCACAAATGTGTGGCTACAAACCAGGGAGAGAAAGGAAGGAAGTATATAGGTTTCTCTTGACACTTGACTGTGGCTCACCTTGGGCTTTTGATTCTTTGGAGTTTAGGCTGAGAGTCATTCAGGTTTCCAAGTAATTGCATCATTCAGGAAAATGTCCCTGGCTTCAGAGTCTTTCACAACTATCCCATATATCAGACTGGACACTGCTGATGTGGAGGGCACAATGTAGCAGTGTCTCTTCAGAAAAGCCAGGGAGAGCATCCATTCATTTAACCTCCATTTCAGCCAGGCACCAGCTCCCTTTACCCGCATCCTTGTGCATAGACCCCCCCCCCTTTTTTAACAGGAGGACTGTTTATTTAGCAGCAACAGCATGTGGCAGAGCAGAGGCTTAGGCGAGGCTGCTCTGCTCAATGCCATATGTCTCCTTGAGGTACACAGCAGAAGCTGCAAACCTGTAGTAGCGAGGGACACAATCAGACAGCAGTGTCGGAGCATTATGAACGTGTCAGGATGATGAATTTTCTATAACAATGTCACCGTTGGCAGCACATGTAATGTGCTGTATCTCAATCAGTCATCTCTCATGATTTTGCATTGTGTAGAATCAAGCCCCCGTCACCCCCTGCCCTTTTCGGTCTGGGGGATGCTTATGATGGTGGTTGTTAAAGAAGCAGGAGTCTGCGATAATTTGAGTAAGCTCATTTGAGTTAACTATTGGCAGGAGGGAAGGGCGTATGTATGCAGGACAAGCACGTAGAGACAGAGGAACATGGGAGTGGGGGCTGGAGAGGGAAGGAGGCTGGAAGAACTAGAACGTTTACATCTTGGAATCTTTCTTACACCATCTAGGAAATGTATACAATTTACCCACAATCCTTTCCCAGGGTCAGCTAGCTCAAAGCTGGAATCTATTTGTAGCCCCTAAAGGCCCAACAGCTTGCAAGACAATCATTAGTCTCTCGAGTCCTTCTCTATTGTTTTCAAGTATACCACAAAACCCCCACTTAGCCTGCATCTGTTGGTCACTTCCTAGAACTAAGACACATCTCACTAATAAAAGGGTGTGTCCCTCCAGGTGACATTCAGAGTTTGCCTGGACAAAGCACCCTTCTCTATTCTGTTTACTGCTTCATGTAGATGAGTGTCCAGCCATCTCGGCTCAAGGTGGGAGCCCATTAAAGGGAATTAAGATGTATGAGTTGAAGATTTACATCTGTGAAATAAATGCTACCCTGTTGAGAGATTACAAGGAAGATGGATAAGAAATGGAATCAATCCTTCATCAGAGCAGTCATCAGCAGGCTGAGGGATGGTCGTGGAAACATATCAGGTCTCAATTTCTAGAATCTATAAATGTTACTTTATGAATAGAAAGATAGCAACCACGAGATGAGACCAGGAGCTATGCTGGGGAGCTTTACTAGGGAGCCACGTTCTGAGCCCGTTGCCTGTGGATATCGGCATGTGGAGATTATCTTGGCACACCCAGGAGGGCTCTGAACCTACTTACAAGTATCTTGAAAGAGAGTTGGAGGATTACACACCAGAGTAAAGGGGTAAGGCAGAAGCAGAGACTGGAATGGTGGGGGTGGTGTGTGAGGTTTCAATTTTATTGTAACTGAATTGGTTAGTCTTTCTTAAGTCTTATTTTTTGTATCTTATTTAAGAAGTGTTTGTTTTACGCTTAGATCATAATGATATGTTCTATACTTTTCAGCAAAAATATCTAGATTTTTTTCATATTTAAGTTGGTCATATGTATTGTAGAATTTAAACACGATGTAAGTAGACAACTAAATTATGCATCTTACATTATGCATCGATTATAAGTATATTTGAAGCTTGTTGTCTTAATGTTATTTGGTATTTCATTTGTTTGCATATATAAATATACATGTGTATATGTGTATATATGTGTATATAATCGTATTGTACATGAAGTATCTATTCTAGTCCATTGGTCTGTCTGCCTCAGCCATACTACTCACACATTAATAATTAAATAGTAGAAAGATGATACTTAGAAAGGGTACAGTCCCCCTCCTTCTTACCCATTGCTATCTTTGATCAGTGCACTGGTCAGTTCTTGTCAAATTTGCACAAACTAAAGACATCTGGGAAGTGAGAGCATCAGCAGTGGAACTGCCTCTATCAGACTGTCCTGTGGGCATGTCTGTTGGGTATTGTCTTGATTTTTGATTGATGTGGGGGTGGTACATTGAGTGGTACCACCCTTGGACAGGTGGTCCTGCCATGCATAGGAAACTGGTTTAGTACCTACAGGGGAGCAAGCCAGTAAGCAGCGCTCCTCCATCCATCAGCTCTGCTTTAGCTCCTGCCTCCAGGTTCTGCCTTGAGCTCCTGCTCTAGCTGTTCTACATGACTGCCTATAGCTCTTATGCTGAAATGAAGCCTTTCCTCCATTATGCAGCTTCTGGTCCTGTGCTCAGCACAGCAATACAGAACAAACTAGGAGCAAAAACTACATATTTGCATGATTGTAATTGGGAATGTAATACGCACAAATTTTATAACCTACTATTTTTATATAACGTGATACCATAAACACTTCATAGCCCAACCCTGAACATCACAAATGCTAGGTGATTTAGCACTGAGCCACACTTCAGCCAACACAAAACTTTAAATAGTCTTAAAGCTCTTGAATTTTAAGATGGGTCATAGCATTTT
The DNA here is from genome assembly GCF_963924665.1 of Micromys minutus. NCBI lineage: Eukaryota > Metazoa > Chordata > Mammalia > Rodentia > Muridae > Micromys > Micromys minutus. The sequence continues at coordinate 30,576,328 of NC_137980.1, forward strand.
CTTGTGTCCTGTATCATATTAACCAAAACTATACCCATACTGCATGGTATTTACTCTATTTTCAGGTTTTTCTATTACAAACAACAGTAGCATAATTATATTTTTAGGATTATTGCCCTAGTATATGCTCTCAGAAACAGAAGGTAATTGATTGTATTGGCAATAGAACTTCGCATATTCTCCAGTACTTTTTGGAAGTGTTCATAAATTTAATTAGTTCTTCATTAGCAATAGCTACTCCCATTTTAAAAATGAAAGACAAGCTCATTATATTTAATAATTTGGCCTCCAGTAGGCTCTGTAAAATGAGGTTTAAGTATTCGTAAGTCATGAGGTAGGGAAGGACAGCATTTGGAGAAAAAGAAAGAGGAAGGATGAGCTTAGAGAATTTGTCCTAAAGCACTTCTGATTTTGTGTCAGGACAGAGGCTATTTCTGTGGACTCTGCTCACTGTACCCTTGTTTTCCTACAGGTCCCCCTCCCCCACACTGCATACGGATTTTTAGGAGATGCTGTTTTTTACAGATTGTTTAAATGCCTGTGAGGTGGAACCACCACCACATTGTTTATAAGGACCATCATCAGTCTCATTAGTTTAGCCTGTCTCCCTTTATTCTTTTTGACAGCTTCATGTTTATTTCACATCACAGAGGCTGAAAAGGGAAGCATGCAGAGGCAATTTGTTTTATTATAAATCAGTCACATACATTCGAGCTTGGTCAGGAATGTGCTTAGGATACTCTTCTCAACACTGCAAAAGGAAGTCAAGCCTGAAAGACAAAGCTAATTAGTATATACATTATAGTAATATAACAATTATATTAATGACATATAATATATTAATATTATAATTGATACAATAATATCTTATATTAACAATAGAATATATTAATATAAATATATTTAAATACCTATGTATATGAGTACACCAGAGCTGTCTTCAGACTCACCAGAAGAGGGCATCCGATCTCATTACAGATGGTTGCTGGGAATTGAACTCAGGACCTCTGGAAGAGCAGTCAGTGCTTTTAACCGCTGAGCCATCTCTCCAGCCATATACATTGTTTTCCTATGTTTATTTCCCACATGCTGGTTTCTTCTCTTTATTGACTTCTCTTTATATTTGTATAAAAGGAAAATGAAGAAAAAGATAAGTCCTGGTTATTGCAAACCATCCACAATTGCTTTGCATTTAGAATCCACTGCCTGAGTCCCTGGCATTCTAGCAGTGAGCGAGCTTTAGTAACTGATGAGCCTTTATCTATTGCTTACTGCTACTACAAGGCTAAGAGTAATTTTAACTTGGGCTGGAAAGATGGCTCAGTGGTTAAAAGCACAGTCTGCTCTTGCTGAGGATCCAGGTTCAATTCCCAGTCCCCACATGGTGACTGACAACCATGTGTAACTCCAGCAGAGGGGATCCCACACAGTTTTCTGACCTGTGAGGACACAGGCATACAAATGGCACACAGATGTACATATAGACAAAATGCTCATACAAAATACAGTAAGAAAATTTATAAACTAAATCACCTGAGTGTGCTGCCTTTGTATTACATCCCGACAGACATTTCCTTAAGACCCTGTCTCACTAGCTGGCCAGCATTTCTGAGGAATGCACAGGAATGTTGGTAGTATGAACTGAACACAATCAGCAGGAGGGAAATCTGCTAGTAGGAAACATGCTATAATTCCATCCCAGTAATCTGGCCCCACAAAGGGAAGTCCAGTCCCTACCTCGGGATCTACCCTCACCAACCCAGAAACACAGCCATCACCGAGCTTACATGCACAGGGAAAGGTGGAGAAAAGAAACCAAGATCTTTTCCACCGAAGACTGCCTTACCTTGAGTTCTGGCATTACTATGTACTAGCTGTTTCCTGGTCTACACTTTCAATTTGAAAGGTTAATTTAGTCAATGTATAATTTTTGAGGGAGGGCACAATTAGATAGATACTCAGTAACGGAAGGTTTGTATCTGGGACTTCGAACAGAGCCTAAAGGCTGCGACCATGTTGAGTATTATGAAGATGTCTCTGGCTTGTTCTTTTTGAAAGAATTCTATTCAAGAGTTTCAAGTTGGATTCTTTGGGAAGCAGTTTCAAAGGCGGAACCCAGAACACCGGAACAGTTTTGGGATGGACACTGTGAGGGTTTTGTCTGTGGCTGGGCACACCTGTGAGGACTTTTCTTGATCGAGGTGGAAGATCTCCCCTAATGTGGGTGGTGGAGTCCATGGCGTCCAGATATAAGGAGGTCCAGGCAATGGGGTAAATGATGGAATTAATGGCTTTTTGAGAAAGCTTTGTATTTTGACTACTTCTATTACTCTGGCAGGCTCATCCACCCTGTTGCTGCTGCTTCCATTCTCCCTGACTTCAGAAGCAGGTTCTTCAGTCTTCCAATGTGGACCGAAGATGACGCCCCAAGAGCTGGGCTTCTAGGCCGTCAGCTCAGCCTGGGGCTGCTGAGGCAGTCCACCACGCGGACTGAGCAGCTATCAGGATTTAGGCTGTTCAGTGTGAAGATCATAGCAATCGTTGAAGGAAGGACCCAGACTAAGTGCCCTTCAGAGATATTCCGGGCTGGGAATAGAAGCCAAGGCTTTTAATTTAGCTTTTGCCTGCAACAGGCAATTCACGGATGTAGGATTTCCCAGGAAGTGACCAACAGAGAAAAGGCTGTAGCGAGGTCAGTTCCTAGAAAGGGCTAACAGCTGAGTACAGATTTCCGATGATGTTTCTAGAGCTGGGGCTTAAGTTCTTTTATTCTGACCGCACGTCTCGGCGGAGCCTCAGTTGTCCGCTATAGCCTGAGTTCTGCTTCCTGTGTTCAAACCGCGCAACTCCCAGCATGCCTCGTCACTTCTGCCACATCACTTCTGGTCCCATCTAGACTCCGCCTCTTCATCCTTTCCTCCGACTTCCTTGGCATTTTTGCCTTTCTGAGTTTGGCACTTTTGGCTTAGCCAGTTGATCCCAAGTTCTATTTTCTTGCAAATGCTACAATCTACTCTCCCTTATTATGAGCTAAAACTGCTTTTGTGTACAGAAGCTGCCTTTTTAAAGTTTACTCATCACTTGGCCTGCAAATAGACTGGGTCCATAGCGAGAAGAATGCTCCCTATTGTAAATAATGCTTCAGGCAATAAGCGTGGATATTCCTGGTGTATCTGTGGCATGTGAATTTAGACTTTTAAACGTATATCCCAAGTTAACACAGCAGGATCATATGGTAACTCGTCTTCTAGTTTTTGAGGAAACTATCCTGTTCTGTGACAACAGCACAAATTTACATCCTGCTAACAGTTTGTAAGGATTCCCATCGGCTGCATCCTCAACAGCATTTATTGTTTGCTGTTCAAAGGGATCTCAAGGTAGTTTTGATTAGAGTTTCTATGATGGCTGGGGACGTCGAACATTTTATATCTTCTTTCAATACTAATCTTTGACCTCATTTGCTGATTTGTTGACTGGATAATTGTTATTCCTGAATTTAACTCTTTTTTGCCTTCTTTATAGATCTTAGGTGCTTACTCCCTATAAGACGTAGCTGGCAAGGATCTTCCTCTCATCCTATAGGCTGTCTTTTCCTGCTAGACCCTGCCGCCTTTGCTGTGCAGAGGCTTTTAAATTTCACACCGTACAGTTGGTCAGTTCTTAAAATAGTTTCTGGAGCTGCTAGAGTTCTGTTCAGAAAATTTGTGCCTGTGCCTATGTCTTAAAGTGTGGCCTCTGTTTTCTCCTAGCAATTTCAGGGATTCAGGGACCATTTGCTGAAGAGACTGTACTCTTCAGTGAGTATTTGCTGCCCTTGTCAGAGATCAGGGGCTGCAGCTGCATGGGGTATTTCTGCATCTGTCCTGTTCCATTCCCGGCTGTTGGTGTGCTGTGCCGTTGCTGGTTTTGTGACTGCGGCTCTGCAGGGTAGTTCGAAGTCAGGTACCGTGTTTCCTGTCACTGCTCTTTCTGCTCAGGATTGCGCTGGCTCTTTGGGGTCTTCTGTGATCACATTTAAGTACTTATTCTATTTTGGCAAAGAATGGAATTTTGGCGAGGATCTTATTGAATCTGTGCCCGATTCTAGGGCCATTTTTATATTACTAACTTGAGGATTCATGAGCATGGGGTTGGGGGTATTTCCATCTCCTAGTGTCTTTTTTTTTTTTTTTTTTAGTTTTTTTCACCACTTCTTAGTTTTCACAGTAGAAGTCTTTGTTCTTGAGGGTATTGTGAATGGGATTTTTTACTGAAATGTTCATAATTAATTTCTAGAAAACCTACTTGCTACTACAAGTTGCTATTTTCTTTTTTTTCAATAGCCAACAAGAGTTATTTTTATTAGATATTCTGTACCATATGTATACCATGGTATATACACTGCATACCATGTGTGTTCTTTTGTGACTGGGTTACCTCACTCAGGATGATAGTCTCTAGTTCCATTCATTTGCTTACAGATTTCATAAAGTCATTGTTTCTAATAGCTGAGTAGTACTCCATTGTGTAAATGTACCATACTTTCTGTATCCATTCCTCTGCTGAAAGACATCTGAGTTCTTTCCGGCTTCTGGCTATTATAAATAGGGCTGCTATAAACATGGTGGAGCATCTATCCTTGTTAGATGTTGGAGCATCTTTGGGATATATGCCCAGAAGTGGAATAACTGGGTCTTCAGTTAGTACTCTGTTTTCTGAGGAACCACCAGACTGATTTCCAGAGTGGTTGTACCAGCTTTCAATCCCACTAACAGTGGAGGAGTGTTCCTCTTTCTCCACATCCTCGCCAGCATCTGCTGTCACCTGAGTTTTTGATCTTAACTATTCCAACAATCTTAGGGTTGTTTTGATTTGTATTTCCCTGATGACTAGGGATGTTGAGCATTTCTTTAGGTGCTTCTTAGCCATCCTATATTCCTCAGGTGAGATTTCTTTGTTTAGCTCTGTACCCCATTTTTAATAGGGTTATTTGATTCTCTGGAGCCTAACTCCTTGAGTTCTTTGTATATATTGGATACTAGCCCTCTATCAGATATAGGATTGGTAAAGATCTTTTCCCAATCTGTTGGTTGTCATTTTGCCTTTATGACAGTGTTTTTAGCCTTACAGAAGCTTTGCAATTTCATGAGGTTGTATGTTGCTATGTTCTTGGAAGTGCTTATCAGACGTAAAATCTTTCTGACCTTTCTATAGTCTCTTTGTATATCAGAGATAGGATTTTTAATTGAGACAGGGCTAATAAACCAAATGCATAAGTTAGCTGGGATCAAGAAATTATGCTTCATAAAGTTAAATTTTTCTAAGGTTTCTTGTGTTGTTTCATGCTGTATTTGTTGTGGTTTTCTTCACTATGATCAAAATACTTGAAGCATTTATTCTAAGCAACAGTTCAAAGGATACAGTCAGTCATGTAGGGAAGGCATAGTTGTTCCCAGTGATGTACATCCTGCAACATCTACTTCCCCAAATAGTGCCACCAGCTGGATATGCATTGTTCAAACTCATGTGCTCATGAGGGACATTTCACATTCAAACCATAACATTTCTGCCCTGATCCCATAGGCTGGTATCCATCTCATGATGCAAATGCCTTCAGTTCAGCATGAAGTCCCAGAAGTCTTCCATTCTAAACGCTGTTCAAAAGTGCAGTGTTTCTTCCTGAGACTCAAAGCAATTGTTTGGCTGCAAATCTCTAAAAAGCAAAAACAGTTACATACTTCCAACATACAGTGGTCCAGGGTAAATGTTCCTGTTACAAAAGGGAAGAACAGAAGGATAACAGGAAAAGGACAAACCTAACCAAGATCAAAATCCAGAAAGGCAAACATTGAACTTCATCAGTTGTGACACAGTGGGCTTGGGTAAGCCTGCTCCTGATGGTATTGTCATACAGTGGACTTGGCTTGGCCTGCTCCTAATGATACTGTCATATTTTGCGCTAGGCTTAGTCTGCTCCTGATGGTACTGTCACACAGTGGGCTTGGGTAAACCTGCTCCTTCAATCCCATGACCTGCAGCATTTGAAGCCTCCCAGTGGACCAATTTCCTGTCCTCAGCTTTCCTTGGCACATTTGCCATGTCTCTGCAATAGCTATTACTCTGGGGTCTTCATTACAATCTAGGTGTTATCTTCATAGCTTTGTGAGTGGCTTACTCTAGAAATCAATTTAGGGAACCTGATCTGGCTTCAGAACATTTCTTGAACCTTGGTGTATGCCTCCAAGACCCCTGACTCTTGAGTTTTTCATGCCTACAAAACTAGTATCACAGGGGTGATACCAAGGTCAACTTCTATCTACAGAAACAGTAGGCTCTGCATACCTTTCAGATTTGAAAATAACTCCATCAGTGTCCCTGCTGGAAGACGTACGGGGGTGGGGGGGATGGGGGGATGGGGTGGGGTGGGTGGGGGGGGTAGGGGGGGTGTCTCCTGATTTAAGCTGTTACTTCAAAGGAATTCACCTTGTCCCATCCTCCTTGGGCAGAGTCTTTTCTCCAAGGTACTTCCTTTATTGTTGTAAAGTCTGAATGTTCTCCTTAATGATGCTAATCTGATAGGCATGGCCACATGATCTGTGTCCTTGTCTCCTTAGCTTTAACTAGCTTCAACTTCCCTTTCTTGCTTACTGTAAATCTGATGGAAGTAAGTATTGGCCACCAGAGAACCAGAGAACCACAGGACCTGGCTATCATTCTGTCTTGAAATTTCCCCCACCAAGCAAGTTAGTGAATTTGGCTTAGCTTGTGTTTTCAGGACATGGGCTAACAGCCAGGTTTGTGGCCAAATTCACACAATGGCCTCTGAAACCCCATGGTAACAGATCCTATTGTGAAAGCTTGTGTTGGCATTCTGGTCTTTTTGTCTTTTTTCTTTTCATTTTAATCTTCCTGGATTTTATTTTTCATATGAACATGCTAATATGTTGAGGGTGGATTGGTATGAATTGCTAATTAACAGCGGTTACAATCTTTCTCAGTCCCCTGGCTGACTCAAGAAAAGACTGTCAGTCAAACATCAGGTAACCCCCTTCTTATAACCTTTTATTGATTCTTTGTGAATTTCACATCATTCACCCCAATCCCACTCATCTGCCTGTTCCTTCGCATCCACCCTCTGCCCTTGCTGCCTTCCCACCAAACAAAATTATAATGATAGAATAAAAACTTCTTGTCATGGAAGCTGTAGTTTGTCACACAGTAAACTCTTTCCCCCACATATCTTTACCTGCAAATGTTCATCGCAGTGAGTCATTGGTCTGTTCTGAGGCCACTGGCTCCTGCTACACTCTCAAAACTGGATCCTCACAGGGACTTCTTCCAGATGTCCTGTTGTTGCCCTGTGTCATGGAGATCCTGCAGCTTTGGATCTGCAGGAGTGGCCCTTTCACTTGCTGCAGCGGATCATAAATGGGGTAGGTGTTGGGGTGAGCCAGCTCAAAGCCCTGGATCTGAGCCTGGGCGGTAACTGAGTTGGTAAACTGGCCATCTCTCGTGCACCCCCAGCACTAGTGTGAGCTCTTCCTGGCTAGCTCACTCAATGAACAGCCATGAAAGGTCAGGGTCAGCTCTCAGGTCCTCAGGACTGGGCCATCTGTGCCTTCGCCACCAAGGCCAGTGAGGTGCAGGGCCCATTCTCCCAAGTGCTGGAACTGCTGAGGGGCAGGGCCAGCTTTCTGGCTCTCACGACCCCAGGGTCAGCTCTCCCACCTGCTGTTGGTGGGACATTCTGGCCTTTTAAACATAACTTTAGGACCCCTCTAGAACCAAGGCTCCAAACTCCTCAACGTTTCTCTGTCACCGGTGGCATTCTGTATTATTTACCTGTTTTGTCATTGTGACCAAGTACCTGACAGAAATAATGTAAGTGTGGTAAGAAAGTCACAGTATGGCCTATGGGGACATTCCACACTAACACCATAGCACACCCCACTTTAGCCACAGCCTGGGGCCAAACGAGACAAATCTTAGTTGTATCCACATTGGAGCCAAATATTAAACATGAGCAGCTCCCTGAATGTTGGGGGAGCTGACACGGGATGTCATTCCAGAGCTGACTTTCTGCTCCATTACCGTGGGCATGCTGTTTCCATGAAGCTTTTAAAAAAACTTATGAGGAAAGCTCATGGTGGATTATATCATCATTATCATCATCACCACCATCGTTACCATCATCATCACCATCACCATCATCACCATCAATTATTTTTACCGTCATTCCCACCATCTGTACCATATTATGTCATATTACATCCGAGTGCTGTCATGGGCGGCTGTATACCATCAAACCGTACAGGTGATTCATTCTTCCTGCCTTACCAAGTCTAGAAAATTTAGGGTGTGGTATTTTAGGAGACAAGGGGATTTGGAAATAAGCAAAATGTTTAGAAAGCAAGTCACACTTGGTGGCTCACATTTGCAGGCTGAGAACAGGGAAAGTGGACGAAGGAAGGAAGACTGCCACAAATCTAAGGCCAGCCTAGGCAAAGCAGTGAGACTCTGCCTCAAGAATAAAAAAAAATTTAAATCCAACTAGAAATTGAAATAGTGCTTAATATTAGCAATTACTCATTATTTATAAATAATTGTGTTTATAAGTCCTATACTCTAAAGATATGCTGAAATATACATAGATGAAGTCACATGTCTTGATTCAAACCAATAGAGAGCACATAAATAAAGAACAGGCACATAAACAACGCTGGTCAGACACTGTTGGTAGTTGGATCCTGTACGGGGACGAACGTAGGAGTTCATGGCATCCTTGCTTACGTTTTTACTGGCTTGAGATATTTTGTAATAAAGTATTTCAAAAGCATAGAAAGTATCATTTTTATTTTAAACAGCCAGACACACTAAACCGGAAATGGTTGTAAAACTGGCCGAGTAGATGAGATTTTAGAGCAGACTAGAGTGAAGGACTCCGGTGTCCCTCTGTGGGTGTGTTGTCAGCGTTTGGAGTTAGATAATTTAATAAGACTGTTTTCTGCTCTCCGTGGCAGAAGACACAGCACATTTCCAGTCTTTCGCTTTGTAATATTTATGCTCTATCTTCTGAGAAGTGTTTTCATGTTCTATGAAGTATGTACACGCATGTTTCCATGTTCTGTGAAGTATGTACATGCATGTTTTCATGTTCTGCAAAGTATGTACACACATGTTTTTTATGCTCTATGAAGTATGTAGACACATTTCCATGTTCTATGAAGTATGTACACACATGTTTCTGTGTTCTATGGAGTATGCACACATATGTTTCCATGTTCTATGAAGTATGTACACGCATCCAGCCGTCCACACAGCTTCTGATTACAGTGGTCACTGATAATGCATCCTGTGTGAGCTATTTTCATTTTGTAGTTAATACATGTACATCGTGTTGGGTATTTCTTCGGTGTCAGTGAGACAGTACCTCGCTGGCATTATGAGATGTTCCTCTGGAATTATCCAACCTCTCACAAAGAAATGAGTCAGGTTATAGAATTACACCAAATCCCCTATCTTTTCTCTTCTCTGCCTGTATATATTCATTATACCCGAGACAGACAAATGAAGCTGTGGGTATCTTAGTCTTTGAAGCTTTATTACAATTTAGAAGCATAAAAACGAAGAAGAAAATGGAAAACTCTTATCAAAGGTTGTAACAGATCATCATGTTGAATAGCTGAATTTTCCATTTAATGACAACGAAGAATAAAGATAGGTATTATAAAGATATGACTTCATTACTGGTATCACCCAGCACCCTCTATTCTAAAGAACTGAATGGAGCTTTTAAAGGACTCTGTCATAATACAGAATTGATGGTTGAGCAGATCCCCGGGGAAGCTGAAAAGGGGTCCAAGGCCTTCGGATTCTATTTAAACTACAGAGGCCAAGCCCACAACCCACTCGCTCCAGATTTCATGGCTCCCCTTGTTGCTGTGGCTACGGTTTTATTTTCTGGTCCTCAAAATCTGGATGGACAGAGGCGGGGCCAGAGCAGATAGAGCTGCTACAGGATGTACAGGCACTGCATGTCTTCAAACATCTCCCTTCCCCCTGAAAACACCCTCTTTTAAGATGCAGGGTTCCCTCCTTCAGCTCCCGGGAAAGATAAGTTCCCCCTTCCCCCAGCACTGATGGGTTTCTGAGAGACATAACAGTGATCCAATCGCTGGTGGAACAGATGTGGGTCATTTTCACAGATGCTGATGGGAGGCTGGGAGAGAATCATTTCTTTACTCTAAGAGAGGCTATGGGATAGATGCCTCCTCTTCCTGATGTGTTTGTAACATGGAAAAAGGTCTGAAGAGAGGTAAGCCTGAACCTTACCCCTGCATTTCGAGATATAAGTTAATATATTTTCTAAATTGTTCTTCTAAATAAGGCAAACTGTTCTTTTTTTTTTTTTATATAGCAAAACAAGACAAAGAAATGAAGTCCTTTTCAAACCCAAGTGTCTCCTAACCATGGGTGGACCTTCCACAGGGTCTGGTTCAGATCCCTTGGTCTATCGGAGCTCTCAGAGAGCTACAGAGATGCTCCTACTACACCAGAACTGCTTTAAAACTGTGGCTGTGTTCCTCAGCCTGCAGGCGATAAGCTCTAAGCATCCCTCTGAAGGCTGCCACTGATAGGGATGGATTGTCCAGGAGCAAGTTTATTTATAGTTGTCTATTGATTAAAAATTTAAAATACATTAGCTAGAAAAGAGTGGGTATAGGATGGGAGTGGACTCTGGTGGACCAGGATCCAAGGACCGAAATTAAGTGACATATAAACATTACCTTGTTAAATTAAGAATAAGTTGAGCGATTCAAACTTAGACCTAATGGCCCTAGACTATTTTATTCAGGGATACATCCCAAACTTAAGTTGGCAAAGCAGCCAGCGGCAAGAAGCGGCGGAGGGAAGCACTTTACTAGTGTGCTTCTGAGCCTGGGACAGCTGTGATTGAGAAGCTCAAGAAGGGCTGGAGAGACAGCTCAGCAACCGAGAGAGAGCTTGCTGCCCTTCCCAGGGATTCAATGTTGGCTCCTAACACCAGCTTCAAGCAGCTCTCAACTGCCTGTTACTCCAGATGCAGGGGCATCTCATACCCTCTTCAGGAGTCTGTGGGCAGTTGCACGAAAGTGGCATGCACACATGCACATGCAAAAAATGAAAATAAATATAAACCTTAAAAATCAAGGGGTCATATTTGCAAACTGGCAAATGGAAGCAAAGTCTCCTTCCTTGATTGTAATCCAGAGATTTTTAAGTTCCTCCAGGACTCGGATCCCACTGATGGCTGGGATGGGCTTTACGTTTGGGGTCCCATGTGTCAGACTCCCCTTGCTTAATAAGGAGAGTGACTAGCAGCTGTGGAGAGAGCAAGGTTGCTTACTTCCCATGCCTTCCTGATGGTTCTGATACTTCATGCTGTCCCAGTTACTTAGTTACTAAACACATCACCACAGCAGAAGCACTTCCACCATCTCGCTCCTGTTACTGTTTCTCTTTGCTAGCTACAGTCTAAGAGACTGGCCACAAGGATAGTGTAGATCTTCCCCATGGGTTGGGCATGCTGGCACCTAAGATTGGGAGGGTGACATGTGATTCAGACAACACACTGTTATTTTTAAATGCTGACACTTCTAGTAGCATTCAGTGAACAAAACAGAAAAACCCTGTCGTGATGCTTATGTGACAGTGGGAAGCAGGAGGAGGATAAACATTGTCAAACTCACACTGTGTCAGAAACACTTGGGGTTTTTAAAGCTCTGACCCTTTGTCACCCAAGAAATTGTTATATGATGCCTGGCATACAGGTTGTACTGGCTGGTTTTGTGTATCAACTTGACACAAGCTGGAGTTATCACAGAGAAAGGAGCCTCCCTTGAGGAAATGCCTCTATGAGATCCAGCTGTAAGGCATTTTCTCAACTATTAAGGGTGAGAGGGCCCATAGTTTGTGGTACCATCTTGGGCTGGTAGTCCTGGGTTCTACAAGAAAGCAAGCTGAGCAAGTTAGGGGAAGTAAGCCAGTAAGCAGCATTCCTTCATGGCTTCTGCATTCACTCCTGCCTCAAAGTTCCTGCCCTGTGTGAGTTCCAGTCCCGACTTCCTTTGGTGATGAACAGCAATGTGGAAGTGTAAGCTGAATAAATCCTTTCCTCCCCAACTTGCTTCTTGGTCATGATGTTTTATGCAGGAATAGAAACCCTGACTAAGACACAGGTATATGGGGTCAGAAAGATCCCAGATTCTCTGCCAGAAATGCAGGATATTGCCTTTCCTCTTGGCTGTCCACAACACTAGAGGATAGGCCACGCTGCTGGGGACACCACACACCTTGGTTGCAACTGGGATGGGGCCTCCTCCTTCCCAGTCTGGAAGGGGCTCTGCTCTCCATCGTCTTACCAAGATGTGAACCCTGCAAACGCTAATGCCAACCTGCCAAGGAAGAGGTGCCCGCTGGTGCAGTAGTTGCGCATCTGCTTTGGGGGTGGTAACAGCTGTTCTCTGATTGGATTTAAGGCCCACTCCACAGGAGCCTAGAATTGTGGACTTGTTCCAGATTTCGTGATTGAGAGTTTAGGCCCTCGCAGGGAACTCAGTATTGTTCTTTAGCTGAACTGGCAAGAGCACCAAGTGTTCCTCTCATCTTTAACCAAGAAGCTCCTCTTTGCAATAGACAGTGGTAAATGCACAAGATGCTTAGAATACCCTGAGACAGAACATTTACGCCACCTTTCCAAAGGCTTGGGGGACACTGTAGGGAAGAGTAGAAGAAATGTAGTAGTTAGAAGACAGAGCAGGTCTGCAAGTGCTGTCTACAACGCCTCCATAGCCCCCACAAGCAGGACCTCATGGCAGCCACCTTTGCCTGCTCAAGACTGAACCAGCTAACAGCTAACTAGAGCTCGGGAAGGGGTCCAGAGATCCTAACCCTCCGTTCTAAACTATTAGCAACTTGTGGGTTCTGGGGGAGGGACAGCTATCGCCTTCAGTTATGTTCCAAATGGGGACCCTCTAGGCACCAATGACCCTGATTAAAACCAGTAGCTCACAAGTCAAAACAAAAGGGCATACATGTGGCAATGGGGACCTGTGGGGAGGATGATGATGATTGAGTGGGAGGGAGATGAGAGAGGGTGGGGGCAGGAGGGAGAGTGAATGGGACATATGGAATGTATGTATGCAACTCTCAAGAGCAAATGTGACCATTAAAAACACTCCCGAGAAGTATTTATCATAAAGAAGCTGAGCACTGCATAAGCAAGGAATAAACATGGTTGGGGGCTGTGTGACCCAGCTCATCCAGGCTTGCTATGACCATCTGCGATGCACTAGTTCTGCTGGTGCCTTTATGTCTCAAAGATGACGTCCGAGGCACAGCAAATCATCTGAGTCAGTGGTTGGTTTCTTACCATGGCCTCAGTGTTTCTGTTGCTGGAGACATGAACAGCAGCATCACAAACACACGTGCACATACTGTGTAAGTGTGTGAGCACTGGAAAATGAGACATTCGGGGAAACAGGATTTACAATGTGTTGAAAACGAGGGCAGATAGGAATCACAGCTCTTACCTCTGGTGTTGTATAAAGGCTCAAGTAAGACATGAACTTGCTTTTGTATTCCATGAGCAGACACAGTTGGGGGCCCCATGATAAGCCCCCATGTTTCCAACTGCTGACTGTTTAGATGGAAGCTCTAGTGTTACCTCTGAAAACTCCATAGCAATTCCATTCCATTTAATGACTGAAAAATTCATTGAGAGTGAATGTGATTCATGGTTAAGCCTATCATCTGTCTGTCTATTAATCTAATCAATTATCTATCTATCTATCTACCTATCCATCTATCCATTATCTATATTCCTATTTGTATGTATGTATGTATGTATGTTTCTATCTATTTATCTATCATCTATTTATCCATTATCTGTTTGTTTGTCTGTCTATCATCTCTGTGTATAACTATCATCTATCAATCTGTCTCTACCATCTATTTACTTATCTATCTATCTATCATCTATCTATCTATCTATCTATCTATCATCTATCTATCTATCTATCTATCTATCTATCATCTATTTATCTATTATCTGTCTGTCTGTCTGTCTATCATCTGTGTATGTTACTATCATCTATCAATCTGTCTCTACCATCTATTTACTTATCTATCTATCTATCTATCATCTATCTATCTATCTATCTATCATCTATCTATCTATCTATCTATCTATCATCTATTTATCTATTATCTGTCTGTCTGTCTGTCTATCATCTGTGTATGTTACTATCATCTATCAATCTGTCTCTACCATCTATTTACTTATCTATCTATCTATCTATCTATCTATCTATCTATCATCTATCTATCTATCATCTGTCATCTATCTATTTTTAGTAACATATGAACCTCACTTCTGCTCATTTCACACATTCACCCTCTGATCGACATCTCTCTAATGTTCACAATTTGTATATTTACTGCTTTAGTTTCTAAGCTCATTGGTGGAATATCAAAATCAAGTCAGTCAAACAATTAAGTTCACTATAACAACTTTGGAAAAATACACATAATAGCTTCTATTTTTATTTGAGAAGGTAACTGAAAATGATCATTTAGCATTTTCTTCAGACATATCATCACAGCATAGGCAGGGCTTTTAAGATAAAAAGCCGATGACATGCGACCTTAGGTACACTGTCACCATCCTGTCTGCCTTCTAACTTCATTTGTTAATTACTCTCCGGCCTTCTCTGTGAGACGGCCATCTTCCTGTCAGCCCAGATTCTGGGCATGCACAGGGACTTGCCTGCTTGCTAAACAGGTCACTGTTTTGTTTTGTTTTTCTTTCACGATATGAAATAATTCACCCACCACATGGTCAGCACTGGTAAGGCGGGGGCGTTGCTCTATTTCCATACCTCTCAGTTTCTCTGCGTTAGCACGCAGTCTCCTTATCAGTTAGATGTCACATGCTTTTAGCGATATCCTGGTGAGAGAACATGCTACTTGCGACATCCCACATGCTTTAGATTATTTTCTAAATTATTATTGTCAATAAGTTCTCTGTGTAATCGCTGTCAGAACATCCGTTACCAGCAGCGAGTATTCCACTGTTAAAGTGTATTTGCTCTGTGCCTATGTTTCTACCTTTGTGCATCTTCTTGCAAATCCACTTTCAGTGGGATGTGCATTCACGTGTGTGTGATTTTAGACACATAAAGATTATTAATATTATCCTTCTATTGTACCTTAATGTCTTTAACCACCATTTGTTGTCTGATGCTAGTAAGAACTTGATTCTTCGGTGGAACTATAATACCTTAAATGATAACAAGAGATTGTAAGGAGGAGAAGAGAGCACTTGACTCGTTAGGGAGGAGCTCAGTGCTCTCACTCTTCCCAGTGAGTCAGGATCACAGTTCTCAACCCTGGGCTTGCAACCCCTTTGGCAACCTCTGTTTCCAGAAATCTTTCCATTATGATTCATAGCAGTAGCAATGTTAGTTATGACATAGCAACAAAAATAGTTTTATGGTTGGGGGTCACTACAACAGGGGGACCTGTATTAAAGCGTCACACCATTAGGAACCACTGGTCAGTCATGAAGGGTGCATATTGAAAGGAATGAAGAGTCTATTTTCCACTGTCCTATGTGAGTGTGTGGCACAGCCATATTTACCACGGTCAGCGGAAATCCTAAAGCCAGCACAGCTGCTTGACAGAGTTCCAGCAAGGCTGAGAGAGTGATGCAGCCCGTGTCTCTTAGTCTTCCAGTGTTTGTCTTGATCTCCATGTTCTGCATGTGTGTGTGTGTGTGGGGGGGTCTTTTAATCTTTGTAGAACATGGGATATTGGATCGATGGAAGTTTTCTTCTTCCAGGAGTACTGCTCCTAAGCTTCCCTAGGAGAGTGCTGAGAAGACTCTCCCTCCAGCATTTGGGGAGCTATCCTTTCTGGCTCTGCTTGAAGGTCTTCATTACACCCCGGAAGTTAGGAAATATGAAAATACCAGAGATCTCCTTAGTAGGCTCTGACTTCAAGAAAGTCGTGAAGCATCTGCCCTTGTACTTACTCAGGAACAAGATAATCAGAATAAAGTAAACTTAAAAGGGTGAACAAGCTTCAATGCTGAGCTAGAGGAGCTGGCAATAGACCAGATTAAAAGTCTCTTCTTACTATGTCTACAATGTGCTCATGAAGAGCTGCTGATAGTACACTGCTCAGGACAGGGCAGTTTCCCCAGGCTGGCTTGGAGATTTTCTTTCTGTCTCGTGTCCTTGAAACCTTGAGATTCTTAAGTGTTGGTTTATGGGTTGATGAGGGAAATGCTCGTGAAAGATAACTTTGTTCTTTTAAAGTTTATCAATAATGACTAAACTTATGACCAAGAGGAAGTTAAAACATATGTTGGGGACAAAAATGATATAGCCTATGATTTGGAACAACATGCTCTTTCCCTGTCTACTGAGTTCTGTATAAATGAAGAAGCACACTGGTCCCATTCTTAAAGAGAGTCTGAATTCTGCTATCCAATCTATTACGCAGTTGGTACTTCCAGAAACTGTGACTGACCCTGTGGTCCTGGAGCTCCCATGGGTGGGATGCTATCTGGTTGGTCAGTCTTGTGTTCTTGAATGTTTAAACTGGATTTTCTTGTTTTGTTCTGTGATGTCTGGTGTGAGTAAAATAGTAATAGACAAAAAATCGAACTTCCCAGATATTACATTTATCTGGAAAATTACTGATTTAGACCATACCATATAAAATGACTCTCAAATCCCAAGGGATAAAGAATCATCTTAATTATAAATTTTGGCTGATTTTTCTTTGACAGATGGAAATGTCAGTGAACCATTCATACACTCTCCAACGAAATCACAAAGAATATTTTGTTTTGAGTTGGGTTTTGATTTGTAAGTGTGAGGATATCTGAGTCTAGCACATGGTGCTGTTTTCCTGCAGTGTGTCAGCAGGCGTGTCAGCTGGGGACTTGGCCATAGGACAGGCCCCCTTATGTTTTCCAGCCCACAACAATCTAAGCACTGATGTCTTTAAAATAATGACGGATTTACTCCTATCTGGGCATACGTGAGTCTGAGTGAATGACATGCATGTGCAGGTGTTCCCAGAGACCAGAGGAGGGTGTTGGATCCTCTGGACCTGGAGTTTCAAGTGGCTGCAAGCCACTTGATGTGGGACTTCTGGAAGAGCAGGAAGTACTTTTAACTGCTGAGCCCCCTCTTCAAACGCCAGGAGTGATATCCTAACTTATAGATTCTATAGGTTTAGTCCTTCTAATTTTTAAATTAGCCCTTATACATCCTGGACAAGATGATTATAATGGTTAGCATTGGTTATCAACTTGACTGGATCTGTAATCAGCTAAGCAATAAATTGCTGGGCACACCTGCTAGGAATTGTCTAAGGCTAGCCTCTAGGCATGCCTTTGAGGGATTAAGCTAGTCTCCAGGATTGCTAGTGAGGGATTGTCTAGATTAAGGCTAACCTTTGGGGGATTGTTTAGATAAAGGCTAGCCTCTGGGTATGCTTGTGAGGGTTTGTCCTGAGAGTGTTAATTGCAATGAGGAGACCCACCGACTGTGGTGGGACCATTCCCCGAGTATTGATTCTGGACTGCACAGAATAGAGAGGATGAAGTCAATGCAGACGATCATGGCTGTCTTCTGACAGGCTGCTTTGAGCTGCTGCTACCTTTTCTCCTTGGCCATGATGGATTGATGACACTTTGAACTGCACATCAAAATAAGCCCAGCCATTTTGAAGTTACTTTTGTCAGGGCATTTTATCAGAGGTATAGAAAATAACTAAGACAGTGGGCTTTGTAGGGGTGGATGTCGACTCCCGAGGAGGTGAGCACAGAATTGCTGGAGCAGCCGTAGGTTCTGTGTTTGTATTCTTGGAACCCAACCCCCGTGCAGGTGAAGTTGTGCGCTTTAGTTATAGAGTGCTTTGTCAAGTATGCCTATTGATCCCAACCCTGCCTTATTTATTATTATTATTATTATTATTATTATTATTATTATTTTCCAAATGTTCCCATTTGGTTTTCTAGATCACATCCAAGCTACCAACATTTCTTGGGTACTACCATAAGAGAAAAGGAACCTAGTTGTCCAGGAATCAGTAAAGAAATATCTCTAGAGCATGTGAGTGAACGTGACCTTGTTTGGCTTAACTCTTCTCTACTTTCCAAATCCTTGTCCTGAGATGGTTATCAGGGGCCCAATGGGAGAGGATCTATATTATATACTTATTAGTAGATCTTCGTCTGTTTCTCAGGTCTAAACAATGCTAACATGGGCTTCCTTAATTATGATGTTGGAAGTGACTGGTTTTAGAGGAAAGATGTTTGCCATTATGCTAAGGATGTTGAGTGGAAGAGTGTTTGCTAAGTAAACCCAGGGTTCCGGGTCTAATCTTGTACCAGAGACCAACCAACCGATTAAAAAAGCTTTGTTTCATGGGATATCTAAAACCACAAGATAAACTGATACAGTTACTCAAGATCAAGTTGTTAGTTCAGAAATTTCTACTGTTCAGATGGAGACTTGGGGGAGGGGAGTGCCTGGTGGCTGTCAGAGAATATTTATAGAAACTTATCTACTGTTTGATACTCAGCTTCAGGGAATGAAGAAGTTGGCAGTTCAGTCAGGCTTTCCCTTCTCCATAGCATTTCCACCTGGGTCCAGGACCATTTTACAGGGTAGCTCAGGACACCAAGTGGAAATATCTATACTTCCCAGGCTCCTGAGAGCACTATACTTGTGAGTGTTTCCTGCTCCAAGGAAGTCACATGGCTAGACAGAGTCCATCTGGAGACAGTGGAATGCTGCACGTGTGGCTCATCATGGGTCCCTGATGAAACATTAGGCCAAATGTGTGCCGACTTCAAAGGTGAGTTCAGGATAATTTCTGTCTTGTGATGGCCCAAGACTTACTTGAACTGGTTAGGAGATTGCCCTTTTCTGTTGTTGAGAACTGGGTTAAGCCATTTTGGAATCTACAGCTCTTAGTCTTTTCTTTGGATCTTGAGTTGCTCATAGCTGAATGTGATGATGGTTAGCAACTTTCAATCCTGCTTCAGTGTAGGGAAATAAATCTCAGACTGAATTCTGCTACTCATGTAAAATATTAACCCACATTCAGGCACAAACAATCACAAAATATACATTCAGAGATCTAGCTAGGGCTCCATCCTTAAGAAGTAAGGTTCCAGTTCACTGGTTTGGGCAAGTCTGCTGGTAGCTGAGAGGATTTTACCCAATTTCTACTCTCAGTTTCATTTTCCAGATGAGAGCCTCATTTTTTCCAGTTAAGAACACACTAATTCTACCAGTAAAAACCCAGTAATACAGCAGTCTTTAAGAAAGCATTGTCATCAAAACAGTGACAGAGGACCATTTTCTTGTGACTCACCCTTCTGATAGGGCTCCTCATTAGAATAGCATCCTGTTCAGAAAGTGTACCTGGAATTGCTATACACTGTGCTAAAGAATGTTGAGATGAGGAGTTGTAAATCACATAGTACAAAGTCACAGTTTCATAGGATGCACGAGTTCCTAGGCTCTCTTGTATTGCAGGGTGATAATAATCAATAATAACCCGCTGGCTACTTGCAACTGCTGAGAGTAGATCACCTGTCACAAAAAGGTGAGGTAATGAACATGTTAATTATCTTGACCCAACAATTTCAATGTATACATATTTCAAAATATCACACTGCATACTATAAGCATATGGTATTTTCCGTTAAGGCATAGTAACGATGAAGTAGTTGTCAGCCTAGATTTTAGAGTTCATTGGTGGGAAAACTGAAAGAGCAACTCTCATAGTATGGAAAAATCAGAAGCCTAAGGATTATGTGTTGTGGCTTCATTACTTCTAGAAATACCCAGAATGTTGGGCAGCTCCCTACTTCATAGGTGATCATTTACAAATGCCTTCTATGTTTTACATACCACAAAAGCTTACAATACATTTTACGTGAAGTACAATACATAAAATATTGTATTAGTTGTAATTATTTACTTTCAAACATCCACAGCAGTAGAGGTCGAGCTGATCACCGGAGTTCAGCGACAATCAGAGTATGACCAATCTCTACCTCTCCTTACCACTGCCTTCCCTGTTCTTTATTCCGGACACATTGTTTAAAGGCAAACCCTGTAACTTTAATTTTTTTCAAGGCTTACTTTTAATGATGGTTCTTAAATGCTTTAACTTCCCATTTAATCCACTACCCACCAGAGGTGATGAAAAAGAAAAGATGGGGGGAAGTGGACCTGTTTAGGAAGGTTCTTTGGAGCAACTTCCATCTGTGTTGTCTGGAAATTGGCAGTTCAGTTCCCAGGGCAGCAGCGGCAGTTCGATCCACTCACAAACACTTCATGGATACACCAGCAGTCCAGTTCGGTAGAGTCGGGATAGCAAACACAAATCAGCAGCAGTGGGGCACAACCGAGCAGAGTCAGCCAGGCCTCACCTCGCATGAATCAGCAGGAAGGACCAGGAGGGATACAAGGAGTTCTTGTCTGTGCCTCCTGCAGTGAAATGAAGATCAGTGAAGACTGGAGACCAAGAAGCATTGCACAGCGAGTTCTGTAAGCAAGCCTAGCCCAGGCTAAGTCACTGTTGAGTCCTGTTTATGTCTCCAAACATCATGTGTCCTCCAAAGGTCTGGCCTCAGCACACGAGTCTGTCTCTGCTAACATCACTCTGCCAATCACACCACCAGAAGGTTTTTTTATGCGTTCATTTCTCTCTATGGAGTGTCGACAAATGTAACTCAACTACGCAATATAAGGCAGATCAATAACTGTCATTAGCAAAGAACCCTTCATCAAAAGCCCTTCTACAAGCTTTCATTAGCAGAATATCCTTTCTCCTGTGTCCACTTCAGGAAAAAAAAAACCCCTCCACATGATTGCCCAGCAAAACACTGTCCAACACAAATGACTTTCCAAAGAGCTCTTAACATTTTCACCTCAAACCCCTGGCGTGTTAGCCTTTTATTACCATGACAACTACCTGAGACACTGAAAAGAAAAAGATCTATTGTGGCTTATGATTTCTGAGTTTCAGTCTGCAGTCACTTGGATCCATTCTTTTGTGTCTGTGGGGAGCCAGGCTCATTGTGACAGGGGTTACATAATAGGGCAGTGTTGCTCATGTCAAGGTGTCAGAGAAGCAGAGAGAAAGAAGGAGCAGAGGAAAAGCGATTCTCCCCAACCTCTTACCCTCAGTGACCCCATTAATCAATGGTGAATCCATTGATTAGTTCAGATCCTTTATAATTCAATCACTTCTTAATGAGCAAAATGACATCAACATATGGTCCTTTAGGGGAACACAAAACCACAACATCAAGATATCAAGTTACTGGGGACCCCCAGTGAGGGTGCTATGGGGGGGGGAATGAAGGAGCTGAAGGGGGTCGTGGCCTCATGGGAAGAACAACATTGTTGACCAACCAAATCCTCCACAGCTCCCATGGACTAGAACAGCAACCATCGAGCACCCATTGAGACGCCCATGGCTCTAGTTGCATATGCAGTAGAGAATAGCAGTGTCTGGCATCAATGTGAGAAGAGGCCTTTGGTCCAAGAAGGGTATGTTTTCTCAATGTAGGGGAATGCCAAGGCACTGAGGTGGAGAGGGTGATTGGGAGCTAGTGCATTTTTTGTGAAGACAAGTAGAGGGGGAGGGGGATGGGAGTGGGGTGGGCAAAGGGGATAACATTTCAAATGTAAATATAGAGAGTATCTAATAAAAATTAAAAAAAGATATCAAATTACTTCATCTGTAAATATTTCATTGTATAGTTCAGATAAAGGTTTCCCCACTACATACAAAAGCAGTCACTTTAATATACCATCATTGTTCAAAGTTCCCTGAGTCATAAATATATACCCATACGTTGATCCAAAACTCAAGCAAGGTTCAAACAAAGACTCAAGGAAGTTTGCATTTGGAGGATATGCATCTTGTGTCCCATATTTCCTATTGATTCTATCCAGGTAGACTTTCAACTCTGGTACCATTAGCAATTCAGGTGGGTGGTTTTTGCTGTGGGTGTCCTGTGCATTGGCAGTAGCCCTGGCCTCTGCTTACTGTGTGTTAGCATTTCCCAGCATTCCCAGCAATGTGACAACTAAAAATGTCCTCAGACATTGCCTAATGTGCTCTGGGAGAAAAACTGCCTCATTTAGATACTGATGTAATTGGTTGATCTTATTTATGTTTAATTATTTTTTGGCAAGAATATTTTGAAGTTGATATTACAGTTTCATTCTCATGGTATTCCCAGGTTCTGCTTCCTTCCTGGAGCCAGCAAAAGAGGAATAGTTCCTTAATTTCTTGTTCACCACATTTGTTATTGATACATGGAAAAGTTATTGAATTTTATATGTTGATTTTGACTTTACTTAAGTTTCTCATCAGTTCCAGAATTATTTTTGGTGGAGTCTGAGAGTCCCTTTGGCTATAACTCATGCCCTCTGTGAGGAGGGATGATTCTACTTCTTCCTTTCCTATTTGTGTTTCTTGTGTGTCTCTTTCTTGTTCTATTGCTCTGCTCAAGACTCCAGGCATAGTAATGAATTAGTGGAGAGAGAGAGCATCCTGACTCATTCTGAGATTTTATAGGAAATTCTTTCAGGTTTTCCCATTTAGATAATGTTGGCTGTGCTGCTGTAAACACAGCCTTTATGATGCTGAGATAAGCTCTGTATGTTCCTAACTTCTTTTTACAAATTTTTATTTTATGTACATTAGTGATCTGACTACATGCATCTCTGTGTGAGGGTGTCAGACTCTTGGAGTAGGAGTTATATACAGTTGAGAGCTGCCGTGCAGGTGCTGGGAATTGAACCTGGGTCTTCTGGAAGAGCAGACAGTGCTCTTAACTGCTTAGCCATCTTTCCAACCCTAGTTCTTAACTTCTTTGGGACCTTCATCATGAAGGTATGTCAGATTCATGATGATTATTTTTATTGATTTTCCTTCTTTATATGACGTTTAATTTCATGTCTTTTACACTGAGCATTTTATGTCTAATGACACAGTTACTAATTATTTTATATTATAGCATTTATAACAGTTTCAAAATAATGCACTATTGTTGTTAACAATGTGGTTACTGGATTTTGTATAAAACTTTGCTATAGTTATTTTTAGTCTGAGGCTATAAATCTTCAGATATAGAATCAGAGGTCTATTTGTCCATTTATTTTTTTTATTTGTGGGCTTTGGTTTTGTGCCTTTTTTAATCTTAATAACAAATTGTATAGAATATTTACTTGAATCCAAGTGCTATAAACAAAACAGTATGAAGAGAAATCTTCTTGCTTTAATTCATGCTGCCATGTCAAAATGCCTGAATCTGGGAAATTTACTGAAGTTTATTTCTACAATTCCAGACCCTGAGAAGTTCAAGGTCCAGGCTCTGGTGTGTTTGGCATTTTGTGAGGGCCAGTCTTGGCCTCACCATTGGTGAGGGCTCCTGAGATGGGCACTGGTTGCTGTGTCCTGTGGATGAACTAAGTTCTGTGTTCCACATGGAAACAGAGGAGAGCAGTCATGCTCTCAAGCCCATGTCATTTCTATCTTCTTTCCTTGTAGCCCATTACAGAGTCACACAGGTCACCTTCGTTTGAATATATGATGTATTCTGAGCATATCACACACACTATTCACCCCCCCCCCACATGAGTCTCCTTTGTCCCAGAGGTGCCTTCAGTTTTAGATCATCTGTTTGTACAAGTGATTTTAAAAATCTATTAGGCCTGTGTCCTTGTTAGATGTTGAAGCTTCTTTGGGTATATGCCCAGGAGTGGTATAGCTGGGTCCTTAGGTAGTACTATGTCCAATTTTCTGAGGAACTGCCAGACTAATTTCCAGAGTGGATGTACCTGTTTACATCTCACCAATAGTGGAGAAGTGTTCCTCTTTCTTCACATCCTTGCCAGCATCTGCTGTTACCTGATTTTTTTGATCTTAGCTATTCTTACTGGTGTGAGGTGGAATCTCAGGGGTTGTTTTGATTTGCATTTCCCTGATGACTAGGAATGTTGAACATTTCTTTAGGTGCTTCTAGGCCATTTGATATTCCTCAGTTGAAATTTTTTTTTTATTTATTTAGCTCTGTACCCCATTTTTAATAGTATTATTTGATTCCCTATAGTCTAGCTTCTTGAGTTCTTTGTATATATTGGGTACTAGCCCTCGATAAGATATAGGATTGGTAAAGATCGTTTCCAAATCTGTTGGTTGCTGTTTTGTCCTTTTGACAGTGTCCTTAGCCTCACAGAAACCTTGCAATTTCATGAGGTTTTATTTGTCGATTCTTGATCTTAGAGCATAAGCCATTGGTTTTCTGTTCAGAAATTTTTTCCCTGTGCCTAAGTGTTCTAAGCTCTTCCCCACTTTCTTTTTTTTTTAATTTTTTATTTTTTTAAAAACTTCAGTAATTTATATCAATTTTAAGTGATACTTTATATAAAATGGGGAAAAAACACATGCATAGTCCAAATATAATGTTGAAAACAGCATTTTCATAACAAAAAACTCCTGAACACTAAGTGTTAATACCATGTACATGAATTCAAGAAGGACCACCCTTTTTGTCTGTTGCACACAGTTTATTTAACAATATGATATAAGAAATGAGTTGGTACGTTACCATTCTATACAGTGATAGAATCTTCTTGAATTTTCTTATTTATAGTAATTATAGCGCTTGCATGATTTACACTAGAATTGCTTTTCCTCATTTCAAGTTTCACATAGAAGAAACTTTAGCATTAGCATGGTCTAAGAGAGTGATCAACCCTATTTTTGTCTAAGACCAGTTTTATTAGAGAAACAAAGCAACAATTTCTACATCTGCAAGACAAGAGGTTGGCTTAAGCCAGCATGTATAGATAGATGTGTGTGGGTGTGTACATGTGTGCACGCCGGAGTCAATTCCTATCGTCCAGGGGTAATACTTGGAGATGCCCACAGAGTTCACTATAGAAAAAAATCTTCCCGCAACATCAGCCGTTATTGGGACACATTATAAGATGCATTATTTCTGGAACCAGTTTCTGAGTATTATTTTTCTTCTCACTTTTAAACATAAATGTTTAAGTCTTGAAAATACAAATAAAAAATATGAATATAATGAACTTGTTTTTCCCGTTAAAAAAAGGCATGAGTCACCAGCAATGAAGAATCCAAACAACCCCCACCCCCCAAAAACAAAACAGAAAAAAAAAAAAGAGAGAGAAAAAAGCTGAGAAAAAGAGAGAGAAAGACACCAGATATTTAAATCAACTGGTTTTTAACAAAAAATATATTCTTTGTATTGTTTCTTTAAACATCAATCTGCCCTTCCATGCTTGGGAGCCACGATCCCATCTAGACTTAATAAAAAGAGCCCAAATGCCTGGATTTTCAGTACAAAAAGTCCAAAAACATGAAAGGGAGCTGGGTTGGGGAGGTGGGGGGAAGAAAAACAACAAAACAAAAACCCAACAAAAGAAAAACAAAACAAAAAAGGAAAAAAAAAAAAAAAAAAAGAAAGAAAAAAAACCCCAAAAATCCCCAAAACAAAAACAAACACCCAATGCTCTCATAATGCTACAAACCCTCCACAAACTTTTCTAGCGTGTCTCCCATGGTATCACCAACCAGGGACAGTTCACTGGACAGCGCACTCCTGTTGGGGGTATTCAGCTGGGGGAGCATTGCACTCTGTTCAGGGTTCCCCAGGTGTCCCTGATCCATGGAGCTGGCCATGGTGACTGCAAGTCCAGGGTGAGGGGAACCAGTCTGGGGTGAAACATGGTGTGGTGAAGGCTGGGGCTGTATCTGTGGTGATGGGCTGGAATGTGGAGGTTGGGATTGGGGCCGTGGAGACTGCACAGGGGCTGGAGACCGCACCTGGTTACTAAGGGATGTGGCGATCTGCTGGCCAGGGAGATGTGAGGCCTGTGGCTGTCCTGAGAGCATGTGCTGCTGGGGGCTCATAGGGTTCGGCTGGCCTGGTGACCCAATTTGTTGCTTCAACTGCTGCTGCTGCAGAATCCAGCTGCAGGGCCTGCTGGATATTAGGGGTGCTGTCTGCTCCTAGCCCAGGCTGCCCCATCTGGCCAAGTTGTCCCATTGGAGCCGCCATCTGGCCCAAGGAGCTGCCCTGGATGGGGAGGTGCTGTTGCATGCGTTGCTGCTGCATGGCTGGGGCGTAGCCTCCAGGTCCTTGTGGCTGCTGGAACTGGCTATGTCCCGCCATGCTCCCGGCCAAGCTGGCACTGCTTTGTTGTTGTTGCTGCTGCTGCTGCTGCTGGTGCTGCTGCTGCTGCTGCTGCTGCTGCTGCTGCTGCTGCTGCTGCTGGTGGTGCTGTAGCAGCTGTCTCCTCACCATTTCTCGGTACTGTGGATTCATGTTTGCCATGTTGGGGTTGTGTCCCCGGTTCATGATGTTTAGAGCCTGTCCCTGGGGGTTCAGGCCTCCCATTGCCTGTTGTGGTGGAGGCACACCAGGCCGTGGCACACCAGCTTGCATTGCGTTCAGGTTTTGCAGGCTGGGCTGCTGGTGCATGCCAGGCTGGGATTGAAGTCCTGGCTGGGGCTGCATGCCAGGATGATTGGCCACATACTGCAAATTGTGATATTTTGACTTCTTCCTTTCCAATTTGTATTCCTTTGACCTCTTTTTGCTGTCTGATTGCTCCAGCCAGTACTTCCAGTGATATATTGAATAGGCAGGGAGAGAGTGGGCAGTCTTGTTTAGTCCCTGATTTTAGTGGATTGGTTTAAGTTTCTCATCATTTAGTTTGATGTTGGCTACTGGTTTGCTGTATATCGCTTGTATGATATTTAAGCATGAGCCTTGAATTCCTGATCTTTCTAAGACTTTTAACATGAAGGGGTGTTGAATTTTGTCAAATACTGTCTCAGCATCTAGAGAGATGGATAAAACACTTTCCTTGTAAGTGTGAGGGACAGTTCTTCTGCAATTCCAAACTGCATTACAGTCCCATCTGTGGTCTGTGATCCCAGCACTTGTGAAGAGACAAGGGATCCTTCAGGGTATGTGGGACAGCTAGACTAGCTGAATTGGAAAGCTTTGGGCTTGAGAAAGACACCTAGTGTTCTGGTTAGTTTCCTGTCAACTTGACGCAAGCTATCTGAGAGGACAGAATCAGGATTGAGAAAGTGCCTTCATAAGATCTGGTTGTAGGTAAGCCTGTAGCCCATTTTCTTAATTAATGATCGATGGCTTGGGCTCAGCTCATTGTGGTTGGGGCCATTCTTTGAGTCCTATAAGAAGGCTGAGTAAGCCACGGGGAGCAAGTCAGTAAGTAACATCCCTACATGGCCTCTGTAGCAGCTTCTGCTTCCAGGTTCTTCCTTCAGTGCTAAACAGTGAGATGGAAGTGTAAGCAAAATGAATTTCCTCTTTAAGTTGCTTCTGGCCATGGTGTTTCATCACAACAGCTGTCACCCTAACTAATATACCCAGCACTAATAACTTCACATCCATGAGCATATGTGTGCATACACAGTCACATGTCAATGTACTCTCACACACTTAAACACATAGTACATGCTAAACACCCCCCACACTTTAGTTATTGTAATAAACTGGGGTCCTTCAAATCTCAAACTTACACACACAAAACAATCTTAATTTCTTTACATTTTTCATCCTTTTAAACCTGGAGCTTTCCTTTGCCTTCTGGTGCTAACACCATACTGAGTTGCAGCCCCAAGTCTTCTTGTTCCACAAAAGCAGCATTGAGGTTATGTTATCAGAGAGGACTTCAGCCATTAACATTTTCTTCTTAGGTAATGATAAAAAAGACGGAGGAGTGATTTTCTGTAGGTAATATTCTTATTGTTCTTTTGAAATTTTTTTCCTTTTATTGAGACTGATTCATAATACAGGAATAAGAATGTATGTTAACTGTACACTCATGTTTTTTTCTAGGGAAAGGTTACACATGCCTAATGCATGGGAATGAGCAGTCTTCTGGTTGCTTTGTCAACAGCACAAGCTGGCGGTATCAGAAAGGAGGAGCCTCCATTGAGAAATTGCCTTCACAGATCCAGTATTTTCCTTTTTTGTCCCCAACACAATATTTTTATTGATTTTTTTTGGGGGATTTCACATAATACACTCCACTCACCTCCCAGCCCTCCCAGGTAGGTCTACCTCCACCCTTGTGACCTCACCTCTCAATAAAAAAAAAGGAGAAAGAAAAGGAGGAGGAAGGAAGGAGGAAGTGAAAGAACAAAAAGAGGGGGAGGAAGGAGAGGAAGGGGAAAGGGGAGGGGGAGAAAGAGGGAGGGGGGAGGTGAGGCAAGGCGAGGAGAGGGGAAGAGGGAAGAAGAGGGAGGAAAGGGGAGGAAAGGGGAGGGGAGGGGGACAAAAGGGAAGGGGAGAGGAGGGGGAGAGGAAAGGGAGGGGAGGAAGAACAGCAGCAGTAAGTCTCATTTTTGTTATCCACTTAGTCACTGGAGCATGGTCAAACTCCCAGTGGCCAGACCCTTGAAAGTGAGTCCTTCCCCACCTCTACCCCTTCCAGAAGACACCAGCTGTGGATCGATACATTTCAGCATCCTTATGGAAATTTAAAAGAATCTCTTTGATGGCTTCCTGTCTAGGTTGTTACTTCCTTGGGGGTGGGATAGAGGTAGAGATGTCACAGAAGCCTTCTATGACTCTCTCTCTCTCCACTGTGAGTGTGCAGTCATCGATTCCACTGCAGAAGAAGAGTCCTCGCCCTTTACAGTCAGCAGGAGTACGAATCATGGAATTCCACATGGTTTCTGTTCACATAACACGGAGCTCAGACTTCCACATGGCCTCCAGGGTCAGCACATGCCACGGACCTCAGCATGGTCTCTGGTGACAGCCCAGGCCACGGACATCAGCATGGACTTCAGCTGCTGTATGGCTCACAGACGACATCATGGTCTTTGCAGAACATGGCCTCTGGCAGAAACACTGCTCATGGACATGGCTTCCTGTGGCAGCACAGATCACGGGCAGCCACACGGCCTTTGGTGGTAACATGGGACCAGAACAGCTCCTGGTTGTAGCAGAACCACTGACTCCAACATGGCCCTTAGAGGCAGCAAGGTCCATGGACATCAATATGGTCTCAGCACAGACCAATCGTGTCAATGTGACTCTGGTGGCAGCTTGTCTCACAGACATCAACATGCTGAGACCATATTGATGTCCATGGACCATGTCGCCTATGTTTTTTATTTTAACAAGATACTTGCTTTTCTTTTTCTGTGAATAGTATCACTTGCCCATTTTCTACTGTGTTTTCACATCAAGAGTTCTTTACTCATTAGGGATGGGAGCATGCTGTAAAAGGCTGAATTGGTAAATCTTCTACCCAAATCCCTGGCTATTGTTCATTCTTAATAATGTTATCTTTATGTTAAAATTTTAATGTTTATGTGATGAAACTGATCAGTGTTTATTTATTACTCCCAGGTTTTAAGTCACAGAAAGGAAAAGAGTTGTTGACTTCTCCCTCCTACTTATGCAGTTTATTTACTTAATGTTCAGACCCATTTGGAGTTAATTCTGGTGTTCCTTGTGAGAACTGGCTTCAGTGTGATCCCTCTACACAACCAGCAGATGTTCATTAGTCCTCTTTCCTCTTGTGATCTGAGATACGCAGCCTTTACGACATCCTAAACTGCCATGTGCAGTCTGGTGTATTTGGGGGTTTCACTTTTCCATCTCTTGGTCCATCTGTTATCCAGCCTGCTCACAGAGAAGGCTTCGTAACACACTTTAATATCCAGAGGGGCTCATCTCCCCTCCTCACTGTTCTACTGTTCCCATGGTTACTCTTGTTCTTTCGAATAAAATATATAATTAACTTGTCTGGCTTGGAGAGGGACGATATATATTTTATTGAAACGATGCAAAATTCATGAAATCTTTTAGGAAGAACTGACAATTTCCCGGACATTTTCTCATTGAAAACCTGATGCACAGCTACACACACTCAAGGCCACTATTTTTCCGAGTGTGTCACAGTGTGTAGGGTAAGTATCAGTGTAGAGAACAATGCCATCCTCTCAGGTGTCCTGCCCCTGGGACACACGTGTGAGGCTCATCTTTTCATCCTCCTAGCCATTGCCAGTTAAGCCTGTTCCCCCGTCTGAAAACGGGGCGAAGGGAGACTGGCTGCAGCGCGGTAAAGGTATGAGCATTAGACTCAACCTTTGACTTGGATCTGGCATTCACATTTAACATCCCCTTGCATGACCAGAGAGTGTGTCTCAGTTTAAAAACAAAATAAAACAAATAAAACCAAACAAAAATCCCCCCAAACAAACCCAAATCCCAAACCCCATACTTTTACTTTCAG
This sequence comes from Micromys minutus, assembly GCF_963924665.1. NCBI lineage: Eukaryota > Metazoa > Chordata > Mammalia > Rodentia > Muridae > Micromys > Micromys minutus. The sequence goes on from NC_137980.1 coordinate 30,606,714, forward strand.
TAAAATGAAGGATTTGGTCCGACAATATAGGAAGAGCCCTGCACACAGCGTGGCGTTTGCCAGAGTGCACTCTAAGTGGTATTTGACTCCTGTCGCAGGCATGGAGTTTTCCCAGTCGCTATTCTGGTTGTGCATATCTGCTGGTGTGAATTTCAAACCATTCCCCAGGCCTTATAATGTGTTTGTAATCTGACCATTTTTTATATTACATATGCTTTGTTTTCAAAAGCAGATCCATCCATCTTCCACCCACATTAATTTCACTGGTATCTGGCAACAACACACTCTGTCCAGCCTTTTTCTTTATTTCCCATGAGTTAGCATTTCTTTATACTTCATATTTTGTCTCACTTTTACAAAATGCTGGAATGACCTACACATCCTGGCAGAAACTTCGTTCATCTAAACAGTGATGGATCATCTTTCTCTGGAAGCCATCAATCAGCCGACGCTAACAAGAATATGGAGTTGGGCAGGGATGGGAGGGGGCGTGAAGGTCGCTTTACTCGGGTCACTGACTACTTGCTGTGAACCCCTTTGATTGATGTAGGAGAAATTTCTGCTGATTGCATGACTATTTCAGGACAGGGTTGACTTCCTTCTGCCCAGCCAATTTCTGATTTTAGGTGAAGATCAATGTTCCTAACATTTAAGATTTCATATAGACAGCAGCATTAATTGAGCACCCACTGACTACAAGGTACTACACAAGGTTAGAATTAAGTACTGGCCTAGTTCTCTGGGTTATGCTATGGGAAGAGGGGACCAGCAGACTTCTCAGTTTAGAGGTTCAAAAAGGTGGGCTGAGTAGTGCTCAGTCAGCCACAGTGCCAGGGTGAGGTTTATCATGGGGAAACCGAGGTAGAGAGCAAGTAAGGATTCTTTGTTGGAGAGCAAGAGATAAAGTTTGATGATCCAGGAAATAGGGCAAGAAGAGGCAGGGCCATCACACAGGGTGAAGGCCTTTGCAGGTTGTGGAATAAAAGCATTGATCGGGTTGAATTTAAGCACAGGTTAGAGGTAGGACATGCTAATAGAATGCCTGGGTGCAGGACCATCATTTCATGGGGCAGAGCAGGATGTCTGGTAAGAATCTTAAAGGGACCCTGACCTCAGAGAGAAGAGGCTGCATAGTTGGAACTGGGAGCAGGTATTCACAGCAATAACACTGCCTCAAGTTAGCTAGTGAGCGGGCTCTTCCACCCCCACAAACCAGCCATTCGTGAGTGTGCACTTTACTCCCAACAGAGACATCCCATCGCCTTTGTGCCATTTCCCAAGAAGTATGTGTAGACTCAGGTCTGACATAACTTACAAGACTTGGAGGTTAATATGTGTGCATCTTTCTGTGAGACACGTGCAGCTCAGCTCAAGTGCTTGTATGTGCACTGGGTCATGGGTACCACTTTAGGCTGTGGTCTGTAGATGCATGAATACTCTCTCTTCCCTCGCTCCTCTCTTCTCCATTCCCCTTCGCTCCCTTTCTGAAGTCAGGGATTCATAGCCCAGAATGGCTTTGAATTCAAACTCAAGAGTAGCAGAGGAAGGGTATGAGTTCCTGATTTTCATGGCCCTGGAGCAGGGGGATTGCAAGCATGTGCATCATATCATATATATCAGATGTACAGATATTTTTTGTACAAAAGACACATTTCTGACTGCTGGTACTCTCACTCCTTCAGAACACAAGTTGGCAAAAGACAGAGAGATGCCGAGGCTGCCCTGCTCAGAACTGTGTATCACATGCAGACAGAGAAGTGGGGACTTGTGTCTCAAGAACTCACAGATGACAGTGGTGAGAGAGCTGATGGGGTGGGAGGTGACTGCAGCTGAGTGGGAGAGGCTGAAGGTGGAGGGAGAAGCTGACAGTTGAGGAAGAGACTGACAGTGTGGGGAGCCTCTGACAGTGGAAGGAGCCTCTGACACTGGGGGGAGCCTCTGACAGTGTGGGGAGCCTCTGACACTGGGGGGAGCCTCGGACGGTGTGGGGAGCCTCTGATAGTGTGGGGAGCCTCTGACAGTGGAGGGAGAGACAGAACTTTAAAATTCTCCTGTGAGTCCCTCCTAGTTTAGAAGTTAAAGCCACAGGGGCCTGAGGCCTCAACTGTATTGCATAGCAAAGCACCGGTGGTCAAACATTGCTGGACCCCAACTCCCTCTCACCAACACAGTTCTTTCTAGCATATCCACTCCTGGTGGCACCCTCCCCCAAGATATCTGGAGGACTACAGCTTGCTGCTCTCCTGCCCTTCTGATTTTCTGGATCAGGATAGGGTGCTGTGCTTTGATTCTTACTGTTTGCTGCTGATCTCCTTAGAAATCATTGCCCTGATAGGTATGTGTGACCTATTGTATTATTGTCTGTAGTTTCCATTGTTTGTTTGATTGGTTGGTTTTCCCCTTGCAAATTAAGAAAAGAGGTTGGGATGAAGTGATTGATGACTGGGATTCAGATCTGTAGAATCAATATAATCATCTGCAGGGACCTAGTAACACTGGCATGTAATCCTAGCATGCCTATGAGAGGTGTGACACAGGAGAATCACAGGAAGCTCATAGGCCAGCTAACCTGGGACACACGTACACATACACACTCACACACACACACAAACACACACGCACACTCACAGAGGCCAACAAATATATGCTCACACAAGTCATACGTTTACACACACAAATACTGAAATACATATACACATACAAGTCATACACATACATACACACAGATGTCAACACATACATGCACATACAAGTCATATACATGCATACAGATATCAACACATATATGCATATATACAAGTCACACACGCACATGAAAATGATAGGACTTACTATAGGTTTTGGTTGGAATTTAAAACCCAGTTGTTTCTGCTCCTTTAGGAACAATATGTGTAGCGATTCTCTTTCTCTGCACAGGATGGATGGGGTTTTGATTATGTTCAATCCCAGTAACAGTTAGGACATTTAAATAAACACAAAGAGATTGGGGTGACTGGATAGAAAAGGGACCACAGAAAAGGCAGGGCTCGAGTGACGGAAGCAGGTCTGAGTTGTATGGAAAATACCCAGGAGGCAGAAGAAGCCTGTGGGGCTGACATCATGGTCTTCTGTGAGGAGTGCTCCCCACAGTCAGCCCGGACTGGGTGCACTCAGTCCGACTCCACTCTTTTAGGACTGCTTCCAGCTTGCCTGTGTGAAGTGGGCTGCAGAGCTTGCTCTGCTGATGCTTGTGTGCCGCTGTCCTTCCCAGTGCTTCCCTAACAGTGTCTTCCTTCCAGATCCTCTCTGAGCCAACCAGAGAGTCACAAAAAAGCCTTCTTCCACGGGATTTCTACAGATACTTCAAAGAAAGCCCCAGAGCCTGCTACATCTTTTCCTTCTAAGACTGTAGGGGCTGCTGCTAGTGCCAAGCTGAGAGCCAAACCCAGCTCAGTCAGGAGAGCAAACCACTGGGGACATCTTAAACTGATGTATCATGGGATCGAGGCACTTATGAGTGTGAAGTCAGAGACGGCACCAGATTCAGGTTCTTGCTGTAGGAAGGCGGACAACTGCAGCCCTGAAGACTTAGGAGCCTGAAGAGAAAGTAGGTGGTGTCCTCAAAGCTGCCCCCAGCCTGAGATGGAAATGGCAGGGAAACTCTGTGGCCACTCTGCATTTGGGAAACCCCCACACTAACCATCCAGGTCAGTCAGAGGCAGTCTGACCGTCTGCCTGCTCTCTGCAAACCTTGTAAGGATGCAGTCACACTGTGAGGCCTACACCTTTCCTGGCTCAGAAAGCAAATGGCAGCCAGAGTGTGTGTCACTGCTCAGATGTGACTATGGCTTCCTACTGAATCACCAGTGTTGGCTGGGTGTGTGGCCTCTTGGGAAAGAGGAGGTCTTCACAGCTCATTACTGAGCCCCTGAGCTGTGAAGTCACAACTGTGTTTGCAGTTTCTGTCTTTGATTTTGCTCGACAGATATTAATGAGTTATTGATTGTATTTTTATTTATAGTAAGCCACAGCTCACAAGAACCTTGCTAAAGTGGAAACTCCCAGTAATTAGATTCACTTCCTACTTTGAGGCTTATTTGAAAAGAAATTTTACCACTGGAAAAATAGACTTAATGAAGTTTTGATTTTCAGTCCCACAAATTAAAACATATACCCAATACATATATGTACATTGTACAAAAATGGGAAAAGAATACTGTTGTATGATTTTTCCCCACAGGAGAGATGTGGACAAGCATCTATTTGCTCCAGATAAGGAATCAGGGATAGGCCAGAGAAAATGATCCCACCCAAGTCTAGCTTAGTGAACCAAGTTTACTGAGGTCACTTAAAGCACTGTTTAGTGCCTTAGTCAGTGCTCTGTCACTGTGAAGTGACACCATGACTACACAGTGCTTACAAAGGAAAACATCTAATTGGGTCTGTCTTACAGTTCAGAGGTTTAGTCCACTGTCATCATGGCAGGAAGCATGGTGGCATGCAGACAGACACGGGGCTGGGAGAAGGAGTGAAGAGTTGTGCATCCAGATCTACAGGCAGCCAGAAGAGAGTAATACTGGGCCTGGCTTAGGCTTCTGAAATCCCAAAGCCCAACCCTAGTGACACACTTCCTCCAAAAAGGTCACACGTCACAGTCCTTTTAAAGTCTCACTCCCTATGAACCAATGAGGGCCATTTTTATTCCAACCAGCACAGTTAGCAACTCAGAAAGTTTCAGCACAGGGGTGACTTGAAAGATGTAACTCTGAAGCTCCCTGTAAGACCTGCAACTGTAGGAAGGTGTCTATCTGCCTGCCTGCCTGCCTGCCTGTCTGTTTATCTGTCTGTTTCTTCTTCTTCTTCTTCTTCTTCTTCTTCTTCTTCTTCTTCTTCTTCTTCTTCTTCTTCTTCTTCTTCTTCTTCTTCTTCTTCTTCTTCTTCTTCCTCTTCCTCTTCTTCTCATCTTCTTCTTCTCCTCCTCCTCCTCCTCCTCCTTCTTCTTCTTCTCTCTCTCTCTCTCTCTCTCTCTCTCTGGTGTGTGTGTGTATGTGTGTGTGTGTGTGATTGTGCAAGTGTGTCTCCAGCTTATATGACCTCAGGGAGGCATTCTGAATGTCTACATTTCATGAGCCTTGTCATCTGTCTTAGCTAGGGTTTTACTGCTGTGAACAGACACCATGACCAAACCAACTCTTATAAGGACAACATTTAATTGGGGTTGGCTCACGGGTTCAGACCATTATCATCAAGACAAGAACATGGCAGCATCCAGGCAGGCATGGCGCAGGAGGAGCTGAGAATTCTACATTTTTATCTGAAGGCTGCTAGCAGAATACTGACTTCCAGGCAGCTAGGATGAGGGTCTTAAAGCCCACATCTACAGTGACACACCTATTCCAACAGGGCCATACCTTCTAATAGTGCCACTCCCTGGGCCAGGCACATACAAACTATCAGGCCATCCCTCTAAGTTTTATTTACTTCCTTAATCTTGTCAGCCTCACCTGGTATAACAAATAGACTTGTACATATTTATGTAAGTAAATATATATATATTTGTTTAATATGCTCTTTATTGTTTCGAGCTGGTTACAGTTTTTGATTTTTGGCTTTAATTGACAATACTGATATATATTGCTTCTAGGACCTCTTAAGTATCAAAACCTATGGATGTTCCAGTCTCTTATAAGGATGCTTTTGGCAGGGTGTGTAACTTAGATTCACCCTCCTTACTTTACTCATTGCTATGCCGCCTCTATTCTATAGCAAAGTGTCTGTGTTAGAATAACGAAGAGGAAAAGGTCTGCATATTCAGCGAGATGCAACTTTTGTGGATTGAGATATTTTAAGCCCACAGTTGGTTGAGTCTGTGAGCACAGACTTAGCATACACATTTTATAATAACCAACATCCTTGAGTGAATTCCTAGAAGTGGATGTTCAGTGCCTAAAATGTGCTTTTTGCACCAAACCCTGTCACTATAAATGATCCTCTGTTTTGCTTGCAGACAGGAGGCTAGCATGGCAGGCCTCTGAGAGTCCCCATCTACCAAGGACACAGACACATATAGATACCCACAGCACTACAGCACAAGGAGCTTGAGGACTCTTATGGAAGAATAGGAGGAAAAATTGCAGCCCCTAAGGGGATAGAAACTACATATGTGGTCAGGTCCAGCCCATGTTGTTTGGTTGTTTGGTTGTTAGTTCATTCTCTGAGACCCCCCAAGGGTCCATGTTAGTTGACTCAGTTGGCCTTCCTGTAGAGTTCCTACCTCCTTAGGGATATGTGCAGGGGTTCCAGAGGGACAGATGAGGTCCTAGAGGAGAAAGAGACACATGTCCCCGTCATAGAGAATACCTCCAGTTAATAACATCATGCAAACAAAAAAATAAGTTTTTTTTTTCTTACAGGAGTACTGTTGAGAAAACAAACCACTCTTTTTTTTTCTTTAGGTTTCCGTTGTTATTTTAACTGAAGCACTGCTAATCACTCTCTTTAAACCTTTAAAAGCACCGGATTTTAATAACTTAGTCAATTTGGGGGTGAGAGGGGAGAAACACTATTAGAACTTCTCTCCAGAACAAAACAATGATGTTCAAATTTGGGGGTGAGAAGAAAGAAACACTATCAGGAACTTCTCTCCAGAACAAAACAATGATGTTCATTCCTCCATTGACAGGTGGAGAAGCAGTCTGAGAAGCTCCCATGTGGAATCTTCTGGAGATGCCAAGACAGGGACAACTGTGAAATTATAGTCAAACTCTCTCCCTTCTTTGGCGTACCTTTTCAGTACTGGGAGACAATATTTCTGTAAGAACCTGATCGCAGCGTCCTTTAAGATTGTCTAAGACATCCCACAAGTTCTCCGCATGTGTTTCTTACATCCATCAATTACCATTTGGTCAGTCTCTACCATAGTAACCATCTTTGCTTTCAGTTTGACAATTTCACACAATATATCTCCATCTCCATGTCCCAGAATCAGTACATCTTTACCAGTGTGTCGTCTTCTTCACCAGTGCCCATGATGGTCCGGGTATATGCCAAGTCACTCTCTGCCAGATTAACATCCCCACTGAGGATGAGAATATTCCCAAACTGTTTTGAGTGTAGAATTTTAATGTTCTGATAAGATGAATCTTCATCATATACCACTTCATCTAAGTCCTACTCAACCGGGCGCCCATCAGCAGTCGGCCAGTGTCTGTCACCGGCCCCTCCTCGAACTATGGGTGGTAATTGCTTCACCAGCCCAGTACTGTCTTGACTCAATTCTTTCATTTTTTTTCCTGCTATTTCATTCAAAAGGCTGTCAGTTGCCTGTTTGCCTTGCACATCACTGTTGTAACTCTGAAGGTCCAGCAACACCAATCCATGTGGATAAATTCTCAAATTGGCAAAGCTGCCATTCTTGTTGGTGTAAGTTGCTAAATATCCAGGTGTGCACTGACTCTGCCATCCCCTGCTCCTGAAAAGTGAACTGAAGGCCTTTCAGAATGGCCTCCCCATCAGCTTTGGAGTGCGAAGTCGAGCATGCTGTGCTTTGCTGCTGCCATAGTGTAGGCAGGCCCTGTGCCATGCCTGGGAAAGTGACCGAGGGAGACTGAGGGACCGTGCGGTGTGCCAGGCTGTGGGCTGGCGGGGAGTCCAAACCCCTCTTAAGCGTGGACTCATCAGTAGATGCTCAGTGGTAAATGGCCAATAGAAAATGAAATGAAAGTGGTGTCTTTGGAGATTCTTTGTCTTATATTATATCATGTCATGCCTTTAAACACACACACACACACACACGCACACACGCACACAGACATTCTTACAAGTCCTATGCAGATCCAGTGTTGTGTTTTTATGAAATTCCTGTGTGTGCAAACGTGTGTTCTGCATCTCTGTGTTCTTTATACTTTTTTTTTTTTTGGTCCTAGCCCACCTTGTTTGTTTTTGGGTTTATTTGATTTTATTGTTATTTCTTACATTCCTGTTTTCAAAGGAGAGACAGGAAGGGTGTGGATCTGGATAAGGAGAATGTGGGGAGGAACTGGGAGGAGTTGAGGGAGGGAAACTGTAACCAGAATATAGTGACCTCACATTGTTCTGTTTAAAAATAAATAAGTAGAACAAAGCACAGGGCCCTTCTCGGCACCACTCAGCCCGCTGAGACAAGAGAGATGGGGGCAGCACGGGCTGCTGGTTCAGTTTGCATACGGCCTCTCCACTCACTCTTGATGACTTTCACAAAATAATTTCATGTTCTTCATCCTTTCCAGGAGTAGACTATTAGGCAGGTAGGTATTTATAGTTTTTAGTATTTCTGACCTTGTACATAAAAATCAAAATGATAGTAAAGTATTGGGGATTTCCTACTTTTAAACAGTCCTTTGCAATTTTTTTTTCTGACCAGGGCCTATGAAATCAGCGATGAATACAGCAAGTATCTGAGTTCGCTATGCTGCAGCGACAAAGTGCTCTGGAAAAACTCGAGTTCTCACAGTCTAAGGCATGTTAGTCCTGACTTGTGCCTTTATAGTCTTTCTTTTATGTGTCTATAAACTTTTCTTTTGGAGCAATCCTGGGAACATGGGGCCTCATGCACACATGCTAACCAGCATGTTAACCAGAATACCCTATTGCTAAGCTATACAAAACCCATTTTTTTTTCCTCTGTGTCTTGAGTAGGATCTCACTAAGTTTTCCAAGCTTGCCTGTTCCTTTTCCCTTCAGCATACTGAGCAGCTGAGCACACAGGCCTGTACCACCGAGTCTGGCCCAAATTTTCTCTCGTTGTAAGAGAGCCAGCTCTACTGGATTAGGGACTACCATAATGATTTTATTGTGTAGTTTTACAGACACATGACAATCTGAGGTTGGTGGTTGGTTTTGACCGATAAGACTGTGTGGGTAGCATTGTGAAGTACAGCCTGTGGCAGCATCTGTAAAAAATTTATTTCTGTGGACACATTGCTTGGACCTACAAAAAAACATGGATCTCACATAGTGGTGTTTCTCTTTTTTTATGAGAGATACCATTGAGAATATACAGTAGGGGTCCACTATTTTACCAGGGAAAAATGAAATTTCACATATAGAGTTCACAGACATATTGAAGCCACAATCTTCCATGCATGTGGGTCCCCTCAGCTCAAGAATCCTTGCACAGATGCTATTAACACAGAGAATTCAGTGATAGACTTCATCAAATAGTTATTGTAAGTCATGAAACATAACAAGAATCTGAAGTGGAAACTTCCGGTTCTTTGGGAAAGTATGTCAAATGATGGTTCATTAAGGCACACAGGTGAAAGGATGTCTTGCTAAAGCAAACACGTGAAAGACTGTTTTCTGAAGCAGACACAGGCGAAATGTAGTTTGGATATAGCAATCACATGAAAGGACCCATGATTCAGGAGTATAAATATGGCCCACAGACAGTAGGAGATGAGCACTGAGCCTTGGTTTGGTTTGCTCCACCTTTTTATTCTTTGCTAAAGATATATGTGTATTTGTTCATTTTATATAGCATTGTTGAGCTCAACTTGTGATGATGCTGCCATTTGAGAGAAGCTTACCCAAGTTCCTGAGGCAGCTTGCTGCTCCCGTAGTCTCTCCTCAGGCCATTTGGTGAGCCTGGTGGTTTCTTCAGGATTGAACTACAGCTGCTGGTTCGTGTATGGTGTCTGCCTGCCTAGAGGACTGGAGCACACATGGAGGCACGCATGGCTCCAACTGCACATGAAGCATAGGGGAATGCTAGGGTGGTGAGGCAGGAAGGGGTAGGTGAGTGAGGGAGCACTGTCATAGAAGCAGAGAGTGGGGGAGAGGATAGGGGGATTAACTGGAAAGGGGGATAACATTTTAAATGTAAATAAATAATTAACAAAACAAAAAAGTAGGTTGTAAAAACATTTATGCCTACAAGAATCATTAGTACTAAAATACAGTATCAGTTCTCCAACCCACCCAAATGTGTCTTGTCCATTGACCAAGCACTTTTTGCAGAATTAAAAGAATCCCTGAAAGAACAGTATTATCAAGCAACCAAACCCTCCAGAGCTCCCAGGGACTACAACACCAACTAATGAGTACACATGGCTACAGTTGTATATGTAACAGCAGATAGCATTGTTTGGCATCAATGGAAGGAGAGGCCTCTGGTCCAATGAAGGCTCATTTTCCCCGTGTAGGGAAATGCCAAGGTGCTGAGGTGGGAGAGCGTGGTTGGGAGAGGGAGCACCTTCATGGAAGCAAGGGGGAGGAGGAGAGGGCATGAGAGTATGGGAAAGGGGACAACATTTAAAATGTAAATACATCGAATACCCAATAAAAATAAAAAAGAAAAAGACAAAAAGAATTCCTGAAAAACTATTCTTGTTTCACCAAATTGAAAACTCCAGTGCATGCCAGCAGCTCATTTGTGTGACTGAGACGTTTCCAGACACTGAACTTTAAGCCCAGCAACAACAATGTGGCAGGCTGCCCTGCTTTGGTGCAGCCTCTGAATTCCGGCTCACTGCACTGAGACATGGGTATTGTTTCTGCTTTATAATGATTGGCTCCTGTAGCTTTGGATCGTGGCACATAGGAAGGCTGCTTGGGTTGACATTCTACATACTGACATAAAGCTCCATCTGTGCCTGAGACTCAAAATAAACGTGCTGTTACTTAACGTTGAGTCATATTTTTAGGGGGAGGTGTTTAAATCAGTCCCAGAAAGTGAGGATTGCCACCAATAGCCTTTGTCATTGCTTGGTAATAAACAATACAGAAAAATCAAAGCCAACATTTGTAGAAATGAGGCCAAATTGGTCCCATTTAGTGTCAGTAGAACACTCTGTAGAATTTGTCTTTGCTTCAATTGCTATTTAGACCCCATTCAGGGTCTACTTTAATGAGCCCATTTTCTTCTAGTATATCATGTAAGTGTGTTTGTCTGAGGCCTGTTGTTGGGTTTTTTTGTTTTTGTTTTTTGTGTTCTTTACTTTGTTAGTACACACTTTGACAGGGTTTGTGAGGCAGGAAAAAGATTAATATGCAGGTTTGTTTTATTTTGGTGTTCTGAGGCATTATACGATTCTTCCTAGGTTTTATTTCACAGTTCATTTACGTTTGATTTAAGTCTATTGTCAAAACAAAATTAACAATGCTCATTCAAGGATACCTTGAACTCATATAAGATTTTTCATTAGATAGCTATATGCAAATTCTGACCAGAAAGTCAATAAAGGAAAAAGAAAATGTTTATTAATGTACCAGAAATTATTCAACAACAATTTTAGTGAATTTGTAGTTTTACATGATTGCATTTTATTTTGTTGACTTTTTTATTTGAAAAATTGAAAAATTATATAGCTTTAAACTTGTATCATTATGTCTTTACTAGAGGCTATTTTTTATAATAAAAACCATAGATAAAAGCTAATTTTAGTCAAAACAGATTCATTCAATATTATTAAATAAACTATATATATGCTAAAAATTTGTTTAAGAAGAGAATTAAAGAGTCAATATTTGATAAGTTAGAGCAACATAAAAATTATCAATATTTTAACCTTACCCCAAATATCAAAATTCAATGTACATGTTGATTTTTTGTAGCCTAATGAACTCTTATCTGTGAAACTATGCAAAAATCAATTTTTATCTCATGAACACCATCAAGAAACGGTGTAAGAGGCTCAGTGGGTAAAGACACTTTCTATTAAGTCTGACAGCTTGACTTTGACTCTTGTGTGTGTGCACACACACATACATGCACACCCACTCACACACACATGTACACACATGTACACACATGTACACACTAAATAAATAAGTAAATGTAATTTAATTTAAAAAAGGTTTGTTATATGAAATAAACCTCTGTTTATACAGAGACTAAATAATTCCTAACTTTTAAGGTAAACCAAGTTAACTTCCAGAAAACTTCAGACAGCTATTCAAATCTGCTTTAAAAAAAAGTCATCAAATTTTACAAAATATCAGCAACTTTCTGAATTAGAAATGCAGTACTACACTTACCGTTTCCGGTGAGACAGAAAGAGTTGCTTACATGTGGAGAGGATTCCATCCGCTGCCTGCTGGTGTCGTGGGTTTTCTGTTCTAGGAGACTGACTGCATTTTACAGGGAGTTTTGGTTGCTCTTGTGTTTTATGGTGACTGCTAAACACAAACTGCACAGACCGGGGCTGCTCTGCCTGGAGAGAGAGGAACACCTGCTTCTGTCTTCAGAGGCAAACCAGGAAGAGTAATCCTAAGGGACTTGGAGTCAACACAGTGTGAATTTTAATCCCAATTCTACCAGGTAATTTTGGACCACTGTAAACTTCAGTTTCTTCCCCTTTGGGATAGAAATAACAATGACAAAGACAAAGACGGGGACCTGGATAGATGTCTGCAGATCCAGTGGATTAGAGAAGTGGCCCTGGGCAGGATTGTCACTGTCTAAGGACATTGCAGAAACAGTAGTAAGATCGATTGTGGTTATCAAAGGATGAATCTTTGACACAAAGGCAGGGAATGGTTTGGAGAAGCCCCAGCCATGTTAATCAACTCTGAGATACCAGGAACCAGCGCGCACAGTAAAACTGACATGTATTATCCTGCCAGCTTATTGTATCCGAGACACGGGGAGGGGCAGCTTTGCTATTTGGCATATTTCTAGCCATTTGTAAAGAAAAATACCCAACAGCTGCTGCTCTGGGAGGCAGATGGGTGGATGACATTTACAACTTCTGTTTTTCTGGTGGAGAAACTGAGGCACCAAGTGATCATTCGCTTTTTCTAACCTTTTAAAACCACGACACATCAACTTTGAGATTACAGTTTACTCTTCTGTCTCCGGCCACGTGTCACCAAATAGAATTGCCGGTGGACGAGACTGAGTGAGGTGCTTTCTGGAAGAGCCTCGCTCTTGTGTCTGGTACAGATGGCCAACTGGTGGTGCTTCCCGGGGCTTCCCTTTCTGAAGCCACCAGCCTTGAATGACAGTTTTGTGCAGCATCTTGCCTAATTAAACCACAAACAGAGAATGCCAGCTATCTGCTTGCATGGCACTTCTGAATATTAAGTAGCTTTTATAATTAATTATTTTTGAAAGGCTTGATCCTTCATAATTAAATGAATCTTGGAGAATTAGCAGTAGATTAACATGGTGAATGGGCTGTAAACCATCACGTATATCAACGTGGCTGGGAGGGGACCCCCTTTGCAGCCAACAGAGCCCCTATTGATCTCTCCTCAATGATCTGCAGGCTCCAATACTAACAACACAATGTGGTCCTTCCTTTTTTATATCCCTGTGCAACCGAGCGGAACCAATTGTTTTTGTAGGATGTAAAAATGCAGATTTGCTTAAATAAGTTGCTGCCCAACGAGGCTGTCTGTGTAGAACAAGAGAATATGCGAAGAGCAGCTGTCCAGCTGTGCTGACTGGGACTCCGTTCAGTCACTCCTGTGCCTTTCATGCTGGCACTGCCATTGAGACCAGATAATGGGGGCCAGCAAGACCTGAAAATCAAAGACACAGACAGAGCACCTTAACTACGTCAGTTATGTTCTCGGGCAAGCTTGGGGGAACTGTACGGAGCCGCCTCCTCGAGCCCTGGGGAATTGCCTTGCGTGCCCATAGCGACCTGTACTTTCTGCTTTGCCGTGATCCCGAGGCTGGAGAAGCAGGCCAGAGCTGCCTCGGTGCGACTGTGGACCTGCAGATCCCATAACTTTGGGTTTGGCATGCTGGGCCGAGGCGGTTTAATATCCTTCCATTTGGGTCCAGATCGTTTGCTGTTTGAACCGAGTAGTGTTCTGTTTGGCTACATAAAGCAGTTTGAGGGGAGGGACCCTGGATATGCATTGTGGGAAGGAAGGGAAAGAGGAGGGACTGACTGCACTAATGCTGGTGGTTTGGAATGGTCCCCGTCTTGCCTTCTCTGCGTCTCCAACCTGTTCTTCCCCACAGTTACGTTCTCTGAGTCGGAATTGTCGTTTGATTGGCTTGTTAGTATCGTCTTCCTGAAACTTCAGCTTCAAGCGTAGCGGAACCACACCGTAGATACTCTCTATTAAGCACTGCAGAGTTTCAGATGTGGGTGATGCCGTGGGAATTCTGGAACAGCCACAGGGGAGTCTTGGATCTTAAAGACTCGGGCAAGAATCTATGGTTTCTCTCAGGAGCCTTGACATTTTAGAGAGTGTGGACTGGCTAAGTCAGAGGTGAGGGTGACAGCTCTGAAGACGACTCTGTAGTTTATCTTCTGATGTAGTGGATGGGCATGTTTGTAGGCACTGTATGTGTATGTTTAAAAAGTTAAAAATGTGTGAAAAGAGACTGGTCAAAATTCACTTTTCAATCACTGTTATTTTCCAACAGAATAATTACTGTTGCCCATGTCTTATAAAGCCTCTCAGAGGCTTTTCAAATGCCACAAAATTATCAGTGTCCCTCCAGCATTTCCCTCATCTCACAGCAGCATTACACACTGTACATCACTTCCTGTGCTGTCTTTACTTAATCCCTACAGCCCTGCGGTGTGGAATCGCTGCCATTCCACCATGCTGCAATTAGGATGCTGTTCTAGCTCACTAGCTTGCTCAGGGCTACGTCGATGGATGGTGGAGCTGGGATCACCCTGACTGTCTAACCCCATCAGCTAAGATCTTCATCACCAGGCTTACTGCCTGGCTCCAGCTGGCATGGGCTCCTCTGGCTTCCTGCTGATATGTGCATGTTCTCTGGAGGTTGGATGTCATACTGACTCTCCTCCATGGACTCCAGGAGAAATGAGGCGGAACTTAGCCAGCTCCTCATCAGCTGACATTTCTCCCTCTGTGTAGAAATCACATTAAAAACTGTGGTCTAATACATATAATCTAGAATTTACCATGGTCTTCATTGTTTTTTAAAGTCATTTTATGTTTTACCTGCCTCTGTGTCTGATGCTCATGAAGATTGGAAGAGGGACTTGAGTCCTCAGGCACTAGAGTTCCAGATGCTTGTGACTCGCTGAGAGGGTGCTAGGAACTGAACCCAGGTCCTCTGCAAGAACAGTTAAGAACAGAAACTGCTCTTAAATCCTGAGCCCTCTCTCCAGCTCTGTGTCATCCATTTGAAGTATAAAGTGCTCACTCTGGAAAAAGTCAAACCCCAAACTTCAGAACTGTTCTCATGTCTGACTCTGAATTTTCTTTTACATTAATTTATTTCTAAAACAATTATTTATCTTATGCATATAAGTAGCTGTCTTCAGACACACCAGAAGAGGCATCTGATCACTTTACAGATGGTTGTGAGCCATCATGTGGTTGCTGGGAATTGAAGTCAAGACCTCTGGAAGAAAAGACATTGTTCCTAACTGCTGAGCTATCTCTCTGTTCTTTGACAATCTCATAGAAATTTATAATTACTTTTAGTCCTCCTTACTCCCTTCCTTCTTCTGCTGAAGCCTTTCCTCTTCTCAAATGTGCCCTTCTATGTGTGTCCCTGTGAGCTTAACTAGGTTCGCCTGCTTGAGTTTGGGTTCACTGTTATTTATTTGATTATGGGTGACATCAATGGCTGTACCACTGGAGAAAGCGACACCCCTTCCGGGCCACCATCAACTGTCGGTGGCCTCTCAGGGAGGAGTGATTTCTATGACACAGTGTTCTTGGGCCCAGTCTTGTGCAGTTAAGCACAGCCTCAGTGAATGAGTGATTCAGTCCTTCCATGTCCAGAGACACTGGTTTGCCTCAATCCACCCTATCCTTTGGTCCTTACAGTCTTTTTGTTCCCCGTTCTGGATCAAGCGGCAGTTCTATTTTAAACATTGTAAAGACCCGCCATACTGTTTCCCTCAGACCGTTTCACACACACCCCCAACAGTATGTAAGGCTAGATTATCTGCATCCTTTCCAATACTTGTAATTTAAAAAAAAAAAGTCATCTTGGTGGGTATATGAGGCAACATTTGTTCTTAAAACATATGATCGAACACATTTCTTAATTCTTTGTTGGGCTTATCACCTTTATTTTATCTTGGGTCCTGTGGAGAAACTCTCAGTCCAGACACAAAATGAGGCTGTCGGGACAGCTTGGTGTCCTTGGTGGGATCTTCAGCAATCCTCAGCATTTCTCAGCAAAAGCCTTCTCCACCCTGTGCCAAAGTACAAGAGGAGACTTTCCAGTCACTCGGGTGAAGCCAAGGATTCTTCCCTGGTAGTGCTTTACTGTTAGAGAGACCTAGCTGCTTTTCCTTCAGTGAGCCAAGTGATTGTTAGACGCCCTCTATTTTTCCTTGTCACTTAGAAGCTCCTGACTTAGAAGACCATGGAGATGTCTCCTGCGGTCATGAGTAGCACACACCTTCTCTTCAGCAGACTGCCCAAGCAGTGACTCATGGCTCCTTCAATGAGGCACCGCTCCTGGGTTCTCAGGTGCGTTTCTTGGGAATGGTTAGAGAGATGATGTTAATCAGCTCCACACGTATCCCCTGCTTGGGGGCATCACAGGCTCCACGTGCAGCCTGCTCACCTGCCCTGGCTTAGAAGGAGGTGCCGGGAAAAAGGGAGGCTCGAAGTCTTAGTGTAATTCATTTCCTGTCTCTTCTGCATATCCTTGATTGGGGCATTTTTAAAAGTTACAAAAGCTAAATATATTTTTAAAGCAGGACACTTGAAAGGTGAACAGAAACACAACACTATAAACGTAGCACTGCAATTGTCATATAGGAACCTTTTGATAGACTGCTTGGTTACTTTAAAGCATGTTTTTGTTACACCAACAAATATTCTTTTACCGTATGACTTACCGAGAATTTTTGTGGCATAATAGGGCTATGCTAAAATTCGTTTAAATGTTTCTTAGTGGTTGGAAATTGAGATCTGTGTTTGGCTGTTATAAACTTTCACACACATCTGAGTCCATGCATTAGAATGATTATGTTAATTTTGAATTTTGTATATCAATGTATACATATGAGTATATGTGTATATGTGTATGTGTAGATTTCTGCCTGTGTTTCTCTCTCTCTCTCTCTCTCTCTCTCTCTGTGTGTGTGTGTGTGTGTGTGTGTGTGTATACAAGGACAGAAAACAGAGTTTATCTTTTTGTTTGAGACAAAAATCTCTCATTGGCCTGCTGGGCTGTGTGCCTGCCTCGCTAGAGAGACAAGATGCAATCTGAGGATGCAGAATGAAAGGCTCCATGGGGATCTGGCAACTGGCAAGGAACTGCAGCCGATAGCCACAGCTATCGAGAGAGCCAGGCCTATTGTGTAGAACCAAGGTCCAGCAATCACTACCCTGGGAGAGAAAGTGCTTCCGTGGCTCAATGAAACAGCTACCCTCTAATGATTCTTAGTGAAATAACTCGTGTACTTCATTCTGTGTGGATAGGGACTTTAAAAACATTTTGGGGTAAGGTGGGATCCAGGGGTAGAAGCTTCCCATTAGCTCAGTCTGGGAAGTTAGGGAAGCTTCATTTGCATAAGGAATGACTTCAGGTGTTGTCCCTATGTGGTTGGTTGTCATGGCTGTCTCAATGGAGTATTGTGCTTACGTGTTCCAGGACAGATAGACACTGGCTGGGAGCTGGTTCCATCACCTTCCATTCCCAATTATGAGAATTCCTGGGGTTTTGAACCTGTTTCAACCTTACCAGGTCTTCTGTCTGGTGGTGTGGTTCATTTACCCTACACTGGCCTAGAACTGCACCTAGCTGGCCTCCAGACTCACAGGAATCCACTTTTCTCTACCTTCTATCTCTTTCACTGCTGGAATCATAGGTACATGACAACCAGCTTTTTATGAGCCTCTGAACTTTTGAGACGAGCATGCTGCCTACTGCACCATTTCTCAGTCCACACCAAGCATTTCTATGTGGGTTGTATGTAGAGGTCGATACCCAGGTTTTCATCCTTACATGGCTAACGCAGATGGACTGAGCCATCACCTCAAGCCCGAGGTTACACGCCTTTATTTTTAAAGATGAATTTAGTTTTATTTTTGTGTGTATGGGTGTTTGGTCTTCATGTGTCTGTGCTCCATGTGCATGCTTGTGCCTACAGCTGGCAGAAGAGGGTGTCAAACCTCCTGAGGCTGTAGTTATACATAGTCATAAGTTACCATGTGGGAGCTAGGAATTAAACCCAAGTCTTTCAGAAGAGCAACCAGTGCTCTGTGTTTGTATCAGGAACCACTCTCACTCCAGCAGCAGTGCAGCCGACAGGCGACAGGGACCTGGTGCATTTGTTGCCATGGAAAAGGCCAAACATTCCTAGCATACACTGGTTTAGATGCCCACCTACACCTGGGAGCAAGTAACGTCACAGTCCACAGAAAAGGCTGACACTCCTCTTGCCCACCCTCTTTTCTCTCCCTCTCTCTTTCCTCTTTCTTTCTCTCTCCCCTCTGTCTAGTTGTTTCATTAAACCTTTCTCACATGGAACCGTGTTTGCCTGGTGTGGTTTGTCTCGACTCAAGTTGCAATTTCTATCCCAACACTCTGAACTACCATTGAGCCATTTCTCCAGTCCTGATTATGCTGTTTATAAATGCTTTTTTGGGAAAGATATATATTGTGCACACATACATACATACATACACACATGCACATATACCCATATATATGCACACACATACATACACATATATACATATATCTACACACATATAAATACATAATATCCATACAATATATATGTATATACATGCACACACATACACACACATATATATATACACATATGCATACACATGCACAATGCATATACACATATATACACACACATAAATACATAAAATTTACACACATATGTAAGGAGTGGTTCTGACTGAGAATCTGAGTATGAACACTGGGGGTCCTGTTTCCCAGTTGGTTCTTGATCAATCAGTAAAGATGCTAGAGGCCAAAGGCTGGGTGGAAGAGACAGGACTTCCAGGTTCCTACAGGCAAGCCAAGAGACACAGGAGGAAGAAAATATTCACCTTGTTTCAGAGGGAAAGTCATCAGCCATGTGAGATCTCAGATGGAGTGGTTATTGGCCACTTTCCTTACTGGGCCTGGGGGAGCAGGCAGGAGATTAGAAATGCAGCTAAGCTGATGGCAGATTTAGGGTGCTGAGCTGGGAGTGAGAAGAAGGGTGTGATAGCCACAGAAGGCTTAGGAGAACCCAGCCATTGAGCTAAAAGTATATTAAAAATAAGCTAATGTGTGTGTGTTTCATCTGCGGATCCAAGAGAATATGGACAGGGCTGGTAGCATAGTCTGCCTGGAGCCTAAAGCAGGGTAGTAGAGACGACATGCTACACACACACACACACACACACACACACACACACACATGTACACATACACATATACACACACATATATATATATACATATACATTCATCCATTCACACACATATACATATGCATGCACACACATATACACATATACATACATATACATCCATCCATTCACACACACACACATACACATGCACACACATGTATACATACATATACATCCATCCACTCACACACACATACACATGCACACACACATATACAAACATACACGCATCCATTCACGAACACATACACATGCACACACACATATGCATACATATACATCTATCCATTCACACACACACATACACACACACAGATGTATACACATATCCATCCATCCATCTATCCATTCACACACACACACATGCACACACATACACATATGTATGCATTCATTCACACACACACACACACACACACACACACACACACACACAATTACAGCAGCCACACCCTCACAGTTTTAGGACAGGCTGGATGGGCTTGGCCACCCCTTTCCTGAATGAGCATAGGATGGAGACACTCCTTTCCTTCACCCGTATTGAGACGAGGCATCATGTCATTGTTATCTTGTGATTCTGGGCGTCTTCTCGCTGCTGCTGTATTCTACACAACATGCCTTTTCCCTTCCGCCCATTCAACATATTCCTAACTGCTGTTTCTTAAGCCAATTTAAAAAGTATCCCCTCCCCCAACCCCAAGGAGAATCATACCATAGCTGAAAACTTAAATATTCCTTCTAATTGATTTGGTATAAGTCATAAGTTTGGTAAATTAATGCCATTGAAACAAAACAAAAATACAT
Source organism: Micromys minutus (assembly GCF_963924665.1). Lineage (NCBI taxonomy): Eukaryota > Metazoa > Chordata > Mammalia > Rodentia > Muridae > Micromys > Micromys minutus. The sequence continues at coordinate 30,626,805 of NC_137980.1, forward strand.
TTGTGTCACTCTCCCAGGTGTTTCTCACAGCAGGGAGCCCTTCACAGGTCCACTGGTGCAGGTGGTATGAGAATGAATGTATGGCAAGCACCGTTTATTCAAAGGGCTCCAGGTGCACATAGAAAACATTCATTGAGATCTGGCTGCGGCTCAGGGGATAACACTTGCTTGGCATATACACAGTCCTGGATTTGCATACTTGTGAACATTTTAGGTAACTGCAGCATCTCAGTCAGGACTTTAATTGAGATAATTTGAAAAAAATGATCATATTAATTTATTATTATTATTATTATTATTATTATTATATTATTATTATTTGCTTTCTTTCCTCATCTGATGAACACACAGTCATTATTAAGGAAGAAGAGAATTTTCTGAGTTTTGTGTTTGGTAAGAAGGACGGCTGGCAGGATAAGGTGATGGAATGCATTCGTGGTTTCTTACAAGTTAAATTTAAGGATGGCAAATAAAATTAAGCATGGGAAATGACAAAGATCCATACATCTTTTTTTAGAAGCACTATTTGCTAATAAGTAATTTTTGTTTCAAAATACGAAGCAAGCTACTATAGACTTGGTTCTTCAGATCTCCTGATGCCACCACAGAAGGCTCCGTGTCCGTGGCTGACAGAGCTGCCAGGCAACCCAGCAGCACATTTCACACTAGGAGCTCTCACAGGGTACTTGGGCAGATGTCCTTTGCAGTATCAGTCCAGTGTGGGGAGTGTAACACCTGCATGCTGCAGTGAAGAGAAAGTTGAATTGCGGACAGAGGAACTTTCACAGAGACCCTTCAGGAAACAGTTCTCTATGGTCTGGTGTCGCTACCGTCTCTGACCAGCAGAAAAGGAGTGACGACACAGCGTTCTTCTCAAAGCGGTTTATTCAGGAACCTTACAGCATGCCAGTGAAAAAATCTTTCTGTCTCTCTTTCTGTTTCTCTTTCTGTTTCTCTTTCTCCTCCCTCCACCAAGCACAGTCCTATTATCCTTTCTTATCTCTACATCCTCAGTCCATGTTGTGTGGCTGCAGTTCATAGGTCCGAGTCATCTGGCCTGATCTTGCGTCATGGGTGCACCTGCGTAGCTTGCTCGGTGGGAGTGGCTAATCTCGGGGGCAGGAGGAAGTCAGGTGCTAGTCACAAGACTACACTGGAGTCCCAAACGCCATTTTTGGACTGCCGCCACACCCGCTCTCCACAGTCTGGTAAAGAACGCCTCAAAAGTCTCGGGTATTCGTGGAGCTTGCTTGTCTTGGGAATGCAGAGTTGGGATTCATGATGACTCTACAGGACCCTCATCTTTGTGGCTCAGTTCCCCGCCCCCACCTGCTCTGGTGAAATGCTTCCTGAGTCACAGGAGCTAGAGACCTGGGGTAGCTCCAATCTCTCCCTATCGGACATGTCCAGTTGTAGAGTCCTCCCTGAACAGTTGTCCAGACCTATCCCTTCCTCACCATCCCTTCTGACCTCGTTGCAGCATCATCTGAGCTGGGTTTGATGGCTGCAGAAGCCTCATAACTGGTCTTGATGCCTTCAACCCTGCCCTGCTCACTGAACCTCGGCTGTCCACTTTGACTGAGGTTTATAATGTGCAAACCTGTCTGGAGATACAGCTCAGGTATCGAATGCTTGCCTGCCATGTGCAAATCCCTGGACGTAGTCTCTAGTACTAAAACAATAATAAAAGTCATACACATCGTTACTCATAACCCCCAATCACATCCCTTACACCCTGGCGTCTGCGTGGCCTTCAGCTTCATATGGTCCCTTTCCAGGGTTACATTGCCATCCAGCAATGCCAAGCCACCATCTTCCCTTGTCCCAGATGCCACCCTGATACCTTTGATCACACTTCTTCCTCATCTTCTTCCTTGTCCCCTCCTTCAGTTGGCAAAATCCTACTCACATCGCAAGGCACTACTGGTGACTTTTCTCTTGGGAAATCCCCCATCAGCTTTTCTGTCTGTCTCACCTCTTGCACTGTTACTTCCCAGTACTGCCCAACTCTGCATCACAAGCTTCAGTCAACACTCAGACAGCTGATGAACTCAAGCATCTATAGGAGTCACTGAAGTAGCATCCATTCTCCCAGTTGTGATAGGGATACGAGCGAAGAGACTTGGTCAGTGCATGGGCTGGGAGGTCTCTCCCAAAGTAGTCCCAGCTCTGAGATAGTGGAGTGCTGCATGTCAGGCATGTTTGAGAGCCCTTGATGAATCCCTGGGAGCTGAGTCTTTATGGTTCCTCTTGTACGGGCTGATCCCTGGGATTGGGAAGATTGGTATGGCCTTCATGCCACTGTGCAAGTGAAAGGGAGAGACAGATCTGTGGCTGGAACAAGATGCTTCCCAACAGTGTGGGCATGCACAGGACTGGGTAGCACATGCCTCCAGAGGAGACTAGAAGGAACCCAGCATCCTCTACCACACACTCCACACACCTCCACTTCCTCTGTTTCCAGTCACTTCTTCACCGTCATATCCGTCTGCCTTTGCCTTTAGATTTCTGCAGATGAATTTAATTTTATGTTCCATAAAACCTTATTCTAGTGGTGGGATGGAGGGTAAAGATAGAAAACACTGAAGATGTACAAACTACACATGGGCTCAGAGGAGGAAACGAAGGCAGAGAAAGTGGCTCATGCTTAAATTTTGCCGTCACCCGCTTTAAAACCAACCGGAAATCAAGCCTTGCATTATTCAAGGCAGATTTCCATGATGAATAAATCTGCTCAAATAGAGTGGAAATTCAAGATGATGGGGTGTAAACCTAATGGGGGAAACATGGCTAGGCAGGGCTCAAAGTTAGTCCTTGTCAATCATGTGGAAGGTACGGAGTTTATTCTGTCATTTGTGAATCTTTAGGAAAAAAAGATTTATTTATTTATTTTATGTATGTAAGTACACTGTTGTGGTCTTCAGACATGTTAGAAAAGGGCATTGTATCCATTACAGATGGTTGTGAGCCACCATGTGGCTTTCTAGGAATTGAACTCAGGACCTCCGGAAGAGCAGACAGTGCTCTTAACCACTGAGCCATCTCTCTAGCCCCCATTTCTGAATCTTAATTTGCATAAATATTTAGAACGTCTTGCAACTGATTTGAGAAGTTCAAGGTGAACTTATAATAAGTTAAACATATGATATATAAATATAACATAAAGGGCATTTACAGCATACGCCCTCCAAGTGGGGCTTGAACAAGCTCACATTGGTATCTCCATGGTTTTGAATCTATACTGACTTTGCACTTTCTGTGGTTGGTAAATGTCAGACACCAGGATACCATCCCAGACTATCCACCCATTCTCATGGTATAGATTTAGACCTGAGGTGGAATAATCCTAGGTGCTTGTTTTCTTTTAGATTCCTGTACTCTACATCTTGCCTCCAAGATGGGAATACCGGAGATCAGACCCTTGGGCTCTGTAGTTTGAAAGCCAGCAACATATACTTTCTGAGATATAATAGCACTAGCTGGTATCAGAGTGACATAGACTGAAGAAATACACACCTTCCAAACTCTAAATATGACAGTGAGCAGAAGGTGTGGCTTGTTATCAGAAGTTGGTCATTTGGTCTCATTCACGGCGAGCATCAAGGATGCTGATACGGGGTGGGTAAGGGCTCCTCTGTCTGTGGGAATACATTACCTGGGAAGGAAATGAAGCATTGGCTGAAGCAGCAGAGGGTCTTGTCACAGGGAATTGTCATCCTGACTCTTACATGGAAGGGCTTTTAGAGTGTAATATTGACCTTGAACGTCACACCGGGAAACACCGGGAAGTCGGCTGTTCTAAGGCTGTGTGTGCACCGTGTCTGAGCTCTAGCCAGGCTCAGCTGCTGTTCTGTAGGGCTCCTGGGCTTTGAATTAGCCAGTCCTTCTGCCAGCGTGGCAGATCAAGCCTGCAGAAAAATGGCAGTGCCAAATGCATCTGGTCCCTCAAACCTCAGTGTACCAAGTGAGCACTCATCCCACGGTCCCTCTTCACACCGTTCCAGCCACACGGTGCCATTATAAGAAGTATCTAAGCATGTTTCCCCGCTCCCATGTATTCCCTGTCCCCAGGAACGAGAGGAGCAATATGTCCACTGTGTCACCACCATCCTCAGCAATAGCTGCTGATAGAGCACAGAGCTGAGACTATCTTCCGCTCTGTTTAATAGGGGATTTACTGTCCTCGCTGTACTCACAGGACATATTGGAAAGAGACATTGGATTCACCCCGAGAAATCTTCATGTTGCTCAGGCATTGGGGGCTACCTGAGCACTGTTCATTTCAAGAGCTGTTGGTCTCTGTTGCACCCCATGAACAGACCATGGGCTAGTAGCTCATTTGTTCCCACCTCAGGGTTTTTCTGTCTGGCCACAAGGCCCAGAGGACTTTTAAGTTCCACAATCCTTACCCTACAGAAAGCTGAGCAGCTCCGCCCTGCATCCAGCTGGGACTTCCTGCAGACCTCAGGATGGGGGGCGTTTACACATCTCTACATCTGCCTGGGCTGTTTGCACTTAACTGGGTGAAGGATTAAGGCTGGCTCTTCCACGGGTCTGACACAGAGCTGTGCAGATCTGCATCTGAGATGGAGCATAAAGGGGTGAAGGGGGAAGGACACCTCCATTGCTTAAGCCTCTGCCACATTGTCTCAGAATCCTCACTGATGTACGGGATCACATGCCCTTGGGAACAGAACCAGCCACCAGTGGGTCACCTGTGGTCACCAACGCAGCCAAAGTGAGCCCCCCAGTCAGTCACACGGTCTGTTGTGGCAGTCCTGAGACACAGAGCAGGTGGGAAGGAAATGGTTGCATGTCAGGCCTGGCTGGCAACAGCCTTTCCTCCTTCCCGATTCCTGTTCTGGCTTCTGTTAAAGCCAGGTCCAAAGCTCTGGCTTTCACAGCCATAGGTTTAGATCCCAACTGCACGCTTTTCTTATTTACTGGACATCTCAAATTACATAAGGAACCTGTGCTGATACAATGAGTCATTTAACACAGAAATATTGAGAAAGCTTTTTATTTCCTCTTTCCTTTCTCCAACCAAACTCATTCCTAAGAAACTGGTTGAAAAAAATGTGCTTACTTGATTATCTTCCTCTGAACATGACTTTGCCATGTGTCCAGTCATTTATTAGACCTGAGCAGGCATAAGTCAGATTATTTCATCATTAGTAGAGCCCTTGTTCAGTGGTTAGCATGGTTAATCCATTCTTACAGAGCTTAACTTGTATTTAATCCCTCATCAACCCTGTGAAGTAATCTCGGATAGCATCAGCATTTTCTTTTTAGTTTGAGAAAATGGAGGCCCAGATAAGTTGGTGATTTGTGAGAGTCCCCCAGTTTAGGAGACAGCAGGATGAGAACCCTGGGCAGGCTGGGTGTTCACACACTCAGTGTACCACAGTAGTGAATGGACAAAAATGTAGTCAACCATTTCCTAACTGAAGCAAGTGAAGTGCCTTTCTCCCCCACACTCTTTCCCTGAAACTGCTAGAAAGGTTGAAACAACAACACCGATTCCTTTGTTTCTTTTGGAAAGAACCTCACCTTGCTTCTCCACCATGTCTGATCTGGGAGATCCCCAGTGACTTTGAAAGTCCAGTTTAGGCAAAGGGGCACTGTTACTGCAACCCTCATTCCTAGTAAGGAACCATGGCTTCACCAGATCCTCTGACATGCTGTCTATGTGGCAGAGCGGAGGGTCAGGCAGCCCAGCCCCCACTTAGAAACAGGAAGAAGTGAACTGTGAGGGATTGCCTTCCCCCAGATGTGTCAGATGCAATCACGCTGCTGGGCTTTAGGAAGTGAAGAGAGATATTTGTTTTGATTGCTCACTGATTAAGAATACACTCGGATGCACAATCTTGACAGACATCTAGGGCAGCTACCCTACTGTACAAATCTGGGTCAGGGCTGCTTATCTCTGTCTAACGCAGCAGTGTCGTTTCATTATGCAAAGCGACCCTCGGTCGGGGCTGTATGATTGGTTGCTTCATCTTCGGCATTTAATGCTGCGGGAGCCTCGGCCGTTGTCAGCGTTCCTGCCCGGTGAATTGTAATGTCTTTTTCCTTGTTGTTCAGCGCAGAGTTTAGAAATGCAATTAGCTGGATCCTCTATGGAAAATGGACAGACTGTCTGAATAGTAAATAGGTTATGCTAAAAATAATTCTGGGAGATATCTGAGGTAAAGTATCAGCCAAAACCTCTTCTGTTGCTTAAAATGGCAGTTTTATAAAAGTTAAAAATGGTTTCAGTGGAAATAGTTTTCTTTCAAAAGAAAGTATCATTTGAAAATGAGATTTAGCACTACAGGGTGGGATTTGTCATCAGATCACTACAGGCAAGCTACCACATGCAGACCACCACAAAACAGACTTGGTCACGTAAGGTCAATCATCCAGTACAATGTTCAAAACAGAAAAGCACGCACAGACATTTCTCGCTGACGAATGGTAGTTTTGTGTTAAGTAGGAGTAAGGGGCTGATATCATGTGCTCCCCTTTAAACTCTAGCTTTTTGACTGCTGCAAGCTTTGTAGTCACCAACTGTCACTTTATGTAATACCTCAAGATCTGAAAACTTAATAATTACATATGGTGATTTTCTAGACTTACCCATATTGTAATGGAGATATATGAAAATACCATGTTTTACATGACAAATTCATAGTTTTATTGTCAAATATATATGTGAATGAGTAAATTAAAAAATGTCAGTGACACGTGCAAGAACTACCCACAGCAAAGGAGTGTGTCCTGTCTGTGCTGTAGTGTGGGTTTGCCTGTCTGTACCCCAGCTTGTTCTGCTTGTGTTTCTGTTAATGGAGTGGAAGGGCATGCTGGTATAAAGCCTCACTTTTAAAGCATCTAGGCTTCAGTAAGTTCTACTGCGTTCACATGAATGTAAGGAATGTGACAACCATTTTGACCAAGGCGTGGTCTCTGGAGCATGCTCTTTTCATCAGCAAAGGCCTACTGATGCATTTTGTGGCTCATTGTGACACTTTTATTTTATATGTGCAGAGGACCTGGTGCAGAGCCTTAGAGGCCCTGTGCTTCCGTCTCAGTGAGGTCATATGACCTTTGCTCATGGTGATTCAGAGGGCCTTGTTCTCCTGGTGTCCTCCAACCATCCTCTCTGGCTCTTACAGTCTGTCTTCCTCCTCTTCCATGGGGTTTCTTTAATCTTTTTCTCCCTCCCCTCCCCCACACTGCATACTGTCTGCTGTGGGTCTCTGCATCTTTGCATCTGTTGCCATTTGCTGCCCAAGGAAGCTTCTCTGACAATGACTGAATACGGCCCTAATCTAGTCAAGCAGAATGTCACTAGGGGCCGTTTCATCCACTCTCTTTAAAGACCAGTGTTTGGTATTACCCTAGGTTTATGAACGAGCTTGTCCGATGTTCTTGGTTAACCAAGTAGTACCAAGCCTGGGGTTCATCTTCTGGAGTGAGTCTTAAGTAAAATCAGACATTGGTTGATTACTCCCATGAGCACCGTGCCGCTCTGCCTCAGTGTGCTTCTCAGGCAAGGCAGGCTGTAGGACAATGGTGTTATCACTGCCCGACTTAGTTTATGCTTCTTCTTTGTCAGCCTGCAAAGTATCTTCCTGCACCAGAGACACGAGAGCTTAGTGGTGAAGGCTCTGTGTAGGCACCAGCTGGATTTCTCCGTGTTCAGTGAGTCATGTGGCTGTTGCCCTCGGCAGGTCCTCTGTATACATGTTACAGCTTCTAGCTTAGAATTTTTATGGGTCTCCTGACTGGAAGAAGAAGTGGGCATGAGTCTTGTGCCTGCTCTTGGGACTCTTTTTCTTCTGTTGGTTCACTGTGCCCAAGTTCCACGTGAGGGCTTTGTTCTGTCTGTACTTTATTTTGTCATGTTTGGGTGTTATTACTGGGAAACACTGCTATCTAAATGGTAGTTTAAAGTAGTGCTTGGTTTTACCCTAATAAGTAATGATTGTTGCCATTAGAAAAGTCCGTTCTTTTCTAATGAAGGGAGCGGATCTGGAGGGAAGGGAAGGTGTAGAGGGGAGGAGTAGAGGGAGGAAAACTATAATTAAGATAAATTGTAAGAGAAAAGAATCTACTTTCAAAAAAAAGCCTATGTTTATTTTACTTCTTCAACTCATGAAGGTTTTCTGTGAGACTTTCATACACAACTACTATATTTAGTATCATTTACACTCTCTTTTCTTCTTTTTCTTCCAAGACCTCCCATGTCTACTCATCTCCCTTTCAAATGCATGATCTTTTCTATAATTATTGTCACATACATACACACACACATACACACACACATACACACACACACACAAGTCCAAATAGTGTTTCTTGTATGTGCACATATGTTTAGGGTTAACTACTTGGGTATCATAGAATAACCTATTAAGAGGGCTCACTCTTGAAGAAAACTGATTCCTCCTGTCTCTGCAGCTGATCATTGCCTATAGTTCTTCATCTGAAGAAAAGACCTTACCTATCTATGATGGCACACCAACTAGTGTTTTCATTATGCGTGTTGTGTTTAGACAACTGTGGTGGTTTGAATGATAATGGACCCAAAGGCTCATAAATTTGAATGTTTGGTCTCCTGTTAGTGAATCTGTTTGAGAAGGATTAGAAGGTGTGGCCTTATTGGAGGAGGTGTGGCACTGGAGATAGGCTTTGAAGTTTTAAAAGCTCCCATCAGGCGGACCCAGTGTCTCTGCCTACAGATCAGGAGGTAAATCTCTCAGCTATTGCTCCAGTGTGTCATGTCTGTCTGCTTTCTGCCACAGTGATCCTGGACTAACACTCTAAAACTGTCACCAAGCTCTCAAGTATGTGCTTTATTTTATGAGTTGCCTTGGTCACGAGGTCTCTTTATTGCAATATAGCAGGAACTAAGACAGAAGTTAATAGAGGGGGCTGGAGTATTTCCGTGGCAGGCCTGGCCATGTTGTTTAGAGGAATAGGGAAGGCTTTGGGTGTTTGTACCAGAAAAGCAACCGAACAGAAGCAGGGCAATAGGCTGTCCTAGTAGTGCCTAGAGCAGTGCGGACCAGATCCAAGAGGATTTAGAGGTGAATATTACTATTTGGGCTAAAGAAGTTTTTTGAATATTTTAACAATATTTCCCCCTTGTCCTAATAATCTGCCTGAGGCTATATTGAAGAATTTTTTGACTAATTTTATTGGCAGAAGAAATTCCAAAAGAGTCTGGTATTGACTGTTGGAGTATATGAAGCAGGGTAATTTGAGGTGTTCTCTCTCCTTCCTTCCTTCCTACCTTCCTTCCTTTTCTCCCTCCCTCCTTCCCTCTCTCTCTCCATCTCTTCCTCCCTTCTTTCTTTCTCTCTGAAGTTTAAGAGGATAATATTTAGGTAAGCATACAAAGTATTGGGGTTCATAATGGTGTCTCCCCAGACACCCCTTCCCTTCTCCATCTTGTCCTCTTCCTCTTAATCACAGTTACTTCCTCTCCCACTCAGGCTTACTTTCTGTTACCTTATTTTTATTAGCTCTTTGAGACTTTTATATGATATATTTTGGTCAGATTCATTCCCTGTTCCTCTCCTTAACTGTTCCCAGATCCATCTCCACTTCCTGAATCCCTCAAGTTTGTATCCTCTTAAAAAAATAATCTCGATTTTTGCTGCCCTCAAATTCCTAAATATGGGTATTCATGGGAGCATGTCATTGGCTAACTGCAGTAATTTTGGGTCTAAAAGATTTAAACTCTGGCTGCCTCCTCTTGCCACCACTATGGAATGGCTTCTTCCTTAGTCCTTTGGGCCATCATTGTCACTGCCCTGTAGAGAAGAGAATCTTGACTGGAGACCTTTCCCCTTCCTGTCACTCCGGATAGCTGAGGTGGTCTCTGTTACCCAGCAGGTGTCTCCTTAAGGCAAACCCACAGATACCCGAGGCAGAGCTCTGGGGTAGCCAGTGGAGTTGGCTATCGGCTCCTTTCTTCACTATGGTGAATCCCAACTCTACTGTGCAGTGTCTGCTAACCCAGCCAGCTCTCTCTCTACAGCGATGAACAGATACGGATGTTAAAGATGTCAAGACATTCTTCAGCCAAGTTCATCAGTGAGTGAAATCTGTGGGATGCAGATACTTTCCCTGAGATTGTATGCAGTCATTGATCAACAACAACAGCGACTGAGGAAAGTAGTCCCTCCCCCACGATGAGTGTAGTTCATCATCGTCATGTCTTTGCTTTAAATGGACTATGTTCTCTCAGCAGGCGGCACAGCTCGTCCAAGGCAGCAGAGACTGAGTCCTGGGAGTTGCTTAGGGGAATAATGAGGCTGATGCTGATGTCTACACTTCATCTTAATTTAAGTATTGTTTCATGACAGGCGTTCTGTTCAATGTCCATTTGTTCTTTAATGATACAGTTACTCCTAATCACACAGAGATTCCGAATGGCGAAGATGGAAAGAATTGATAGGTGTAGCTAGTTAGTCACTGTGTAGTAGCTGCTGACTCAAGTCAAGGGCTGGGGGCATCCCTTGGCTGATGCTCTATTGAAGACAATTCCTTATTTGTTCATGTTTTGATATATTTCACTTGTTTTTCTCTGTTACAGCTCTTGTCATTCTGCTCCATTCTGTAGAGGGTCAGGTTAGACCATGTAGCATTGCCTTGCCTTGAAGCCTGCGAGTCAGTAGGAAACATTCCTCGTTGCTTTCTAAGTCTAGCACGTCACCCTCCCAACTCCAGCAACGTAGGTCAGCTCTCAGCTGCATTTGCTAGCAGCTTCTTTCAGGGCTGCAGCAGATAAATCTGACTCCATGAGATCTTGGGTTACAGGACAGGCCTAGCGGTGTTCATCATCTGTTTGGAGGAGGACGGATCTAGGTTTGAGTTCAGGGCTGTCACTTGTTAAGTGGGAGTAGAGACCATTTAACCAATCAGACTCCCCCAGTTTAGAACAGGGATAATACTACCTGTTCTATTACCCAATACCACAGTATTGTTGTAAGAACAGGTGCCAATGCCCCAAACTGTGTTAGTTTTCCATTTGCCCTGAATACCTTACTCACTTGTAAGTCCTGATCATTTACCGAATCTCCATTTTCAGTTCTTCTGCCTCTTGTGATGCTAACTCCCGTGTTTCAGTTTTTGGGGGTTTCCTCCTGTACTCCTCCAAATTTTTACTAACTAAATGGTATTTTATTTCTGTGGGTGGCTGGTCACAGTTGCTCTGGAAACCTAACATTAAGTCTGGAATTTTCAGATCAGTCTTCTTCCGACAGCGAGTAACGGAGGGGAGGTCTCTGGTGAGGGAGATCTTTTATCCTAACTCTCAGTTTGGCGGCTGACTGCTCAGGTGCATCATTGGGTAATCTGACGACTTTCAGGCTCACCTCCCCCCCCCCCGTCCGTCTTTAAAAAAAATATATCTCTAAAATGTTATGAGACCATTTGCTAAGACCTTTGAGGTGTTGCAGGGATTAGCTAATTGATTATTTTAAATGCTTTGAAACTGGCAGGGAGTTCAGTAAGAAAGGCAAGATAAATAACCTTGTTTATTCCACGGGAGCACAAACTGTAGCAGACAAACCTTCTACTTTGCTCTGGTATCCACCAGGACTTGCTTTTTGTGTAACATGGCCCATTATGATGAGTTTTATTTGTGATTGCATTTCAAATGGGACCTGGGAAAATGCTCTAAGTCAAAAGGAGTGGTGGGAAAAGCTAGAGAGCTCTCATCCAGTAGAGGTACAGTCCCGGAACCAAGCAAGGGAAGTTCTTTTAGAATCCTTTTTTTTTTAAAGATAGCTTTATAATTTCTGCCTAAGTATTGCTTGGTGCAATGAATGCAACTACTGAACGAAAGGCTCTCGGAGCCAACTGGATCCTCGGTGTGGTTGATTTTCTCTGCACTGTTTTTGTGTAGCGTACATAGAGAGTATGTTCAGTCCTAGATCCACATCCAGTGCCAAATTTGACATTCTACCTCAGCGGGACTGCTAGATAGATTTCAACCTGAAATCTCCATGGACTCCCTAAAACGTACCAGTACTAGGTTCTGTCATTCATCTTGTGGCATTTTCTAGGCTGCTTACCCCATGGCACCTTGAGCATGTCAGGGCAACTCTTCCATGCCTCCTTTTGCTGCTTGTCTGGAGAGTGGCTCTTACATGTCCACTGAGACCTCTGCTGAAGCTGAACCTCTGTGGCTAGTGTCACTCACAGCTGAGGCCGAGAAGCCTTCAGGACACATGGCTGCCAGGACAAGATCCCCAATGGTGTCCTATATATCTCTTAGAGATGATAACTGTGTGGCCTTTGCTCTCCAGGAATCTCTTACATCCCTCATCAAGCCAGAATGCGAAATAATTCAGAACGGAAACAGTCAGAACCCTTTGCAGCATAAAAGTGTGCAAGAGAAATTATCCAGTCAAGTCAGGCAAACATAAACTCTAGGACTCCTTATGACTATTATATCTGCGTATGCAAAGCATGGGGACACAGCAGCTGCTTATATTTTTAAGAAGAAATTCATCCTCTCTTGTGACTAAATGCTGCGGTCAATGTGTAAAGAAAAAGAATCGAAACCAGTCAAAATACCCCAAAAAGAAATCTATTTTGCTTTCATATAAACTAGCTATGCACAGCCATATTTACAGGTTATGGTGAATATTTTACAAAAGGTTTTTTTTAAATTTATTATTTTTTTTTAGCAAATACCCTGCACACAGTCATCAGAGTGAAGGACTTTATTTAGCTATTACAAGCCATTGATTCATGTTTAGAATCCATATAGTATCAAAAACATAGATCTTGAAATCCCATAATCCTGTGGGATCCAGGAGCATGCTTGCAGTAGGAGAGGCATGAGAACCAGAGCTGACAAATGAAAGAAGGCAAGGTGCCTACCCTTTAATGTACTAAACAAGGAAATTAACACTGGCGCTTGCGTACATGCATTAGCTTTTATAATGAGTTATGACAATACCAGGGTGTATAGAAAGCCCGTGGGCACCGAGATGGCTCATGGTTGGCACAGTTAGGAAGCAGCAGAGCAGGCATCTGGACCAACAGTCTGGCCTATGGTTTAGCCCCTTACAGCTCAGCACTTCTGACCAAGACTGCACATTTAAAAGTCCCTTTCCTTTTTCCTTAGGTCTGAACAGAATCTCACACAGTCAATGGTTTTTCTGATGTTCCTCCACTGTAACCTTTCAAAGTGTACAGGGAAGCAGACAGCCCACCATGAAGAGATGGGTGGTTCCTGGTAGTCTCTACTGACCGTAGGGAGATGTGGCTGGTCTTTGTTTCAACACATATTTACTTTGATTCTTGTTTGCACTTATCGAAGTCACAGACAGTGTTCCCATGCAAAATCCAAATGTTAATTTGTGATGTGTGTGTGTGTGTGTGTGTGTGTGTGTGTGTGTGTGTGTTCATGCCATGAATCTGAAGACAGCTTGGAGGATTCAGTTCTCTCCTTCTATCATGTAGGTATCAGGGATGATTCTACCCACTGAGCCATTTTGCCAGCCAACACCTCTTCCTTTTAAGGGGTACTTAGTGGCTGCACGTGAATTGCATAGTGCTATAATGTATATTTGTGTCTTACCCCATTGGGTGAAGGATAAAGTTAATTTTTTTTAAAGCCAGGTTTCACTATTACAAATGCTGTGGCAAACCTGTTTGTTTGTTTGTTTTAGACTTTTGTAGGTTTAATTTTTGGCTCTAAGTCTTTAATCTACATGGAATTCATTTTGTGTGATAGGTAATGTGGGGATCACAGTGATTTCTTGAATTTCCTTATCCTAATAACTACCCACCTGAAGAGAACCTGTCTTTAGGCACCCAAGTAAACACACGGTGTCTGGTACGGAAATACACTGTAACTTGTCATAGGACAGAATCTCTGTGGTGGAAATGACACAGCAGGCAGCATGCCAGGGAGAGGGAACCAAGACGCAGGCCTGGGCAGTGGAGCCCGAGGGGGACTTCCACTTCAGGTAGCATTGCTGAGAATTTTAATTAGCAAGATTACTCAGATGGATGGCTGGTTGTGAAGGTGGGGGATTTGGGGACCCCTGCTTGCTCTTTGTAATTCAGAGCTGCATATCAAAGTGTCTAATTAGATCTCCCTTTTGAAAGGTCAGCCAATAAAATTGTGGTGTTGTGTCCTTCAGGGTCTAGGAGTTACTCTCCTATAAGCTTTGTGAGTTTTAAAAAGTTTATAATTGCCCTGCTTATGTCCTATATCTCATGTCCCATGTCCCATGTCCCATGTATTATGTCTTATGTCTCATGTCTCATGTCTCACATCCTTTAGAAACCTTTGCTAGATTGAGGTCCTGGCAGATTATTATGCAAAGGAGCTCTAAGTTGCATCAGAAACTAGGGTAATTCTAAATAACACACATGCATGCAATTACAAACACACACACACACACACACACACACACACACCACAGAACACACATACCTGCACAGACACAACACCACACCCCCACATACATAACACTTCCACATACACAATACATACACTTATATAACACAGACACATACACAATACACGCACACATGTACAACACACATCACAGAACACACATACCTGCACAGACACAACACCACACCCCCACAGACACAACACACACACACATGCACAATACAAACACCTTGGCTACTCTGTTAGTGAGAGCACCTCTACCATAAGCCTCTGGCATGTTTTCCTTGGTATTTACTCACAACATTCAATTTTATCATTGCTTTGGGCTGATATTTAATTAACATTATGTATAATTAATTTCCACAAGAAAAAAAAAAGATTTCAGGCTGAACCCTTTTGGAAACATGAACACTCCATAGAAAGGAAGTAGTTTTAAGTAAAGTTGGAGGGCTATCTTAACTCCTTTAAGCCAGAAACTCCTGACCTATCAGATCTCTGGGTATATCTCCTCACACCCAGAGATGCCTGGCTTTTATCCTAAGGGTCTGGAGATGGGGACTAGATGTTCAATTTGAAAGTTATCTTTATTCCTATTTTTGTTACTTTTATATTGCCATGACAATGGGGTGTGCTTTTGAAAACTTAAGGCACCTACTACAATAAGGCCACACCTCCTGATCCTTCCCAAATAATTCCACCAAATGGGGACCAAGCATCCAAACATATGAGGCCATTCTCATTCAAACCACAACTGTTACAGCATGGTGAGCTAGGTTATGTACAGATGGCTATAAAGAAAATCCAGTAATTGCAATCACCAATGTATTTCAAAGTGGCTGCATTGTTATTACCCGAGCTTTTTAGTTAAAATGCTACTTGTTGGATTCCATTCCAGAATCAGAATCTCTGAAGAGAGACCTTAGGGGTCTGTTTTTAATAAACCTTCTATGTTATTCATACACACATTAGTGTTTTATAGCATCAAATTGACAACATCACTTTTAAAGTGAAAACATATTCCTGGCTCTAACCACTGGCTCAAAGTCTACTTTTGTAATTGTGTGTGTGTGTGTGTGTGTGTGTGTGTGTGTGTGTGTGTGTAGGGGGTGAAGCTGATGGTATGGATGACAATAACATTTCAAAAGTGTAGAGTAACAGCTAGTAAGTAGATGACAACTCATGGCATTTGGCTTAATTAAATTCTAGGTTATGGAGTGGGGGCTTCACAAGAACACTTGCTGGAGTTAAAGTCCCGAGTGGGTATCCAGCTACAAGATACAGCTGCAAGAAGAATGGAACCTCTGATCTGGAAGTCAGCTGAAGTAACTGCCCTCTGAGGCCTGAGGTAAATGGCTCACCCTTTACATCTTTCATCCCCATGATTTCTGCCGGTCATAGAGACCATGCTCCCTTGGATTCTGCTCTGTTTCTCCTGACGCTCCTTGTCTTTCTCCTTGCAGGACAGGTTCATGCCCCCAGCTCTCAGTTTCTGCCAGAGAACTCTCCTTTCCTGTGCTATGCTGCTGGCTGTCACAATTGCTTTGGGTGGCATATCATGGCGGAAGGAAAGCCGCTTACTTCTCGGTAGCGTGAGATATGAGGAACAGGCTAGACTTGAATTTGAGGAGATCCATCTGCCTCTGCTTCCCCAGTGCTTGGAATAAAGATATGAGCCACCATATCTAGCCTGGATCATATTAAGATTCTTCCAGTTCTCTGTAGCAACAAGCGAGGGGCCAATCTTTTGATACATTGGCCTTTGGTGATGCTTAAGAACTATGTTATACCGATGGTGCTTCAGTGGTCAGACTCTTTATGGAGGACAGTGGAGTCATAGAGGAGGCACACTCCAGAATCTGCAACATACCACGCCACACCACACCACATAGAAGAGCACGGCTTAGTTGTATATGAAACATTTCTTGCCTTGTGGGTGTTTTTGGTCAGCCACACACAGTGATTCTTACTGCTCAGGACAAAGCACCACATCTTGTTGATCCTTTCCCCATTTCCTGTCTTCTTGGACTTGTATTTCTTGTCCTCTATCCAGGCTTAATCTCAGGAAAGCCAGCTTCTTCACACTCGTACTCAGAAAATGTCAGCATTCCTACCCCTCCCTCCCTTTCTCCACCTTCATGTCTTCCGCGTTAACCAAGGTGCTTGACCCAACACAAAGCTCATCTGGGTTTTTCACTAACAGATTTTTATCATCCTTGGAATAGAAATTTAAAAATTGAAAAGCATTTTCCTAAGGTTTATTGTATATTTCTTCCATGGGAAAAATTAACTCTATCCCAGTGTTCCTTGAGATGTCAGTGCTGAGAAAGGTTATTTTCTTGCTGTGTTGCCAGAGAATGTCTTTTGCTGTGGAAACAGTTGAGCAGGATGCGTGGAAGGCTTCAACAGGCAGGTGCACACACCCTTGCTGCCTGCTGGTCAGCCTTACAGCCCTCTTGCAAGCATGTTTGGGATAGTGCCATTTTTGTTTGCAGCCAATACGAAGACGTAGAGTGTGTGATTGACACCAGGCAAGCATACATGTGCCAGGCCACCAAGGGTGCCGACCGCAGATCGTGTCTGGAGAATAAGGGAACAGTTACACTATTTGCAGGAGGCATCGTCTCCCTTTCACATCTCTGAGAGCGGCTGTTTTGCCTGCAATGGAACGTCAAGCCTCATCTGAGAGATGCTTCTGTGTGGCACTCCGATTTCCTTGCTAAGTAGTCTGAATTTCCCCCAGTAATTTCTATTTTTATGCACAGTGATTCTCAATTGGTGAGAAAATGATGATCACATAATCTTTCTTCCTAGAAGCTGCCGAATGATTAGCCTCATTTGCTGCGAGTTCCACTTCATGGCCCGGAAATGACGCCCCTCTCCAATTCCAGCTAAGCATGTCAGCTTGATGGGTTTGACCTTTTGTTCGAAAACAAGGAGAAGAGAACATGTGTGCAAATGGTTGCTCAAATGGGCTATTTTGGCCAACACCTCAAAATACATGTTTTGCTAAACTGGCTTCAGACACTACCAGAACATTTTCTGTTGAGGGTTTTTAAGGCATTTAAGAGTCTTGCTATCTTCAAAAGGAAAGCTTTAGGGGAATTAAATCCAAACAATACACTTGGATCCTGAATGACAAGCCTGTGAGTAAACACGTTGCAGATTCCCCAGGTGTTCGATGTGGTACCAGGAAACTCATGCCACACACACACGGTGACAGCCACAGCTTCCCTTGCTTTTAAATTGGGGTAACTGGCAAATGTAGATTCAGTGACTCCAAAGGGGTATATAAACATCTCAGTGAATCCATTTAAATGGTGCTTGAGATTTGGCCAGGGGCCTCACTGTAGTAATTTGCAGGTGTGACCGATATTAACTTATAAATTTCTCGTGACTGGTTCTTTGTTGCTTTCAGGCTTCCTCCTGTTCTGTAATGATTGCTCAGCAAGCATATTTGGCTTCCCTTCTCCGCAGGCCCTTTATTGCTTTGAGATGTGCCTGTGTGTGCCTTTGAGAATGTGTTTCTTATAGTAATACTGGATTTCCCACTAGAGCATATTAACATAAGCTTTCAGGATTGTTTCTTATTTGACACATCCCTCTCTTCACTTGGCTGTGTTTCATTACATTTATTTACTTACCGAGTGTGTATGTGACACAGTAACAGTATGACAATTAGAGGACAACCTGCAGGAGCTGGTTCTCTCCTTTTACTATGTGGGCACTGGGGGATCAAATTCAGATCCTTAGGCTTGGTGGTAAGCACCTCTTCTACGGGTCCCTTGTCTGTGTTTTTCCTAATTCAGCTGACTTACACTATGTTTGACTGGACAATGATCAGACAGTGCTGATGGTGTAGTGTTGTATACATTCTCAAACAGTCCGGGCTCTGTCATACTTGCCTAATGCCCTATGATACAGGTTTCAGTATTCGCTATTAGAGTGAGGTTAAAGACAAGTCTAATATTCCTAGTATGATAATGTAATGGAACCAACAGCAATATATATATATGGGTAAATATTGTTAAAATTAAAAGTCTCTCCTATTTTTGTGGTTGGAAATGACACTCTCACTTTCTGACAAGAGAACAGTCTTTCTCCATTTGATATGTCTGAATTTCTAGTCAGCTTTGAGGTTGTTTTACAAACTTGAAAAAGTTGGAATTGTATCGTAAGGATGATCCTCAGTTGTCTTAATTTTATAAGGTATGTGCTTCTATGGACTACACTTTCAGAGGGACAGGCATGACTACAAAGATTTTAACTCACGCATCTAAGGTTGTGGAGCCAGGAAACAGCAGAGCTTAGCTGCGATTGTGTGTAGGGTTGATAAACCATGGAAAGCACACATGTAGGAAAAGGACATCTCTGCAAATTTGCTGCTCTCTGTGATATTTTGGCAAACACTACACTTCATTGTTTATTTGAAACTCAATTTAGATGCATGCCTTGGATGGCATCTGGTGACCTTAGACCTATATTGTCTGGCTTCATGATAATTTTACCTAAAACCCAGACTTAGCTGATTACTGTTGGCTGTATGTCTCGGGCCAATTCCTTTGTTTATCCACCCAAATATCGATTTGCAAAAGGATCCTTATTTTTTTTTTAAAGAGGTACGGCTTCCTGTCTATGATGGCGAGATTATATAAATTACAGAACCTGAGCATTTAATTCTGTGTTCATCATTGTGTCAAAGACTAGTCAGACACAGTTTGACACCAAATGCAAGTCATACTCTAGTAGAAAATTGGACTTGATATTTAAAATTATAATTATATCTCAGCATAATAGTAGTTTTGCTAGAGTATAGTTGCGTGTGGAGAAGGCTGAGGAATGTTCATGATGGGATCCTTTTTTCCTTAAGGTATGTGTGGCTTGTTTGGACACCAGGTGGCAAGAATAAGAGGCCCCAGATGTGGTGTCAAGAACTTTAGGGCCAACTCTGTCATCTGGATCCCAGGCTGAGAGTCTGAAGGGATTTTTAGAGAGATCTATGATCAGATGTGTTTCTAAAGGATAACAAATGGTAATGAGGCAGAGAAGCTGATGACGACTCTGGTCACTGTTTGGAGCAAAGAGTTGTGGGTAGGAGGTGCAGGTTATTCATGCACATGAGGGCTCTGTTGTTGTTTGGTTTGTTTTGCCTTTTGGAAGGAATGAGGTCAAGGAGGGAGGAGAGCATATGTGGGAGTCTGGTGGGAGAAGTTAGATCAGTGGGGCTGTATCGTTGAGGACTCCAGCACCTTCTCTTTCTCCACGTTAGCATCTCAACTGCCATGAGGTAAGCCACCTGCTTGACCACACATTCCCCACCTTGATTTGCTTTCTTGCCAAGAGTTCAAAGGTATTCCCCAAAGGAAGTCAGGACGGGAACTCAAACAGAGCAGGAACCTATAGACAGGAGTTGAGGCAGAAGCTGTGGAGGAGTGCTGCTTACTGGCCTGCTCATCATGGTCTGATTTCTTACCCACAACCACTATTCTAGGGTGACTCCACTCACAGTGGGCTGAATCCTCCCCCATTAATCTCCAATTAAGAAAATGCTCTACAATCTTTCCTGCATCTCATTCCTATAAAAACATTTTTTTTCAACTGAAGTTCTCTTCTTTCAGATGACCATAGCTTGTGTCAAGCTGACATAAAATTAGCCAGCACAATACTAAAATATAGAGATTATACAATGTATACACTGAGTAGGAATCAGTTATATGTGAAGCATTTGCAAACTAGAGCATCTAACATAAACAGAGATATTATGCTAGTGACTATATTTTCCCACAATTCTCTCTTCATCATTTGTATATTCTGTATAACCCTGTCAGGGGGCCATTTTTCTTAATTGAGATGATTTAAGCTTAATCCCATTTGCTTCGAGGATCGACTTTATGATCCCTTGATCTGTTTTATAATCTAGCTTGTAACCTGTTGACTTCCTTCAGTGATGAAAGTATAAACCAAATAAACCCTCTCTTCTGCATGTTGCTTTTGGTCATGGTGTCTCTTCTCATGAGCAGTAGCCCTAACTAAAGACAAGGGTTACGAATATTTTCAAAGGGCAAGTAAGACACTGCACTGGCAAGAAAATCAGAAATACAAATGCTCTCTTAGGGTTTTATTGCTGTGAGCAGATACTATGACCAAGGCAACTCTTATAAGGACAATATTTAATTGGAATTGGCTTACAGGTTCAGAGGTTCAGTCCATCATCATCAGGTGAGAACATGACAGCATCCAGGCAGACATGGGGCAGGAGGAGCTGAGGGTTCTACATCTTCATCTGAAGGCTTTATAATCAGAGTTGTAATTCCGTGTAACCATGAGCTTTCATTTTTATCTGTAGCTTGTAATAACTGCAACCCTCTGAAATTCTACAAGTTTAATGAGAAAACTGCATGCACACCGATAAAGGAAGAAGCACAAGAGCCCAGGACTTTCTATATTTTGTGTCCTAAAACTGAGACTTGGCACTGGTAAGAAGGAGTTTACTTGGTAAAGAAACGACCAGGTTCTTTCCATCTGAGAACCATGTTGTTGGAATCCAATCCAGTATTATAATTAACAGGTACAACAGAGTCCACATTCCGATTCTGAGAGCAAAGCACAAAGCCTGGTATACATCTGGCGTCTGTCTCTACTTGTTTTCTTTTCAGTTGACTTAGTTATATCTGTACTTGATGAAGTTGCTCTTATACTGTTTAAAAAGGCTTCAAAGCTTTATTCTAACCTTGTTGAGAATCTTCGTAAACAGAACTTCAATACTCAAATGACTAATACTGACTAGTCACCCAGTTCAGTATAGTGAACCTAGAATTCCATCAGCAAGTTACCAGACACAAGCGAATCAAGAGCTGCCTTGCAGGATGATGTCATTATGCAACAAGTCGGGTCCAGCAGCCTGTCACGAGATGGGAAGGCAGGGTGGGCAGGGAAAAGTCTAGGAAGGAGAGAGGTGGAGGAAGCCAAGGAAGCGACATGGAGGCAGATGTAGATAATCCTTTCTGTGTGTCTCTGTGTAGATACAGGTTGTTATGAATATTTTATAAGGGTAGAATTGAACAGGATGATCTGACTTATCTAGGTGGGCAAATTATATCATACCAATTGGATCAGAATGTATTGTGTGGTGTTTTCCTTTACTTAGTGACTCAACCCCAAGGGAATTGTGAGAGAGTAGCCATGGCTTTCCCAGCTAGCAGAGAGGCAGCCAGGAGAGATACTAACAAGAGGGCGACAGCCTGAGATGAGTTAATGTTAGTTCTATACAGCCCTACAGTGCCGGAACTAGTGTGGGAGCTACCGCCCAGGTCAGAGAGAGCTGGGGGCCGAGGTAACCTGCTGCAGCCCTTTTTATTTTCACTGCGACACCGCCTAGTTACACTGTATTTGCAAAGCCACTATGGTAGGGTCATGTTTACTGCTGCAGCTTGATCTGAAAGGATCCCAGTGTCCTGGGGGTCCAGCCCTGTTGTTCAACTGGAATACAGAGGGCACTTCTATGACTAGTGCAAATTGGGAGATAGCTGTGGAAATCGAGTTCACGCCTTGCTCTACAACAGGAGATAGTGCAAGAGTTCATCTCAGGCTGTAGTTAGCTTACTTGTTAAGATTGGGGGAAATTCAATAACACGACTGCATGGGGTACCAGTGAAGCTACCTGAACATATGGTGGAAAGAGAATGCAGATTTAGTTCCCGAAAGAGAACTCCAAAACAGCCTGGCGCTGTGCTTCTGTTTTATGCCTGGTAGTGATTCCCTGGATGTGTGTGTGTGTGTGTGTGTGTGTGTGTGCTGAGCTTATCCACTCCATAGCTCCCAGCATGCATTGATTTTAGGTGGGGGAGTATTCACTTCTCTACATGTTACGAATCATACATAAAGATAAACACAACACACTGCACACGCATCCCTAGATATCCAGGTACACAAAAGAAAGACTATTTCAGACTAGCAAAAAATAATTCCTATAAATACTCATCATCAGTAATCTTGTCTCTTTTTCTTTTTTCTTTTTTTTAACTTCTAAGTGTTAACCAAATGAGGTTTTGTGTTTGGTTAGAGGTATATATATATACACACAAACATGAACTTCCTATGTATATAACAGGTGTGTGTGTGTGTGTGTGTGTGTGTGTGTGTGTGTGTGTGTGTGTATACTGTTCCAAGAATTAAGGCCAATCACCCACATATGAAAATTTTAACTTTGCTTATAAAATACAAGCACTTAGACATAGAGAGGCCCCGAAATCTGTGTAGTAAAAGCAAACCTGACTTCAGATGCAGCCCTATTGTGTGAATTTAAAACCTCGTAGAGCACTTGACTTACAGAACCCGATGTGTACAAGCAGGCAAAAGGATCACATCTTCCGAGTTACAAAGAGAGCCCCGGGATGGGAGCGCGGATTGGATGGAAGTAAAACTTAATTTGGGCCATATTCCAATTTACCTCTCCGTTTTCTTCGTGTGTCATCCCAAACATGCTCAATGAACACATAGCGTCTAAGGACCCAGGCAGAGGGACAAACAGGTGTGGACAGGACAGATGGATCCCCAAACTTTGTTCAATAATGGCGATTGATTTACTCTACAATTAGTGCCAAAAGCTATTATTGCCTGTTGTGCACTTATAATACAGTGGGGTCTTCCTGTGTGTCTCTCAGTCCAACATGATGGATGACTGGGAAATACAGTCTTTCTCCCACGACTGAGGTCTTGAGCTGGAGGGTTTTGCAAGAACACAGTGAGATGACTCATAGGGCTGTGCCTGGGAGCAGGAGGCTTTCTATCCTTTGGCCGGTTTCTCATCTAAAAGTGATGTTGTTACACTGTATGTCTGTCTGTGGCTTTCCCGATCATTAAAGGCCTTCACTTTCCAAGAATAGAAACCTGCTTCTGTGCAGCACCTAATGTGTTGGTGTGGTTCTGACTGAGGGATGTTGAGGGAAACAAAGGGCAGCAGACTACTCATCCACTCAGGCCCTGCCCTCAACCACAGCCAGAATGAGGGGGTTGGGGAGATGCTGGTGAAGAGGAGGTGTGTCAGTCTGATGCTAGACAGAGACGGTTTGCCCCAAGTCAGCAAAGCAATGGTCTGGATCACGCAGCTCTAGCACGGATCGAGTGAAGACGAAATCAAAGACTCAGGCAGGCAGCATCTTCCGGGGCCTGGCCAGTGAGAGCCGAGATGAAGCTTTCGGGAGTCAGAGGGCACTGTGTTGTGTTGTCTCATTGTCCAGACTTCCATAGACTCTCAGGTGGCAGAAAGAGCCCTGCACATAAGCATGTGGATGGAAACACCCGCTGAGGTTTGAAGAGCACAGGCCTTACCTCATATGCATGAACTGACAGAGAGTAGCTAGTAATTCTCTGACAGTCCAGGCACGGCAGCTAGCTTAAAATGTACTCACTTTATTGTTTGTTCTGTGCAAGTGAGGGTGGAGGCAGTGGCATTCTTCTTTCCTAGAATCGCATGATCTGACCTCTCAACTAGACTGTAGTGACCTTCGCAGCAGGAGGTGGCGAAGGATGTTCCTCCCAGGAGAGCATGCCTGCTAAGGAAAGCCTGTTTACTGATTCAGACTGCAGCCATCAGAAGTGTATCAATAAATAAATAAATAAATAAATAAATAAATAAATAAATAAATAAACAAACAAAAGTTAGGATCTCTGCCTCTGTAAACGTTGTAATCTTTTTGGGGGGAGGCAAGAGGAAGTGCTATTTGCTTATGATTACATTCATCGGGTTACTAGTTCTTAACTGTGCTAGAGGCAATACCTAACGAACAGGACGGAGCCTCTCTGCCTTCCTGCAGATCCTGGTCAAATAAATGACTTAGTTCATTCTACTCCAGCTGTCTGCTCCAATCTTCCCACCTTCTTGCTTAAATCACCTTTCTCCCCCCCATAAAAAATGAAGAAAGAATAAATTTGAACAAGGCCCTGTCGTGTTAAAGCTCTGTTAATTTTACAAGATGGTTTCAGCACATTTACTGGAGTCTGGTGAAGAACTGTGATAATTAAAATTCAGTTATGCTAATTAAAACAAATGAATGGAGTCTGTTTAAGGTCCTTTTATTCCTCACAATTTTTAATTTCCTTTTTTTGCCTACTCCTAACTTCTTGGAATTCTGTAATCCTCACTGGGGTCTCCTGTTCCTGGAGAGGTGTATGAAGTTCTGTGGCGTAGGGGCCCTGAAGGCATCCCCTAGCACTGACACCTGAACAGACCATCTTTCCTTTGTCCTTACGACAATGAGTTCAAACTGACAAGCATTCTGAAATTCGGCCCTTCACAAGAACTTCTTAGAAAGGTTTATTTTTGTCAACACGTAGGACTAAAACTCAGTTACTTGTATGTTTACTTTCCCCCGTTCATCTTGAGAACAAGAGCTGTACTTTTATCGGCAAATCAACTAAATCAAAACTGCCAAGAAGTGTAATAAGAAATCACTTCAAAATGTCCGTAGGGATTTCTTCTGGCTGTGACCTGAGGTTGGCCTGTGTCTTTTTGTTTTTTTTCCACATCTGCAAATTTTAGGCAAGACCATCTTATGAGTTAAAAATGGGCCCTAAGCAGTCAGTGCTGGCTGACGTGGTGGGAGGAGCCTGTGCCATAAATCTGGGGTTTCTCGTCAAAGCCTCAAACAATCTATTCTCATCACTGGGAGGAAGAACGGGTGTAGATACAGGACTCACAATCCTTGGAAGAGGACATCAAACTAAATATATTTAGTTTTAGTTTTAGTTCCATGATATATATGCATGTGTACGCAGTGTGTATGTATGGTGTGTGGTATGTGGTGTGTATGTATGTGTGTGTGTGTGTGTGTGTGTGTGTGTGTGTGTGTGTGTGTGTGGTGTGTGGTATGTGTGGTGTGTGTATATGTAGTGTGTATGTGGTGTGTAGTGTGGTGTGTGTGATGTATGTATGTGTGTGTGTGGTGTGTGTAGTGTGTATTTGGTATGTTGTGTGTGTGGTGTATGTGTGGTGTGTGTATATGTATGTAGCATGTATGTGGTGTGGTATGTATGTGTGGTATGTGTGTGGTATATGTGTGTATATGTAGTGTGTAGTGTGCTGTGTGTGTGGTGTATGTATGTGGTATGTGTATGTTGTTGGGTTAACAGTTGGGGGTTTTCCCCTCATTTGCTCAGCCACTGGGGAGACAGGACGAAGAAAGTTGGATTGCCCTTACCCCATACTACCAGCTGGAGCTGGCTCGGGGTTCTCCTGGCCTGTGATGAGACTGGGGTTGTCTGGTTTCCAGGCTTTTGAATACCCAGGTGCTGCTGAATGCCATGGAAGAGCTGAGAATGGAGTTAGGGCTGGGCTGATTCTAGCCCGGGGCTGAGGGGCAAAGAGGGGAGCTCTGGCTGGTCCTGTGATGGGATCTTGTCCTGTTGGCAGTTGGCTGTAGGCTTGGTTTAGTGGCACTGTTGCTTGGAGCACAGGGAGGCCTGCTACAGGAGATTAGGCTGTGGCTCTGCGGGCAAAGGCCTTTTCTACAGCTCCGGACAGTGGTCCAGATTGAAAGACATTTATTGTCATATTGTCATGTCAGAAAGTGGATGAGTAAAACCGTACTCCACTTCTCAGGGTGAGCCTGAGATTAAATACCTTTTGCAGAGAAGAGTGTCTGGGAAGAAAGGCTAATTGGCTAAGCCTCCAGGCCTTTAGGCACCTCATTATAATGAAGATCTGTCTTGAGCCTATGTGACCTGTAGCCACATCCTTACTGGTGGAGGGGGGGGGGGCTTAGGGTGTTACCCTAGGTAACTGATGGGCACAGATCTATGGAGGGCTCTGGCTAGTGATGGCCGCCTGGTTTTGGGAGTAAAGTGAGACTCTTACCATCCCTTAGGGTCATTGGGGTCTCAAGCCTCATGTCAACTGGGAACCAGGATACCTTTCACAGGCACAGACCCACATGTGTACGTGGTGTGTGTGGTGTGTGTGATGTGTGTGTGTGTGTGTGTGTGTGTGTGTGTGTGTGTGTGTGATAACTGGATAAAAATGTAATTGATAGTGAAAGTGGAAAGTCTGGAGTAAAGCTCCGGCTTCAGGATGGCATTGTGATGGTTAGAGTTTGAGACTGGGCCAGCATCTGAGTGGATACCTTAAACCATATACATATACATACACATACACATACACATACACATACATGTACACATATACATATTCAGTGAAATGTTGATAGAGGAAAAAATAATCCCAAAGGAAGAAATAATTTTAATCATTTTCCACTCTTATTTCAACAAAGTAAACTCATCATCAAGTTTTTATTTATGATTTCAATACAATAAAACAATTGCATTTATTTAAAATTAATTTTAAAAAACCCACCCTTTGTTTGTCTTATAAGTTAGTGTGTGGATATTTCTTTTGGAGCCCTAACTAATTGGGTTCTTTCTGAGTCCCATTTCATCCACCTTTTTAATGTAGCCCTACTTTGAGAACAGTGCCTTCTTGCTACAGTATCAACAGCAAAAACACTGCTAGGTGATAGATGAGGGTAGTTCTGAGGGGGAACAGACACTCACCTAAACTCACTTTCCCCCAAACAGGCGAGACATAGTAATAATAAGTCCTTCTCAAGGGAGTAATAGAGTAACTCAGCTGCCTTCAGAGAGTACAAGTCTCAAGGCATGTGGCACAGTCCCACAAAAGAGCCACTCGACTACTATGTGATCTTTGACAAACTTAGTACCCCTGAGTTTCCTTGTCTGTGAGATATGGAGGATATCTGTTCAAAGTTAATTATGAGCAGCCAAAGAACAGAACATACCCATCCTGGGCTGTGGTCTGCTCAACTTTTACTGAAACAGAAGATGCCTATGTGTGTGCAAGTATCCATGTGAGTTAATAGCTCTGACACCTAATTCAAGAAATCCATCCTCCTTAGGAGTGATTGTCAACCTCGGTCTGAAGTTATGATTGCCATGACAGAACAGCATCCTTGGGGTTTTGAATCTGTTAATGTCGCTAAGTGGTTCTATAAGCAAGGAGTCAGTACTGTTGCTGTGCACCAGTTAGCTTCACTCCTCATTAGTAATGTGTGCCTGCAGATGTGATTTCTTTACCTTATCCCACTAGGATGCCATCCAAGAAAACACTTAATACAACTCCAGTTGTCTTGCCTTGCTGTTAACTGAGTGAGTGTATTTATTATGCTAACCTCAGCTGGGTAAGCCACAAGCCATTCTCTCCAGGTTGAAGAAAGGTTAATTTTAAGTGACAAAATGGGCCTTCTAAGTTTAGATCTGGATTTAATTGTAGAAAGAGAGTAGATGAACTTACTTTGTTGAACTAAGAGGGAAAAAATGATTAAAATGGTTTCTTCCTTTGGGAGTTGTTTCGTGTCTGTAATTATTTTTTTCTCTATCAGCATTGCACTGAATATGTATATGATGTATATATATATTATGTATATGTATATGTATATGTATATGTATATGTGTATGTATATGTATAAGTACATGTAGATGCAGATACAGATGTAGATGCAGATGCAGATGCAGAAGCAGATGTATGTTCTCACCCTTTCTTAGTAAGAATTACTTACTGAGCAGTTATGTCAAAACACTAAGCTCAATTTAGTTTGGAAGGTATATGACAATGTCACTTCCATGTTGGCTTGGACCTTTTTGTTACATGTAGAGATGATGAAATAGACATAGCATAGAGTAGTTGTTTTGTGCATGTGTTTGTATGTGTTCTTGTGTGTGCACCTGGGGGCTTTGCATGCACACTTATGCACATGTGTACGTGAAAACCAGAGGTGATGTCAGTTGTCCTTGTCACTTGCTCTCCATATTGGTTGTGAGACAAAGTCTCTCACTGGACCTGGACATCACCGCTTCAGTCAGGCTGGTCAACAAGACAGGCCTCCTCCTGTCTCCGCCTTTCTAGTGGTGGATGCACATGCCACTGTGCCTGGCTTTTCTTTTCTTTTTCTTTTTTTTATTAGATACTCTCTGTATTTACATTTCAAAAGTTATCCCCCCTCTCCCCTTCTCCCTCTGCCTCCACATGTTTGCATGAAGGTACATTCTCTCTCAATCACCCTCTCCACCTCAGTGACTTGGCATTCCCCTATCATGGGAAAGCACGTTCTCATTGGACCAAAGGCCTCTTCTCACATTGATGCCAGACAATGCTATCTTCAGCTACATATGCAACCGGATCAATAGGTTTCCCAATGTGTGCTCGGTGGTTGGTGTTTTAGTCTATGGGAGTTGTGGAGGGTTTGATTGGTTGATAATATTGTTCTTCACATGAGGTTGCAACCCCTTTCAACTCCTTCAGTCCTTTCTTTAGCACCTTCATTAGGGTTCCCATGTTCAGTCTGATGGTTAGCTGCAAACATGCTCAGCTGTATCTGTGTGACTCTGGCAGAGCCCCTGAAGAAGCATCCATATCTGGTTCTTGCCAGTAAGTACTTCTTGGCATCAGCAACAGTGCTTGGGTTTGGTGGCTGCATATGGGGTGGTTCCCAAGGTGAAATAGTCTCTGAATGATCTTTTCTTCAATCCCCGCTCCCCTATTTGACCTTGTATTTCCTCCCATGAGTGTTTTGGTTTCTCTACTAAGAAGGACTGAGGCATCCACATTTTGGCCTTCCTTCTTTTTGAGCTTCATAAGGTCTGTGAATTGTTTCTTGGGCATTCAGAGCTTTCTGGGGCTAGAATCCGCTAATCAGTGAGTACATACCATGAGTGTTCTTTCGTAACAGGGTTACCTCACTCAGGAAGATAACTTCTAGTTCCATCCATTTGCCTAAGAATTTCATAAAGTCATTGTTTTTAATAGCTGAGTAGTACTCTGTTGTGGAAATGTACCACACTTTCTGTATTCATTCTCTGTTGAGGGACATATGGATTCTTTCCAGCTTCTGGCTATTATAAAGAAGGCTGCTATGAAAATGGTACAGCATGTATCCTTGTTAGATGTTGGAGTGTCTTTTGGGTATATGCCCAGGAGTGGTATAGCTGGGTCTTCAGGTAGTACTATGTCCAATTTTCTGAGGAACTGCCAGACTGATTTCCAGAGTGGTTATACCAGTTTACAATCCCACCAAAAGTGGAGGAGTATTTCTCTTTCTCCACATCCTTGCCAGATCTTCTGCTACCTGAGTTTTTGATCTTAGCCATTCTGACTATTGGGAGGTGGAATCTCAGGTTTGTTTTGATTTACATTTCCCTAATTACTAGGGATTTTGAGCATTTCTTTAGGTGCTTCTGGGTCATTTGGTATTCCTCAGTTGAGAATTCTTTGTTTAGCTCTGTACCCCATTTCCAATAGGATTGATTGATTCTATGGAGTCTAATTTTTTGAGTTCTTAATATATTGGAAATTAGCCCTCTTTCAGATGTAAGATTGGTAAACATTCTTTCCCAGTCTGTTGGCTGCTGTTTTGCCTTTTTAACAGTGTTCTTAGCCTTACAGAAACTTTGCAATTTCATGAGGTCCCATTTGTCAATTCTTGATCTCAGAGCATAGCCATTGGTGTTCTCTTCAGGAAAAATTCCCCTGTGCCTATATGTTCTAAGCTCATCCCCACTTTCTCTTCTAATAGTTTCAGTGTACCTGATTTTATGTGGAGCTCTTTGATCCATTTGCACTTGAGCTTTGTACAAGGAGGTAAGAAAGGATATATTTGCATTTTTCTACATGCTGACAGCCAGTTGAACCAACACCATTTGTTGAAGAGGCTGTCCTTTTTCTGTTGAATGTTTTTTGCTACTTTATCAAAGATCAAATGACAAAAAGTCTGTGGGTTCATTTCTGGGTCTTCAGTTCTGTTCTATTGATCTACCTGCCTATCTCTGTACCAATATCATTCAGTTTTTCATCACAATTAATCTGTAATATAGCTTGAAGTCAGGGATGGTGATTCTACTGGAAGTTATTTTGTTGTTTAGAATAGTTTTTGCTATCTTATGCTTTTTGTTATTCCAAATAATTTGCAAACTGCTCTTTCAAACTCTAAAGAATTGAGTTGGAATTTTGATGGGGGATTGAATTGAATCTGTAGATTGCTTTAGGCAAGATGGCCATTTTTACAATGTTGATCTTTCCAATCCATCAATCCATGATCATGGGAGATCTTTCCATCTTCTGAGATCTTCTGCAATTTCCTTCTTCAGAGATTTGAAATTTTTGTCATATAGATCTTTCACTTGCTTAGTTACGGTCACACCAAGATATTTCATATAGTTTGTGACTATTGTGAAGGGTGTATTTTCCCTAATTTCTTTCTCAGCATGTTTATTCTTTGAGTAGAGGAAGGCTACTGATTTGTTTGAGTTAATTTTATATCCAGCCATTTTGCTGAAGTTGTTTATCAGCTGTAAAAGTTCTCTGGTGGAATTTTTGGGATCACTTAAGTATACTATCATGTCATCTGCAAATAGTGATATTTTGACTTCTTCCTTTTTGATTTGTATCCCTTTGACTTCCCTTTACTGTATAATTGCTCTGGCCAGGACTTCCAGTACTATATTGAATAGGTGGTGGTGGGAGGAGTGGGCAGCCTTGTCTAGTCCCTGAATTTAGTGGAATTTCTTCAAGTTTCTCACCATTTAGTTTGATGTTGGTTATTGGTTTGCTGTATATTGCTATTACTATCTTTAGGTATGGGCTTTGAATTTCTGATTTTTCCAAGAAAACAGGAAGGGGTGTTGAATTTTGTCAAATGCTTTCTCAGAATCTAGTGAGATGGTCATGTGTTTTCTACTTGTTTACATGTGTTCTCCTGTAATTGTTTAATGGAGTTATTCATGCACTTCTCCGGGTCTTCCATCAACATCATGAAGTATGATTTTAAGTCCAAATCTTGTTTTTCTGGTGTGTTTGGAAATCCTTACTTGTTATGGTGGGAGGACTGGGTTCTGATGTTGATAGGTTGTCTTGGTTTCATTGCTTAGGTTCTTGGGTTTTCCTCTTGCTATCTTGTCATCTGTGATGTTAAGTGTTCTTGTTGTCTCTGACTGGAACTTGTCTCTCCTGTGGGTCTGAGAGCCGGTGGGCTCAGAAGGGAGATTGCTCCTGGGTTTTCGACTCTTTGCTGGTAGGCAGTGAGTTCTGATGGCAGTGACTCGGCTCTCTCTCTGGGCTGGAATTCCTGGCTTTTCAAAATCATGCTGGGAATCTTAAATTCAGATCTTCAATCTGTGTGACAAGCTCTTTACAGACCGAGCCCTCTTCCCAGCACCTAAGGTGGATGTAAAAAAAAATTAAATGAGTATACAAAAACATAAACTTTCTATACACTGATAGTTTGCCACATGATGTTGTGATACATGCACTGCTCACTAAGCAATTCGCCAATCAGATTAAACACACCTGCCTCCTCAAACATCATTTTTATAGCACAGGCAATAAAGCGTCGGGCATCAGAAAGCAGGTTCTGACGAAGAATGCTGTATGCATCTCTGTATAAACTGCCCTGCACTGACATCTGAGTGAAGTTGGAGATTGCACCTGTGGTCCCTCTCTAATTGGAAGAGGTGAAAACACTTTATCTGCCTCTCATTTCCCCAGCTGATGCTCCCGCCTTGATCTACCTGTCTGAGGGCAGTAAAATTCTGAGGTGTGATCTGGACTTTAAGAGTCATGTGCCATTGGCTCTAATGAGTGACTTATGGTTTAGTCTTCATGCATAAGCCTGGACATCCCCGTGCAGGTGCTGGGTCACATTTCATTTCAGTGGGCGTCACACAGGCCTGCACTAAAACTGCTTGCATCATTTAACCTGCAAGGCTGTCCAGCAAACCTGTGATTTATGCCTTGTAAAGTATTCAGCTTAGCTTAGTCTGGGCGGTTGGAAAAATCTCCTGGCTTCTTGGTTACAGTTTCAGGTTCATGTCAAATACAATTATAAGTGTCCAGATTCTTGGTGTTTCCTACAGGGCTCGGGCCAAGATAGTCTTGTATGTGGAACAGTATAAAGTTAAGATGATTGTAATAACTTCGATGGGATAATTTAAATTAACTTAGGAATCTAGAAGTACAGGCTAAATATCCATGACAGTTAAGTTACCAGACTGTATCTGTCATCCTGGTGTCTTGTTAAATAACCTTCAGAATTGCAGGAGGGTTGTAACCAATTTCTAAAATGCTTTCCTGAAAAGCACAAGTAAGCCCTCCTCTCCCAGATTGTATTTCTGTTTCCTACAGAACTCTGAGGAATGTTCCCATTAATCCTGTCTACCCTGATTGCAACTTGAATGCCAGGACACATTGTTTGAATGCATAATTCAAGGTCAACGAGAAGGTGTTCCATTGTATGATTTAGTCATGAGCCGCAGCTTGAAGCATCATCTTTCTGCCATTAATGAGTTGCCATCTACAGCAGCAGGATTTGGAAACCTTTGAACTGCTTGGAGGAGAGCCTTTGGGCCTGTGTGTTTGCCCTTTTCTGTGCTAAATTGCTTGTCTCCGGCATTTCCCTAACAAATCGGGCCCTGCTTTCAGTCTGGCTGTTGAATTGGGAGCCATTAATAACTGGCAATTTGTAGCTGTCATAAAGATGCTGGGGACTTTCCAGATGGCTTTCCCTTTCTCCTGAGAAGGACTGAGCCTTGTGCCTAGTCCCTTTGGTAGGATTTTAATCAGCAGGCTTTGGTCGTGGTCCTTGGCCCACAGCAGGGACAGAGGTCACCTGTTTACCATAGCTTTGGTTTTCTAATGAAAGGGCAGAGCTCCAGGAGGGTATGTGCGGGGTCTTTTAGGAGCCAGGGAAACACCGGAATATAATATGAGAGCATAAACTAAACACAACAACAAAAAGTCCGACTGAACTTTCAAAATCACGGAGCTAACTTTGAAGTTAATGTGAAGAGAAGCTGAGAGCAAGTCTCGTATGCCCTTTGGGTCTGACTCAGCAAAACTTAGCACCGAACAAGAGCAAGTTTCGAATGGAAGTGATTTCTATAGCTAAGGAACCTCTCAACCCTACCCTCCAAACCTCCTACAGGACTGTACTGGCTGATTTTGTGTCAACTTGACACAAGCTGGAGTTATCACAGAGAAAGGTGCCTCAGTTGAGGAAATGCCTCCATGAGATTCAGCTGTAAGGCATTTTCTCAACTAGTGATCAAGGGGGAGGGCCCAGCCCATTGTGGGTGGTGCCATCCCTGGGCTGGCAGACCTGGGTTCTATAAGAAAGCAGGTTGAGCAAGCCAGGGGAAGCAAGCCAGTAAGAAATATCCCTCCATGGCCTCTGCATCAGCTCCTGCTTCCTGACCTGCTTGGGTTCCAGTCCTGACTTCCTTTAATGATGAACAGCAATGTAGAAGTATAAGCTGAATAAACCCTTTCCTCTCCAACTTGCTTCTTGGTCATGATGTTTTGTGCAGGAATAGAAAACCTGACTAAGACGAGGACCTTACAAAAAAAGAGAATCAAGGTTCAAGAAACCCCCAGTGATAAGTCTTTCCCAATAGGGTCAGGAAACTGCTTCATATTCCAGGGTCTGATCCAAACTGTTGTTATCCCTACATCTACCATTTCATCTAAATATTATGACCTCTTTGACCAGAGGAAAGATAACTGTAAAACAATGGACTTACAAATATGGGGGTTGCTCCTATTAGTCTTGCCAGATACATACGCTAGGATCACAGACCAACCACTTCTATCAACAATGCAAGACCCTCTTCTATATTCAAGACCCATGGAATCCCAGGTGGAAAACTGGCGTTGTTGCTAAGCTCTACCATAAAAACCAATGTGGCTCCCCAATAATCTCTAGATGTTCACATCTACAGAAAATATGTCTCAATTGTTCAACCTCTGGGGATTGGAGAAATAGGAGAAGTAATCAAACGCTCCTCCAAGGTCCTTACCTCCTTGACATCCCCCTCATAAATGGCACTAATTTGTCATTTTGCCTTCTGTTTCAGATCTGACCTCAGCCTACCAACTCCTTAAGGTCACCACACCTGGTTGGTTTAAAGATTGTTGGCTATGTACAGCCCTGGAACGAACTCTCAGTTACCCCTAGGGCTTCTCCCGTGGCACTGCCATGATGCTTCCTCCCCTTGCCTTTTATCAGCTGCTCCAACTCTCCAGACTGCAACAAAGCCATAACCCCTGGTATCTCCTCTGCCACGGTGCTCTACAGTTCTCTGTGGTACTCAGGTCTATCAACGCCTACTACCAGCTGGTCATGACTTTTCACTCTGGTCTTTCTTTCCCTAAATTAGGAGTAATTCATGGAGAAGAGCCTCTACCAATCCTGATTGTGGACTCAATAGCTGCCCCACATTACAAAAAGGTATTTGAAGTCTCACCACTCCTGGCCGTTGTCGGAATAACCGAAGGTATTGCAACCAGAATGGCAGGACTGACTACCTCTCCAACCTTGTACAATCAGTTCTTTTCCCAGCATGCCCGTAACCTTCAAGTGGTGGCTCCAATGACCTCACTTTCCAAGGATAGATCGGTTCCCTGGCAACCGTGGTGCTTCCAAACCGACGGGGACTCGATCTCTGTACAGCTAAAAAGGCGTAGCCTTTGCTCTTTTCTCCTGGAAGAATGCTGCCTCTATGCCAACCAGTCAGGTACAGTAAAAAGCAAAATCCCACAACCTCAAACAGACCTCCAAAACCATAGAGAACAACCCGATGCTTCTGATCCCTTGGTATCTGAAGACCCCATCTGGAAACGGATACTGGTCTTCCTAAACCCACTTCTCATTTTTTTCTGTTTTTACAATTTGCTCCCTGATTCCTTAGCTTCCTCACCACAGTCCCCCAATGACAAATTCAAAATATTTCCAACCAACTAATTAATCAGTTCCTTTTACAGGATTATCAACCACTGTCCTCAGAAAAGCCTAGTGTAACTAGGGAATGAATTGCAATGGTTAAGATCAGCTACACCCCAAAATTGATGACCTCCCTAGACAGCAGGAAGCAGGTTAAGAGATCCGATGCCTCTATTCCGCCTTACTATCATTCCCACCCCCCGTTTTTGGTTCCCCCCTTTATGATAGGGAAAAAGTAAGAATGTTGGCAATCAGGCACATCCACAAACAGCTAGAAGTGACTTCACAACAATCAGACAAATTTGTAGCCAGCTATTGAGGGACCCAGCAATGGACACGTAATCTCTAGCTGCCCAGTGTGACTCTGATGTCTGTCCTTTTGCACATGTGCCACAGGCCCTATAAAAGCCTCATTCTCCCTGTCCCCTCTCTCTTCTCTCCTCCCTCTGTCAGAGGCTACCTCTATTTCCCCTGCCAAATAAACCTCCCACGTGAGACCTGCTGCACGGTGTGATTTGTCTGAGACTTGCTTTATTCTGGTACCCGTGGTCTCTGCTTCAGCACTATCCCCTCCTCTGGCCTACTCTGTCTCTCGTCCACCGTGACATCCAGTGTAGTCTGTCTCTTTCTCCGTGGAACTCCGAGGAGCTGTTTACTGCCTCTTCCCCTAGGATGTCAGCTCCATCAGGACACAGAGTGTGTCCTTTACTGATATACACCCCCCCCAAGTCCAGGATGTGACAGAGATTTAAAGAAAATGCATTAGAATGGAAGCTACCATGTTCCCCACAGTGATGATAATGGACCAGACCTCTGAAACTGTAAGCCAGCCCCAATTAAATGCTTTATTAGGGTTACTGTGGTCATAGTGTTTCTTCATGGCAACAGAACACTGGCTAAGACACCTACTGCACAATCCCCCCTACATCAGGATCATCTCTTAACAGGGTAAAGTAGGAGATGGCTTGACATGTCCTCAGGGGGAACATTCTGAAGCATGTTTCAGAGGGTTCTTTCCAGAACTCAGGCCACAGAGTCCCTTGCTGACTCCACACTGGTTTGCCTCGCTGTCTTCTTTAACCCTAAGCATAGTTCTTACTTCGTTTCTCAAACAGACGATTTTTTTGCCATTTTTGTTTCAGGTTCTGCTTTTAAATGAACCCACATCAAGACATCATCTTGGGCTCCTGAGTTGTATGTGATGGAATGTAAAATACTTAACATGACCTAGACATTGGAAGTCCATCTTTTCCAGGAGCTCCAACTCCCCTGTCTTCCTCCACTGACCACCAGTGTCTGGGTACCCCATTCATCATTTAGAATCTAATTTCTTTCCAATTCCTTCTGCACTCAGCCATTTGCATTTGGTGCTTCTGCCTGAGTAGCCTGTCATTATCCACTAGGTCTCTATCCAGGTATCCCTTCCTCGTGGAGGTTTTTCTGGTCTCTCCAGACTTCCCATGATCCTCTTGCACGCCATTCGTGTCAGGAGGATGATGATCTATCTGTTCAGGTGTGGGTCTCACAGGAACCAAAGCACACTGGTGCATCACGAGGTTCACTGGACAACCACGGGTAGCATGCTCCTTTACAAGGGCAGAAACTAGGCAGAGGTGGGAACACCAGTGGGGAATGGTCTGAGAGAGAGTCTCAGCACGCCACAGGGCATGTTAGCAACCTGGGAGGAAGCAGAGGACTGCCAGTCAGTCTGTGGCAGTGGAAGCTTCTTGGACAGAGAGATGAGCTGTTTATAGTAGTGCTTGTTCAGGAGATGAAGCCTCTCATGTCTAAGCAGACAATCGCACCAGTTTATAAAGTGCTGCGCTCACACTTTCAGCCTATGTAGAGGTTCATACATGAGCCACTATCTCACTAAATGTCAAACTGTGGAGCAGCTCAGTTCCTTTCTAATTTGAGTTCATAATAAAAAATACAACAAAGACTTTAAAAGAAACAGAAAAAAAAAAAAAAAACCCAAAAACCCTCAAAAACCAAAAACCCTCTTCCTTTCTGTGCCCCAGTAGATCACACAAGGCCACCCCTGGAGTTACTGCTCTAGAGAGTTCAGAGAGAGCCAACCCCCCAGGGGGCTCCTCTGAAATGTAGATTCTAGTGTAGGAGGCCTGGGCCTATCCCCGGATTCTGCATTTTTAACCAGCTCCTGGTAGCACCAGTGATGGGAGTTTGTGTACTGTCCCACTAGTGGTTGGGCTCAAAGACCCCCTACTTTTCAAATATTCATAAACCACTAAGATTTAGGTATCTAAACCAGGTGGTGGGATGTGCCATTTTTTTTGGGGGGGGGGCGACTTTCTTCTATCCCAGAGTCATTATTTCCAGGGGTATTAATGGAATGAGTTGCCTTCACTGTGTTATTAAATAGCAACCCATGGGAGATTTCGTCAAGTGGAGGGCAGCTGGATGAGTCAAGTGTGTCTGCTCTTCTTTTCTCCTGCACTTTAAAATGTCTACTGGTAAGTGTCTACCGACTGCAAAAGCTCTCTGAATTTCATGAACTCAACATAGGCTGGTGTGTTTTCATGTGCCATTTTATAAATATTTATATAAGCAGAAACCAGTATGAATACAAAGAGGCGTGTGTGTGTGTGTGTGTGTGTGTATACACTTGTGTATGTGTGTATAACAGAGAGAGATTGGAGGGAAGAGGGGGAGAGAGAGAGTAAGAGACCCCATTGACTTGCTGCTGTGGTGGATGGGCCAACTATTTAAACTCTGTATTCACGGATGCTGTGAGGATTTCCCAGTTAGTGATAGACAGAGCCAGAGTGAGTTGCTGACATCTGTGAGCTCACTGCCTTGCCCTCTAGGCATCTGTAGTGTTGTATCAGGAGGGTAAGAGGGTTCCAAATAGATTTAATATTCCCTGTATGAGCTTCAACCATCTGCCCGCCAGCTCCCAGTGTGAGCCTAAGATACGTATGCTTCCAGAATCAAACACAAAGAGCCTGCTCCCCCCCACACCCCCAGAAGCTTTTAATATGGAGCAACTGTGTTTTCCTTGTCTGTGGAATAGGTTATTAGGGTTGCCATTTTTGCAATTATATTTACTTTTGCTTTGTTTTCTGATGCCTCTGGCATATTTAAATGACTGTTTTCCATTTTCTCCACATCCATCTCCTACAGACTGGATCCACCAAGCAAGTATCAACAAGCTCCTGCAACGTAAGGTAGATT
This sequence comes from Micromys minutus, assembly GCF_963924665.1. Taxonomy (NCBI): domain Eukaryota; kingdom Metazoa; phylum Chordata; class Mammalia; order Rodentia; family Muridae; genus Micromys; species Micromys minutus. The sequence continues at coordinate 30,665,187 of NC_137980.1, forward strand.
GTCTCACAAAGAGACAAATACACACACACACACACACACACACACACACACACACACACCAACACACACACATATGCATACACATGGGAAGGAGGGAGAGAGGGAGAGGGAGAAGAAGAGGGAGACAGTGCGTGTTAGCAGTGGGTTAGTCTTAAGGAACTAACTGCAGTTAACTGAGGGGCCAAAGGTATATCCACGATAGATTAATCTGCCATAAGCAATTGCCATAGAGGGAAGGGGAACTATGAAAGATAAAATAGGCTGACTCAGTCTGACGGAGTTCATGAGATCCCATTGAAGTTAGAGAATTTGGCAAGAGTTTGTAGAGCTCTTAAATCTACATGACTGTTGAGTGGAGACAGTTTTGGCTTTCTCCAGGAATTATTTGGAAGGAGGGATGGAGAGAGGGAGGGAGAAAGAGAGAGGGAGAAGGAGAGGAAGGAAGGAGGGAGGAAGGATAGAGGGAGAGGAAGAGAGAGAAGAGGGAGGGAGGAATAGAGAGAGGGAGAGAGAGAGAGGGAGAGAGAGAGAGAGAGGGAGAGAGAGAGAGAGCGAGACTCAAGGGCATAGGGCAAAATTCAATATTTCTGCTGGTTTATTCTGCCAGTCAAATGAGCATCTTGTATGAAGTAATATACAATCAACAACTGTGTCTTCTTTATGTTCACTTCTAATTCACATCTTCTAACATAAAAGGCAGAGTCAGCCCGATCCTCTGATGCTCTCTTAGTCCAGTATTGATGGGATGTTGGGTAAGGAGGTGCCTCGGATGCCTGCCCAGGGGTCATCTCTCTCCGTGGCTACATGACCCAGGGCAGACAGGAAGTCCTCCACACCCGGTTTCCTATCTATAAAATAGTAAGGCTAGGATTACCTGAATGGGTCAGTGACACACAATGACACAGAGTCATGTGTGAGGTACTTGGTCCCCAGCTAACACCAGTGATAGAGGAGAATGACCAGGGATGGAACTGAGTAGAATTTCCTAAAGACATTCTTTAAACTGTGTGGATGCTAATGAAGATGGCGTGTCAGTTGGGTGAAAATCGCCTGTCCTCTTTGTGACACTGTCTGGCATTAGGCCTAACCATGTCTGATGATATTGTCCGGCAGACGATGGAGTCTTAGAGGTGGCCTTGTCTACAATTCTTCATCTTATTGCATATCTAATACAGACCATATCAGGAGCTCTGTGGAAAATATAACTCCTGCCAACTTTTTAAAAATTCTCATAATTTTAATGGTCAATAGCTTCCAGCTGGCTTCTGAATGGTATAGTTAAACAACATACTTAAGACACCCCCACAGCAGGTTCATACCCCTCAGAAAGTAGCATTGGCTCCTGTCGTCCATTGCTCAGTCAGACTTTCCCACAGCCTGGGGGCCACTCCTGGGCTATGGAAATAGACATCTCAGTGTAGAGGGCTAAGTAAACCCCCGGCACATCATAATCTGCTAATTTTGCTTTAAAAAAGTATTAAACCAAACACTTCCCCAGGCTCTGTTGCTTCACAGAGAAAACCCAGTGTTGCTGTAGGGATCTGAGTCCCGTGGGCTCTGCGGTTCTGCTTCTTGTCCCACTCTCCTGCAGTCGTACAGCATAGAGCTCATAAACCTTCTTTACACAGCACACCAGGGCAGCCAGGGCCATTGTGTTGTGCAGCCTCTTTCTGTGCAGGTCGTCCTTCCGAACCAGCTGGTGTGGAGGAGGTGAGCGTGTGCAGAGGCAGGTGGGACCGTTTGTAGGCATCATACTCCACCTGGTACTTGCAGCAAGGGTCAAACTGCCAGGAGATCCCATAGAGGGTACAGCAGGCCAGGCTCAGCACACCAGTGGGTAGGGAGACATAGTGGGAGTGACCCAGGGACAGTGCCAATGGGGTGAAGAGGCAGGCAGTACCTGTTAACAGGATGTCTTGTGCGGGAAATTGCCTACAGTGATCCGGGTGCTGGACCATCTCCAATTCGGGTGGGCTCCACCACAGTGAACTTTGTACTGAGCTTTCCAGTGCCGGCTCCAGCCTGTACTCACACTTGCCTGGGCATTCTCGCACTGTAGATGTCATGCACAATGTGGTAGCTGACAGGCTAACCATCCCAACAATAATGGGGATATCAGAGGCGCTGGGAGCAGCACCAAGTAGCCCAGGATAGGCAGGGCTGTCTGAGAGCTGGTCCAGGCTGACACACAGGTGGTAGAATACAGATACCTGCTCTGCTTTCCCAGATGGGTAAGTGTGCCTCAAAGAGGCCCAGCAGGACAATGGCAATCTGTTTGCCGTGCTCCCTGTCAGTATGCTCAATTTCGGACAAGAATTCAGCTTACAGCTCAGAGTTTGATGTTCTTCATTACAAATACTGTTGTTTCAAATACTGTTGTTTACCTGTCTCGGGAGCCGCCGCTGCCTGGACCCAGACGCCTCCTTCCCTACGGGCCATCTTGGAGACTCAGTTCATCGGGCTCCTGTCAACTTTTAAGGGGATGGATGGATAGACATGAGCCCCAGCCATGCATTGGTCCAGTTGTTTGTCTTTTTGGACTTCCAAGGACAAAGGCAATGTCCCTTAGCAGGGATGTATGGAGCAATGAAGTATCTGCTGTCTGCCTCAAGCGCTTAGATTATCTTTGAGTCTTTAGTGTCTCTCTTTCTTTCTCTCCTTTCCATATGAATGTGTGTGTATATGTGTGTGTCTGTATGCTTGAGTATATTTGTATGTTTGGGTTCATCTAGATGATCTTAAGAATATGTTTTCTTTGATGTAAACTGGTGTGTATGTGTGTGTGTGTGTGTGTGTGTGTGTGTGTGTAAGCACACACATATGCACTGGTGCATTTTGGGTTCATCTAGATGATCTTAATATGTTTTCTTTGATGTAAATTTGTATCTAGCAGCCATCGATGGGAAAACGTCTTCTCCACACTTAGCTTGTCGCTCACCCTCTGGTAAAGATTGGATGGGGACCAGAGAGAGGCCGCATGCTGGCTCATCGTGCAAACAAGGAAAGCATTAAGTTTAAATCAATAGCGTTACTTGAATGCAGAAGATAAAACTGTCTTCTCCCAAATTGTGTTGGTCGCTGCCAGCCATTGCTGTTTGGTATGAAATCTGGTCAGATCGCCAACAGCTGAGCAAACAGTCAGCGCATGAAAGAACGCCGTAATTGGCGCCGTTGTAACTCTGTACGGTGGGTGATCTCAGCTGGGAGGAGGGGGGATTGTTGGATAACTTGTAATCTAATTTTCTTTGCTGTAAAGTAGAATGTCATTGTTGCATTCGTGTGGACTAGTAATTATAACAAACAAGGCCCCTGTCCAGAGGTGCTCAGTGGGTATGAGTTCAGCCCTGTAAATGGGGTTCTGGCTTGCTTGCAGTCCCTCAGTTGAAAACCAGACTCTCCACTGATGGAGATGGTTTTGTGTCTCAGTGAACCTGGTACCCCAAGAGACTGGGGTGCCTTTCAATTCATTATATGATTTTGAAAGCTTCTGCAGAGTTTCAGTTTATGACAATTGAGACCTGCCTCTTTGTGTGTGTGTGTGTGTGTGTGTGTGTGTTCTCTTTTTGGAAAGCAGTAATTTAAGTGTTGAGTCAGTAGTAATTAGTTGGGGTAGTTGATTAATTGCATGCATGCTCTGTCCCTGACCACAGTGGAGAGCAGCTTACAGGGTGGCAGTGAGAGCCCGGAGGGAGCCCAGTATCTGGGTAGGATTGTCTGGGGGTGGGACCTCTGGGGCAGGGCAGTTTGCAACACTTGGCATTTCTCACTTGGGCCAATGATGCCTTTCAGGGTTTATTCTGTGACTCCTATAATTTGCCTCTGAACTAAACAAAGCAGATGGAGGCTGGAGGGATGGTTAAGAGCACTGGCTGCTCTTCCAGAGGAGTCAGGTTCAGTTCCAGGCACTTACAAGGCAGCCCTTGGCTGAATTAACTGGAACTCCAATTTCAGGGGATCTGATGTCCTCTCCTGGACTCCAAAGGTACCAGACACATGTGATATATGCAGGTAAAACATCTGTTCACATAAAATTAATAACAATCCAATGGAAGAGTTAGGGGAAGGGCTGAAGAAGCTGAGGGGATTGCAACCTCGTAGGAAGAACAACAGCATCAACCAACCAGATCCCAAACCACCAACCAAAGAGTACACGTGGGTGGACCCATGGCTCCAGCTTCACATGTAGCAGAGGATGGACTTATCCAGAATCAACCGAAGGGAAGGCCCTTGGTCCTGTGGAGGCCTGTTGCCCCAGAATAGGGGGATGTGGGAGTAGGTGGGTGGGTTGGGGAGCACCCTCATAGAGGCAAAGAGAAGAGGGGATAGAATGGGGGATTTTCAGAGGGGAGAGCAAGAAAGGGGACAACATTTGCAATGTAAATAAATAAAATAACCAATTAATAAAAAAATTAACAACAACTAAAAAACAAGTGTACAAGTGTGTGTGTGTGTGTGTGTGTGTGTGTGTGTTGAGAAAGGGTCTCACATAACTCAGGCTGACCTGAAACTCACCCCGTGGCTAATGACGACCCTGGACTCTGAATCCTGTTGTCTTCACCTCTGAAGCGCTGGGATATTGCAGATGCCACCTGGCCTGGTTGACAGAGCTTTTTGAAAGGAGAGACTGTATTTGACTCTAGAGACTGTAATCCCAGGGCGAGGGGTCATTGCCAACAGTTGGACAGATGCTTTTATGGCAAAGGTGAGCTCCACAGCAAAGTTCCGGTGCCATTTAGAACCTCTTCACAGACACACAGATGCTTTGAGTTTTGGTGGGGCAGCTTTAGTTGGGTTCATTGGCTCATGCCAAGTGTTTCATTACATTACTGAGATCTTAAATCAGGAGTAACATGAGATAGCTTTTCAAATGCCTAAGTTCTTATTTCATAGGACCAGAAGGGAGCTTTTGAACTGGGATTACATTTGGGTACACTGCAGGGATCCTAAAAAAAAAAAAACTAGCAACTCATGAAAAAGAGGGCAAAGTGATCCCTCGCCCCCAGGAAGTGGATGCTGCGTGTGTGTCTTCTCCCTGTCACCACCTGGACTTGCAGACTTGCTATGGATTCAGGCCACATCGCTTGCTGTCACTCACTGACATCATCTAAAGACATTTTCTAGATCATTAAATATGCTTTTCAAGCACAGTTGCTTTTAACCATCTGAACCATGATGCATTGCCCAATCTCTTGTGGCTGGACTTCAGATAGCTTCCACAGTTTACTTTTATGATGCTGTGTTGAGGGTCTTTGTCCAGTTGTCCACTGGCCCATTTAATAATCAGTGATTACCGTGTATTACAAATACTGTGCCTGGATCAGAGCCAGAAGTTAAGCATCTATGATTAATCACAACCCTTCCATAGATAATATTAATTCCTATTACTCAATCCACATTTTTGGTGGATACCAGTATGAAAGTTATCTGAATACAATCCCCACTATAATAAATCTGTGTAAGTTTGTAGTATTCAATGATTCAGTTCCTATGAGGTATGTATTGTTAGCATCTTCATTTAGGTGAGGAAGTGGAGCTTTGGAGAGTGGCAGTTTCTTGCTGGAGAATTCTCACTGTTAACAACAAAGTTCATACCCAACCCTAGTCCCCCCCACTTACCCTGGTGTGCACTACACTAGTAGAAAAGACCCACTTGGCCCTAAATGTGGGAAACAATTTAAAATGCACTGTCTTAGAGCAACTTCCTGATTGTTTCCTTAGGGTCAATGCTAAAAAGGGAAACACTGGATTAAAATATGACCGCTCTTTATCGAACACTTGTGCATCCTGTCTTTAAAGGAGGTAGAGGTGTTATTGCCCTCCTTCCCTTTCTCCCTCTCCCATTTCCATTCCTCCCTCCCTCCATCTCTTCCTCCCCATATTCCTTCCCCCTCCCTTCTTTCATCCCTCCTCCCTTCTACCTCTTTTCCCCTTTCTTTTTCTCTCTTTCTTTCTTCTTCTCTTTCTTTCTTTCTTTCTTTCTTTCTTTCTTTCTTTCTTTTTCTTTTTCTTTCTTTCTTTCTTTCTTTCCTTCTTTCTCTCTCTCTCTCTCTCTCTCTCTTTTTTTTTGTCCTAAGTCTCGGCCCTTGCTTTACTAGTGACAGTAAGAACAAACATGGCGGTGATTCTAACCAGGGTGTGGCCCTGCATGCTGCTCATGTTTACAGCTGCCTTTCAGTTGCGTTTATTTCTTCCTGATTCTACCTGATACAAGACGTCCAGGAGAAGAGGATCCGAGGAGAGACCTTGGCAGGAGTGAGTCTAGATCACAAAGGAACATACAGGTGGGATCACAAGAAGATGCCTGTTCGGGAGAAGTCGCCAAGGTTGGTTTCTTATTTCTGGTAGGATTTAGTACTCTGTCCCAACAATCACCTAGCACTGACTGGGAGGCTACTGTGATATTCTGTCCTCTTGTTACCATCCCTGTCTCAGGTCTCCACTCCCCAGATGATTGCTGCCTTGGTGCCCTGTTTCTAATGGTGTAATACGGAGTGATGCCCAAAGTCCCCCGATTCCAGCCGTCCTAGATGTATTGCTGACTTTAACCTGCTATGTGGTCTGGCCAGTCTTTTTCATTCTTTGTTGCTCACTTTTAAAACAGAGTCTAGACATGTTGAAGTGACCATGTGTAGAACAAAAGGAACCCAATATCTACCCTTTGTGATGTTCTTTCTGTATGTATGACAGAGTAAAGCAATGCTAACTAACTATAAGCTTTTATTCATTTCTCAAAATAGGCTTGTGGTAAGGGGATTCTACTCGCCTGGGATCTTCACTGCTGGCTGCCATTGCCCTCGCCGTTATGAGGGTGTTAACTTTAAGATAGGAAGGCATCAGGACTGTACAAGTCCTTTAAATGCAAATGTTCTCTCTGGCTCTTGGCAAGAGCAGCCAGAAGAAGCCAGAGAGCTTCGAATCTTGGAAGGGCAGAGCTCAGGTGCTGTCAGAAGACGGGGAAGGCGATGAGAAAAAAGACAGGCAGCCGGGTCATGTGATGGGTTTTAAAAAATATTTATTTATAGGAAAACTATAAAACTCCAGGTTTAATATAAACTCTGTTCTCGGTCAGCTTCTCACTGTGAGAGGCACAAGACTGAAACCGGTTGAGCAGTGGTGGCCTGGTGTTAGAATGCCTCCATTTTCTCCCTGAGAACTCTGCTGCACCAGGAAGAGTTGCACGCCCAAACACTCTTTTTCTATTGACCCCACCCAGCAAGCGTTTACAGCCTGTTGCCCCTAGTGTCCAGAGAAGGTCTTGAGTACTTGACTTAACTGCTCTCACACTTTGATATAAAATCAGGGGATTTAACAACACTCCCCCCGCCCCCTCTCCTGTTGTCTTCTCCGAATCTCTGGCATTGGCACAGTTGGACAGTGTTTTTTTCAAACCACAGCCTGTCACCATTTGCAGAAGAGTCTGGAAGTACCTAATCAAGAGGCAGACCTTGAGACACCCCCAGACTTACTGCAGCTCAGTACTTCTGGTTTTAAACAAGCTTCATGGGTCACCCACAGTACACTAAGTGGGAGTTACAGCTATCAGCAGTAAAACTCCGGGCCAGTGCAATGCTGGCCCGGTGTCTTAAGTAAAGAGAAACATGCCAGGCACAGTTCTTGGAAGAACAACAGGCTTCACCTGAGTGTAGTTGTGTCCAGATTCTAGCCCTGCCCATCCCAGGCCCTCCTGGCTGGGAGGCAGGCCAAGGGATGGTTACCCTCTCCCCTTTAGGGTTTACTTGTGGAGATCCCACCAAATGTCAGGGGCTAACATGTGACGGGGGGTGGGGGGGGGTTGGGGGGGGTGGGGGGGTGGGGGGGTGGGGGGGGTGGGGGGGTGGGGGGGTGTCTTAATCCCGGGTTTGGAACCATCTTCTTCCCCACTGGCAGGGTGGGGCTGGCGCGGGCCGGAGAGGAGCCCTTGTGGGTAGCTCCATTTCTGTCGTGGTAACTCACCAAATGTCAGTGGACCTGCGCCCCCTCCTCTCCCACCTGCATTGGCAGAAACTAGGAAAGTGGGTCAACCGGGAGACTCCAGTGAACAGCCCCTCCTGCCTTGGTTGCAAGCCCTCAGCGCAGCCCCAGGCTTCTGCTCTCACTGGCGGCGCCGGCTGCATCTCTGCCCTAGGGCGGGCCGGGCTGTCGCTGCGTCGGTGCTCTGTGTTCGCCACCGCCCTTGCCCCGGAGCCGCCGCGGGTCGTGAGCCGTTGGCCCTCCCGACACCCCCTCGGCGGGGCCCTTCCCTTTACTACAGCGCTAGTGACATTCAGCCGGTGAGGCTAGCGCAGCCCGGGAGGCTGGGGCGCCCGTGGCTGTCAGCTCCTCTCACCCGAGCACCTTCGGAGCAGCAGCCGCGAGCTCCACGCAGGTCCGGAGACCCCCGACGGGACGACCTTGGCGGGCGGATCCTCGCTTACCCCCCGCTCTCCGCCTGGTTCCTCTCGGTCCACGAGCTTCGGTCCACCTTGCTCACCCCAGCTCTGGCACCGGTCGAGGACGGAGGCGGCGAGCGCAACGGGGACCCTGCCTCCCTGCTCGTATATGGCAAAGTTTCTCGCGGCGCTCCTGGGCTGCACGCTGCCGAGCAAGGGCGCCTCTCCCATGCTGGAGGTAGGTAGAGGGTGTGTCCTGCAGGGGCGGCTGTGGGCGATGGCTAGCACCCCTGATCCGCCGCTAGGGTCCCCACCACTTGGCAAGTGAGCCTCACCTGGAGGACTTCTGGGGCCGGGAAGGGGGCTAAGAGGAAATGGAAGCCACAGAGCTTGAATTCCTGTCTCCCCAGACCTTGTTGCGTGATTTTTTTTTTTCTCGTTCCTAGTTGACAGGTGAACACGTTTGTCGAATCCGAGTTTTGCGAGTTATTCCTTGCCTAACATGCCAGGCACATTTGAAAATGAGCTGTTACCTGCCCATCCTTCCGCTGCCTACCTTGGCTATTCTAAATTATTAACGGAAATAATCTTTCAGCCCCAAAGGTTTCTACTGTCATGCTTGCTCTAACCACTCCCTTCCCCCAACCTCCAGCGAGGTGTAAACTCCGTATAAGTTAACTCATTTCTTCTGGTGTGAGGTGCACGGGGGAGGGGGGAAGGGGAGTGCTGTTAAATAGGATTAACCAAATGGCGCCTTCTGAAGGCAGGCACACCTAACTGCTCACATCTTTGCTAGCAGCTGGCTGGCTGGCTCATCCTTGGGGGAAATGGCGGCATCAGCGTTTTATATGAGACCCATATGGGCCACTCAGTAGGGACAGTTCTGTGGTGTATGACATCTCACAGTCTACAGTCAGAACAGAGTACCTATTATCTCTACCCCCCCCCCCACAGACTACCTGACTAGCCTTGTCACCCCTACTGTCTTACAACCTTCCTGGCAACCCCAGCTTTCCCTGAGCTGCCTTGGCCCTCACTGGGCAGTTTCCAGACTGGCAGAGAAATAGACTTGGGTTGTTATTGTTTTTTTTCTCTAAGTCAGGCGGTCAGTCCTTCAGCAAGGAACAGCCCTAAATTCTCACGGCCTTCCCCAGCTGCTTCTTGGTTCTCCTTTACCCTCGCTATCCTAGGTTTTCTTCTGAGGTCATGTGGAACTATTTCCTGTGATGTTACAGCTCAAACTGTCCAGGCCATAATATGCTATGGGATGACATGGATTTACTTATTTGTGAGCAGGGAGATTCCAGTGGGAAGTGGTAAGCAGGAACTTGGGAAAAGGAGAATAGAGTAGGGTGGTGGGGAGTTGGGGGAGAGGGGGAGGCAGGCAGAAATGCTTGTACAGGTAAAAGCTGAGACCTAAAGGCTGAAGAGCCCAGATAGGCAAAGTTTTCCGGCCTGCACGTGCGGCCTTAGCCACTTTCCTTGGCATCTGCATCTTCTCGAGGGCATATTAGGCAGCCACATGTTAGGAGGCCATTCTGGAGTCATCTGTGCTCTCTTACCTTTCCTCTTCCTTGGGGCTGGGACTTTTGTTATAAAACTCCCAAAGCCTCCATTAAGAGAGCTCAGTGTATGCGTGTTCCTGCCTATGAATGTCCTCTGGTCAACAGGTGCCTTACCTTGGTATTTCAGGTCTATGGCTTCCCACTTATTCTAGAGAGGAGCTGACTGCCCACCCCGCCAAAAAAAACTAGTCACACACATATTTAGATGGTTGCTAATTTTTAAACAAGAGCGGCTCTTTTGGCTTTGAGAAATTCCATGGGAAGAAACGTCCCTTGGTCCTTGGTCCGTCCTTGTATCTTTCTTTGTGTACTTCCCACCCATCTAGAGGCAGGGCTAAGGTTAGCCTCTCCTCTCACCGTCTCTCTACAGACGGTTGAGTTATAGTTGTTGGCTGATTCAACCAAAAATGTGTTTCAGGGAAATCAGGAAAAAAGGAGGTGGGCGTTGTTAAAATCAATTACCACTGGTTTTGTTTTGATGAGAATGTGGGCCAACGATGTAGTTTCATCTCACAGAGGCCAAGTAAGTTTGCGAGAGAGAGATTCTTCTGAACATGGAGTCCAGAACCTCTTATGTATTTGCAGTTGCTTGACAAAGGAGAGGTGGCAGGTTGTGGGAAAAAATTGTGGAGGCAAAAATCTACTGTGATTACAGAACAGCTTCAGTGTATGCACCACCTTCAGGGGCCGGGCGCAGAAGATGCATACACATGGCAAACGGAGTGTCCAAAAGGCCACTTTGTTACCTTCCGTGGTCCTAGTAAAATACAGAGATGTGTAAAACCAAACTAAGCAAATAAACCCAAATCTTTGGGACATTAAAAAAAGAACTATGAAAAATAATGAAGAGAGGTAAATTTACTTCGGGATCACAGAGTGACCCGAGCATCAGGCTAGTGTTTTGGAATATTTGTACCACACTCAGGCAAACTTATGGAAACAGATTTTTCTGTATATTGTTAACTAGAAAGGTAGCCTAGAAGCAGACATAAAGGTGTTTCCTGACCTAGGACTCTGTGTGTGTGTGTGTGTGTGTGTGTGTGTGTCTGTGTCTGTGTGTATGTCCCTGGTGTTCTATTAAGGCATATTGTGAGCATGTGTCCTATGTGTGGCCCAGTCTTGTTTTCATTATATGCTTTCATCCATTAGTGACAGAGCCCATGTTCTAAGACTTAGCAGAGAAGAGTGCATTCAGAGGCCACTGTTCTTCTGTCTTCTATGTGGCTCTCTGCCTACTACACGGGGTCACTGCATTCTTAGTTCCTGTCATTCTTGACTAATCCAATGGAGCATCTTTAAGGAGTCACCTATGTTGGGCGAACTCATCGGGCTCTATACAGAAGGAAAGGTCAATGCCTTCATGGGTGTGGTCTCAAGAATTGTCACATATCAGAGAGCATCTGCATGCGCTGGTCTTTGTCTCCATCAGAATTGCCGAGTACCAGTCTGGCTTGTTTTTCTGCTCTACAAACTGCACAGCAGCTATCCGTTATCATCACGTTGTTTTGAGGACATATTCTGCATGATCTCAGCTGTAGTCTTGTGACAGATGACATAATCAATCATAGTTTGCAGATGAGAAGATTGAGATCCTGAGAGAATATCAATAATCTTCCTAAGGTCATTGTCATAATGGTGAAGTAGGGTACTAATCACGTTTTCATTATCTTAAAGGTCACTTCCAACTATGGCTGTTTGGTTATTGGAAGTGGTTTATGTGATGGTTCATATCAACCATCAACTTGACAGGATCAAAAACCACTAAGGGCAGCTCTGGGCACACACATGAGAAATTTTCTAGACAGACTTAGTGGATTTTGGAAGATACATCTTAAATGGAGACAGAATGAGTCCACAGGCTGGGGCCCCATACTTAGTAAGAAGACTATAAGTTGAACAACAGCGTTACTTCCTGAGTGGGGCAATGGGACCAGCTGTCTCATGCTCCTGCTGCTAAAACTGTCTCAGAAGGATGGGTGTACCCTCAAATAAGCCCTCCCTAAAACTGCTTTTAGTGAGTGTTTAGTCACGGGGATGAGAAGAGTAAATGACGTGTGCTTTGACTTTTGTTTTCTTCCTTTATTCCCAGATAGTTTTCAAGAGGAAACGATTCTCTCAGTACCCTTACCATGTCCCTGTCAACAACTCTCAGAGATGTTCAAAGGCCAAGAGAACGTTGAGAAGTCATTTTGGGGAAGATTCAGATTTTCTTGTGGTGGACCTTTAGAGTCCACTTTGTAGAGTAGTTTTCTGTGTGGTGTCTTTCCCATTGGGGGTAAGTTTTTTATTGGCTTGTATTCACTGTACAAAATGATGACCTTCCTCATCCCCCCCCAATAATGCTATAAAATTAGTGGTATGTTTTATCATCAAGAAAAACAGGGCTCAGAGTGAATCTAGGAATTGCCCAATGTCACCCACCTCCTAGATCTAGTCTAGGAAAGAAATCCTGGGCTTTTTGTCACAGCAATTGACAAACACTTGCATTGACTTAAATGGTTTCTTGGCCTCTGATAGTTCTCTCATACCTTCTGTCTTTTGTATTACATGCTAAATTATGTTTCTAATAGCTTAACTCAATATGGTGATCATTTAATTTCACAGATTCCTTTGTGGTTCACAGCTCTATACTGACTCAGTGAGGCACATGGGCCTCCCCCATAGGATGATGCAATTTGCGGTTCTTGACTACTCTCCCCTTCACTGTGTTGTACTCTTGGTATGCTAGCAGTTTTAGTGTACTTTCGGTCCTGTCCCTGTCCTGACACCTTCATGCTATGCCAGCACCTGAGATTTTCTTCATCTAATATTCATTGTTGAAATTTCATCTGCCTCCAACACTCCACTCCAATAACACCTCTGGACATTGTCCCTGGACAATATTCAGCCTGTTACTACAGGTCTATTGAACAGTATGTGTATGTGTGTGAACAGTGTGAGTGTGTGTGTCTGTGTGTCTGTGTGTGTATGTGTGTGAACAGTGTGAGTGAGTGTGTGTGTGTGTGTGTGTTGTGTTTAGTCATGCCTTCAATGGGAATTACAGTGATTAATGCAGAGAACTGAGGGTTAAATGAATTAATTCTCATAAAGTACTTAAAATGGCGCTCCACACACACACTAATTTATTGATATTGTGATACGTCTCTTTAGTATCAGGAACGATGCGCTTTTCATTCCGCTGCACTTAGCAGAATGTTTTGCATATATTTTTGCATCAAATAAATCTCTGATAGATCAAATTGATCTTCAGACCCAGTTGGGTGATAATTTTTGTCCAGTGCAATATTTGTTCAAGTTCATATGAAATTCAGAGTTAATAGATCATTGTATACTTTTATCCAAACGATCAAGTAGTGGTGTCTTTCTATGTTCCCCTTCTCCCCAGAACCTGCATACTTTGGAGAACCCTTATTTCTATTCCCCTCTTACAGCCTCTGCCTTACCAGAGATCAGGCTCCAGGTCAAGACACCTGTAAGCAGGGAACTGCGGCTGAATAGCTCTCTAACTTCACTGCCTCAGTAAAACAAGGCTGGGATAGGAAGAATGGGGGATAGAATTGAGTGAATGGGGGTTGGGAGACTTGTGGGGGGGTAAGGAGTTATGTAGGGTGGTGTCAAGGGCACCACAAGAAGACCAAAAGAGTTAACTAACCTGGGCCCATTAGGGGTCACAGAGACTAAACCACCAACCAAAGAGCATGCAGGGGCTGGACCTAGGCCTCTTTTTGTAGCATATTCGAAACTTGGTCTTGTGGATCTGTCTTAGTCAGGGCTTTACTGCTGTGAACAGACACCATGACCAAGGCAAGTCTTGTAAGGACAACATTTAATTGAGGCTGGCTTACAGGTTCAGAGGTTCAGTCCATTATCATCAAGACAGAAACATGGCAGCTTCCAGGCAGGCATGGTGCAGAAGGAGCTGAGAGTTCTGCATCTTCATCTGAAGGCTTCTAGTAGAATATTGACTTCCAGGCCTCTAGGATGAGGGTCTTTAAATCCATGCCCACAGTGACACACCTGCTCCAACAAGCCCACATCTTCTAATAGCACCACTCCCTGGCCCAACCATATACAAACTATCACAGGGCCCCAAACAAATGGAGCAGAGGCTGTCTTTATGTTGCCTGCCATCAAATCCCCTTCCCCTAATTGGACTGTCTGTTTGGGAGTTCGTGGGAGAGAAGGTGCTTAGTCCTACTTTGAGTGGATGTCACAGGGTGGGTCAGTATCATAGGGAGCGTCTTCTTTTCTAGGAGAAGGGGGGTATTTGAGGGGAGAGACTTGTAAGGTTGTAATGGTGGACTGGGAGGAGACAGAGAGGGGACCGGAGATTAGAGTGTAAGGTTAATGAATGTATAAATTGATAAAAGGATAAAAATTTAAAAATGCTAGAGACGGAAAATTTTTCATTACAAGAATCAAGGTTGTACCTGGGAAGTACATGACTACCATCCCATTCAATTTCCATGTGTTTACCAGTTGATTCACTCACTCATTCATTCATCCATCCATTCATTCATTTAGCATCACTAAACACTATCCTTATTCCACACACCCCATGGGAGCCCTCCTGTGAGACATTCAGGCTGTTTTGACTGTAACTCAGAGTAAGAAAGATATTTTGCTTTGCACATTGTTTTTTTTTCTTTCTCCCCAACTATAACAGTGAAATTAAGCTGCAAGAACAATGCCCTTCTCACACCGCAGGGCACACTCTACCTGCCGTTCTTTCCTTTGTGTACCATTTCTTCCATCCCGTTAAAAGACAAATGCGTAAAGGCTGACTAAATTGATTTCATGGGTTGTAACTCATAATTTGAAGAGGATTTCTGTGTCGGATAATGGATAATAAGATTCTATTTTTACAAAACAATTTGGATTACCCCATTATCTCCACACAATACATATGCATTATTACACCATCAATAGGAGATTCTAATGTTCTATCATGGGAAGACAGTTATCAGGAGCAACAATATTCTCAAGGAAAAATCTTCCCAGGGTTTCAAATAACCAACTCACCAAGCTACCTCTGATATATCCTGCTTTCCACATTCCAAGCATTTGGGTAAAAGTTTTAGCATCTTACCGGTGCATGTTACACAGCATTTTCCCCCCAGTTTTAAACAGTGTGCCAGAATTTGCCTTCGTTTCTCTCCTGTCATGCACTCGTAGCAAGGGTATACTTTATGGATCTTTCCAGTTTTGTGTTTTTGTTCGTTCCACTCTTTCTTTAAGAAAGTTCTACTGCCAACCCTCCCAGCTCCTCCCTCTCATTTGCCTGTGAGATTAGTTTGTACATTGGAGTGGATCCTTAAACTCTTTTTGTTTGTTAAATGACTTCTGCACCATCTGATCCACGTGGTCATTCTACTGGGCTTCAAGCATGTGAAAACAAAAAAAAGAAGAAGAAGAAGAACCATTTGGTCAGGCTGTTTCTGAAGTAAATAACTCAGACAAGCCCGGCTGTAGCCCGAGATTGGACGTGGGTGACCAATCATAGGAGAGGAGTTTACTTTGAGAATGATAGCTCCCATTGTCACAGCTGGGCTTTCTATGAGGATCATTTGCATTCTAAGATAATGGATACTGGGTTTGTCCCATAAATTCACAATTTTTATTCGAGGACCAATTGAATTGTGACCACATCCGAGCCATCCCATATGCAGGGGCAGCCATGCTTATTACCTTTGTGTTAGCTGCTCCTAAACACTGCATGTGGTCTACATGTGCACATTTTATTTATAGGAATGTTGGGTCCCATTATGATTACATCTGTCTAATGGCTTCTTGCTGAGAAGCCGTTAGATGATTTTTCCCCCTTCTCTGTATTTTCATAAGGCTGGCGTTTCTTTCCTAGCTGTCAAATGGCCAGTGCTGGCGGCAGGTCCCGGGGAGCAGGGGCTGGAGCTTAACTCTCTGCTGCATCCTTTTGTTCAGCCCTGCGCACGTCAGAGTCTTCATGTACAGTTAGAGTTGTTTTACTTTACTCAGCTTTGATCACATGTAACAGGGCCGGTAGCGAGTGACATCATGTTAGGAAACTTCTACCTACACACAGTTGCCTTTGAAGGCAGCTGACCAGCAGAATGCCAACTTTAATTTTTTTTTTTTAATTTTGTGATGAATAAAGATCATGCTTCTCATATTTGGTTTTTTTTTTTTTTTTTTTTTTTTTTTTTTTTTTTTTTTTTTTTTTTGGTTTGTTTTTTTCTTTTTCTTTTCTCCTTTTCCTCTCTTTCTTTTTTAATGTAGGCTGGAACTCTTTCTCCAGATACCTGTAATTCACTAATGGTTCCTCTTAAGCCTCTACATTTTGAAACCAAAATGGAGGCTGAATTGTGCCCCTTGTGCCCACTTGAGACTCGGTTCATCTTTCCAAGTCCTTGCTGTCTAGTTCTGCTCAGTCTCTTTTCTCTGAGACTTTACAGGGGAGTCCTCTTTGTTCCTCTCTTCCTTTTCTTCCATGACAGTGGTTCTCCACCTGTGGGCCACAGCCCCTGTAGGGCTCATGTATCAGATATCCTGTGTATCAGATAAATATCTGCTGACCCTTGTGTTAACTGCTTTTAAACACAGTGCTATGATTCAAAACAGTAGTAAAATTACAGTTATAAAGTAGCAACAAAATAATTTTATGGCTGGGGGTCAGCACAGCAGGAGGAACTGTATTAAAGGTTGCAGCCTTAGGAAGGTTGAGAAGCACTAGTCTACAGATAACCTATCAATCAGTGATGGCTGAGAACCACTGTCTATGGATAACCTATTAGCGATGGCTGCTCATTCTCCCTTGGGTATGTAGCTTCAAGGTTCGTATACTCTTCACTCACTGACATGACAAACATTCAGAACCTGCCGTGACCAAGGAACAGTGGGTTTGTGGGTGATTTCACAGTGAGTCATGAATACTTAGCCCTGAACCCCTTGCCCCCATTTTCCCATCACTTCTCTGGTCTTCAGGTTTTTCTGGCTGGGTTCTGAGGCTGTCCACTGGGTACCTCACCCTGCCTTGTCCAGGTCACTCTGTTATTATTCTTTCCCTTTTCAGCATCCTTCCACATCAAGTATTCATTCTTGCTTTGGCTTATGGGACCTGCCACCCTCTGATCAATCTGTGTCATTCTTCCTCCCTCCCTTCCTGACTGAACCCTCTTCAGTGTTCAGGACTGCATCAAGAAGTCATTTTTTTTAGATCACACACAGCACAGGGCCTTGGAGCAGAAGGTTCCCTCACTCCTTAGCTAAGTTACTCTCCTTACACTCAGCGTTGCTTTGTCCCTCAGCTGTGTAAGCTGTAACCGTGACCTAGCCATGATCTTTGTCCCCTTCAGCTGTTATGAGGTGGAATTAAAATACCAGTTGGCACATGTAACAGTAACCAAAATTTTGACTATAATCCTTTACCTTGGCCTGAGTTATGAAGGCCTATCAATGACCTAAGTTACTGGCACCACCTTGGTTGTTCTAGAATGCAGGATATATGTCTTCTGAATCCTCCATGGTGCTGAACACAATAGAGGTGTTCAAATCAATGCTTGTTTAATTTTAAAAGCCTCCCATATGCTGGTTGAGCAGAATCTAGGAACCAATTTATTTCTGGATATATTGAATTTTATTTCATAGAAATGTGACAGCCATATTTAGTGACTTGCCCTTCAATCTATAAAACACATATTGCAGCTAACTTAGGCTTCTGATGTATAGATGATGATGATGATGTACTTTTGCTCACAACTGTGGCAGAAACAGAACTTGAAAAACGTGATTTTAAATCAGACTTAGGTGAAATTCAGACATATATTTTTGCAATATAATTAAATCCTGGATGCTTTTTATTTTTCATTTGCTTTGCAAACAAAAAACCCTCAAGTGGAGCAAAACTATGTGACCAAGTCAAGTCTTTATTCATCAGACACCTATTTTCCATGCTGTTGGTGAAGAATTCTGCTCAGAAGCCAGATTAGTTTACTCTAGAAATAATTTCCTCCAAAGAACACTCCTTTGGTGGCCTTCTTCTCTATTAACGACCTCAGCGGGACAGAGGCAGCAGTGATGCCTGCAAATTTGCTTTCACTGCCAGTATTTGAACTTGACTGGAAGTGAGGGTTATAGTGAGGCCCACCAGGCTGGTGTTACAGTCCTCCTGCTTAGAACTGCAAAGAACAGGCAGCAGGAATCCCAAGCTGTGGTCTCCAGGAGCAGCTTACCTGCTTACAGGCCACCTGCCGAAGGCGATGCCCTTCCCTCTGCCCACTTCCGTGACCTGGACATGAAAGTGTCAGCATTTGATTTGCCTCACTCACCAAAATGATGTAAGGCCCCAGCGTGGTAATAGACACTGAAGTCTGTTATGACTGGACAAGCACTATACAGAGGTGAATCGCTGTTTCTGATCCTGTAATGAAGATAGCAGACACCCAGGCTCCCAGGGGGGCATCCTGGGCATGCAAGGACTTGCTGCTGAAGGAACTGTTGGCAGTATGAATAGGAAAGAATAGCGATGCTTCTAATTGAGAGGCAGAGAGGGAAAGATGAAGCAGTTGGAGTTTACTGCTGAAGCCAGGACTTGTAAACCCAGCAGGTAGATGGCTAACTACTCATTGTATTTCTGATTCTGTGCCCCATTGTGGTCTAATGGTGCTTTCCCATAACAATTCTACTTGGTTTGGAATGATTTTAAATTCATCTACGATGATTTAGATCTTTTGGGAAGGCTGCAGGCATGACTGGGTCCTTGGTAGTCACTGAAGTTTAGATCTTGCCTTGGTCAGGATCTAAACTAATCTAGAAAAAGTGCTTGTTTTCTTTTTAAATTTTTAATGTTTGATACGTTACTTAGTCTATCCTACTCAGGGAAGCTCAGTGAAGGGCACAAAGAGGGTGAGGGATAATTTGTCTCATGGAGCTCACAGACAGGCAGGAGAGACTGGCTGTTCCAGAGTTCCGTTTTCCTTTTAGAAGTGGGTTCTTTGAATTCTGTGCAGAAATCTAAAGATTAGGATCCACTTATCAGAGAGAAGCAGTGCTTGTCTCTCTGTGTCTGGGCTGCTGCACTCTGTGGACAGTGTTTTCTAACACCACCTATTTACTTGAAAATCCCATGGCTTCGTTTGTCTGTACAGCTAGACAGAATTCCACTGTGTTACCAGCAAAGTGGAAAAGGACCACGTGGTCGTGGCAACCACTAATTTATAGCCTCGTCGGCCATGTAGCTTTTGCTGACCTGGGCTACATGGCTACATGGGCTGAATCGGTGACTTACATGACACAGCTTTCCCAGGGGACACCGTTAAGGGAAAGAACCTGATGTCCTCAGGGTGGATGGGGGGAGGCAGTAGCAGGGTGTAGCTGAGAAGGTAACTCTCTTTTCTACTCTGTTTCCTCAGTGGACTGCAGGAAGGCATTTTGTGAAATCTAACCATCCCGAGTTATTTCTACCCGGTGAACTTGTTCTCGATGTCCATTTAAGCCAAATTTTATGCACATCAAAATGTGTTGTCTAAGTCTACAAAATAGAAGAAAATCTTGGTGTCATCTCTTCATTCAATAAAGGATTCACAGCCATTACATGCAAAAAACTCAAAAAAAAAATTCAAACACTAAAGAAGAGATAGCCCAGTAAAGACAGGACGAAGCAGTTCTCAGGAGGAGTGCAGGTCCGATACATACATGAGAATGCTCAGCATTTTAGCTCTCGGGAAGATGTGGACAGAGGCACAGAGAGTTTATCTTATTCCCTCACTGAGGGAATAAAGGACAGTAAACATTGACTGAAGTTTTGTAGGACAGCAGAAACCTTGTACACCGTGGGTCAAATGGAGTTTAGTGTAAGCACTAAAAATAGATTTCCCCTATGATCCAGCTATATGATTCTGGATATATATCATAAGTATTCAAAGCTATCATACCATAGAGATAACCACAGCTCATTGTTTATTATGGTACCGTCCCCGAGGTATGGAGTCAGCCGATTCATGGATGAGGGGCTAAAGACACCATTATATAGAATATATACTACTCATATTTATTATACATAGTGTATATTCACATATATTCACCATATATATTCGTTTCATAGAATGTTGTTTAGCCACAAAGAAAAAAAAATCATGTTATTTATGGGAAAATGGGTAGAAGTAGCTGTCATTATGTTAAACAAAATAAACCAAATCTCAAAAGATAGCTGGCATTGTTTTTATGTATATTCTAGACCTCTAAAAAATTATTGAGAAAGAAGGATGATGATTTGCAAAATGTAAAGTGACTGGGGGAGGAGGGATGGGAGAAATTAATGAGAGATGGGTACATTAGTCAAAGATATATATATATATATATATATATATATATATATATACACACACACATATATTTATATATATACATACACACATATGAGAATGTCAATATAAAAGCTATTCTTCTATACAAATTGTGAATGCCAAAAAAAATTAAAGCTTTAAAACATATTGTCTATCTGTTAGGAAAAACTAGGATGGCAGGGAAATGCCAGACACACACAGAGCCACATCTGGTCAGGAAGATACACAGACAGATGGACACATGGGTATTGCTTCTGGAACAGCCAGGAGGACAACCCCATGTCATGACCAGCAGTTAAAGGAATCCAGAAACCACAGTGATTGTATTTCTCAGCTTTGCTCTCAGGCTTCATGTGTGTTTGCGTACATGAGACCACGCTCACGGAGGCTTCTCAGGGGTTAGCAAGCTGGTCTTGTTTTCCTTTTGAGCCACCTTTCACAGCCTCCTCCAGTGCAGGGAGTTCTAAGTATCTGCATAGCTGTGTGGGACCTCCATGGTTTCCCATCTCATTCTCAAATAGAATAGAACAGAAACTGGTTTCATTTTTTTTTTTTTTTTTTTACACGTATAAAGAAACAGGACATCTGATTTTACAGGCAGAAAGAAATGATTGGATCATTTCCAGCCAGGCCCTGGGGAAAGCCCTAAAATTATCCTCTGCCTTATGGACTGTCCAGATTGTTTGTACGTGTGGCTGGGGAGGGTGGGGGCAGGGAAGCGGGATTTGGGAAATAAAATGCTTTTGTGCCCAGATGCTGTGAATACATCAGAGGGCTGGGTGCATCCTCCCAGTGACTACTGTGGTTTTTTAGGAGCCTGTTGGCCTGGTGCCAGGTTTGAATGTCCAGGCAGCTGGGTGGACCCTCTGCTCCTTAATGCAGCCCCTCTTTCCCCGTACTGGGTGGACTTCTCTTATGTGCAAATGCTTCTGGAATAACTATAAGGGCTCCTCCTGCCCCTCCTTGAGTTGCATCTTTGATTTAAAATTGCTGTGGGTTAGGGTGACTAAGAAATAGGTTCTCACTTAGCAGAGCTGATGGGCAATAAATAATAATAATAGTTCTTTAGAGTTTATGAAAACACTTTACATTATTCTGTTAGAAACAGAAGAACTGTAGGGAGCTATTTTACCTTATTGCAGGTGGGAAAGAAACCCAACAACAGGATACAGAGAACAGGAAAGTATTAGTTACTTGAAAAAGCAACAACAACAACAACAACAACTACTACTACTACTACTAATAATAATAATAACAATAATAATAAAAAGATACTTGGATCTAAGGTTGGCCAGCCAGTTTTTCAGACTATAAAAGTAATTTCCTACCTAAAACATGTCTCCTCTTTAAGAAGGATTTCTCTTTAAAGTGGCTGCTGGGTGTATTTGTATATGTGGTGGGGGTGGGGAACAGCGATGCTAGGAAACAGGGATTTATTGTCCAAAGGCTGTAAAGGTGCAGATATAAAGGTTGAAGAAGCTTGGAGATCCAATGAGGACTAACTACAGTTAACAATAATGCATTCCGTCTAGCATCTTTGCTGAGAGGATATATTTTAGGTGCTCTCCACATATCCACAAAGGCAGTGCAGTGATGGACAATAATACACACGTTAATTTTCACCATATGTATCATGACGTTAGGTTAGAAACCTTGCACATAAAGGCTAGGGTCAAACTATAAGAACACCTCAACAGAAATAACCTGGACATGGTATTCTTTGAAAGAGTGTGGACCAGCATGGCTGTTGAAACCCCGCTCCAGTGAGGGGTGTGCCTGGGTGATAGAAAACATCTATTATTTAAAGTAAGACATTCTTAAGGGCCTTCCCATTTCTGGACGTGCAGATAAATGAGGTAACAGATGACAGCCTTCTGACAATATGATGCCAAAGTCTTTCCAAGGCTTTGTGCCAAGCCATTAGCATAAATTCTGTGCACCTTCCCACCACTGCTTCTCCTCTCTGACTGACCCAAGCTGTGGACTGTGCAGATTAGCAATATCTTCTTTTGAGAAAGTATTTCTAAGGTACATCTGACTGAGTGAGTCACCAGGGTCTTACGTTGGTTGTGTGGTTTCCCATCTTGCAGAAAAGAACAATTAAAACAGTTTATATCTCAGTGCTTCATAGATGTTGATGCACGTTGGCCAAATCCTCTTAAAAGCCTTTGAAAGATTTGAAACTCCATTCGAAGGAGTTTGAGGCTGTGGTTCAAAGAGGGGGGCAGACATCCTGGCATGACCATGTGGGACGTGCCAGAGCTGGGGCTTCGGCTCCAGGTCTCCCACTCTTGTTTCTTAGGCAGCTGTGATGCTCTCAGGGAGACCGTCAAGGCCAGAGTGTCATTCATCCCGAAGGTGGTGTCAGCATCCAGGGAAAGGGTGGTTTCCTACTACTGTCTGGAACTACCCTTCACTGATCACCCTCTGGAGTTCAAATCTCGACTCTGTTACTTGTGTGTTGTTCATGTGACCGTGGGCACATGACTTAATGTTGTGACTCTCTAAGTATTCTTATTTAAAGTGTAGATTATGGGATTGGATAGAAAAATGTGATACAGTGTTAAGTACGATGTATTGTACAGTTAACATTAGATGTTCTCTATCTATTTTGAAGGTGGTCTTGATTTCTATGTTGGGCTGGGTCCCTCAAATGTCCTAATTAATTTTGATTACATTATTTTTTGTATTGTGTGTATGTTGGGGGTTGCGTGTGCCACCCTGTGCACTTGGAGGTCAAGGGACTATGTGGGGCCAGTTCTCTCCTGACACCGTACAGTGTCAGGGAATCAAATCCCGGACTTCAGGCTCGTGATGAGCTGAGCACCTTGGATATCCTACTAACATTTAATTTTAATTTTTCACAAATGTTAAATTGTGTGCATGTGCCTGCGTGCATGCATGTGTGCCCGTGTGTGTTGAATGGAAATACATGCTTTGTGACTGGGCTGCATGGAAACCAATATTATTTCACAGTGTCTGCAGCAGCAGGCTGGGTCAGTGCCTTATTTCCTGATATATAAGCCCTGTTGCTTTTCTTCTTGAAGACTTGAGTCTATCATCGTCAATATACTTGTCAGTGCCGGAAGGAATTCAAAGGGAGCAAGGCTAGTTCCCTGCCTCGATTTTACTAAGCAGGCTTGACTTCTATGCACAGAAGCCAGGGACTCATCCTGAGCTGAGATTTGGCACAAAACCACCATGCCTATTTTAGTTAAAGATTTCTTGAACCCAGTCTTTTGTTTGTTTGTTTTCCTAACATGATTCCAGGTGCAGCAACATTACTTAGAATGTTTTTCAAATGTAGTTAATTTAGAAAAAAAAAATCTCTCCTTTAAATTGGCACCATACACAGGTAGGATATATTGTCTTGTGTACTAGACTGCCTCCCAAGACAAACGTAAGCATCCAAAATAGCAGAAAGTTTGGCTATACTTGAGCTTGCATCCAGTTGTACAACCTTTTACAAACCAAGGCAGGTTATTGGATTTGCCAATTTTGCTTTTCTGTGCCTCAAAAAATCCCATTCCTTATGACAATATGACAATACCTTGCTCAGCCTTTGTGCAGATGAAGCAAGAGGGGACATGAGAGGGAAGTAAGCGGCACTGGCAATGTTTCTGTCCATAGTGATGACATGCTCCTGTTCTTCCTAGAGATCTAAATTGGCCAGTTCTTTTGAAACCCTGGTCCACTGTTTCCTCTTTTACCCCAGAGCACTGTCTGTAGTGTGGTGTGATTCCACATGTATAGTCCATCAAAGGGTTAATAAGGTTGTGCTTCAGTCTTTCTGGCTGGCTGGTGCTCTAAAAAAATCATTATAGTGTGTGTGTGTGTGTGTGTGTGTGTGTGTGTGTGCACATGTGCCATGTCCAAAGCAACTAATTAGAGAGAGGGAATATAGAAAATCAATGTTTACTAACATTGACATTTCATCTAACTTAAGCAATTGATTTGCTTGCATTCTTTGTGGAATCCTGTGGAGGTCTAGGATTATTTCAGATGAGTGCTTCACAAGGTTCTAATGGGTCCTTGGCATCAGGCGGGGGATATTATTTAAACATTAAATCTGTAGGCAGAATTCGGAAGGGATTCAGCACAGTACGTGGACCCACTGAATGAGCATCTTGGACTCATGGCATCACTAAAAAGCTTCAGGCAAAGGTCACTGTGGAGAAGCTATCTTGCTTCACAACAGAGGGAGAGAGACTGCTAATTTCTCTTCCCAGTTCTTGGCCTTTATCTGTCCTGTACTTCGGGAAGTGAACTTTCATACTGGGCATCAACAGTCCTCCTTTGCTTCAGAATCTGTCTGTCTGTCATGCTGTGCAACTATCAAAAACCAGTGGGAGCAGAAACTATGAGGAAAAGACATTTGCTACCTTACATTTACTAGTTGTGTCTCTTTGCCCTATCGTTGTCCTTCCAGCTAAGGTCACAGTCCCGTGACATAAGTCTCTCCACAAGCCTCTCTGTCTCTAGCTGCTGATTTTTTTTTCTTCTTTGGCACATTAGGGGTTTCAATCTGGTGCATTTTCCAAGATATTGCACCGTGTCTGGCAACTTACCTGTGCCCTTCCTACATCTTTGTAAATCATCAAGGTTTTACTGCACTTTCCTTAAAGTTGACCTGAATATGCCAGGTACTTTGATCAGAAATTTAAATGATACAGGAGCAAAAGCAACCCTTTTTCTTCCTTGTCTTTCCCTGTAGTTGAGTCTGGCTTTGAACTCACTATATTGCCTAAGCTGGCCCCAAGCTTGTGGTTATCTTGCCTTGGCATCTTGAGTGTTTATGAGGTAGCAACTTAGTGAAAGATAAAAATGATCTCTTGAATTTTTGGCTCATGGTAACTTCTTCCAATTCATGAACGTGCTGTTTGCCTCTTATGTGAATGAACTCACATGATTCTGACTTAAGCACTTCTCAAAGCAAGCTTTCCTCACACCTGCCTCACCTGATGCAAGGGTGAAGGGTCTTTCTTCATCCACCCTTGTAAGAGCACTAACTCCATGCAGGACTCTGTTCCCATAAGCAAATCATCCCCCAAAGCTCCACCCCCTAAACCTGCCATATTCTGGGTAAGAAAGTAGGGTTAGTGATTTAAGGCTCATTCAAACATTCAGACTACAGCAACTAGTCTGGTGCAAGGCTGGGTCTTTGCCTTTTGTGACTCTAATCTAGTGCTTTTGTTGTTGTTTGTCTGTTTGTTTTAATGTCCCAAACCATGAGCAATGGTTAAGTTTAGTTTTCATTAGGAAAATATGTGGGTTTGGGCTTTTACTGATAGAGTTCCCTAAAGATAGATGCTTGAGGGTGGTGGGTGGGTTTTCATTTGTTTTTTTTTTTTTTTTTAAAGAAATTAACCAGAAGTGATAAATTTCATTTCAGGGTAAATCACCTTTTACATTCAATTACAAAGCAGAGCAGTGTCTACTGATGTCACCATTGCTCAGCCCCTGAATGTGTGGCACTATTTTTGGTTTTCAGGGAACCAGTCTGTCTTCTGTGCCACACCGGGAAGGGTCATTTGAGCATCAGGGTACTCCCCTGAGGACTGAAGTATCTGTGACAGTGAGATTGCCAGTCTCCCCTTACGATAATGACTACCTAATGCAGAGGATATTGGATGGAGATCATATCCAGTCTGAAAATGATAAAATTTCTGCGTGTGTCAGTGGCTAGGAGGCCCTGTCGGGTACCTCTATCCATCACACTGCAAGCCTTGGTGTCAAGGACAAAAACTTACATCCTGTCATAGTTCCTTTTATCCCTGTGCATGCATGCAGGACAGAGAAAATGGTGATTATAAGGAAAATGGCTGACAAGGAAATGAAGCCCCAATAGGCATTGGTGTTATCGATCAAGAATAGGTTTTTGGTGTGGTAAATCAAAGGGGAGAGATTGCTGCTTTGGCTGTTAGTTGATAATCTAGACAGCTTATGTTCTGGGAATATTACTTTCTATGTAGAGAGAAAAAGAATGCTTTTTTATTCAGGCACATTTTATGTGCATACACATACCAGTTAAGATTATCAATTCAAAGTCATCTTGTTTTTACTTGAAGGAATTTAAACATTTATTTATTTTTATGTGTACATGTGTGTGTTACATGTATGTGGACATACTTGTGTCATAGCTCATGTGTGAAGGTTAGAGAACAATTTTCTCGATTTGGTTTTCTCCTTCTCCCTTGTGGGGTTTGGTAATTGGAGTCAAGCAGTCCCAGCGATGGCAGCAAGTGCCTTTACCTGGAGAGTCACCTCACTGGCCCCAATATGTTCTAAGAAAACAATAATGTGAAACCATTAGATAAAGCAACATCATGTGGTGGCTTAAATCCACGTGCTATGAAACATCCCTTTTCTCATACATAAAACTTTAAATGACAATACACTGCGGATTTGGCATCCTGATACTGTTTGTATTAGCTACCCATGCTGACCGTCTTCAAAGAGTTATACTGTACGACAATTTCTGCTCTCTTTTTGCCTTTCCGGGTAATGAAGACCATTACTGCACCATGGATATATTTCAGAATTTGAAATTAACTGATCTGCCACTGCGCACTGCAAATGCAGTCTGTTCTCTTTCAGTCAACGCAAATGGTTCCTTGTCTTTTTCCGAATCAAGACTGGCTTGCTTATCTTTTGAATTGTAAAGCTTCCCGAGAACTGTGTCTGCTTAAAGGTTTACTCAGATGTAAAAGGCACCTTGTGATCACTGACTAGAAAGTCCCGAGACCGTCCTCTAGGGGGCGTGCTCGGTGCTTCTTTGTTACTCTCTAGGTGTAAAAATCTGATGGGTGGTGGGAAGCAGCCAGACTGGGCCATATCCGTGAGTAATTAGTCACGTGTACCTTGGTCTGACTCTTTTATTTACTTATTTTTTAAATTTGTAAGGATCAGGAGACTCCCACTTGCAAGATTGCTGAGCCGCCTGCCCTAGCATTGTCTAGTATGAAGCTGCTTTTCTCAAGTCTCCACATGCTTTGTTGTTTACTTTTGAGACTGTACTTTGGTTACATTTCCCCTTCCCTTCCTTCAAACCCTCCCACAGAGCCCTCACCACCCTCAAATTCATGGCCCCCTTTCCCATTAATTACTATTATGTGCACATATGTATATGCCTAGACATATGTGTTCCTACATATAATCTGCTGAGTTTCTACAATGCTACTTCTGTGTGTGATTTCAGGCCTGGCCATTTCAGTCAGCTTCTCGATGGCTCTAAATCTACTATTCTCCTTCCATGACGCGGGAGATAGGGGTCTACTAACACATCAAGATGTTCAGGGCTAGAGAGGTAGAACTGTGTCCATTGGTTATCACCATTGCAGCCCCGCCCCTGGACATGTTCCCACATAATAGAGGTTTTAATGTATAGATGAATAAATGCACAGAGGCCCACCTTTCCCTAGCCAGCAGGCTTTCTCCTTCCATCTTCTCCTCCACACCAAGAAGGAACTCAGTTTTTCTACTGCATGCATATGGTTAAAGACAAAATATCTTTTACCCTCTCTCCCTTTGAAGATTTTAATATTAACCTCATTCCATTTGTTCTTAAACATCATTGGTGGATAGGGAGGGATGTTAGCATGACTGATAGGATTTGTCCTTCTTTGGGAAAAAATGACCATGATACAAATATAAATAAACACCGTTAGATAATACTTAGCACTGTTTGAAATGATATAACTGTTTCTAGCTGACTTTTTAAGTTGGGGGAGTAGGAACTATACCCATTGTGATTTATCTGTATCATCTGACTGAAAAGCCCAGACATGTGACGTTTAATTTCTTATGCTTCTCCCTTTCCTGTAACTTTTTTCTATTTATATCTCTTGAGTCATTTTCTGTACAAATTTTTAATCTATTGGTTCAACTATTTGGATTTAAAAAAAAAAAAGCAATTTCCTTCTCAAAGCAAACTGCTTCTGCTGTGTTACAGGATACTCGTCTTCTTAGAAAGTACTAAAGAAAATGAAAATGAAAAAGTTCCTTTATTATCACAAACAAAAAATTAATCCGGCATATTAAAGCAGTCTATAAAATTTTGCTTCAAAAATCTTATGAACCATTGGTCTGCCTCCAGGGCTATTGTGTCTGTTCATGGTGCTGAAAGCATGCTGTTCTTTTAGAAATGGCCACTAAATAAAGGCAGCTTGAAGACATTTTTAGTGTGGCCCCATTTTTACTGAAGGGTGATAGGTGCTAAATCTATCTGCTTTCCTTGGTGAAGATGTTTGGTCCCAGTCCATGGGGCTTCTTTTATTCATCGACCAACTTATCTCCAAGCTTGGAGTAATACACAGAAGTTAGGACTTCAGAAAAAAGCCACGGTGTCATAACTCTTTAAAAATCTGTTGGGCAAAAGAAATTCGTATTTCTTGCTTCATTGGTTACACTGATAAAATTCATCAATCTGTAACAACATTATTTGGGGAGATATAACTCGAGTTTGAAACCAATTAGAATACCTTGAAAGGCATTTGCAAGACCCAACTGACTTTGGGGCACGTCACAAATATGAACTATTACCACATTATCTTAGAAACAGCCATTTAAATGCAGTATCTATTTGGGAGTGGTACAGAATTCAGGCAAGTAATAAAACCACTAGGTAATAACTCTGAGAAAAATACAAGCTACCCTCCCAACATTATGCTCAGCAGAATCATCTCTGGTCTAGTTTATTTTCATTTAGGATATTTTTAGATACCCGCTGGCATGTTCTTGCAAACTGATAATTTTTATTTTTTGTACCATGTTCTGGTTTGATTGTCTTTTGGAAACATTGGAACGAATACACACACACACACACACACACACACACACACACACACACACAAACTCACACACACAAACTCACACACATATGCACACAAGATTATTTGAATTTCACTTATCACAGAAAAAAGACTTTGAAAGATGCAGATGTTATATCTTGCAAATGGGGTCTGCAGGAGAGTCTACTTAACTTAA
Organism: Micromys minutus; assembly: GCF_963924665.1. NCBI lineage: Eukaryota > Metazoa > Chordata > Mammalia > Rodentia > Muridae > Micromys > Micromys minutus. Next base: position 30,694,425 of record NC_137980.1, read on the forward strand.
AGCCATATATATATATATATAATCATATAAGTATAGAGTATTTGCTCACAGCTCTGTTAAGGAAAGTTAATTTGTCATGACACTCCTGGATTGTCTTTTTAAAAGTCTTATAAATTAGTTCTCGCAAAAATATAAAAATATTTAAGCAGCCTTTCTGGGGGAATGATGGTCATGTTATAAGTTGCTATGAAGTCCCTTGATATATTTGACACAGATGAGCACGTGTAGAAGTTTTACCACAATGAAGACGGTGAGTGCAGGCAGCACTCTTCAGTCCCTTGACCTGTCTTATGGTGTCATTCCGTCTGTCATCTCTTCCGTGGGACTCATGGACATTCTTCTCCATTACTGGGGGTTACTTCCTATTTGCTATTTGGGATTCTATACCGTAGACCGATTCATTTTTATCCAATCTTCCTGTCTCCTTTATCTTAGGGTGTACTCACGTTGAGGCACACACCAGGCTTTATTTTGCTGAGATCCTTGTGTGGTATGGCAGAGTCGGTATGTTCATTCATCTATGGTTGGGCTTTGGATTATGTACAGGTTTTGAGACTTTAAGTACAGTTGCTATAAATATTCATGTGCAAATGCATATATGTATATATATATGTATATATATATTTCCAGTTCTCTTGGATTAGTTCTGGGAATGGAATAATTGGTCCATGTGGTATATAGGCCTGTGCTTGAAGAAATTGGTAAACAGCTTTTCAGAGTGGCTGATCGATTTTACAGTCTCTTCACTAAGGTATGAGTACCCTGGTTTCTTAATATCTGCATTATCGAGGACGTTCTTCACCTGTGGAGATAAGGTCCCACCACGCTACCCAAGCTAGTCTCATACTTCCTGACTTAACTCTAGCTCAGCTGTTGAGCGTCCTGTGGCAGACTGACCTGACATCCACAATGTCCTTTTCAAACTATTTGCCAGTTTCTTTCTCCCCTTTGCTCAGTTTTGAGAGGTTTTATGTATTCTGAAATTCAAGTATTTGCCTCAGGTGAATGATTTGAAACTCTTCTGTTCCTGCCCATAGTTTGTCTTATCAACAGACTTTGATAAGTAGAATTTAAATTTTGATGATGTTTATTGTTTTTGTTTTTCCCTGGGCCATGACATTTGGTTTTAAAGCTAATAGATTCTTATTTATTGTAGATATTCTCTAACTTTACATTTGTCATTTAGGTCAATGATCTACTTAGAGTTGTGTATAAGGTGTGGACCAATGTCCCCTTTACTATTAATTAAATGCTAATGCCCAAGGCGGTTTGTTGAAAAGATGGCCCGTTCTCTACCAAATCTTCTTTCTCTGATTCAACATTTTGCTGCCAATGAAGTTTCTGAGCTTAGACTTGCTCTCTGAATGATCTACTGAAAACGTGACATTCAGGACAAATCAGGTTTTAGGTCTACAGAGCTCTCATTCTGTAATGCTTCTCTTGGTTGGTGTTTGTTTCATAGACTTTAGCATCTTTGTTCTTCCCTGGCTTCCTGGTTTGCCTTCTACACTCAGAGAATGGCCCAAGTTCTCTCTTTCCATGTCTTGGCCTGGAAACTCCAGAGGGCAAACTGGTACCTTACAGTCTCTCATTGTTCAGGGTTTGCCTGTAACCCAAAAGCCTGCTATCCAATTGTTACAAAATTGCTTCACATATTTTGTGTGATCTTTTTTTACAGTTTCAGCAAGTAGGCTAAATTGGGTTTCTGCTACTGCAAACACTCTAATTATAATTGGAGAATAATTATATATTACACTATGTGCTAAATACGAGTACAGCTGTAGAAATTAAGAAGCCACTTCTCAAGTGACAGTAGAGAGATACATAGAAGATGGGAATGACTGAGATTTGAATGTTAAGCAGCATTGGGGTAAAAACAGGATGACAATATTTCTATAATAGGAGAGAGATCTCCTGTCCACAGAGACACGAATGGAAAAGACCTTTGTTGCTAAATATTATAAGGAACCTGTCTACAAAATTAACCTAGGTTATAATTACACATAAATATTCTACATTTGCTTAATCACATCTATTATATTAAAACATTTAAAAGACGGAGTAAAATATAGGAATAAATGGAAATATATTTTTAATAATACCAGATTAAAAAAAATAAACTTTATCTTCTGTGCATTGGTATGCTGTCTGCATGTGTATCTGTGTGAGGGTGTTGGAGTCCCTGGAACTGGAGTTACACATGGGTACTGGAGATTAAACCCAGGTCCTCTGGAAGAGCAACCAGTGCTCTAACCATTGAGATTTCTCCCTAGCTCCTGGAGATACACACAAAAATTAAATACTTTTTGTCATTGATTTTTTAAAGACTTTATTTTACAAAACAAAGATAAATGTACAGATTTTAAACATATTTTGCTTAAAATTATACATTTTTGTCAGTACTGTTTTTTCACATATTAAAATAATTTTTACATAAAACTATGTGAATATACTTTTTAGTCAGTACTTGATTTTTTCAAGGGCTTGACAGTATGCATTGAAAACCTAATAGTTACAATGAGCATAAAGTACATGCAAAACAAAACGCAATATGGAAATTGTCAAAGTCTTCTTGTTTTGTAAATATATATATTTTTTGTTTTCTTTATTTCCTGGACTTCATACAGTCTGTGATTTGTTTCTGGGGGAGTGCAAGCCTCTGGGGTTAGCATCCCAATATCAGTGACTGCATATTATGTCTGTTCTTTTGTGACTGGGTTATCTCACTCAGGATGATATTCTCTAGATGCAGCCATTTTCTTAAGAATTTGGTTAAGTCATTGTTTCTGGTGGCTGAGTAGTATTCCATTGTGTAAATGTACCACAATTTTTGTATCCATTCATCTTCTGAAAGACATCTGGGTTCTTTCCAGCTTCTGGCTATTATAAATAGAGCTGCTATGAACATTGTGGTGCATATATCTTTGTTGTGTATTAAAGTGTCTTTGGGGTATATGCCCAGAAGTGGAATAGCTGGGTCTTCAGGTAGTACTATATCCAATTTTCTGAGGTATCGCCAGACTGATTTCCAGAGTGGTTGTATTAGTTTGCAACCCCACCAACAGTGGAGAAGTGTTCCTCTTTCTCCGCAGCCTTGCCAGCATCTGCTGTCATCTGATTTTTGGATCTTGGCCAATCTGACTGGTGTGAGGTGGAATCTCAGGGTTGTTTTGATTTGCATTTCCCTGATGGCTAAGGATGTCGAGCACTTTCTCAGATGTTTCTCGGCCATTCGGTGTTCCTCAACTGAGAACATTTTGTTTAGCTCTGTACCCCATTTTTTAATAGGGTTATTTGATTCTCTGGTGTCTAGCTTTTTGAGTTCCTTGTATACCTTGGATATTAGGCCTCTATCTGATGTGATGTTGGTAAAGATCTTTTCCCATTCTGTTGGTTGCCATTTTGTTTTCTTGACAATGTCCTTAGCCTTACAGAAACTTTGCAATCTCATTAAGTCCCATTTGTTAATCTTTGACCTTAGAGCTTGAGCCATTGGTGTTTTGTTCAGGAAATTTTCTCCTGTGCCTATGTGTTCTAAGGTTTTCCCTACTTCCTCATCTAATAGTTTCAGTGTATCTGGTTTAATGTGGAGATCTTTGATCCACTTACCCTTGAGCTTTGTACAAGGAGATAAGAAAGGGTCTATTTTCATTCTTTTGCATGCTGAGTGCCAGTTGGACCAGCACCATTTGTTGAATAGGCTGTCCTTTTTCCATTGAATGTTTACTGCTCCTTTGTCAAAAATCAGGTGACCATATACATGAGGGCTCATTTCTGGATCTTCTATTCTATTCCATTGATCCACATGCCTATTTCTGTACCAGTACCATGCAGTTTTCAGCACAATTGCCTTGTAATATAGCTTGAGGTCAGGGATAGTGATTCCCGCAGATGTTTTCTTGTTGTTGAGGATGGATTTAGCTATTCTAGTTCTTTTGTTATTCCATATGAAATTGCACATTGATCTTTCCAGTTCCATGAAGAACTGGGTTGGAATTTTGATGGGGATTGCGTTAAATCTGTAGATTGCTTTTGGTAGGATGGCCATTTTTAAGATGTTGATCTTTCCAATCCATGAGCATGGGAGATCTTTCCATTTTCTGAGATCCTCCTCAATTTCTTTCTTTAGAGGTTTGAAGTTCTTGTCCTACAGGTCCTTCACTTGCTTAGTTAGAGTCACACCACAGTATTTCATAGTTTTTGTGACGATTGTGAAGGGTACCTTTTCCCTAATTTCTTTCTCCACATGTTTGTCCTTTGAGTATAGGAAGGCTACTGATTTGTTCGAGTTAATTTTGTATCCAGCCACTTTGCTGAACTTGTTTATCAGCTGTAGGAGTTCTCTGGTGGAATTTTTGGGGTCACTCAAGTACACTATCATATCATCGGCAAAGAGTGATGTTTTTATCTCTTCCTTTCCGATTTGTATCCCCTTGATCTCCTTTTGCTGTCTAATTGCTCCAGCCAGGACTTCCAGTACTATGTTGAATAGGTAGGGCGAGAGTGGGCAACCTTGTCGAGTTCCTGATTTTAGTGGGATTGCTTCAAGTTTCTCGCCATTAAGTTTGATGTTGGCTGTTGGTTTGCTGTATATTGCTTTTATTATGTTTAGGTATGGACCTTGGATTCTTGTTCTTTCCAGGACTTTTAACATGAAGGGGTGTTGGATTTTGTCAAATGCTTTCTCTGCATCTAGTGAGATGACCATCTGATTTTGATCTTTGAGTTTTTTTATATGGTGGATTACATTGATGGATTTCCTTATATTAAACCATCCCTGCATCCCAGGGATGAAGCCTACTTGGTCATGATGAATGATCGTTTTAATGTGTTCTTGGATTCGGTTTGCAAGGATTTTGTTGAGTATTTTTGCATCAATGTTCATAAGTGAGATTGGTCTGAAGTTCTCTTTCCTTGTAGGGTCTTTGTGTGGTTTAGGTACGAGGGTTAATGTAGCCTCAAAAAATGAGTTAGGTAGTATTCCATCTGATTCTATCTTTTGGAATAGTTTAGAGAGTATTGGTGTTATATCCCCAATAAATGTCTGATAGAATTCTGCACTGAACTCGTCTGGACCTGGGCTTTTTTTGGTTGGGAGACATTTGATGACTTCTTCTATTTCTTTAGGTATTATAGGGTTATTTAGATGGTTTACTTGGTCCTGGTTTAACTTTGGGATCTTGTATCTGTCTAGGGATTCATCCATTTCCTCCAGATTTTCCAATTTTGTGGAGTATAAGTTTTTGTAGTAGGATCTAATGATTTCTTGAATTTCCTCAGTTTCAGTTGTTATATCCCCACTTTCCTTTCTGATGTTGTTAATTTGTATACTCTCTCTTTGCCCTCTAGTTAGTCTTGCTAGGGGTTTATCAATCTTGTTGATTTTCTCAAAGAACCAACTTTTGGTTTTGTTGATTTTTTCAATGGTTCTTTTTGATTCTATTTGGTCTATTTCTGCCCTAATTTTGATTATTTCTTGCCGTCTACTCTTTTTGGGTATATCTGCTTCCTTCTGTTCTAGGGCTTTTAGCTGTGCTGTCAGGTTGCTGATGTGAGCTCTCTCCAGTTTCTTTTTGGAAGCACTTAGGGCTATGAGTTTTCCTTTCAGTACTGCTTTCATTGCATCCCATAGGTTTGGGTATGTTGTGTTTTCATTTTCGTTGAATTCTAGAAAATCCTTAATTCCTTTTTTATTTCTTCTTTGACCCCGCTATTGTTTAACAGAGCGTTGTTTAGTTTCCATGTGTATGTGGGCTTTTTGTTGTCTTTGTTGTTGTTAAAGACCAGCCGTAGACCATGGTGATCTGAGAGGATTCATGGGAGTATTTCAATCTTCTTATATCGATTGAGGCTCACTCTGTGTCCAATTATGTGGTCAATTTTCGAGAAGGTGCCATGGGGTGGTGAGAAGAAGGTGTATTCTTTTACTTTAGGATAATATGTTCTGTATATATCTATTAATTCTAGTTGGTTCAAAGTCTCTGCTAGTTTTGCAGTGTCCTTGTTCAGTTTCTGTTTCCATGATCTGTCCATTGGTGAGAGTGGGGTATTAAAGTCTCCCACTATTATTGTGTGGGGTGAAATGTATTTTTTGAGCTTTAGTAGGATTTCTTTTATGAATGTGGGTGCTTTTTTATTTGGAGCATATATGTTAAGGATTGAGAGTTTCTCCTGACAGATTTCCCCGGGAATGAGTAAAAAGTGTTCTTCCTTATCTTTTTTGATAACTTTTGGTTGGAAATTTACTTTATTCGATATTAGAATAGCCACTCCAGCTTGCTTCTTGGAGCTGTTTTCTTGGAAGTTTTTTTCCCACCCTTTAACTCTGAGATAGTGTCTGTCTTTGTCTCTGAGATGAGTTTCCTGTATGCAGCAAAAGGCTGGATTTTGTTTATGTATCCAGTCTGATAGCCTATGTCTCTTTATTGGGGAGTTGAGTCCATTTATGTTAATAGATATCAAGGAATAGTTGTTTCTGTTTCCTGCCATTATTGCTTTTGTGGGTTGAGTTGTGTCTGTGTCTTTTTCTTCTTTTAGTTTTCTTGTTTAGGAGTTTTCTTGTTTTTACTAGGCTGTATTTTCCCTCATTGTATTGGGTTTTCCACTTATAATTCGTTGTAGTGCTGGGTTTGTGGTCAGATATTGTGTAAATTTTGATTTGTCTTGAAATATCTTCATCTCTCCATCGATGGTGATTGATAGTTTTGCTGGGTATAGCAGCTTGGGCTGGCACTTGTGTTCTCTTAGGGTGTGCATGATGTCTGTCCAGGCTCTTCTAGCTTTCATAGTCTCTCTTGAGAAATCGGGTGTGAGTCTGATTGGCCTGCCTTTATATGTTACCTGACCTTTTTCCCTTACTGCTTTTAGTATTCTTTCTTTGCTTTGGCCACTTGATGTTTTTACTATTATGTGTCGGGAGGTATTTTTTTTTTTTTTTTTTGATTCAACCTATTTGGAGTTCTGAAGGCTTCTTTTATGCTCGTGGTCATCTCATTCTTGAGGGTAGGGAAGTTTTCTTCTATGATTTTGTTGAAGATATTTACTGTGCCTCTTAGTTGATACTCTTCTCCCTCTTCTATTCCTATTATCCTTAGGTTCGGTCTTCTCATTGTGTCCTGGATTTCCTGGACATTTTGGGTTAGGAGCTTTTTGTTTTTTGCATCTTCTCTGGCTGTTTTGTCTATGTTTATAATGTTGTCTTCTGCCCTCGAGATTCTCTCTTCCATCTCTTGTAATCTATTGGAAATGCTTGCTTCTGTGATTCCTGATTTCTTTTTTAGGTGTTCTACCTCTAGGGTTATCTCTTTTTGTGTTTTCTTATTGTGTCAATTTTCGTTTTAAATTCCCTCTTTCATTCCTTCATCTCTTTGATTCTGTTTTCCTCTAGTTCTTTGAGTTCTTTGAGTGTTTTTCTTGTTTCCTCTTTAAAAGCTTCTGAATCTTTTTGCTTTTCCTCCTGTTCTTGTTTAAGTATCTCTATCAGCATCTTGAGGTATGATTTCAGGTCTGTGTCTTCCTTTTCTGGAGTGTTTCGAATTCCGATGTTTGCTGTTATGGGAGAGCTGGGTTCTGGTGTTGCCAGGTTGTCTTGGTTTCCTTGGGATATACTCTTTCGCTTTCCTCTTGCCATTTTATTGTCAGTAATATGTTCTTGCCTTTCCCTTGTATCTGGTCTGTGTCCCTGGATCTCCACTGGTCCAGGTGGCAGATGGGTCGAGCCCTGTTCTATGCCTCAGAGTCGTCGGGTGGGAACAGAAGTTCCAAAGTTCTATTCCTGGTCGCTGGATCAGACAGGATGGGGCAGGGCAAGGCAGGGGGTGCACTTTCCGTGTGCACTCCGCAGAGATCTCTCTGCTCCCTGGCAGCCCAGGTCTCCCACCCACCAGTTGCTCAGCCTTTACGAGTTGCCGTTCCGGGTGGCAGATGGGCCAGGCTCCGCTCTGCAACCTGAAGTCGCCACCGGGTGGAAACAAGTTCGAAATTTCTGTTCCTGGTAGCTGGATCAGGCAGGGCAGGGCAGGGCAAGGTAGGGGGTGCACTTTTCGTGTGCACTCTGCAGAGATCTCTCTGCTCCCTGGCAGCCCGGGTCTTCCACCCACCAGTTGCTCAGCCTTTATGAGCTGCCGTTCCGGGTGGCAGATGGGCCAGGCTCCGATCTGTGTCCTTAAGTCGCCTCCGGGTGGAAACAGAAGTTCCTAAGTTCTGTTCCAGGTCACTGGATCAGGCAGGACAGGGCAGGTCAAGGCAGGGGGTACACTTTCTGTGTGCACTCCACAGAGATCCCTCCGCTCCCCAGCAGCCTAGGTCCCCCACTCACCAGTTGTTCAGCCTTTATGAGCTGCCGTTCCGGGTGGCAGATGGGCCAGGCTCCGATCTGCGTCCTGAAGTCGCCTCAGGGTGGAAGCAGAAGTTCCTAAGTTCTGTTCCAGGTCACAGTTGTTCAGCCTTTCTTGATTTTTTTTAGCATACTGTTTTTCTATTATATATAGCAAATATGTGAAGCTTAGAGTCTCATGGATTTTATGGGTCTGCCCTTCGTTGAATGGGCTGCTGTGCACCAGATGGTTCCCTTGGTTTATTGCTTCATGGCTACAGTTTGGATATGAGTGTCCCCGGAGAAGGTCTGGAGGAGGCTTTGTTTCCAACTGGTAGTGCTAGTTTGAGTAACAAGGTCACCAAGGATGTGTTGGAGGGGGCTGTATCTTTTCCCGGCTCCTCGCTTTGCCTCCTTTCCACCCTGAGATGGCCCCTGACACATGCTTGAGCCACTGAGCTATTCTGCTTCATTATAGGTTCAGAATCAGCAGAGCACAGGACTGTGGACCGAACCCCCAAAGACAACAAATCCTTCTTCCTTCTGTGCACTGTTCACAGCAACTGCTTTGTCCTTCCCACCTTAAACTGGGATAGTAAATGACAAAAAGGATGGCAGTGTTGAGTCTAGCCTGGGCTACATAGTGAATCTCTGTCTCAAAAACAGAAGGGAACAAAGTAACATGGAACATTTGTACTGTATGAGTGTGTCTATTGCATGTGTGTATGTGTGTATATATGTACATGTGTGCATTTGTGTACACACATATATATGTGTATATGTATGTGTATACATATGTATATATGTGTGTGTGTACATACGTATATATTTATGTATGTGTGTGTTAATGTGTGTGTGGTAGGGGTTAAGGAGACCAACAAACTATATTGCAGCCATGGTCTCTTCCCAGAGGTCCCCCTTGATCAGTCCTGCTTCCCACACTCCCTGTCCCATGTGAGGAACAGTCACCAGTCTCTGGAATTCGTTACCGGAAGGTTAATGAAGTGGACACTAGAGTGTGATGAAAGAAGCTGGTTAATCAGGAGGGGCTCACTGGTGGGATTCTCAGGGAGGAGGCTCGCTGGTGGTATTCTCAAGGAGGGGGCTCACTGATGGGATTCTCAGGGAGGGGGCTCACTGGTGGGATTCTCAGGGAGAGGGCTCTCTGGTAGGATTCTTTTAGTGCAGCCATTTAACTTTTATAGATATGTCTGTGTGTAACTCACATATTTCCTTGTTACTTAATTTTTTAGATATCACAACCTCATATCAGTTTATGAATTTCAAATAACTATATTCTTGCTCTACACTATGCACGCAAAGACGACATAAAACCTCACACTTTACCATTAGCATAAAACAGAGGTTTGTCCTGTTCAGCCACTAGACTTGAAAAAGCATCTTTCTGCCAGCCAATTCCTCAGAAAATTGGACATAGTACTACCTGAAGACCCAGTTATTCCAATTCTGGGCATATACCCCAGAGAAGCTCCAACATACAACAAAGACACATGTACCACAATGTTCATAGCAGCCCTATTTATAATAGCCAGAAGCTGGAAAGAACCTAGATGACCTTCAGTAGATGAATGGATACAAAAATTGTGGTATATTTACACAGTGGAGTACTACTCAGCTACTAGAAACAATGACTTTATGAAATTCTTAAGAAAATGGATGCACTAGAGAATATCATCCTGAGTGAGATAACCTAGTCACAAAAGAACAAATATAATATGCAGTCACTGATAATGGGATACTAACCCCAGAAAGCTCTGAATACCCCAGAAACAACTCACAGACTATATGAAGTTCAAGAAAAAACAAAGGCCAAAAAAAAAAAAAAAAAAAAAAAAAAGAAAAGAAAAGAAAATGAAAACCATTATGCTTAATCTTTACACACCAAGAAAACTTTGACTAATTCCAGTTACATCTTGTTTTACATGTACTTTATGCTCATTATAACTACTAAGATTTTAATGCATACTATCAAACCTTAAAAAAAATCAAGTACTGACAAAAATGTATTTGTATACTTTTATGCAAAAATGCTTAAAATCTACATATTTATCTTTGTTTTTTAAAATAAAGTTGTTCAATTTTAAAAAAGGAAAAAAAAAAGAAAAAAGCAAAATATTTTGCACATTGATATTGGTATAATTTTGTAATTGTGAATATTCTTAATGCTTTGGAAGGGTATGGCTAAAATGTACATTTGAAAATTACTTGTGCTTTCAACAATAAAAATATTCCCTAGTTAACAACTTTAAAAAAAAGAAAATGCATCTTTTTTTTTTTTTTGCCACTTTTTATAAGTTTCGGGAAGCAGGCACTGGCTCTTATTTTTTCTCTGATATTTTGCCTTCATTGGTCTTAAAGTTCATTCAGGATAGAAAGATAAAGAGTAAAAGCTTTCTCAGGTTTTGTTGTTGTTGTTTTTTTGTTTTTTTGGCTTCAGACCTAGAGACTATGGCAATTAGACCAATCCAATGTCTCTTGCAATGTTTTCTTTCTTTTCTTTGAGGAAATTAATGGCTACAGAAACAAGTATGTCATCTGGTCATTAGAAACCATGTGGGTTTTGCTTCTATTTTAAGATTGATGAGAAGCAGTGGTCTGGGTGAGTGAGAACGGAGGGGAGGAGAATTCTCTGTGTACACCCCACCCCTTCCAGTGTGGCACACATCAGGGTTACTTCCTGCAGAGTCATATTGTAAGTACGTTGTTGGAGCTCACCATGAAATGAGGGTCTAGTAATAATTTGACCTGTTGTCGAGGGAAGAAAGCAGTAACACACCCCTTTAATAATCTGGCAGCAAACTTCCCATTCAATAACCCGGGAAAATATACTAAATAAATATAATTGAGTCCGATCCTGTTTTTTTTTTTTATTACCCTAGCTGAGCATCATTCTTTATTTCACAATATTTTTAAAAACTGTATATATGTGTAGTATGTGTATGCATATGTGAATAGGAGTGTGTGCACACATGGTGATCTTACGAGTCTTCCTCTATCGCTTGTCACCCCCTCCCTTCAAGGTAGGGCCAGTGATTGGACTTGAACACACTGTTCAGCTAGGCCAGCTGGGTGGTGTGCTCCAAGAATGTGCCTATCTACCCTCCTGCACAGGGGCACGTGTTCAGGCACACGAGGCTGTGCTGAGCTTTTACGTGGGCACCAGGGGTATGAATGAATGAATAGAACAGCCAACACTCTTCCCACAGAGTGAGCTCTCCAGACACAGATAGCCTTTAGTAGCAGCTGTCTCTGATTATTCACGCGTTTTCTCATGGTGAACACATCATCTGACTTTCAAGGATTCAGACAGCAGCCATTCTGGAAGGCGTAGAAGTTGCAACTGGCAAGGTGCTGTTTTGGGTTCACAGACAACTGGTGGTTGCTGTTTGATAATTTAGAGCAGGGAGATAGATGTTTTCTCCTCCCGACCTCATGTCTTTGTCCTAGGACAAGACCCCCATCTGCTCTTCTCTGGGGGTCTTGCAGCATGTGCTACCCAGTGTTGACTTTCATTCCAAGTTCTTCTCTTTCAACCTCATTCTGTCCCACATCAGCTCCCTTAGTAATAGTTAACCCCTCCTCTTTCTTGCTCCTCCCCCTTCTTTTCCTCCTCCCCTCCTCTTCCTGCTCCTCTTCACTTTCCTATCCTATGAGACGTTCACATTCTTCACCCTAGATTGTCTTAGAAACCCATTATTTAATCTAGGCAGGCTTAAAAGTCACATCACAGCAAGTCTCCTGCCTCAGCTTCCCAGGAGCAGGGTTATAAACTCGAACCACCACACGCTGTTAGTAGAGTTTTTTTTCTTTCTCCAGTCTCCTTACAGCCTCTTGTTAAGTACCCTCCTCTCCACTATACCACTGGACAGCATTCTCTCAGCGTGGCTCTGTTCCATTTGAATAGTTACGTTTTTCAGGGCATTTGACATAGCTTTCAGTCAAACTGACTGTACTGACTGGTTTTGTGTCAACTTGACACAAGCTGGAGTTATCACCAAAAAAAAAAAAAAAAAAAAAAAAAGGAGCCTCAGTTGAGAAAGTGTCTCCATAAGATTCAACTGTAAGGCATTTTCTCAACTAGTGATCTAGGGGGGAGGACCCAGCTCATTGTGGGTGGTGCCATCCCTGGGCTGGTAGACCTGGGTTCTATAAGAAAGCAAGCTGAGCAAGCCAGGGGAAGCAACCAGTAAGTAACATCCCTCCATGGCCTCTGCATCAGTTCCTGCTTCCTGACCTGCTTGGGTTCCAGTCCTGACTTTCTTTGGTGATGAATAGTGATGTGGAAGTGTAAGCTGAATAAACCCTTTCCTCCCCAACTTGCTTCTTGCTCATGATGTTTTGTGCAGGAATAGAAACCCTGACTAAGACACTGACTTTTAAAGAGATGGTTATTAATTAGTTTATGTTTCAATAGGAAAAGAAGTAAGTCTTCTATATTATACATTTGTTTCAGGCTTTGAGTAGCTTAGGATAAAACAAATGTCCTATGAAAGGGAGGGTGAGTTCAGATGGAGACCTTATACTAAAATTTGGGTTTTTGCACACCATCTCTCGAGTGTAATGTGTAATAATAGCCATGCAGATGCTCTTGAGCTGTAGCAGTTTCCATTCCTTTGTGTGTGTGCCAGGCACCTGCCCTCATAGGACTTGAGGAATAGATTATTTTCATGCTTATGTTGTAGGTGCTTAGAGAAGCTGGGTAGCTTGCTGAGACCGCCAGGCACCAGATGGCAGAGGTGTGGTTTCAACTGCACACGATTCCAATTTAGAACTGATTTTCTGTGCAGTTCCATGCAGCTCCTAATGCCAAGAATCAGAACTCTACACCTGGAGACTCTTTCCTGTCCACTTGATCAGGGAACACTGGCGGTTGCTTTTAGAGATTTTGTTGTTATTGTTGTTCGCTTGGGATGGAACCCAGGCACACACACGTGCTCAGCAAACACTGTACTGCTAAGCTACATCTCCAGCCAGGAGGTTTCCCTGCTAGCCCTGTTCATCTTTGTGTCCTGGCTGATGCGTTTATAGTCCATATGCATCTCCTATACCCATAAATTCTGGGAAGAGTCAGCCAGCATTGAATACACCTGCATTTCTGGATTCATTGGCCCTAGGCATATTCACTTTGCAGAGTTGAGCCTGTTTCTCTGTCATAACTGGGAATGCATTTTAGGCTCTCCGTGGCTCCTCCTAGCAGCCTTCAGATGAAGGTGTAGAACTCTCAGCTCCTTCTGCACTGTGCATGCCTGGAAGCTGCCTTGTTCCTACCTTGATGATAATGAACCGATCCTGTGAACCTGTAAGCTAGCCACAATTTAATATTGTCTTTAATAAGAGTTGCGTTGGTCATGGTGTCTGTGCACAGCAGTAAAACCCAAACTAAGACTTCCTCCAACCTTCTGTTTACTTAGTTGGTGACATTTGAAATTCTTGGTGTCTAAGACCAAGGAACAAACAGATTTCAAGGCACGAATTTTTTGCTATGGTTTTAGCTTAAAATTTTGATGCAAGCAAAGAAACCATACTAATACTGTTGACAATTAATGTTGTTAGTTTGTTCTGGAAGGGGCAAGGTTTTGGGTTACTTTAATCTTAATATTCTTTTCTTTGAAAGGAAAGATTTGGGTTAATGTGGCCTCAGGTGGAAGTGTTCTCTGGTGAAATTCTCTGCTAGTTTCACAGAGGCCAGAGCAGGGTCTCGAGAAACAGAAGAGACTGAGGCCTGGATGACTCTAGGGAGTGGAGATGCGCTCAAAGGCGAGACTGGATTCCTTTTCTTTTCATGGTAGTCATTGAGGGGCTATCATGGGAAATGGAAAGTTAGTACTGTATACCACAATTCCAGCAACTTTCCCTCCCCTTAGTATGACTCTATTTATTATTGTTAAATCAATATTTAATATTTCTTCTTTGGGCTGTACAAATGTTATCGTGAACTGTGGATGAGGTATACGGTGTTCTTTTTTTAAATTATGTTGGAAATTTCCAAGAAGATAACATTCTGTTTTCATTCTCCCTCCCTCCCTCCCTCTCCCTCCCTCCCTCCCTCCCTCCCTCCCTCCCTCCCTCTCTCTCTCTCTCTCTCTCTCTCTCTCTCTCTCTCTCTCTCTCTCTCTCTCTCTCTCTGTTTATAAACCTAGTAGAGCTGTGAATTTCCAAGGGGCTCATTTTCACATACTTGAGTCTCTCAGACAGCTTTTTTCCCACTTGATGAAAACCCTGGAATACTGCTGCTGCTCTTGGGGCTCTAGGGGCAGCTGTCTGTGCAAGGACTTCCTTCACAACCGCATTTGTCTATTGCTTGCTTCCTGTTGCAGGTCTCCTGTCTTACACACTGCAGGTTCATACTTACCAATTTATTCTATGGAGTGGTAGAATACATCTGCTAGTAATTATGTTAAAAGGAATATATGGGTAAAATGTATGAGGTCCTTTATTAATTATTTTATTCTATCAATTTACTTGGTTAATAAACTTGAATTTGAGACATGAAACAATGTTCTGTGTAAGTTTTTAACTATTTAATATTTTTAAATTTAAAGTTAAATGTGTGTGTGTGTGTATGCGTGTGTGTGTGTGTGTGCGCGCGCACGTGTGCACGTGCCTGAAATGTTTAATGCCATTTCAATGCACAGACTTTGTTTCTGGAAAGTTCCTGTATCCTGATATTTATAAATATACTTGGTGGTACCAGCCCTTTCCTTAGATTTTTCTAGTCACTTTGTGGGATCTTTTGTTTATTATTTTATTCCCATCAGGCCTTTGGCCTTCTCTGTTTTCAAATCCTTTCTATTTCCTGTTGTTCAGTTGACATCAGCATCCCCCAGCTCCCACACGGAACCTTGTGAGTTTGATACCCTGGTCTAATTCCAGCAGCTCATTCTCCATTCTGAATGCTGTCGAGGACTCTCTCCCAGTAAACTTGAGTCGGGTGCTGCTGAGCTTCTTTCTCCAGGCTGTGGTCTGCTGAGCTAGGCTAGGATCCTGCTAGGCCCATTGTCAGAGACTCCGTCCAATACCTCACTGTTGCCAAAGGTGATGCCTCGCAAATGTCCCCTTAGTCATTCTCCATGTAAGCTCCTTACCCTGCCCTCTGATGTACTTGTTGTATTCAGGGTTGAATTTGACACCTTTAGAAGAGAACCTTTGTGATGTGGTTGAACCTTTAAGAGTTGGGGCCCAGGTGGAAGGGGGAGATAAGGTCATGGGGTGGGGGTGGGGCTCTGCCCCTACTTTCTGCTTTCTGACCATGAGGCTAGCAGTTTGCTTTGCCACAGCAACCTGCCATCCAATCCAGCATTCCCACCAGAGGCTGAGCACGGGCCTGTTTAATTTTGGCAGGAGCATCCAGAAGTGTGAGTCTCCAGACCTTGCTCTCTTTTAAAGTGGTTATTGTCGGCATTTAATTACAGTAATGGATAGTCAGCTGCAGTGATTTTTAAAAAATATGCTTGTACAAATGTAGAGATTTACCTTCTGGATTTGTTTCTTTGTTTTTCATATATAAATATAGGGCAATAATATATTTTCTACAAGTTCTATGTGTACTTTGGCAACTTGTGGACCTTAGTGCGGGATTGATTGGCTACACCATTTTCTCCCACTGTCTCTTCGAGCAGGCCTGTTGCTGATAGTGGCTCTTTTCTGTGGGGCTAGTCAACTTTTGAGAAATACCCTAGACTCCTGTCTGTTTGGAGAGATGTACACATGAGGCCATCTTCATGAGCTCCATTGATGAAGGTGAGGGAGACTGTGGGATACTCAGCTTTTAGCCTCTGGTTTCACAGAATCAGTCTATCTATTATGGACACAGTGTCCTTGACTCCGCTTATCCCAGTTCATAGTCTGTTCTGTTGACTAGGGAGTGGATCCTCATGTCCGGTGGGTGTGTGGGAATGTGTATGGGTGAGCTGGAGTGGCTGAACAGTTGTTTAGATGTCTAATGTGCAGCCAGTTTCTTAGTTTTCAACATTGTTCAATTTCCCACTCCTTTGGAGGTTCAGGATAATTATTGAGCATCTCCATGAGTCTGAGAAAATTATGTCCATTTCCTCCTCAGTGGTGCTTTAAGATTAAAGTTTCAGAAAAGTGTGTTAAATCAGAATTACTTGTCTGCTGTATGCTCATATCTGACATTTTAATCTCGTATGGCTTTTTCCTAACAGTTCAGTATCAGAAGGTATTCAAGCCTTATGTTTGACTAGAGGTAAATGTAAATGTTTTAGAAAAAGACTTAAGATATTGTGTAATTATTGTCTGATTTCTGCATAGACAATAAGAAATTTAATTCACCTTGGCATACAAAACTCTTTCAAATCCAGTTTAGTATTAATACATGGTGATGACAGTATTGATCACTGGGTAAATAGATAGGCCATGTTTCCTTGACACTTATTAAAGGGTGGAAAGCAGCAGTATTTTAAACAAATCCAATAAAAGGAAAAAATTCATAGTAGAGGGTAAATTGTGTAAGTGAAAACGTGTCTCAGCTGCCTTATTTGATTAACATTAAGGATTCCCTCGGTGACCGCCTTGAGTAGAGGTCCATATTGATTTCAACTGCTAATTACCCCAGAGACATGGCCCCGAGTTAGAATTTTACATCCGATTCTGCACAGTCTGAAGGTACTTTCTAAACCCTGAGCTGTAATTTAAGCAGGAAAAAGTTACTGATCATGGGAAAGCACTGTATCCAAGTAGCTTATCCGTCTTGAGCTGAGTCAGGTCTTCTTGTCTTCCTTTCCACGAAGGGTCCAGTCTCACACTGTGGACCAAGGACATAAAAGTTGGGGTGCTTCAGATTAACTCAAGGGGAGTGAGCTCTCCTTGAACCTCAGAATTAATAAATGATGAGAAAAATATTCACATACGAAGAAGAGATATTTTAATAGTATTTGAGGAAATAGTGTAAAACTTGCTGAGGAAGTAAGGAAAGATCAGCAGTAAAGATGGAAGCTCTGGATGAGTTCTCTTTTCCTGTGTCCATGCCTCAGATCCCTTCATCTCCTTTACAGATAACAGAAGAAAACATGGACGGCAGCTTTCCCTAAAGTCAAGAATGATTCTGGGACCTATGTCTACCTGTCTTAGTGAGGGTTTACTGCTGTGGGCAGACACTGTGACCAAGGCAACTCTTATAAGGATAACATTCAACTGGGGCTGGCTCGCAGGTTCTGAGGTTTAGTCCATTATCATCAAGGTGGGAACATGGCAGTATCCAGGAAGGCATGGCGCAGAAGGAGCTGAGAATTCTACATCTTTATCTGAAGGCTGCTAGCAAAGACTGGCTTCCAGGCAGCTAGGACAAGGGTCTTAAAGCCCACACCCACAGTAACACACCTACTCTAACAAGGCCACACCAACTCCAAAAAGGCCACACCCCCCAAGAGTGCCTCTCCCTGGGCCAAGCATATACAAACCACCACACCACCCTTTACATAAACTATAGTATCTTCAGGACTTCCTGAGAAATGTCTTGGCTCTTTCCTGCCACCCTTTCCTTGCTAAATCAAACCAGTCTCTCTCCACAGTTTTTCTCTGAGGCTGAACAGTGTGTATTTTGAGCTCAGTTTTCTTTTTCATAACATGGTTTGTATATCCTTCATCTTTCTTGCTACATCTACACTGGGTATGGGCATTTTTGTCTTAAATATCCCTATCAAACAACTGTTCTTTTAAGCTTCTTTTGGTCTTTTGTTGTGGTGGTAGGTATACTGGGTACCTCTAGCCAACTGTCTTGCCAAAAATCACACGTCTGTGCATTTTTAGTATTATATTTAGTATCTTACCTGTGAGTATGGTTAATGTTACTGCTTGTTATTTGTGTCCCTTTGGTTAATTTGTGTGTAGACTCTCAAATAAAAGCCTATATTTTCCATAATTACATAAAAGTGTGGGCTTCTACCAAATTATTTCCAAAAAGAGAAGTGAAAAGGGGGTCTTTTTAATTTTACTGTAAGTGTTGAAGTCTCCTGTCTTATCACCAAGAAGCTAGGATCAAGGCTATTAGCATCTACAGAAATAGACAGTAGTCTACGGTGGCTTTTCTAAATAAATTAATACAAATTTTCAGTCTACAAGGATCTCATTCACTGTGTTTCTTGAAAAAAAAATTTTTTTTGGTCAACTTGACACAAGCTAGAATCATATGTGAAGAGGAAACTGACTGAGGAATCACCTCTATCTTATTGGCCTGTAGGTAAGTCTGTGGAAGCATTTTCTTGATTAGTGATTGATGTAGGAGAGGCCATTTTACCATTAATCAATGGTACTTGGGGGCCAGTGGTCCCATGTTGTATAAGGAATCTAGTAGAGCAAGCTAGCAGGCAGCCCTCTCTGTGGTTCACCCGAGCCCCGATCCTGGCTTCTGTTGATGATAGATTATAGCATGAGATGTAATGAACACTTTCCTCCCCAGATTGGTTTTCATGAGTGGCTTTATCACAGCAGCAGGAATCAGACTCACACATTTGCTCACAGCTGCTCAGCTGTTAATACCCCAGCATCACACCTTTTCTCCCACACCCTGAAGACTCAAGGGTCTGAGTTTAAACGTTGAGTAGGAGGGGAGCCACGTTGATCTGGTATGAGTCCTTTCTACTAATTAATTCAATAATCTCCAAAAGCGATTTGGACCTGGCCAGGTCTGCTAACTCTTTGGTCACCATGAGAAAACAGCTAGGGAATCTTGAAATCTCAGTGGCCATGACTCTGCCTGTTGTACTTCTTGGGTTCTTTCATATCAAAGCTGGTGGTATGGTCTTTGTCAGTTTACAGGTTCCATGATTAGCAAGTACTGTGTTATAGACAAATCAAACCCTGATCTCTGGTACTGTTTTGTTAGTATTGAACTTATAGATTTAGTATTTTTGGAAAATAATGAAACTTAGAATTTCTCCTACAAAATTTATTTATTTATTTTTACTCTCCTTAGCTCCTAGTTGGGACAGACTCCTATATGAAAGACATATTGACAAGAAAAACAAACAAACAAACAAACAAAAAAAAACAAATGGGAATGTAGTAGAATGTGTGCTATGTGTACACATGGAAGATAACTGAGAAGAAGCTTTTCCTAGACCTCAATGGTGTCCCAGATTTCAGGCTCAAATACCATTGTTTCCTTGTTGACTTGATAATTTGTCCCCTCAAGACAGAGAGTACTCTCCTGGCAATTGAACTTCCTGTGGATACAAACTTCTTCTTAAAAAGGTGCGACCTCTTGGAATCATTACTGTGTGTGTATTTTCTTAAGATAGTTATCTTAAAATATTCTTCATGCCACAGAGGAGGCATGCTCTAATTCTCTATAGCCACACATTCTTTGAGGAGAAAATACTTCTTTCTGCTTAGGTAAAGTTTTAGAATCTACAGGTCATTTTTCTCTTCACCTTTGGACATGGGTTCACTCACGTTCTTGTTATATTTCTACCCTTTATAAGATACTTGAAATAAACCCTCATCTAGACATCCGTGTCGTATTTGGAAAGCAACAACGAACAGAAAAAGTGTTCTCCAGGGAGGATCTTGTTAGATGGTATTAGAGGTAGCATTTCAAGCTTTATTTGGCACTCTGTTCCAAATGAAGGCATCAGGAACAACAACTGTATTCTGCAAACTGCAGTCTAAGGGACTTCACCAAACAACTTCAAAAATGATATCACTGCTTTGAACTGTGTGGTAGTTTGAATATGCTTGGCCAAGGCAGTGGCACTATTAGGAGGCATAGCCTTGTTGCAGTAGGTGTGGTCTTGGTGGAGAAAGTGTGTCACTGTAGGATTGGGCTTTGAGACCCTCTTCCTAGCCACATGGGAGACAGTCTTGTCCTAGAAGCCCTAGATAAAGATGTAGAGCTCTCAGCTCCTCCTGCACCATGCCTGCCTGGATGCTGCCATGCTCCTGCCTTGATGATGACAATGGACTAATCTCTGAACCTGTCCTTTATAAGGGTTGCCTTGGTCATGGTGTCTATTCACAGCAGTGGAAACCCTGACTAAGACAGATGGTCTTTGTGGGTATTTATTTAAGCATTCTCATAGGTTCTCTGCATCCAGCTTTGTAATGTATGCAGCTCTTCCCCATGGTTTGCTTGTCATTTATGGAGGTTTCTCTCCCCTCTACCTGGGATTATGCAGATTTGAGCTTAAACCTCTTAATTCTTTTCTCCAAGTGAATAGCACTATGGGGTTCATTTCTGTAATTGATAATGGATAATGGATTCCAACTCTCACTGGGGACATTCGGAGACTGCATGTCAAGATAATATGTGGGCCATACAAATGTCTGCCTGTTCCGACAGTGTGGCCATATAAATAAAAGCACAGTCATCTAATGATTTAGTGGCTAAACCTCAAATTGAAGGTGTGTGTGTGTGTGTGTGTGTGTGTGTGTGTGTGTGTGTAAAATTATTTTAATGGAGCCAGTTTTATAATTTATTTTTCTTCAGGCTGGAGATAAAGGATGATCTTACCTATAGTGGGGTGATCTATAATCTATAATATTGTCTATAATACTTGGAATGATCAAGAATAGGTTGATATGAAGGATACACTCTATTTTGTGAGATATTGAAATGTAAAACATTTCAACAAGTCAAAGCATTGTTTCAAATATAACAAACATGAAAAGTCAGTGCTAGATCTGCCTGCCTGTTGGTCTGCACCAAGTGACCATTAAAGAAAGCACATCCACCTGTCCCTGAATAGCACGGTTTCAATCTCACTGGGCGCACTCTGCTTTTTATACTCTAGGTGTGGGGGACTCTGTTTTGTGTAAAATAACTGAGCATATATCTTTTGTTTGTGAGCCAGAGCTTTATTGAGGTTGGGGGGTGGGCTCTGTCCCTGCAGCCTGGGAGGAGGAAAAGCAGGCCCACAGTGAAGACTGTGAGAAGGATGCCTGGGAGGCTGAAGCTCTTTCCCTGAAGACCTCGAGGGAAGAAGCCACTGAAGTTCCCAATCCCAGTGTGGCTCCCTAAGCAAAGGAATGGTTGCTTATTTTCTTCTCCCATTTGGTTAAACAGAGGCTGGAAGCCAAATCCCCAGGTCATTAAACCTCGATTTTCAGCAGGTTCTTCCTCACATCCTGTCCATTCCATATCAACAAGAAGAGCCTTTCTTTGGGCCCCAAAGTCTAGCCACCACCTCACACTTTCATGTCTCACACTCACAAAACATCTGGGCCCTTACCCTTGGAGGACTGACTCTTAGAGTCACCCAGCTCGATCCATCTGTCAAGTGAGAAGCCTTTCCTGGTCGATACTGAATTGATTTGCTCTGGCAGCCTAATTGAATGCCTCCCTCAGACAAATGGGTCATTGGGGGAAAGGGTAAAACCTTGATATGCAGATCAGAATCGAACCCCAAAGGGAGCTATTTGAAGGATGTATGCCCCTCCTGAGACGTGGTCTGTGTTGTAACATGCAGGACCAGTTATTGCTCAGCAAAGTGAGCACAGATCAATCTGTTTATGTCTCTTTATTTGAATACTATTCTGCTATAAGTTGAATTTGATCAAGAGACCTGGCTTAGGTGCGATCACAAGAGAATCAAGCCTGTAGAGTCGCTCCTGGTATGGGGACCATAGGTCTTAAGTTTGAAAATAGCTTATATATATTTAAAACAAGGTTTTAATTAGCCCAGGCTGGCTTCCTTTAGCCCAGGCTGTGTAGCTGATAATATTTCGGTTTCCCTAGCACCACAAACTCAGTGCTTTAAAAACAACACAATTACAAATTTTCTCCTCTGGGAGTTAGAAGTCCCAGAGAGGTGTCCCAGAGGGGTGTCACTGAGCTAAAATGAAGGTGCCTTCAGGCCTGTGTCTCCTCTGGTACTGTAGGAGATTGATTGTGTGTGTGTGTGTGTGTGTGTGTGTGTGTGCACACACTTGTGAGTGTATGTGCAAGTGAGTATGTGTGTGTGTTTGTGAGTGTGTGTGTATGTGTGTGCATGCATGAGTGTGCATGAGAGTGTGAGTATGTGGGTGCATGATTATGTGTGAGCATATGTATGTATTTGTATGTGTGAGTGTGTGTGTGTTTGTGTGTGTGAGAGACAGAGAATATATGAGTGTATGTGGGTGTGCTGTATGTATATACGTGTGTGCATACACAAGTGTGCAAGTGTGTGTTTTGTTTATGTGTGTGAGTGTATGTTTTTGGTATGTGCACACATGTGCAAGTATGCATGTTTGTGCATGAGAGTGTGTGTGTGTGAGAGAGAGTCCATATGGGTGAAGTGTATATGGATATGGTATATGCACACACATGTATGTGTCTGTGTACATGTGCGCAGCAGCCAGAAGAGAACAAGGGATGGATGTCTGTTTCATCACTCTACAACATATTCCGTTTAGACTGGGTCTCTCACTAAAGCTGGGGCTACACCGAGGGTCTTGTGGTCTTAGCCACCTTCCCATTTCTGCAGCTCCCAACTCTGGAGGTAAAGATGCTCATGACCATGCCCGGTGCTTTACATGAATTCTGGGGCTTCCTAGTTAGAGCCTCATGCCACAGCCATCCCCTTTGCTATGATATCAAATACTCATAACTTCTGGAGATGAGGGTGTGGGCATCTTCGGGAGGATAGTCTGCTTCCCACACTGTGAAGTCTTTCAGCAGAATAATGCAGCAGCAGGAGACTGCTTGTATCCTGACCCTCTGTTTTCTTCCTGCATGGTTAGGGTCAGTCAGTGGCATTTTCTGTATGTTGGTGACTTGCACTGGTTACGTTTCCTGCTGCTGGAACCTGGCAAGAAGCAGCTCTAGGAGGAAGGGCTGATTTCAGCTCATAGCTGAATATGAGGCCGAGCCCATCAGGGGCCAGCAGCAGGATGGGGAGGCAGCTGCTTGCTTGTTTCCATAGTCAGGAAGCAGACGGCAGACAGGAAGCCAGTAGACTATAAAACCAAAGGTCTGAATGCCCCTGGTGACCAACTCAGCAAAGCCCTCCTGCTAAGGGTTCCACTTAGCCTTCTCAAATGGCAGCACTAACCAGGGAACCAAGTCCTCAATTTATGAACCTGCTGGGGACATTGCACTTCCAAATCACAAAAGTACCCACACCTTGAAGCATGATTAATAATTTATGCTATAGACAGAGAAAATGCACACCAAGGGTTCATCATCTACCAGGCACAGGGCAGGAGTCCAATACATGTTGGACACATATTATGCAAATGTACATGTATAAATGCTGGGCTGTAAACATTTTTACAAAGTTTATCCCCCACCTCTGTGTGTGTGTATGTTTTCACAAATAGGCTTGTGTTGGTGTGTGTGTGTGTTTATGCATAGGCTTGTGTGTGCATGTTCAGGCATATGTGTGTGTTCATGCATAGGGCTGTATGTATATGTGCCTATGGAACCCAGAGGTCAATGTTGAGTGTCTTCCTCAGTCACTCTCCATTTTGTTAACCTAGGCCCCTCTTATCTCTAATCCTCGGCACTGCCACACTTAGCTTTGTATATGGATGCCAGGGAACCAAACTTAGGTCCTTATGCTTGTTCAAAAAGCACTTTACCACACAAGCTATCCCAACCCCCTGCAGATATTATTCATTGAATTTTACAGCAGTGGTCATGTTGTATAACACTCACTGCTAGTACATCTCTAGTCTGTGTAACCTCAGCTTTTAGGAATCAGAGGCAGGAGTGCCACTGAGCATGAGGCTAGTCAGGCTTACTATGTAAGGACTTTGTCTCAAACAACAAAAGAACCCAGCCTTAACACTGAAATTTCTCTCTCTCTCTCTCTCACACACACACAGAGAGAGAGATAAAAAGACTGGGGGGGGGGGGGGAAGAAGTTTGGAAGTCTAACAATACATTATATTTTAACTATTTAATGTTTAAATATTCTGTGCATTCTATGTTCATTTATGAGCATCTAGAGAGCAGGTTGCTATGTGAGCACCAGCTTGGACATTATTAGCATACACTGAGTGAAGGTGAATGACACAGAGAGCTCAGAAGGACTAAAAGGAACAGAGGTGACCCAGTAGCCTGGAAGTAGCTCTGCATTGTCCCCTGCCTTCTGCAGAAGTCACTGGCAGCTTACTCAGTGACTTTTCTTTTTTTAACTTTATCATGTGACTGTCACCAAAGATGGATTTGCAGTTGGCTAAAACAGTAAGGTCTTTATTAGCTTAGGCAACTGAGAACTTACAGAGGTGAGTCAGGTGGCCAGTGGCTCGCTGGTGCTTTTACTTATCTCTGCCTTTCTCTTCTGTTTCTGTTGTGTCTGCTTTCCTCTAGGGATATCTTTTCTTATGGTCACTAGATAAGACTGGCAGTTTATAGACGTCTGTCTTGCGGGGGTTGGAGGTTAGGGATGTGGCCTGATTCTAAGCAGCTGACACTGAAACACAAAGAACGATTTCTTTAAAACATGACAAAGTGGCTCTCATCTCATGGGTTTAGGCTGAGTTTTGGCCTCGTGGGTTATCTCTGAGCGCATCACAGAAGCCAAGCCAAAGGAAGAGCAAGGTGCTGATCAACCTTACTCATTAAAGATCATTTCTGTCTCATGCATGTGCCTGATCAAATACAGGGTGGCCAGAGAACACAGGTGGCTCTAAGGAGTAGTTTATTCTCAGCAGACAAATACAGTAAAATCAGTCAATCAGTAAATCTTAGCTTATCTGGTTGCCAGTGAAGAAATATTTTCTGTGAGATAAAATGTAGCCGAGTTGGAGTTACAGTGTTTCCACATTATAAGCAGGGTCCTTTAGTCATGTCTGTCAGCTTTGTAGAGGATTTCCTGAAAGTTTCAAAACAGGAATTTGCTTTTAAAGTTTTAAACACTTCATTGATTAATTTGCAAGGGTCTCACAGACATGCAGACATTCACACCAGCTGCTGTTCTGAGCATGGGGAATTGAGGAATCGACAAAGCCCAAAGTTCTGGGTTTCAGTTCAGACCAGAGCCCCCGAACTGGGAGAATCCTTAGTTGGGTTCGAGGATAACTCCTAGTCGTGGTACCAGTGTGACAGTAATTGGGTCAGAGCTGAGTCTTTCTATCTGTGCCACAAGAACAGGCGACCTGCTGGGAGGCTCGCCAGTGCTGGCCATGAGCAGATGCATTTGGAAAGGTCTGGTGGAAAACTACACGATTAGTAAGGAAGACCGGTAATATTTATGCTTCTCAAATTAAAGTCATAAGTGTAGGACAGCCGAGGGATGGGATTGAACAATTGAGATTGGGCTGTGGGAAGACTTTATAGCTTGAAATGCATGCTGGGATGTCAAGTGTGAACCACATCTAAAGTGGTCTGTAACCCGGCAGTACCATAGTTCATGACCTCGATGTCGAGGCTCCAGAGACGGACCTGGAATCGAAACCTGTCAATTAAAATCTTATTTTCTCTTCTGGAAGTAGGCCCTCTGGGTCACCAAGAGCTTTTGCTGTTGATGAACTTCACATTTTTACTGCTTTCTCTCTAAGTAACACCTCCCCAGGGTGGAAGGCTCAGATCCCTCGATGCATGTGAAATTGCTTTAAGTAGTGAGAACCTCCTTGAGGTCAGAGCAGGAAGCTCCATATGTATACATCTCAGATGGGAACAAAAACCAAGGTTAAACCAAGTTGCTTAAGCTGAATCCACCGGAGTAGTTATTTACCCTTCTATTGTAGAAGATCAAAGGAATCCTAAGCACATTAGAATGCATTTAGTGTTATAGTCCTAGAGGTTATCAAGGAGAAACCAGAATGGTTCACACTGATGATATTTTTTTCATCCCCGTGACTTAGTCATAGTGTTATTTTCTGCCAGTGAGTATAATTAGTATTACTTTGATAAAGCTAGCTTGGTTTGAGTTTTCCAGCCTTTTAAAAAATTAGTTTTCTAGAATCTATAAATACCTATAGGACAGAGTGTTTTCTTTGGAGGGGCCCCAGTAAATAGCATGTTTACACGGACTTCCAGTTTAAGAAGATAAGACATAACAAGAGTGAAGTCCAGCATTGTGGTCCACACCAAATCCTAGCACTTGAGGATCTGAGGCAGGAAGATTGTCAATTTAAAGCCAACCTGAGCTACATAAAGAGAGTCTGTGTAAAATAAATGAATAAATAAAATGGTAAACACAGAAGAGTTCAAAGTGCTGTCTTGCTACTCAAACAGGCTCGGTTGTTAGAGGACATATTGGGTTGCCTGACAGATTGTCTGAACCTGATTAAGGTCAGTTTTCTGTGGTCTGGGGAGGGCAGTTGGGGGGAGGAAAGTCTCCGCCTGCTTTGGAGGGAACACGGTTTCAAGAAGGGAACAGAAAACAGCCAAACTGAACGTGTCTGGTTATTCCTCACAGTGTAGCCATCAGCTAAGTCACTCTTAGCCATCATGGCTGTATGACTGTATGGCTGTACCGTTAAGCATACTTTCTCCACTTGGAAGGCTTCAAGAACAGACTGTGTTTCAGCTTCACCTGATGTGTGATGCAATTTATTCCCCTCTCTCTGTACCTAGCCAGTCAGCCAAAGAGATCTTGGATTCAAAACAGGACTTCTTTGTTGTGATTGTCCCCTCATCTCAGTGAGGTGGAGCTATCTCCTTGTTTAAGACCTCGGTAGTTCCTCTTCTTGACATACTTAAAGTCAGTTAACTGTAATTAATACTGTGTTCAATGCTCAGGGGGAAATTATAGCTTCTCATGTGCCTATGACCATATACCTATTCTCCTGCTAAATCTGCAGGCATTGGGAAAGTACCTATCCTCATTCATAGATGTGAAAACTATGGTCACACACACACACACACACACACACACACACACACACACACGGCAATTCTTCCAGAGTGAAAGAAATAGTAAATAGTGAAAACAGAATTGACTCCTGTGATCCTTTACCCCAAAAGCCTATCAGTTCTGGGGCTCAGAGACAAGCGGCTGACCTCAAGTATCAGTTTTTAGCAGTCTCTGAGTATGTAAGGATGGGCACAAAGCAGATGTGCGATGATGCACCGGCCTGCCGTGAGAGCAAACAGAGTACTGATGGGGCGGGAGCAGGGGCAAATATGGCTGTACATGGAGTGCTGGAAAAAATCCCACAGGGAGATTGGGACCCTGGTGCTGTAGGAGCCTGTCCTCTTAGCTGCCTCTCCAAGCTTGAAAATCAACCAGGAGAAAAGAAGCCGCCAGGCTGCTCAATAACTTCTCCTTTGTCTATAGGCAGTAGAACATGGACTTGGAAAAGGCTTGCTTTGCCTTTGGGTGGGAGCCTTGAGACAGCAGACTAAGTAAATATGTCTCCTGGGATGTCCCTTCACCCTCCTTTCATTTTCCTGAGCCCTAGAGGATGCAGGAATCCAGCCCATGACAAGTTCCACTGATAAGAACTCCCACAGCTCCATGGTCAACAAGTAGTTGTTTGTTTTTTGCTTTCTCTTTTTGGTTTTGTTTGATTTTGGCTGTGAGCAGAGGCAATAGGAAAGAGCAGACTTGTGTGTTTTTGTATTTTCTCTTGGTGAATAGGCAACTATTTCTGCATGCACCTGTTTCTGTGGCTACCAGGTTTCCTAGTCATATTCATCTCTGGGAAAACACAATTTCTTCATTTTTATCCTGATGCATATTCTGCAAACCTTTCTCTTCTTTCTGGGAGAGTCACCAGCTATACTTTCAGATGAATCAGCAGATCAACTGTGCCCTATCCTGAGGGATACTCCTTTAGTGGAAAGAGAAACTCACAATAGTTGTAGCAGAGAAGTGGGACTGGTATATAATTGATGATTAGTTTTCTTTTATTTTCTGAATTATATGGATAATATAAAAACAATAAACACCTTATATAGAAGTATAGGGAGGCCACAAGCCTCTGCTGCATGAATGACTGTCAAACCTGGTGGTCATTCACTGCCCTGTGGGGTGAGAAGGTCTGTATTGCAACATGGAATCTTTGAGAATGGCATGCAAAAGGAAGTTTTAGAACATTGTTAACAATGTTTCGGAACTACTTAGGCTTTCTCAAAGAACACTGTCATATCTCTGGGTCTTTGGTTTATTTATAATCTTTGGTAATTTGAATTGGACCTCTCCAATCCCCTCTAATCTCCTAGTAATACTGAAAAGTAAAATACATTTAATAAGACAGTGAAAATCCATTTGCTCCATCCCGCCCTGCAATCCAAGGAGATACCATATTGAGGTCTGCAGGAAACATCACTTGATTTTGAATTCTATCAATAAACGTGAAAATGAAAGGGGAGCCATGTTTGATTGATCTCTCACCCTGTATCTGTCTGCTTTAGAGTCAAAATTGGAAACTTGGGAGAGTCTAGTATATTGATTTCTTCCATGGTGGAGAGATAAAAAAGTCCATCAGTCATTTCTTTAAAATAATACTTTGGGATATTTTTCTATTGCAGAGTATCTTTTTGGTCCTTGAACTGACTCCCGAGCATGTATTCATTTGCAGACTACAATAAAAATATATAGCTTGCTTGTCCTTGAGTTTGGAAGGATAGTTGAGCAAATGCAAAAGAAGACATGTCTGATGTATTTTCTATGAGGCCCCTGTCTTGTCATAGGTTGAAACATGCAAGGATGATTCTGGCTAAGAACATATGAATTGTTAAAGCTTGTTGTGGATAGAGAAGTTTGGTGTATGATTAATTCAAGCTCCCTTAGCACTGAAGAATAGTTTTTTCAGTGTAATTGAAATGTAGTCTTTGTATGTTTTTGCTTTTGTTAAGGAAACTTGGGGAAAATCTTTTAACTTGTCAGAGTTCCCTTCTTTATCTTTTGTTCCCTTAAAAGAATAATTTTATGTCATGTGTTTAAATGTTTTCCTACATGTATGTATGGACACTTACATGCCTGTGGCCTCAGAGTCCAGAAGAGGATCCTTAGAGTAGTTGTGAACTGCCTTGTTGGTGTTGAATCAAACCTTGATCCTTCTTTAAATAAGCTAGTACTCTTAACTGCTTAGCTGTCTCTCCAGTCTCCTTTCTTTATCTTTTCTATTAACAGTTCACATATCTTGAGCACTAACTATTGACCAGCCTTCGTACTAGAGGCTGCAATCTGTAGTACTTACTGATTTCTATGGTGTGAACACTCTCACCATACTCTGTCATCTCTAGCTTTTTAAGTGGTCTCATCCATTTTGAATATTTGGTGGAAACATTGTTTATGAATGAGTGTTTTCTATGAGAAAATTAAAGGGTAGAGATTATACTCATTTATGTATTGGTGCCTACATACAATTTGCTTAATGTAAATTTTAGTTTCTTAAGATAAGGGCTCTAAGGAGACACCAGATAGGAGCTTAGATAGTATTTGACTAGGAAAATAATTCTATTATTCCAGGATAGAGTGTTGGCATAGAAGGATACAAAAGGGCAGACTAGGTGGTGGGTGACTGGGGTAAAGGTTTATTAGCAGGTGGTGATAGTCAAGACTCCCAGCTGTGAGCTGGAAGTCTGGAGCCTGTGAGCCAGACTCTGAGTGGTCAGTTTCATGGGCTTCTTCAGCTGGGAGACCATCTACTTGCCTACCCACTTGCCAGTGAGAACCCAGAGTGGCTGGAACTGGGCATGCCATAAATGGGCTGACTCCAGGATTTGAGCCTTGAACCCCGAGGAAAGATCACATGGTTCTTTGGTACTCCTTCTTGAAGCTCCTTGATGTTACAGTTTTGTTCTCTGAGTATTTAACTGCACAGAGAAATAGATGATCTTAAACAGGGAACCATTTCTCTGATACAGACAAAAGATTCTCTAAGAAAATACTATTTATTAATATTCCCACTTTAATATGCCCATGTTATTATTAAATATAACTTAGATGTCTGCTAAAGGAGGTTGTTCCCTGGTCAAAGCCTCTGGGATAGATCAAAAACAGTTGTGGTGACTACTTCTAAGTACATATGGCTTCCCATGCTGAACCATGAGTGTCCAATGATGACTAGAAGTTTGATTCTAGTTTATTCTAACAGCTTTATAACATTATGTTGTAACAAAATAGCTTTGAGAGAAATACTTGCCTCTTAATGTTAAGATTTTGGATGTTCTTTCCAATCACAGTATACCTTTATTCTACCCTACCAAAGTGACTCTTAAAATACAGAGAAAAGGCAGCTTTACCCATTCTGTAAGACAGATTTGCAAACAGCAGAAGAGCTCATTCCTGGAACCCAGAGCAAGTAGAGACTATCTGGGTGAACAGGGATGTATCTTGGAGTCATTGTGATGGATTAAACCTTAGGACTATCTAAATGGAGAGATACTGATTTTCTGGTGTGTAAACTTTTGGTTTTCTAAAGAATAAACTAAGGCAAGGCTAGAAAAATGCAGGGCAGAAAATTCCAGAAATGTCTCAGTAGCTCTTTGTTTTACAGTTCTTACAGATTTTCAGGGGCAAATGCTGTCTGTTGTGAAGACCAAACAAACCTCTTGCTCCCTAAAAACCTGCCCATTGTTAAGTCTGGATTTCCTTCCTAGTGATTTTGCATTTTGGTTCAGGCAAGCTGGTGTCTTGTTTCATTAAGGAGGGGAAGCTAAATAAAAAGAGTAGATAATTAACCTTCCTAACTAACCTGTAAAGTAAATATGCATGGAAATGACAGTTCTTAATTAGCTAAGGGCGGTAGGTAGACATATGTATGAGAGGCCTCTGGGAAACTGAGACACCTGAATTTCTATATTGCTAAACTTAGATGTCAAATTAACATCTCTGTCGAAGATTGCCAGTGTCTCAAGTGATTATTGATCCTAGAGAATAGCTTTCAAATTCTGATGTGCATTGTTGTAAAGGCAGACTTGAATGAAAGGGCTCCTGCCACTCCTGGGAGGTTGCTTATATTTGCATGTCTTCTGTACTTTCTGGATGTCACATCTTTGCATGTATGTCTCCTAGTGCATACTGGACGTATTCCTATTGTCTCATTGATATTTCTCTGGATGCTCCCTGTCAATATAGTTGTAATTGTGCCAAGCCTGGAGTTTCTTCCATGGAATATCAAAACCAGAGATTTAGATTTGAATTGAAATCCATTTCTGGTGTTGGTGTGGAGTTGGGTGGGGTGGGGGGTAGATCTAAGGCAAGGGCTGGAAAGTTGGTAATGGTGGCAGTTCAACACAGAACACATTGAAGAGGGTAGCTATAAAATAATAGAGCAAGCAATAGAGATGAAAGAGTACATCCCTTGGCATCCAGCCCACCTTCTATTCCAAGGAGAGTCATCACACCCACCAAATCATCTGTTCCCTAGGATGTGACATGGCTCTGGGCTTCTTTGCTACAGTTACTTTAGGGGGACAACACCTCTCAATGGGTTGATCCTTGTGATCTAATTGGTTATGTCAAAGAGCAGCCAGTAAGTAAGATCCAGGTAGTAAGCAATCATGGAGTAGGCTGGAAAAGCAGTAACGGTAATCAGGCCATGCCCATACATGGAGCCTTGCCACTTACTGGGCTGTGACACTTGCTATCTGGAGCATGACAAGCAGAAACAAGGTGTGGAACCGAAACATTCAGTTGTTGAGGTAATGGGAGGCAGACAGGTGAGCAAGACTGAAGCAAGCTATTAGTGAGCTCTGGCTTTCAAACGGACAAAACAATCATCTTATTGGGATTGGATGAGCTGCAAGGATGGCTTCCTGTGGTTCCTTGGAGTCATGGGTCCGAGAGGGAGGAGAGGAAAGACAGTTGTCATTGTGAACCTGTTGTGTGCCAAGGACTGACTCTGAACTTCTGAGAATGTTTATTCTGGGCTGGATCCCGGCCAGAGCTGTTCCTTGTCACCCTCTCTCTCTCTACTTATCCTTTTAAATCCTTGACCAGATTGTAGGGTCCCCAGACAGGATACCTACCCTGCTGTCTGGTCCTCTACTCAGGTCGTACTTGTCATAGGTACTTGATATGTGTCCATGAGTTGGTTACCTTGTGCTGGTACATGAACAGCTGCTTTGGAAGATATCTCGGGGCTGTGTCTCAATGCGGGCTGACTGCTCTTGCTCTGCAGTCTGTTGTAGTCATTGGATACACTGACAACAATAGTTAATACTGTGACCTCGATATGTCACAAGTGGGTAGGCAGGACCTGCCTACACGGGGCTCTCCAGCAGAGACATCTCAGTGAAAAAGACTCAAGGCCAATAGCTGTGAAGCTTCACAACTTTCCAGGATGGACTTCAAGAGTCCTAGGGATGACTCCATACTCCTGTCCACCTACCTGGAATTCTCATTGTTTTTATTTGTATCTATGAGCAGAATCCACTGAAGTGTGTGTGAAAATATGGCCAGTGTCTGAGCTATTACATTTAAATTAATATCAGTCTTTTGTCTTGCAAAATCAAGGTGATAGCACTCCCTCCTGGGGCTGTTGTGTTAACCTTGGAATTGTGAAATGACTTTCAAGAAAAACTGTCCAGTAAAACACATAGGCCTTAAAAAGGCGGATTCAATCATAGCTTCTAAGTAGGGGCTTCTATTCTCTCCCACAATTTTTTGGTGAAGATAATAAACTTCTCTGATTCTCAGCTTTCCCTCTAAGGTGAAGGTTATGATTCTGCTATACAGTTTTAGTGAAGATTTATATGATGCTCATAAAATACAGACTATGTATCAGTAGATGCACAACCAACTGTGCACAGCATCACGACACTTCTATTTGGTGTTTGGAAAATATGACAGACCCATGACGACACGACTTCCTTTATGAAAACATCCAGCAGATATAGTATGAAGTCACTGTGCTGCACTGAATATAGTATGAAGTCACTGTGCTGCACTGGATATAGTATGAAGTCACTGTGCTGCACTGAATATAGTATGAAGTCACTGTGCTGCACTGGATATAGTATGAAGTCACTGTGCTGCACTGGATATAGTATGAAGTCACTGTGCTACATTGAATATAGTATGAAGTCACTGTGCTTCATTGGCTATTGCACCCCCATTTTCTGCCTGTGCTGCCATTGTAGCCCTGTTGTGACAATACATATATGGACACCCAGTCATATACTTATTGGAATTGGGGATTTTTTTAAATTCTAACTTTCAAAAAATTGCTACTGGACATGATGCAAACGCAGGTCAGTGAACATGCAAGAGTTCTAGAGTGCAACACTTGAGGTACTCCTATGTTCTCAGTGCTGTGACTTTGAGAATTTATTATAATTTTTAGTCATCTTCCAGTCATAAGCACTGTTACAGCATATATGGTATGATATAGATCATGATGGTAAATATACATATACATATATATATATTTATATACACACCCATATGTATGATGGTGAATATATCTTATGCACATATTATATATACATATATGTATAAATAAGCATATGTACACACACACATAAACACACACACACACACACACACACACACACACATAGTGTGATCCCACAATAGGCTCAGGCATTGAAAGCTTTCTCTTCAGTGCAGTTTTCACAACTATGGCTTTTAGAAGCTGATTGATCATGAGGTACAGATTTAGTGAGTTCCTATCCATAGATTCATGATTGAACATTTCAGTAGGAGGTAGTGGAGGCTGAGGATCCCCAGTCTGATTTGGGGAGTGGTTGAGACTTTGAAGGATAGATATATCTTTTTCTTTTATTCTTCTGTTGGTCTATGTTTCCCAGCTGCCATGGGGAAACAGTGTCTTCTGCCACACATGGTGATATGTCTCACTGCAGGCACAGAGCAGAGGAGCTGCAGACTGAACCCTTTGAAGGCATAAATCGAAATAAACCCTTCCTGCTGTAAATTGTTTTCTGAGGTAGTCTGTCAGATCTACAGAAAGCTGATGAACACAGAAAATGTCTGTCCATCTCTTATAGAACCACGATAAATCAGACTGAATGATTATAAGGTAATTCTAACTCAACAGCTTCCTATACAACTTTCTTCCTTTGTCTAGGAAGACTATAAAAGAATGGTAAATGAGTTATTACTATGATATGTGTGAATGTGTGTGTGTGTGTGTGTGTATGTGTGTGTGTGTGTGTGTGTGTGTGTGTGTGTGTGTGTGGTCCTAGACACTATTTAATATTCTGCAAAAATATTTTTACAAGCTCAATTCTAGTTACTATAATTATGATAATAATTTTTCACACCCTGACACCCATTGAAATAGCAACCAAGTTCTTTTCTTGAGACATTATTCAAATAAATTACATCTGCATTTAAATTAATCTCCAGATCATAGAAATTAGCAATGAGAAAAGCACATTAAATCACCTAGTCCATTTTTATTTTTGCTGGAGGAGAATTGATCTTCACATCATGGGTCCTAGAGCTTTGTCTGGTGAGTTTTAAATGTCTTGAAATTGTGTTATTCTGATTCTGGGTGGCCATTTCACCAACTTCCAGGGGAAGGTCTCTTTCACAGCAATCGGAATACAGATTTTCTAAGGTTACTTGTGGGTGATCAGTGCCTATATACACTGGACAGTGAATTTTCCAGAGGAATGTATGCATTTCCATGTGTCCCTGTGTGTGCACACAGGCATTGGGGGGGGGGTCAGGAGCCTTGGTAGGAGGAAGACAAAGCCAGAGGGCAGTGCTTAGGAGAGCAGGGAGCTTGATTATATTTGAAACTTGGCTATTGTTTGCTTTCAATTTTTAATACCCAACTTAGAGGGTGGACATGGTGATATAGGCAGTCACAGAGCCAAGAGAGGGACACTGAAAAATATGGATTACCTGATGC
Organism: Micromys minutus; assembly: GCF_963924665.1. NCBI lineage: Eukaryota > Metazoa > Chordata > Mammalia > Rodentia > Muridae > Micromys > Micromys minutus. The sequence continues at coordinate 30,729,421 of NC_137980.1, forward strand.
CAATTTGAGTTATAATTATATAATATTCAGGAGGTAAAAAAAGTCCAGATGCTAATTGAAACTTTCCATAGCTTGTGATTTTTATTATTTATTATTCTTACATACCTTTGAGATCTGAAGTAGAAGGGCAGAGATTAAACATTCTAATCTTAAAATATTTCTTTTTGTAATTCATTTGCTGTCTTCTAATTAAATAGATAGATAGATAGATAGATAGATAGATAGATAGATAGACAGACAGACAGACAGACAGACAGACAGACAGATAGATAGATAGATAGACAGATAGATAGATAGGCATATAGAGTAAGGGTCTTCATTCACACAGAGCTCAGAAAAATGGGACATTATTAGGCAGTGGGCCCTTCTTTGATTCTTGTTTTATTTAATCTAAACATTATCAGTTTTCTTATTTATAAAGTGAAATAAACAAGGGACCTGAATCAAACATTTAGCAAATGTTAGGGAGCAGCAAAGGTCAAACAGTTTTCATGATTAATGGTGCAATCTTTATTAAAACTAAATAAGTTTAATATCTGACAGAGAAGGAGTTGGTTCTCTAGAACTGACATGAAAAGTATAGGGATTCTGTCATCTGGAATGTTCCAGAACCAGAGACATCTTCTGGAATGCTCCAGAACCATAGGGTGCTTTCAGCTCACTTGGTCTCTCTTGGGCTGTTTGAATTTCTACTTTCCCCAAAATGACAAGTCTGTGTTCAATTCTGTGTGAACACTTACTGTAATTAAAAAAAAAATCAATATTAAGGCTTTGGTAATAATGGCTCCAAGGGTCTTATTTCCATCGAGACCCAACTCTTCCTTCTCAACATACCCTTTCTGAAGTCTTCACACATTTGGATGCACTTGCTATTGCTCCTTGCCGCTACCTTCCAGGTTACCCCACTCTCCATTTCTTAAGATAACTCACTTCACTTTTTGGTTCCCTCTTCTTGGTCTGTATATGGGTGACCATCCTGAGTGACAGCCTCAGGTAATTCTCCTCTTCACAGCCACTAAATATACTTCATTAGTGCCTATGACAACTAAGGTCTGGATGAGCACAACTCAGCCAGTCTAATATTATCCCATTCTGGAAAACTGTGTTTTTCTCCTCCTGCCCCTATTATTTTATCGCATTGATCCCTCAGCAGAAGAAAGTGTACAGAACCTTGGTTAGGGATTATTTAATTTCTCATAATTTATCCTTTTTAATTAGGATAAACACACTAAAAATGATTTTAGCTCTTCCTCTCCTTACTCTTCCATAAAAGAAGAATGTCTTGCACCAACACACACTCTTTCTTCTTATCCCTCTCCTCCTCTACCCTACTTTAACCTCTGGGAGAACACAGCATTGGGGTTTGTCACAGTGATGTGGTGGCACTACTCAGGCTGCTGCCCGTGTTGGAAAGACCTTGAGAGACATAGAGAAGTTCCCTCTGAAGGTCCCCTAAAAAAATTCCTGCCTTACTACAGTTCCTCCCTTCTCCACCAGGCACTGTTGTAGGCTCATCTTCTGGGACAAGACAATAAGATGACATGCTTTCAGAAACAGATAAGAACTTGGACATGGTAGTTGGTTGAAGAATGACCTTCTGCAAAGAATCAAACCCAACCCAGTAAGTCATTTGAGAGGGGATGAAGCAAGTGGGTTTAAGATTGATCCTGCCAACAAACCAAGTTCACTTTGCACTGATATATACAAGTTTACACAGAAAGGATTAACGAAGCACTCGGGGATAAGGAAGGCTGGTAACTGGACAGGATATGGCTTTTGATGCTCTGGAGTCTACTGGCCGTGTAACCACTAGGCTCAATGTCGGTTACCTGGTACTATATAGGCAAGAGTGAAGGAACCACCCACCCGAATGCCCGCTGTATGAAGCACACAGTTCTCAAGTTCAAATATTTGCTGGTAGTGAGAAGCTGAGATCAGGGAGACTGGAGAATGCTAGAAGAAACCATTCACACTTTCTTTCCAGACAGACCAATGTTTGATCAGTCATGTCTCCAAGCTACTGCAGGGGATGAAATGGTAATTTATGCATACCAGGTGCCTGGGAAGCTAGTTGTACAACCTGTCTAGTTCTCAGACCTCATAGCTGCCTCTGTAATGCAGGAACCCCAATGACTGCATATTCTACCTGCAATGCTGACCTGTGGGGCTGCAGAATAGGTTCTGTCTTCTAACTCCCTTCAAAATGTTCCTATGTACCCCACTATCTTCCCCATCTCCCCACACAAAGCTGTAGTGCCTTAGTGGTTAGACTCTAAGGAAAAATGTGCAGTCACACAGAACAACTGGTCACCAACTAAAAATACTTTGTACTACCTGCAGGGAAACAGTGTTTGAAGATAAAATATGATTATTTCATGTGGCGCTAAAGAGGTCATTTGGAGCCATGGCAAATAGTACCCAGCTTTGAAATACTGAAACTTGATGCAGTTTACTCAAGATTATTTTTGCTCACAGAAAAAAAAAGCCTACAATGTCTTCTTCTTGGGGCTGGATGGGGTACGAGGATGGAAGAAGAAGAGAGAGGGAGGAGGTCATGAAACCATAATCAGAAAATAGGAATTTACCCCCTAGCCACATGAATAATTAGAAGCTCTTAAATGCAAATTGGCATGATTATGGATGACATAACATTTGTTGACATAAAGCTGGATGTCCCCAGAGGCATAGAGAGGTTTAAGTGTTTAGATCCCAGAGTCCATATGAACCTATGCTTTATGAACTACATTTTCTGTCTTTGAGGTAGGTGCCCTAGCTGGCAAAGCTGCGTCTGTGCAGTTCCCAGTGGTAGGCAGTGATTGCAGGGCAGTGATTTGCATTGCAGCACAGATGTGGCGTGTCAAATGTGTTTCTGATGGCTCTTTAGCCACATGCTTAACCTGCATGGTGTTTGACACTAGATTTTCAGATTAATTTCCTCATGTCTGTGCAGTTTCTTCCTCAGAGGCCCAAGGACAACAGAATTCACAAGAGGAGGTTGGTGAGGAACAAGGAAGGTGCTCTCAGTGTATCAGAAGAAAGTTCTGGCTGAGAATGGGGGTGGAGGGGTGATGTCTTTCTGTTGGGCTTCTTACACTGATGGCTTCTGCCTCTCCTTAAGAACTTGAAAACCTGTATGGTTCTTGCCTCTTGGAGGAGATTTTGTTGTTGTTGTTTGCTTTGTTTTGTATTGTTTTTCTTTTTCCTTTCTTTCTTTTCTTTTTTTTCTTTTCTTCTTTTTTCTTTTCTTTTCTTTTTTTTTTTTTTTTTTTTTTTTTGAGATAGGGTTTCTTTGTAGCTGGCCTGGAATTCTTCTAGACCAGGCTGGCCTCAAACTCAAACCTCCTGCCTCTGCTTCCTGAGTGCTGGGATAAAGGCTTGCACCACCACCACCTTTTATGTCATTGTTTCTGTGGTTGTTTTTGTGGCTGACAGCAGCCTCCTCCAGAATCATAGCTGGGAAAACAGCAACAACCCCAACAGTCACCCACTAACATCTCTGCAACATGTTTAAATTGATGTTCCCTAATTTCTTAGTCTTATTAGGATGCCTCTCAGAAATCACCTTTGAGATGCCGTGTCTTTAGGCGGTGCTTCACGCTGGGCTCGGGCACAGCAGTGGGTTGTGTGAGCTTGCAGCTCACTTGTATGGATCCTGTTGGCCACAGGCTGGAATGGGTCTGTTGTGGACACTGGCTTTCAGTTCTTTTTGCTTTTTTGTCTTTCACTCTAAGTTCTGTCTGTTTGGCTCTTTTGCACTGGTCTTTCCTTCTAGATGCCCTAGACCAGTTCCACTCCAGATCTAGGTGAAGTGCTGTTTGTGGGGTAAGCAATCTTGTCTATGGTATTCTTGGGTGGCAGCAAGGACTGATTAAGATCTTACCCAAGGTTGTTAATGCTGACAAGAAACTTACATTCAACCCTCTCCCCCAAATACAAAACCACTAGGGTGTAACTCTGCTTTGCCACTGTTAGGAAACTACGGCACATCTAAATTAAAATCCAGAGTACGGCTTTTTGATCCTAGGAAAATACTAAGGCTCCCCAGGTAATTAGTGAAGTTGGCCTCTTGCATGGTGCTCATTTCAGGGGCAGATTGCATCTACTCAGAGACAAATGATATTTAGGATCTGTGTGATCTCTTCAGGTCCCAAAGCACCTGAAGGCTACACTGAATAGAGTAAGAGCAAGAAAGCCTCTGGTGGTGAACAAGGTCCTCATGCCTTTCAACCCTTTGAGGTAAATTCCCATCCTTACTCCCAGAGCATTATCTAAGGGATAGCTTTGCATCATGAGGCATCTAAATGAATTAGTCTTTAGGGTAAATGATTGAGACCTATTCTTGGGTTCCTCCCTGAAAGAACTGTTTTTTGTAACTCTAGCTCTAGAACTCATACATAGACCAGGCTGGCCTTGAAGTCACAAAGATCCACCACACCCTTAGATGAAGAGCTATAGCAGCAAGTGGTTACTGTAGGAGAGAGAGTATGTTTTCCTTAGGGACCATGCCATGGTCAGTCCTAAATACACTTGCACACGCACAAGCACACACACACAGACTTAGGCATCTGTATGTGCATCTGCATACACGTGTGCGCATGTATTGATATATGTAGCACTAATTGGAATCTGTAGATTATACACACACATATGTGCATATGCAGCAGCAATAATCATAGAGGAACAGGTTATGAGTTCAAGAGGAGGATGGAGACCACAAGAGGAGCTAGAAGAAGGGAGAAGCAGAAATGTGAGTACAGTGAACTTGTGTACAAAATTCACAAGAGAATTTAAAGCATATTAAAATGGAACTAAACAAAGTAAAGGATACACATGAATATAACCCTGCACAGTGAGTGGCTCCTGCATTGCTCATTTTAGAAGCTACCATCAAGAACAGTTTTTTAAAGTGATGGGAAAATCCCATAATTGACATAGTTTATCATGGCTCCCATCAGAAACTCATAAGCCAAACGTGATTTATTTTTCTCCAACTTGAAAAGAACAAACAAAATATTTATCATGTCTTTCTGTAGACCAAGCCCCTCCTGAGGACCTCCCTGTCTATAACTGATGTGATCATGTCAGGCTTGAGCTATATCTCAAGAAGAAACTAGCTTTATTCCCATTTTTTGATAGTAAAAACTGAGGGTAAATGATCCTTTTTGTCGCTCAGCTGAATAAAACACCAAAATCCAGATTATCTGATTTAAAACCCAATGATTTCTCTGTTATACCACACTGTTCTTCCCCAATTGTTTCTGGCCAACTTTGGGGCTTTGCCTTTTCCTTTTAGTTCTGGTCTAACACAACAGCTCTGCCGTGCCCCTAAGAAACACCCAAGCTCTGCTTGTGCCCCTAAGCAACACCCACACCTCTGCCTGTGCCCCTCAACATCACCCACAGCTCTGTCTGTGCCTCTCAGCAACACCCACACCACTTCCTGTGCCTTTCAGTTTTGCTTTCTCCTTTCACAAATTAAAGGTAAATTAAACACCCCCATCAGATTTGGGCATCAGGGCATTTTTGATTGTTTGGGTGCGGGACTCACTATTCCTGAGCTGGTTGTCCTGAGTTTTATAAGAGGCTGAGTGACCCATAAGGATCTAGCCAGTAACCGTGAAGCTGCTAACCATGCCCCTGCTTCACTTCTGCCATCTGGTTCCAAGCCCGTACCCTGACTGCTCAGTGGTAGACTGTGACCAACAAAGTAAAAGATACCCTTTCCTCCTCAAGTGGCTTTTGGTCGGTGTTTTGTCACACCAGATAGACAGTAGAAGAGTGCCACTTTATGTCCTGTGTAAATTTACCATCTTGACAAAGCCATCATTTGCATTTTAATGAGGGGAAAAGTAAAGTACTTGTCAATATTCTGTGATGAGTGATAGAGCCACAGGACTCAACCCAAAACTCCACATTATGTTGATGAGTGTCTTAGGGTTTTCTAGAGGAACAGAACTAAGTGTGAGATGCACACACACAGACAGACACAGACTGACACAGACAGACAGAGACAGACACACACATACATACACACACACAGACACATACACACACACACACACACACACACACACACACAAATACATGTACACGCACCTCAATGATCAAATCAAGAAAATCTCTCAGAGGTATACCCAGCAACTTGAGTTTTGGTCAATTCCTGGTCTAGTCAAATTGACAACCACAACAAGCCAACAAGCCACCACAATGAGCAGAGAGGAGATCAGAATTCGGTCTCCCAGGTAAGGTGGCATGAGGCTCCTGCGCTTCCGCAGAAAGGTTTTCTATACCAGGACACAGAGATGGCTACCAAAGAACACGAGTCGTACTGTGACAGTATAATCAATCACCTGTATCCTGTTGTATTAAATAAAGAGTCACGTGAGTTTGTCTCATCCTCTTATGACTTACTGTTGTGTGTGGAAGGCAGGAACGAGCGAGTGCATATCTCGTGGAACCTTCTAGTCAGCCCTTTGGAGATTGGTTTTCTTAGAGGCAACTTGTGTGTCCGGAGCTACCTGCTCCTAAAGTCAAGACTGTTATTTTTGTCTGTTGTCGCTTCAAGTGCATTTAGATTCCTAAATGATCTCTACAACTGTGTTGGGCAGAAGGAGAAACCACATAGCAAAAATGTCAGGCTTTTTCCCATTACCTGACGAAAGTGTGAAGGACATATTTACAGAGGTGTGTGTCTGTGTTACATGTGTTCACACATATGCAGGCATTGATGTAGTTCTAGCGATCAAACCTGGTGCATGCTAGGCAAGTACTATACTATTTAACTTTGAAAGTTGGAACCAATACAGCTGTAATTATTACCACAAGTAGAAGGTTTGCTTTTTTTTCTTTTTTTCGTTTCCTTTCCCTTTTCTTTTTGAGACTTGGAAAGTTATAGAAACTGTTTCTATGATTAGATTAAACACCTGACCACCATCTTCTGTTACGAGGTTTGCACAGGCAGCCCTCAAACTGTAGCACGTTCCTCATGATCAGGACACCTGTGATGGGTTGGGAGGTAGCCCAGGAAGATCATCTTGGATAAGATTCACGATAAGAACCATGATAAGAATGGACCACTGGCACTTCACATGTGCTGGCCTGGCCCGCCGAGATGAGTTTGGCGAGAACAACATGCAGCTATTGTTTCCGATGAATTTTGCTTCTAACCTGTGTTTAGTGAGTAGTCTCACTGCCGGTCACATACTGGCTTCTGGACCTAGGATCCTGTGCTCATTTTTCTCTCCTTTAGCACTGTCATTTCCAGAGGGCAGTGCATGTTAGAATCCTGTTCCTGGAGTCGCTTTGTCAGGAGAGAGAGAGAGTAAGAGCCTGTTGGGAACAAACAAAGACATCCTTGACAGGACCGATTTATCTTGCTACCTGCAACATGCCCTTTGGTTTGATAGCTGCTCGGGTTGGCTGGGATTATTTATCTTGAGCTCATGCTGATATATGGAAGTGTGCTCCTGGCAGGCTTCCTTTCTTTCTTCCTTCTCTGCCTGGCCAGTCTCTGCTCACTCTTCCATATCAGAAGGCTGTCAGCCAGCATTGTCCGGGGAAATTAGAGGGGAGGGGAAGTGCCTAGAGTATCTTAAGAGAAATGATCTTTCTTGCAGGCAGAACTTTATCAGTTTCTTTTCCTGCTGTCCGTTAAACCCTAGGAAGCAGGGGACTCCTAGGGCAGGCTGAGGCGTGTACAGGAAACACTGTGTTCTACCCTCTTAGTGCCTGGTCGGCTTCCAGCTGACTAGCTTTCACCTCCTGGGTTCTCAGAGAAATGCTTGCTCTACTTCCTTCTGCTGCAGGGGCTGCTGGGTGACGCCGCCTCATGACAGGCACCAGGCAGCTGTCCTCTCACCTAAGATGCTGTGGCTCCCTGTCTCCCCTGTGATGTCCCCTGGCTATTGGTTATTTACACACTCAGCTCAGGCAAATGTTCCCTGCCTGGTTTTACATCCTACACTGGGCAGTCCTCTCTGCTGCTAGGACAGAGGATGTTCAGGGAGTTTCTGGGAACTCACCATGGTATCTTTTCTCAGGCTCAATGCCTACGCCCACACCCACATCACATCGACTTGCTACCCCAAGAGGGAATACGGTTACATCTTTGTTGGTGTAGTTGGCTTAGCTGGTAAGCCCAGGTGAAAAGGACACCAGGCTGGCAAGGGGCAGATATTTCTCTCAAAAGATGTCATCAGGGATAGTTTAATGAAGGGGCATCTTCCACCCCTCTGGGTCAGTTACAGGACCAATAAAGGCTTAAAATACCCATGAATGAGTGACAGCAGGAATGGCTATTTAAGACAAGAACAACATAAAATTTGCAGGCAAATGGATGGAACAAGAAAATACCCTGAGTGAGGTGACCCAGACCCAGAAGGACAGGCATGGTATGTACTCATTTATGAGTGGGATAAGTAAAGGATATCCATGATACATTCCACAGACCCAAAGAAGTTAAACAAGAAGGAAGGTCCAAGTGAGGATGCTTGACTCTCACTTAGAATGGGGAATAAAATAGTCATGGGAGGCAGAAGGAAGAAGGGAACTGGGTGGGAGAGGACATGGGAGTGGGAGTAGAGGGGTCAGAATTGGTGTGAAGAGACAGGAGAAAGGACCAGAGGGACAGGAGAACAAATGGAAATATTCTTCTGCCCATGGATGGAGGGTATCACTAGGAGGTGTCAGAGGCCTGGGATAAAGATGCTCCCAGGAGTTAACTCCAGTGATCTTAGCTGGGGCTCTTGGCAGTGGGGATATGGAACCTGATGCTCAGCAGATGGATCAGGGTACCAGTCCACCCACAAAATGTCTGACCCCAAATTTGTCCCATCTGAAAAAAAAAATGCAGGGACAAAGATGGAGCAGAGACTGAGGGAATGACCATCCAATGACCAGGCCAACTTGAGACTCATCTCATAGGCAAGCACCAATCCCTGACACTATTAATGATGCTCTGTTGTGCTTGCAGACAGGAACTTAACATAACTGTCCTTTGAGAGGCTCTACCCGGCATCTGACTGACACAGATGTAGGGACCCACAATCAAACATTGGACAGAGCTTGGGGAGTCTTTGGAAAATCTAAGGGGAGGATCAAGGGCCCTGGAGGGGATAGTAACCCCACAGGAAGACCAGCAGAGTCAACTCACCTGGGCCCTTAGGTCTCAGTAATCGAGCCACCAACCAAAGAGCATACACAGGCTGGACCATGGCCCCTGTATAGTAGCTATGAAGATCAATTTTTAGATGGGTTCCCAACATCTGGAGCAGGAGCTATCCCTAAAGCATTTCCGAGGAATCTATTTCTTTAACTGGAATGCCTTGTTTGGCCTCAGTGGGAAAGGATGCACCTAACCCTGAAGAGACTTGATGTGTCAGAGTGTCTTAGTCAGGGTTTCTATTCCTGCACAAACATCATGACCACAAAGCAAGTTGGTGAGCAAAGGGTTTATTCAGCTTACACTTCCATATCGCTGTTCATCACCAAAGGAAGTCAGGACTGGAATTCAAGCAGGTCAGGAAGCAGGAGCTGATGCAGAGGCCATGGAGGGATGTCACTTACTGGCTTGCTTCCCCTGGCTTGCTCAGCCTGCTTTCTTATAGAACCCAGGACTACCAGCCCAGGGATGGCACCACCCACAATGGGCTGGGCCCTCCCCCCTTGATCACTAATTGAGAAAATGCCTTACAGCTGGATCTCATGGAAGTGTTTTCTCAAGAAAGGCTCTTTCTCTGTGATAACTCCAGTTTGTGTGAAGTTGGCACAGAACCAACCAATACGCAGGGTGAGGGACACCTAGGGGGCCCCACTTTCTCAGAAGAGATGGGGAAGAGGGAGTTGGGAGAGGATATGGGGAAGGGGAGTGATCTGGATGGTAAAATGAATAAATAAATAAATTAATGGGAAAAACCCCCAAATTTTACAAATAAATTGCAGTGCTAATGAAGCTAACTAATTTTGGCTGGCTACATTAAGGTAGAAAGATCAGTTGCTTGTGGCTAGATAGGAAGTCCAAATGACTTGGAGCCAAGGTGAATTGTGAGTTAAGCATGTGGAGCATGGACATATGTGAAGGCCATCGAGAAGAGTTTTTAGAAGAGCTGGATTTAGTTAGAGAGGTGTGATGTCAGAGATGTGTGATGTCAGAGAGGTGTGATGTCAGAGATGTGTGATGTCAGAGAGGTGTGATGTCAGAGATGTGTGATGTCAGAGAGGTGTGATGTCAGAGATGTGTGATGTCAGAGAGGTGTGATGTCAGAGATGTGTGATGTCAGAGAGGTGTGATGTCAGAGATGTGTGATGTCAGAGAGGTGTGATGTCAGAGATGTGTGATGTCAGAGAGGTGTGGCATCAGAAATGTCAATGATCTCATGTAAAAATTACAAGAAGAAAAGGACAGGTAGATTATTCATGTATGATTAGTGTTCTGGTGTTCTTAGACCCTAATGAGATGGGATGTGAATTTAGTGTTGAAGGAAAAAAAATACTAGACAAGCAAATAATAGAAATGGAATATTTCAGTCATGCCCCAACCTAGCCTTTCAGACTCCCAGGGAGTTTTAAGACAAAGTCTTTTGCTCAGGGCCTTTCATAGTGGAGATGCACATCTTAATGTCCCTTGGAGATTTGCTGTGTTACTTGGTTACTTTATGTTGTATTTATGTGGCTTACTATTTTAAGAAATTTTTGAGGATAAGAAGGAGTTTGGGGAGTATGATTTATAATTATTACCACCCAGTTGAGCTAGGTGGCATGACATAAGCCTGGGAGGAGGAAGACAGAGTCGAGGGGAGGGAGGACTTTATCTCACAGTTGACTTTTAAAGCAGTTTCACTGAGGTACAGCTGATTAAAAAGTGTACTTTATGCAAGCAGTTTGTTGAATTTGGACATCTGCAAATTCTTGTGATGACATTAAATTATACGGGAGGGCAAAAATTCTCAGAGTTCAATGGAAGAAAATCTTTGGAGCCCAGAAGACATTTCCCTGTGCAGACACCATTTTTCTATACTGTCTTCAAGTCCAGAAGCACAGGTTCAGGCAAGAAGAGGCACTGGAGAGAGGATGTCATCGCTCCAGGGGCTCAAGGCGTTTGTTCCGCAGTGTGGCCATGGAGGTCCCTGATGGAAGCCGGTGGTTTTAACTTTAGAGGATCCTTCTGCAGAAAAGCAATCTCCCAGGGTATCAGACAAAGCTGTTTAAAGCCTTACTTTGGGGAAGTGGCATTTCTAGAAGCTCTTGGAGATTCAAAGTCGATTTTTCCCTGGCTGGTCATGGCATTTCTATATCTGGCTTGCTTGAAGACAAAGAGGGCTTTGTGAGGGAGCACGCTTGCATTTTTATGCTCTGTTACTTTGCTTTCTAGGTTCCCTCTTAATTCTTTCCTCATCAAGCATGCTGGTGCAGGGATGTATTTCGACAGGGTCCATTTCTACTGAGAGAGAGCTGGGTGGAGGGGAAGGGCCGGCCTCCTTCCTTCCTCAGGACGAAGCTGAAGCTGCGACAGAACCCAGCCCTCACAGGCTACTCTGTGCCTTCCCCTCCACTCCACATCTCTGCTCTGTCATGTTGTGTCCCGAACTTGTCAGTGCCAGGAGAAAGTGGAGTTGGCAAAATTCTCATCTGGAAAGAGCCAGTGGTGGCCCTTGTTTATGGTGTTTCTGGATTGATTGACTTCTCAGTGGCGGCTGGAAACTTACAAAGAAATAATAATAATAATAATAATAATGTGCTGTTGCCCAATCAATCCCAATTCTGCACATATTTAGCCAAAATGAAAATGAAAAAGCCTGACCTTGAGGATGGCATAGGCTAGCCGAGGATTCATGCTTATGATGATATGATATAATATGATATGATATGATATGATATGATATGATATTCCTCTAAGATATGGGGCATCATAGGTCACTGCTACAAGCCATGAAGGACAAATGGATGAACCATACACCCCTGTAAAACCATCCCAGATCAGTGCATATATCTTTAAAATACAGAAACATATTTATATTGGAGAATTCTTGGGAGTGACTTTATGTAGGAGAGCAAAAACAGCACCACACCGCTCTCTGCCCTTTCTTCTATTAGCAGGATGTGTGTGTATTTGTGTGTGTGTGTGTCCAGGCTGTGTCTCTTCAGAGGGATGTCCTGAGCCCCTGTCCTCAGATACAAAGAGGTATTTTTGCCTAAATTTTCACCTGTGAGGAACATCTGTCACCAGCTTAGGCAGAACAGGACTATTTGGAAGGCTGCTTGTTTGATTGTAGGGGGCCTTGAGATCCTGGCTAGGACTGGGTGGGAAGCAGATTGGGAATGGAGGGCTGGGGTGACTATACTTCCTGTGACAGGCATGCACACTGTCTACATCAGTAGAGACACTCAGGCTGATATGGAGTCTTTGTGATCACCAGGGGTCCTTCCTGACAGAGACCATGGTGTTTGGTTTTGTTTTTTAATATGAAATTTTGGATGGATAACATCAATATTGAATTTCTTTTAAATGATGGGCATTTCTGGTCTTTCTCATTACTACTTCCCACTCAACTATATGCATTTGCTCAGCAGAATTCTGATTTGCTTGAAGGTATACAGTTGCTATCTACCTAAAGCTGGAAGCATGAAATGTGATGGGAATTTTTATCATCTAATGGTATTTAAAAAAAAATGGTGGGGAAGGGTCTAGAGCCCAGTGTGCTTGACATTTAAATCTAACTTTGCAAATCCATTCACTAGACTAGAAAAGAATTCCCCATCCATTCTCAGTCTGCCTGAAAATGCTCTTAGAGGACAGTAATGAGAATCCTTTGTGGGAGCAAAATGAATATTTGAAGTTGCTTCTTTATGTTCAGTCTCACTGAAATGCGTTTTTAGGCCAGGCTCTTTTCTCTACACTGGCCACTCATCCAGGCACAGCTTTCGTGAGAATCACACTTCTGGAAAATGAATGCAGACGTGCCACCTTCAAGTATATCGGAGTCCTTGGTATTCTGAAAGTCACCTGAAACTCACAATCTTCATTCAGCTCAACACATTTTAATGATCCTCCTAGGTCGGTCTTATCTTTTCCAGCAAGTTTAGGCAATGGTGGTTTATCTGTGTGTCTCCTTGTCCTGTGCCACAAGTGGACTTAGCCTCACAGTTTTCAGTGACAGAGATGAGTTATGGAAAATGTGGCTATTGTTTTCCCTGTTGGGTTCTCTGGGTAGGTTTCCCACAGGCACGGGCTGCCATTCATGATCGGAGTGATAGTGAAAAATGTGTTGAGACAGCCATCTGCACCCCCAATTCCACACCCCACTTTCTGCAGAGCTTGCCCACTACTGATTAGCAACTATACAGCAGGGGCTAGATCTCCCAGCCCTTTCTGGAGCTACACATGTTCATGTAACATTCTCACTACGAGGATGGGGGCGAAATGATATTTCTGGCTGTGGTGTTTAAGAAGCAAGGATGGTGGGCCCACGTTCTCCTTTCTTTTCTACTGGTGCCTCGTAGATGACCACATCAGGACCTCATGTTCTTACACAGTTTCTACCTCTGGGTTACATCCCAGCTCCCCATCAAAGCTTCGAGTGAGATTTTCTTACTAGCTGAAGAATTCTCTGAGATAATGCTTGGAAATAGTGACAAGAAGGAATAAATCTGAAAACTGTACCTTCAATGTGAGTGTACTCTAAATTGAATGAAGTAAAGGGGAAGAAAGAGAAGGCTAGGCTCCCTCACCAACATACCACTCACCCATACACACACACACACACACACACACACTCCCCCACCCACATACTCACACACACACACACACACACTCCCCCACCCACATACTCACACACACACACACTTCCCCACACACTCCCCCACATACATACACACACACTCACACACACACACTTTCCCACACACTCCCCCACATACATACACACACACACACACACACACACACACACACACACACATACTCCCACTCCCACACAAGCATACATACACATACTCACACACACACATGCACACACACACACACACCAAAAGCACATTCTAAAGCTAGAATACAGGAAATTGGAAGAAAGATTAATGACATGACCTGGGACCAACAGATGAATATGAAGTTAGCTTGAACGTTTTCACTTTTAATATTGTGAGTGTTAAAGCAGGTGCTTCCCTTGTGTGTTGACGTTATTCAAAATTTAGTTCTACCTATTCATGCATAGACATGTCATTTTAGTCATTTGTACATATGATAACACCCATGAAGCATGAGCCAAATTCTCTTTGGTTTATTTCAGGGGCCATTATTTTCTGCTGTGGAGATGAGATGGCCCGTTGACTCTGTTTCCTCTCAGAGCTTTGCTTCAGAGGCCTGGTCATACTGTATTCCATTCAAATCAAGGTTTAGTATTTGATTTCTGTGTGTTGGGGACAGGCTAGGTATTTCATTACAGAATCTATTTATCTTCTCCTCACAAGTCTCCCTATTCGATCTGTCAAGCTGTGATTCAAGGTTATCTCGGATAAAAAAAAATTAAAAATGGGCCAGCAAGATGGCTCAGCAGGTAAAAGTGGTGGCCACCGAGGCCTGTGACCCTGTTTGATGCCTGGAACCCACATGAAAAAAGGAAACAGAGTCCCGCAAATTGTCCTCTGACACATTTTGTCCACAAGCACACCTGGCACCCCTGTGACACAGAGACAGTGAATAAATGCATGTGAAGGCTGTTAAGGATAGGAAGCTAGTAGGGCCAAAGGTGGAAAGGTACCGGGACTAGGAGTGAGACACACACAACCTGAGAATCCACAAAACCCAACTCATGCATCTCTCTGCGTTTGCCACATGCACCTAAGTATCAAATGCGCACGGTTGCTAATGCCGAAAAACTGTCATGTCATTAGATTATGGCTACTTGAAATGTGTCAGTATGAAATAATCTCACAGAGTTATGTCCATATGTACATGTGGAGAATATAAAGGAATCGGTACCTGAGAGGTGTGGAGGCTGGAGTTTTCCTAGTGTCACAGCTAGAGTACACAAGACTGTGTTTTTTTTCCCCTAGTTTCAGACTATGAGACCGTTCTTAGGTCAGTTTGATAAGTTGGGGATAATTGAAACTGAAGTCACTATTGTCATTAAACCACTCTTGGTTCCCCAAATAGTACCTACTCTGACATTAAAACTGAATATCTTTGTTAACTAAGAACATTATAAGAGAAGCAAAAAATTATTTGGTTGTTTGTGTTAAATAGGTACTGTGTGATATGCCCTCATTTTATTTTGATTTTTTTTTAAGGGGCAGACATTGTGTTAGAGATCTACCACCTGAAAGAAATAGAATCTGATCTGAAATCTCACTCAGATTGACCCATTAAACCGAATTGCCTAGGCTTTCATTTGAATAACCTTGACTAAAATTTCAGAATCACTTCGCCCATGCTGAGCTCCCAAAAGTTCAATAATGATTTTTACTTGTGACAAGCAGCGATGCGTTTTACGCAAGAAACAATTAAAATAGCATCAATACACACTAATGTCTTTCACCAAGGGATAGGGATTGTTAAGGCACCATGGACCCCGGGAGCGTGATGGATAACGTACGCTATTGCAGTTGTCATAGAAAACCTAACGATCGTTATTTCCCATGGATGAAACTTCCACAGTGCCAATAAAACCTTTCTAATGGGTGGATTCAAGTCCCCCAGGAAAGATGCTTAGGCGTTGTTGAAATCTGTTTCACGTTCTCCTTCCCCACAGCCCGTTTAAGAGATTGATTATTTAATGGTTATCCTTGCTTTATTTTATCTTGCTTTCTGTGGATACCTTGTTTGGCACTACGAAGGCAAGTTTATCTACCAGTAAAGCAGACATTGAAGCTGATCACTAAGGGGCTACCGGAAAGCCCTCCATGGGCATCAAGAACACGGGTGTTGAGGGAAAGGAAGACTATGGGCCTTTTGCAGGACTGTGTGAGAAGAAAGAGTCGGCACCTGCTTGAATAGCCCGCAGCAGGAGACAAAACAGACTTGGTCTGGATGAGAGTCAAGTGTTTCCTGTGTGCCCGGGAGTGAGAATCCTCTTTCTTGACAGGTTTTACACCTGCTTACCCTGGAGTTCATAGAAATGAGGGCCTACCTGAGTAGATTAGTCAAGGTCTCCGAGAAGGCTGCATTCAGACTGGTACTAAAGGAGGGGTGTTTTTCTAAAGACTTTACTTTGAGACAAGGGTCTTACTAAATAGCCCAGGCTGGCCTTGACTTTGGGGGTCCCCCTGCCCTCACCTTATGAGTGCTGGGATTATAGTGTATAACACCACCCTTTACTTTGGAGGAGAGTTTGTGGAAGGAATTGCTTAGAGTGCTGGAAGGGTTTAGGCAACTGCGACGAATTAGCAGTACTGGGAGCCATTCCTACCCCTGGATCAGAGGAGGCTATACTTCCTGCATTCAAAGCTACATATATAAGGCTCAGTGACCCGAGGCACAAAGTGGGATGGAGCATGGGATGGTCAGGGAGGAGATCCAAGAGCGAAAGCCAGTGCTATCTCTCTCGGGCTGGAGGGGGAGCAGCTGGCAGAGCTTAGGGACAAACTCAGGGATGCTGATGTGCCTGAGCTCATCACACACGGTGTAGCTTCACACACACACCACACATAAAGCAGAGCTTCAGTATTCCTCGGGATCTAGGGCACATGCAGATCCAGCCGAGACGCCTCAGCAGCCTCACGTGGCACTTGTCCATTACTTATGGATAACATTTCAGCGAGCACCGGTTTCTCAGTCTACAGTTCCTCGGGAACGTCTTGTCTGTTTTCCGGTTCGGTTTTGGCTTCCAACGATGTTGTGCAACTTTTCTTTCCCCGGAGACACGTTTCTAATAATTATTGTAGTTAGAAGTGAGTTCTGACCTTTAAATGCTCTTTGAGCCACGTAGATTTGGAAGCATCTTGCAGTGTCAAAATGTAGCCATTTCCGAAAAAGACAAAAAAGTTGTCTTCTGGCACGTGTGTCAAGGTGCCAAAGGGCTGAGAGGAGAATGATCATTTGTGAACAGGCATCGTTTGTGATGGCCTGTTTTATATGGAAATGGGCTTATTTCCATAGATACCTGATTCATGAGAGTTATAGAGTAGTGTTTTCAAAAGTCTATCTGAATTATATAGAAATCTACAAAGTAAAGTCCTCTCTGCTTATTCAGATACTTCAGAGTTTTCTTTCAAAAATCATTGAGTGGAATGCCTTAAGTAGAGATTACTTTTTACCAATTTAACTTTCTATTCTCTATTAACATTTGTTTGTTTGGTGTGTGTATGTGTGTGTATATATGGGTGCGTATATGTGTATATGTTTATGTGTATATGTATCTATCTATGGATGTGTGTATGTGTGTATGTGTGCATGTGTATATATGTATGTGTGCATGTATATACATATGTGTATATGTATGGGTGTGTATTGTGTGTGTGTGCCATGGTGTCAGTGTGGGAGATCAGGAGAGTATCTATGGGCATTGGCTCTCTTCTTCCACTATGTAGGGTATGAGGATCAATCTCAGGCCATCAGGGTTACTGGCTGCTGAACTATTTCACTGGCCCTTAGCCCTCAATTTCTGTAATAACTTACTATAAGATAAAATTTGGAAAACCATTAAGGCTTTTACCTATAATGATCTTATTTACTTAGTTTTGAAATAACTATATTAAAAATGTTTGTGTGTTTAAATGAGGTACTTTTGTGATATTTCGACCCTTTGTAGGACATTAGGAAGTACTGGCTTAACTATCTATTGTCCGTCATGGGATGTGTGGTGGCCACACAGCTGAACACAGCTAGTGGAAGCCGTGGGCACAGCCAGTCTGATGAACAGTGGCAAGAACAAGTGTGTGTAAAGTTTTACCAATTCCAGAGAACTGTGATGCACATGTGTGACTAATACTGGGCTGTGTGAGGAATATGTTTTGTGTTTTGATTATGAGTATATCAAAGTCCAGCATTTAGTTTGTTGGCTAGTGGGTGGCAAGATCAGAATCCAAACAAGCCTGTTTGGATCTCTTAATTATACGTAGCACTGACTTGGCGCTACTGACCCACCTACTTGACAAGACAGAGCTGAGTATGTGGCTGATGTAGCTGCTGCAGCTGCAGCAGACACCCCTCCACACAGCCCAGTCAACCCTGAGTGCAGAGCACAAAGCTGGGTTTTACTGAGAATAGGAAGTTTGAATTATGGTGGTTCTTTCAGTGTAGAGACTTGGTCATATACAACCACACTTAACTTTTCAGATGTGGGTTCTGGGGCTCCCCATACTTGTGCAACAAGCACCCTACCAGCTACCCTATCTTCTCACCCCCACCTTTACCTTTAACTCTTGTAATAGACAGTGAAGTTAATTTGCCTCATCAAAGGTCTTCTGATGAGGACAGTGGACGCTGATGTAGACCATCCCCCTGCCTCGGCCATTCTGCAGGCTGCACCGAATGATAGATAGTCCTGTCAGGGAGCCTAATCATTCCACCAGATCTCTGCTGGTCCTTGAGAGGTTTTTTGTTTATTTGTTTGTTTTGTTTTATTTTGCTTGATGGTCATTTATTAGGTCCTTTGAAACTGAACAAGGCACTTAAAACAGTGGAGTTTAAAATTCGTCTGAACATTGTGGCCAAAAAAAAAAAAAAAAAAAAAAAAAAAAAAAAAAAAATAGGAAGAGAAAGTTTGTGATTAGAGTCTGTGGAGTGATCTTTAGCCAGAAGGGGAGAGGGTACCAGCAAAGGGTTAGATATTATGCCAAATGTGAGGAACCACAGAGCAGAAACGAGGTTACTAGCCCTGTCATCCAGTTTGATTTGTGTGCTTCCTGGAGCATCTTAGTGTCTTATGATAGAAAGCAGGGAAGCTGGCAGAGACTTAAACACAGAAGTTTTCTAGAGAAGCACATATTTTTCTCAAGAGGCCAGTGTTACATGCCAGGCAGCTGTGTCTCGAACCTCTGTGTGCCCAGTTTGAGTCTGAATCTCAGCAGCTATTGGAAAAGAGAACAAGGATGAATTCTCTTGAAAAGTGGCAGCTGCCACAGAAACAGCAGCTCAGAAGAAAAACAGCAGAAGGAAGCAACCGGAGAGGGAAAGCATCTGGTCACATAGTCAAAAGATCCTTCACTCTGCAAAGAGCAAGAGGCAGCCTGTTTGAATAAAAACCCGATTAAAGATGCCGTGAGAAACAAAGAATTTCCCTGAGCACATTTGATCTTAGGTCCTGTCGTGGGTCCAGTTCTCCTCCTTTGGAATTATGTTTTCCATAGTATGAGCCCGGTGGAGCACAGGGGACTCCCAGGGAAAGCAGGCACCAGCTCACCAAGATGAGATGCTCCTGTTCAGCTGTAGCAAATGACTGACAGGCTTTTCTCCCTTTGTAGACAGTATTAGTCATTAATGGTGATGCAGCAATTTGGTTCTGGCCAAAACACCTCTACAGGACCTATGAACAACCCTGTAGCATTTTGGAGCCAACCTAGCAAAAGTTTTGTACCAAGGAGAAACTTGTATCAAGATCTTTAAGTAGATATGCAGCTAAATCAATAAGTAAATAATAAATGCACAGTGTCGTAAGTCTGCAAAAAAAGATGAATACACACTCTCTTAATAAACCACAACTACTTGTCCATGTAGTAACTTCTCCCTCTGAAAATGAACTAAAAATATCCCTTGAGAATTTTTCTTCCAGTCCATTTGTGTTTTTTGTTTGCCTCTTTGTTTGGTTTTTGTTTATTTATTTAGATTTATTTTATGTATATGACTACACTGTAGCTGTCTTCAGACACAGCAGAAGAGGGCATCGGATCCCATTACAGATGGTTGTGAGCAACCATGTGGTTGCTTGGAATTGAACTCAGGACCTCTGGAAGAGCAGTCGGTACTCTTAGCTGCTGAACCATCTCTCCAGCCCTGCTTTTGTTTTTATAATGTGCTAGGCTGTATACATATTACAAAAACAATTGTGTGAGGCTCTTTCTCCCTCTTTTCATACTGGAGGTAAGGTATATATATATATGTCCTGTGCCTTCCATGTGGTCACACGTGTTGTTGCTTTGCCTCACTGCTCTTGGCCACACCGTTGCTTCCCATAGCAGGAGTGTCAGCCCAAGAACTTCTGACTTGTGGACCACTTGTGTGGGTTCATGTCCTTGGAAAGGGAAAGAGTTTCCATTTCTCTGTGCTATTTATTTGGGAAGTGTAATTGACAGGCAGGGAGAAGGGAGAGCTCAGGGAGAATAGAGAAAGCTGTAGCAAACCATCTTCACAATGCAGCATTGGATCAGAAATGACCAAAGTCCCGGCCAGCAGCCTCCCCTTAGGACACCGACCACATGGAGACGGGCAGTGGAGCATATCAGAGCTCTGTGCTGAATCTTGATGTGTTCTAACCTGGGCTGAGCTACCTGAGAATTGTATTTGAGGAGATTCGAGGAAACGCCATGTGGAGAGGACAGCTGATGAGGCCACTCTCGTGGTCAGCATTTCCTGTCTGGTGTACTGCGCTCACTTAATCTTACAGCAACCCTAAGAATGGGCCGCCACGCTCGGCTGAAATGCTTGTATTAGTTATTTTATTTGCAGACGAATAAACTAAGGGTTAGAATCCTTGAATAATGAAGTCAATGGGATGCAGATAGAAATGTGGCAGAGCTCGGTTTGAAGAAGGAGCTCTCAGACTCAACAGAATGTGTGAATGAGACTTCAGTTAAATCACCAGACAGATTCTATGTGGTAGTGTCCCCTAGGAGACCTGGCATTGAAAGCCACTACCTCGACATTGTCAGCTGGGCTCTGAGACTCACACAGGCTTTTATTGGACCCTTCCTCGGCTAGACTTTCTGCGCCTGGCTTATCATTATCTTGAGGGGTAAAAGGTGGAGCTAGGGTAGTGAGTTCACTTTATGTCATTGACCATTTTAGAAAGTGTAGGCAGGTTATTTGGTAATTATATTGGAGTCTCCAGTTCAGTTTTTAGACTGAAACTCTAGATTATTCTCTTGACAAAGTAGGCTTCTCACTGGTTAACAAGCTCATGTCTGAGTTACAAAACTGCTTCTCATCTTCCTCTGTTCTTGCCCTTCCCTCTTGGCTGCCACAGTCAGACAGACAGAAGCACAAGGATGCTTTTCTTGCATCTGTAATGGATGCCTTAGCAGCAAGACAATAATTGCACTGTGTCTATCAAACAGAGGCATTCTCCAACTAATTAAATGGGAAAATTAGAAGATCGATATCTGTACTTCAAAAGACCCCACATTTAAAAGAATAGATTCACTGTAGAATTGCATGGGAGAGAGTGTGTGTATTTGTGTGTCTGTGTGAGAGAGAGAGAGAGAGAGAGCACGCGCTTTTAAATGTACTCCATCAGGGGTATATGGAGGCCAGAGGCTGATGTCAGAATCTCTTCCTCAATTGCTTCTCAGCTTTATTACATTATCTTTCTAGACACACTTATTAACCTGGGGCCCACCAGCTCAGCTAGATGGACTGGCTTAAGGCCCCAAAATCTGCCTGTCTCTCCCTCGACAACACTAGAGTTGCAAATGTTGCTTTTTATGTAGATGTTGCTTTTTATGTAGATGCTAGGGTTCTAACCACATCATACCAAGGAGCCATCTTACAGCTCCTCACTGTAGAATATTTTGTATGCAGGATTATTACCTTGGGCATCAAAACAACGTAAAAATTTACATAAAGTAGTTCAACGTGGCTAAATGCAGAGACGTAGGAGCTGCTACCAGAGGAAATAGAGCTAAACATCTCTAGAGTTAGAATTCAATCCAAATACAAAGATAGGTTCATTTTATAAACCACATCACAGGTGTGGCTTGTCCAGTGTGCTTTCCTGGGCTTGTGCTTTGCCAGGTACCATGTTTCTTACCCTGGTGCCCTTTGTTTATTCTCATAGTGACTTGGATTGAACTGGGGATGCTCTACCCCCAGCCCCTCTTTTCACTGGCAACTCTGAGGCAGGCTCCTACTAAGTTACTGCAATAGTTTGTATATGCTCAGTCCAGAAAGTTGAAATTAGAAGGTGTGGCCCTGTTGGAGTAGGTATGTAACTGTGGTTGTGGGCTTTAAGACTATCCTCCTGGCTGCCTGGAGGACAGTATTCTGCTAGCAGCCTTCAGATGAAGATGTAAAGCTCTCAGCTCTTCATGAACCATGCCTGCCTGATGTTGCTGCCATGCTCCTGCCTTGATGATAATGGACTGAACCTCTGAACCTGTAAGCCAGCCTTAATTAAATGTTGTCCTTATAACAGTTTCATTGGTCATGGTGTCTGTTCACGGCGGTAGAAAGCTAAGACAGTTATCTAGGCTAGCCTTGAATTTGCTCTACAACCCATACTGTGGTTTTGAACTTAACAATCTTCCTGCTTCATTCATTCTTTTTTTAAAAAATGTTTTATTTATTTACATTTCAAATGTTATCCCCTTTTCTGGTTTCCCTTCCACAAACCTCCTATCTCATCCTGCCCTCCTTCCACCCCCACCCTCCGCTTCTATGAGGGTGCTTCCCCACCCACCTACTCACTCCTACCTCACTGCCCTGGTATTCTCCTATGATGGGTCATCAAGCCTTCATAGGACCAAAGGCCTCTCCTATTGATGCCAGATAAGGCCATCCTCTGCTACATATGCAGCTGGAGCCATGGGTCCATTCATGTGTATTCTTTGGTTGCTGGTTTTGTCCCTGGGAGCTCTGGTTGCTTGATATTGTTCTTCCAATAGGGTTGCAAATTCCTTCAGTTCCTTCAGTCCTTTCTCTATCTCCTACATTAGGGGCCCTTGTTCAGTCCAATGGTTGGTTTCCAGCATCTGCCTCTGTATTTCTCTGGCTCTGGCAGAGCCTCTCAGGAGACAGCTATACCAGGCTCCTATCAGCCAGCACTTCTTGGCATCAGCAATAGTGTCTGGGCTTGGTGTCTGTATATGTGTTGGATCCCCAGGTAGGGAAGTCTCTGGATGGCCTTTCCTTCAGTCTCTGCTCCACATTTTCTCCCTGTTTTTCCTTTAGACAGGAGCCATTCTGGGTTAAAAATTTGGAGATGAGTGGGTGGCCCCATCCCTCACCTGGGGGCCATGCCTACCCTCTGCATATGGTCTCTATAGGTCTCCCCCACTTCAAGTGGCTGGGGTTGCAGCCATGTACTAACCAGCAGTCTTGACTGTCTCTAGTTTTCTTCTCTAAAAATATGTTCTGTAAGAGTGGAACATAAGTGAGTTTCCTAAGACAGTATTATTAGAAAAGCAGAGGAGACTTAGGGGAGCAAAGATGGAGGCGCAGAGTAGACATTCAGAAGACAGAAGGGCCAGGACCTCAAAATGGCCAGATAAAAAGAAGACTGTGGTGTGGATTTAAGAAGTTTCTTTTTTTTTCCCCTTTCTTCATAAGATTTATTTATTTTATGTATATGAGCACACTGTAGCTGTCTTTAGACACACCAGAAGAGGGCATCAGATCCCATTACAGATGGTTGTGAGCCACCATGTAGTTGCTGGGAATTGAACTCGGGACCTCTGGAAGAACCATCGGTTCTCTTAACCTCTGCGCCATCTCTCTAGCCCCTTAAGAAGTTCCTTATGGGTAGGATACAGAAATGAGACACAATGTGGGCTGTTGGGAACACCACTCTCAGCTGACCCTTTCCAAGGAGCCTTGGGGGCAAATGGAATATGTTAACTATTCCCAGAAAATGTTTTTTCAAAGGGGATTGAAACTCAGCTTATGTGAAGATTCTAGATCATTTGTATATTTAACTCATCCTTGTGACCTATGATCCTGGTTGACACAGACTATCGTGAACTAGCTGCATTCTGTCCTTCTTTAAAAAGCGTGAAGGGCATTAAATCATAACTAAACCGCACTAACAGAAATTTGAGTGATTCTGGGCCGAGCCAGGGCTGGGAAGTGGCGTAAGCAACTGGAGAGTGTTCCTCTGGGTACACTCGGCTTCGACAGAGTTTTTAGAACTGAGATTTAGTATTTAATCCAAAGAGCTCACAGGGGCTTCGTAAGTGCAGTTTAATTTAAAGGCTGTGGGAACATTGGGTGGTGCAGAAGACACCGGCTTCCGGGAATTAAAGACCTTAGAATGTAGATAGGACATAGATAACCATCCTTGAACGCGTGCTCATCTAAATTTGCTTACCGGCGCTGACTGTGCAGGCTGAATGGCACCTGACTTACTACATAGCCAGTCTTCTCTGGGAGATAAGTAAGAGGGCCTGAAGGATCACTGGAAGGCCAGAGAACAACACCTAACACGGTGTTTTCCTTTTATATCAAGGAAAGTGACAGTTACACAGGGGGGGGGGGAGTGATTTGTGCAACTTTTACTATCAGTGGTTGGAAAGGGACAGGCGTTGTGGCCCTTGTAGCATGAAATACACATTACTACTCACGCTAGTGATAAAAAGGCCACATGAGGAGAACCCACGCTCCTGCCCTGACTCCTCTCCCGTGTTTATTGAATACTGCTAGAGCTTCCTTTCCAAAAGCAAACTAGACAGTGTCTGGAGGAACTTCAGTACACTACTCATGGCTACAGCATGAAGCCCACACTCCTGTGAATTCTAGCCAGGCTCCTATGCTACTCAGCTCACTTACACCTGGCCCCCTGGGCCCCAGCACCGCCCCCTGGGCCCTAGAACCGCCCCCTGGGCCCTAGCACCACCCACTGGGCCCTAGCACTGCCCCCTTGTCTCTAGCACCACCCCCTGGGCTCTAGCACCGCCCCCTTGTCTCTAGCACCGCCCCCTGGGCTCTAGCACCGCCCCCTTGTCTCTAGCACCACCCCTTGGGCTCTAGCACCGCCCCCTGGGCCCTAGTACCACCCTCTGGGCCCTAGTACCTCCTCACCTGCATACTAACTCCATGTCAGCACCTACACTTTGTCTCTTTCAGGGACACCTTATCCTCCCTGTGCTTACCAGCTTATTGACCTGAGTGCAGAGAGAATCTTATTTTTGCCTCCTGTATACACCAAGTTGGGACTGCTCAGCAACTGCTTATGCAATTGGATTTAATAATGACCAAAAAAGGTAGTTGTGAACTTTAGAGCACAATTTACATGAGCCTTCATCTGTTTGAAACTTGCCTAGTTAGTCAACATTTTGCTTGAACTCCCCAGTCTTACGGAGAATCAGCTTCTCACTCCCATAAACCCCATAGCCATCGACTCCTCTCATATCCTTGGCCATGGTGCTGCCTTTTCCTGGCATGCACATCCTGTAGTGGTCAATTAGTGAACCTGCTTTGTGCTCCTGGCAGGTCATGCTTCCAGCTACCTGCCAGAGCCCTCTGGATTCTCGAATGAAAGACACACACACACACACACACACACACACACACACACACACACACACCAGCTAATTTTGATATACCTTGATTATATGGCTGGGCACCCTTAAACCTCCCCACAGCTAGCAAACACTCCCCTCCAGTATATCTAAATTAACACCCTCTAATTCTACATTTTATCTCTGTTGCCTGGTTACCTTCTGGGCAGCTCCACCCCAACCCCTAGGGCTGCTTTTCATTTATAGTACATTTCGTCCATCTCTGCTTTCTGTTTCTTCCTGGCATGGTTTGTCTGACCCCCTCTTTCTCCTTTCTTCCCCAGGAACCTAAAACTCCCTCCTTCTTCATTCTGCCCAACCATCAGCTGTTGGCTCTTTATTAATCAATCAAAAACCAATCAGAGACAGGGACCTTCAGTGTTTGGAAATGCAGATTCCTGATTTGGGGAGCTGAATTAAGACCAAGCATTAGAACCAGTTTTCAACAACTCGTTCCTGCCTGTTTAATGTTTGCTTACTTACTTGGTCATTTACATATCTCAGGGTGTGGCTTGGACCTAGTGCCTCACACATGCTAAGCAAGCAGTTGGCCAGTGAGTGGCATCTCCAGGACTTCCTTTCCATATACAGTAGAAGGAATATGCCTATAGAAGGAAGTTCAATACTATGACCATCCAATAAATAATAGTAGTAAACAAACACCTAAGTCCTGTGAAGACCCAGACACAGGTTTTACAGTATCAGGCATGAGCGCGCCGTGGACCTTGATCACATCTTGCTGGGCAGATGGGTAAGGTAAGACTGCTGATGACCTTCCTCTCCTAGCAGCCTACAGAGTATGTTCTGGCACTCTGAAAGCTAAGAAGCAGTTCGGAAGCTTCCTGGTCAGTCAGTAATAGCTTGACTTCTCCAACTCCTGTGACAAAAGTGTATGGTGTCTTGGCATCAGGGCCTTATCATCACGTTCTGGTGGGTGACCAAGAACAAGGGCCACAGCCTGCTTTGTTTTGAAGGGACCCCTAAGACCCCCTTACCAACAAAGTTAGGGTAGGTATCTCAACCTAGCACTGGACTTTCTCTTTGTCAAGCTTTTAGAAGGATCACAGAGAGGGAAATGGGGGGAAGGGAAATAAAAGGGCAGAGAGGAATAAATAGCAGCTAACACTAAGGGTGTAGAAAAGACATATGGAGACCTGCTATATTATAGTAGATTTTAAATGGATGTGCAGATATGCTGAGTATTTGCTTTTTTTTTTATTTATTTATTTATTTATTTATTTATTTATTTATTTATTTGTCAGTCATACAGGTTAAAATCATCAGGGAAGAGGAAATATCAAATGACAAATACTTCCATCAGATCGGCCTATAGATAAGTCTATGGGGCTATTTTCTTG
Organism: Micromys minutus; assembly: GCF_963924665.1. Lineage (NCBI taxonomy): Eukaryota > Metazoa > Chordata > Mammalia > Rodentia > Muridae > Micromys > Micromys minutus. The sequence goes on from NC_137980.1 coordinate 30,756,138, forward strand.
ATTAATGATCCACACAGAAGGGGGACTCAGACCACTGTAGGTCTTATTAACCCTAGATATGTGTTTCTTGGTGTGTGTGTGTGTGTGTGTGTGTGTGTGTGTGTGTGTATACAAGCTAAGCAAGCTGTGAAGAGCAAGCCAGGAAGCAGTGTTCCTCCCTGGTTGCTGCCTGCATCTGCTCCAGGTCCTTCTCTGACTTCTCTCCATGGCTGACTGTGATAGGGAAGGGTGAGTCAAATAAACCCTTTCCTCCACAAGCATCTTTTCATCACAGTGCTTTTCCCAGCAATAGACAACAAATTAGGACAGGAGACTTTAACATAAAGCTCTTGGGAATCGGATCTGTGTCTGCAATGTTTAACTCTGAAGAGCCTTAATGTTGGTCAGGGCCGGGAAGGGCATTATCCTATCTGTTTTAATACTCGTGGTAGCAGAAACTAGTGCGCGCACGCACACTACATCCCTACTTGTTCCTGATTCCTCTCCTCAATCCGATTCCAGTTTCTTTCAGGAGTATTTTTCACAGGAAGCCTGCTCACAGAGTGAGTCTGGTTGTCTTCAGGGATTCTGGAGTAGAAGGGTGACCTTGGGAAGCATAATTATCTAAGTCCATTGAAAGTAAGTCCCAGAGGAGAAGATTAGATATGTAAAGATGTCCCCAAACTGATTCATAGGGCTAATACAATAGTAATTACAGTCTGGTCAGAACACATAGCTAATCTGCAGGAAGAGTTAGTATTTACAACGGCAATTCTGAAAGCCATGTTGTGAGACGCTCTCTGTGTTATCCCTTAAACCGTGAGGAACTGTGATGGTGAAGATGTTCCTGTGCTCATCCATAAGTTGAAAAATATGTAATTCATTTAACGTTTCAGGTGTATGTGCGTGTCTCTATTGTGGTATGAACGAGGTGTACAAATGGTTGTAAACAGTTTCAACTCCCTTGCCGTCTTCATTGTAGCTGAGTCTAAAAAGCCTCAATATATCTTTCCCTCCTCCTCTCCAAGGCTGGCAGGGAGAGAAACTCGATTAGCTTGCTTTAAAAAAGGCACTGGGAAATATTTTTAAAAGAACAATGGCACCTCACATAAAAAGTTAATTACAGGATCCCAAAGAGAATACCAAGCCTCAGCAAAGGGCTGCCTCCTATGCATTCTGTAGGAAGGGCTAGGTAGCGATTTGGGAGGAAAACCCATTTATACCAGCTAGTAAAGTAAACACCAAATGGATTGCACAATTAAGCATAAATCTTAAACCACAAAGGAGCCAACCGGAATTCTTATCAGTCTCCAGACGAGGCGTGCTTTCCTGTGCTTGTCTTTTAAAGGTAGCCTGATGGTCATCTTCCGTACCCCGGTGAATGAACCTGTGAAGCACTGTGTGCCTACAGTGCCTGACGCACAGTGGGCCTGTCACAACTGGGTAGCAGATGTGGTTGCATGAGTGAATATGTGCAGCCTTTAATCTGTGGGGCTGTGAGAGTCTCTGGGCAAGTGTGTGCTCTGCCTTCCTCTGAACTGGGCCAGGGAAGCTACAAAAGCCTTGCCGACCATCCACCACGTCTCCTTTACACACTAGGGCTGTGTTTCACGTATTCCTGCAAAAGGGCATAGAAGATGAGCTCTTGGAGCCGAAAGACATGACGGCTAAGCCCCTTCAAGAACATAAGCCAAGTTCTAAGTGTCCTTTAAGCCATGACTTCCTCAGGAAAGCGTGCCTCGTCGAGAGTCTGGTAAGACTTCAGGTTGGCTCCTTTGCCGTTTGATATTTCTACTTAATTGTGCAGTCTCTGTGGGACTGATTTTACTACCTGGTAGAAATGGGTTTCCCTCCCAAATCGCTGCCTAGTTCTTTCTACACAATTGTTAGGAACAGCCCCTTGCTGCTGTGTCGCATTCTCTCTGGGATCCTGTCATTAACTTTCTGGAGTGGCAAATAAGATGGTCGCTTCCCATGCCTCGTGTCCCTCCTTAGGCTAGGATGTTTACAGAGAGCCACAAGCTGGGAAAGAAACCCTTCCCTCTGGACTTTTCATTCACTCCCTTCGGCGTCCTAAAGGGATTGGTGGTCTCCGGCTCTGTGGTCCACTGGGGCTTCCTGAGCGGGGTCCGCCTGGCTCACCACAGTATCTCTCTTGCGCAGCCTGTGCTTGTTGCGGAGTCGTACGCACTTCAGAAGCGTTGTTGGAAAGACGAATACGTGCCTACCGCATGACTTCCGAGAGCATAGGGAGAATTCTTAGGCATAGCCCTTGACTATCAGGTGAGACTATCTTGTTTCTATCGACATTTTAGTAGCTGTATTGTTTTCATAGAAAGCTCACTTTGCGGTTTCCACGCGTGGATTAACCTTAGAGGTATAAGGATGCAGAATACATTAGTCACCCGCCTTGGCCTTATTTGGGAGCCGTTGTTCACCATTGTTTGATTTTCAGTTTGCCTTCTTTCCATCTGCCCTAAAGTTATTAATAGCAACAAGAGCTTCCTAGCTTTTGTCAGCCCCATGCCTGAGAGGGATGTTGTAAAGAGATGGGGTGGATCCTTCTCCTCAGTAATTTTTATGCTGAGGACCACTCCTCAGAGACTCTCCTCTCCAAAGCTGACATGGTTTGTGGAGGGGCTGCTGTGGAGGACTAAACAGAGGCAGCCAGCCTAGAGAGGACCTGGACACTGGAGTCATCCCCAGCATAAGGGAAGGGTGACAGCTGCTACTGGGAAGAACAGAAAAGCAGGCAGGCACAGCATAGGCCCAGGGACAGTCCAGGAGAGTGGCCGGTGTGGTTGTAGGGAGCACACAGCAAGGTAGACAGCAGATGCTTAAGGTGGTCTTGGAAAGACGGGACTTCCAGAAGCAACTCCAAGGTCACTGCCAGACAAATGGAGAAACAGCACACTCTGTGTGCAGTGGGATGTTCTGCTCAGAAATGAAGAGAACCTGGAAGGCAGGGACATTCTTCTGTGTAACCCACCGAGGCAGGAAAGGGTGGCATATCCAGAAAAACCTTGAGTACCTTATGGTTAATGATGTAAGCTATAAAACACCAAATGCTGCAGGGTTACACTTATGCAAGCTCTCAGAGCTTTCAAACATGCAGAGTCGGCAAGTAGCATGGTGGGTGTCAGAGTCCAAAGGGGAGTGTAGGCAGAAAGTTTACTGTGGAGTCTCAGTGTGCAAGGGAAAGGTTTTGGAGGGTGTTCTGCCACATGAACATACTTCATACAAATAAAATCATCACAATGCTAAATTTCATGATTTTATGTGATCCACTAGAATTATTATTTAATTAGAGATTATCTAAAAGAAAAAAAATGGGGCCAGGTCATCTTTGAAGACAAGTTGTCTGAGTTCAAACCCATGCATGTATGACTGCATATACATCTTTGGGTGAGTCAGAGGCCATCTCTCTGCTTCGACTTTCTCTCTAATGGATGAGGAAAGTGTTCATGTGTTTGTTATCATTGGAGAGGATGTAACAGCTCAAGAGTCCAGCACAGCGGGATGCCTTTGTTCCTGAGGGCTCATAGGATTCCAGTCACTACTTCATAAAGAATGAGGACCTCAGTTCTTCGTGGGGCCTTCAAAAATTTGGGTGTGATTTTAAGGCAAAATCACCAAAGACAGTACTCACTAGGTGACAGGTGTTGTTGCAAGGGACCAGGAGACAACGACTTTGAGCTGTGTGCTTATAGCATTAAGGGGGTGGGGGGCTCATCATTAAGATGAAAAATCCCACTATCTTATTTGGAGTTCAGGATAGGCCCTTCGTATTGGGCATATTGTAGGCAATCCAATTATTAGCATTGTAGCACTGGCGTTAATAACTAGAGAGACCCCATTAAGACAGTGCCAAGTGTCAGTGAGAGAAATCCCAAGCAGAACTGGCTTGAGCGGTTCTATCGTAGCTTTACAGAATCTATGTTTGCCTGGGCAAGGCTAGATTTGAGTATTCAAATGACGATAAGGAACTGTCCCAAGTATCTCATGGGCACCGGTTTTAGTCAGATGGTCACAATAGAGGTCACAAGTTCACATTCCTGCATGGAACTTTCAATTCCTTTCTTTCTTGCTTCCCCCCTCCATGAACAATAGCACCCAGAGCTCCGCGTGTGGACAAAGAACAGGAGTGCATTTGGGGAGAGCTGGCTTGAGGTGAGCAAGCCAGAAGTGCTTTGGGGGAGGGTTGCCACAAGATGATGATGCCCAGCACGAGGTGTCACAGTCCCTTTGGAGTGAGGAATAGAAAGGAATGAAGGGCCGTACAGGAAGAGGTTTATACACACACTGCGCTGAAAGTGAGGGTGGAGGGCTTCTTAAGTATCTGCTGGGACTATCTACTTCCTGTCTGCCTCTAGGCAAGCAGACCATGGCCTTGTGTTAAAATAATCTCAGTTGAAAACATCATTGATCTTTTAAATTCAATTGCCTTTGTGATTTCTTTGAAAGAAGATGCAGTTACAGGGGGAAAACCCAGTCAGCAGCCAGGGACTATGTGTTTCCATTGTTCCAGGGTTGACTAGGAACAATGTTGACTAGAGTGTTCGTATCCCATGGTTGTTGACACTTATTTCTAGAACTTTCTGTTCATGTCTTAGGACAGCAGGTGACAGGAGGTCATGCATAATGGGGAGGCTTTCTTAATGTCATATTAGCTGAGTGCCTTTGGCCTGGCCCCTGAACACATCAAAGCTTATCCTGCTAAGATAGCAGTCTACTGCCTTCACCAGTTAGTAATCGTGGTGTTTGCAGGGTGACCCCCTTCCTGTTACCCTGAAGCTTTCAACTAAGGGAACTTAGACCAGAGCTCGTATTTAAGAATGTTTCTTTGTCTGTTTCATCTTGGGGTTTAAATTAGATTCTCTAATGTTGGTAGAGCAAACTGGAACATTGCCTAATTCATCTAAATGAGCAGAGGAATCAAACCCGAGTCCTCTTACCAGTGTGGTCACTGTCCTTGGCAGGGAAATCCAGTGGTATTTGCTGAAAGGGGTCGCTTAAATAGCTGTTTGCTTTCCATTAAAGTCAGGCATACATTGAGCTTAACCCCCACTGGAGAAGTGGGTGTCAGAACACTCATTTCCATAAGCAAGTCTAGAAAACATAATCACATTCACTCCTTGCTGTTTGGAACATTAAAATGGAGAACACACTGCTTTAATTAACACCACTCAGTAAGAGTTACTGTTAGAATTCTACAATAGTTTGGTGTAATTTGATTATGAAAGAAAACCATTGGTTTCTTTTATAAGATTTTTTTTTTCTGCTGTTCTCTCTTGGTTGAGTGTGTATGTGTGTGTGCATGCGAGTGCGTGTGTGTGTGTGTGTGTGTGTGTGTGTGTGTGTGCGTGTTTATTTGTGTATTTGTGTGTGTGTCCGTATTTGTGTGTATGCATGTACGTGCACGTGGTTGCACGTGTAGTAGCTTTAATAGGTAAATTGCTTTGATAAATGTTATGAAGTCTACAGAAAAAATTATCTTTTCAAGGCAAAGTCCAGATTAATCATATCCAACTTATGAGTGTTGCTGCTGAACGTGGTCCACTGACTATAATTCCCTTCCACCTGCTGCACTCCGAGCGGCCCCTGGCTTCTTTCTCTGTTGCTATTCCTGGGCTCACTGCAGAGAAAACTTTCTGAGCTCTGGCCACTGATGCCAGCTCAAGCCTTACTGAACTAGTTTGTTACTACTTTATTATTGTAGGAATTTATTGGTGAAGTTCTATTCACCAGATCTTCTCTGACAGTTTCTTTTCTTCCTTGGAGGCAGCTGTTCCTACAGCACAGTTCTTACTCTGGGCTCAGGTACACCCTCCTTAGGTATCTTTTCTCATATAATTGGTGTGGCACTTTAAGGCCCTGGGCATTAAGTGAGACAGGCTGGTTTGAATCTGATTCTAGTATTTCTGGGCAGTGTGGGTTTCTGCCAATTACTGAGCTTCCCATGGTTCTTGTCACATCTATAAAATATGAGTGTTTAAAAATTCAATTTTAGATTTTAAAGATATTTCTTCCCTTCTTCCCTGTCTCGTCTTTTCTAATTTTTACTCAATTGTTTAAAACACACACACACACACACACACACACATACACACACACAAACTTTTGTTATGATTTTTTTCTTCATTTCTATGGTTTTCTTTTTTGTTATGAGTAGTGTGCTAGCTAATTTTGTGTCAGTCTGACACAAGCTAAAGTCATCTGAGAGAAGGAAATCTGAAATGAGGAAATGCCTCCGTGAGATTGTACTATAGGCAAGCATGTAGAACATTTTCTGATTTAGTGTGCTCTTGGGTTCCATAAGAAATCAGGCTGAGCAAGTTAGTAAGCAGCACCCCTCCATAGCTTTTGCCTCCAGGTTCCTGCCCTGCTTGAGTTCCTGTCCTGACTTCCTTCAGTGATGCACTATCCTGTGTACATCTAAGCCAAAGAAACCCTTTCATCCTCAACTTGGTTTTGATCATAGTGTTTGGTCACAGCAATAGTGACCCTGACTAAGACAGCAGAGTGACAGTAAATTGGTAGTCAGGGCCCAGTGGGAGAGCCTGGGACTGTGCCATGGTTGTGTGCCTGGGGGTATGCCTGGAGGTGTGCCTGGGTGTGTGCCTGGGGGTGTGCCATGGGATTGTGCCTGGGGTGTGCCTGGTGTGTGTGCCTGGGTGTGTACCATGGGATTGTGCCTGGGATGTGCCTGGTGTGTGTGCCTGGGTGTGTGCCATGGGATTGTGCCTGAGGTGTGCCTGGAGGTGTGCCTGGAAGTGTGCCTAGTAGTGTGCCTGGAGGTATGCCTGCGGCTGTGCTGTGGGTGTGTGCCTGGGGTGTGCCTGGGGAAGGGCTCCATGACTCTTTATGCTCCACTCCTGTTAGCAGGAGTGTTAAGTGACCCTGTCAGTTGCTGCTGACACTCACAGCGATTTAGAGATATCCTTGAGTAAGGAAAAAAATGCATTTGTGTGGCAGAGAAAGGTGCAGGCATATCAACAATAAATCTAATGCCTTAAAATTTACAATACCGAATTTTCATCATAGTCTCTGTCCTCTTCATATTAGATATACCTTTTGCAGTTGCTATTTATGGAAAAACAAGACCGTTCCTGGGATAATTTTATTATTCTCTACTTTAATTCTTAATATTGTGGTAAGTTCTTAAAAGCGATTTCATAGCATTCCCATAATATTTGAGATTAAATGTCATCTATAGTATAGCCCACTAAACTATTTTTTTACAGAAAATATAAACAATAATGTTTAATTTAAGAAAATTTAGGGAAAATGTCATAGGCTACTATCTCCCTCTGAGCACAATGTTTGCAGTGCAGATTATCTATCTATAACCAGGGCGAATTGCATTCTAGTTAGACCAGACTTTACTGTTAGAGGCCCAAGAACTGGTTTAGTGTCAAGTGAAAATGGTGGCTTTCCCTTTATCAATGAGAAGCTTTTTCTTGAAGTCAGGTAATGATTGTGACATTGACTTGTATACAACGGTTCTTCCCGTTCATTGACTTATGTTGTATAATATGATAAAGAAGCAACAACTAAATTTCTAAAAATAAACAGAAATAGGGTTTATGTGTTTATAGTTTTAAGTGGGCAATGTTGAGAAAGGATTGCAGGTCTCTTATAGACTAGTTTGAGTAAACAGCCTGTTTTTAGCTCTTCCTGGTCATCCACATGCCTCATTCAAATTAAGGTTGCCAGTGGGCACTTACTGGGCAGAGAAAAAGAGGTCCAGGCTGAACTCACACTCCTGGGAGCCAATGGAGACCTCTCATGTTATGGTTTGGATCTCAGATGCCTAGCATGCTCCTCAAAAGCCCACATGCTTGGTACCTAACCTAGTGTTCAGAGGCGAGGCCTCTGGGAAGGGATCGGACGATGGGGATTTGTCCTTTACCCATAGACTTTCCCCCAGATGGATTCATATTACTTAACAGCCACCAGCACTTGGCACAAACATCAGCAGGTGGAATCTAGTTGGAGGATGGAGGTTGATTGGAGCATGGTTTATTGATTTGCTTTTTAAATTTATTCTTCTCTCATATATTTTATCCTAACCAGTTTCCCCTTTCTCCTCTCCTCCAAGTTACTCCCCCCCCCCCCCACCTTCCCTCTCCCTCGGATCCACTCCTCCTCCTTTCCCTTCAGAAAAGAGTAGGTCACTCAGAGATAGCAACCAAACATGGGATAAGAAGATTATACTAGGGTTGGAGAGATGGCTCAGCAGTTGAGAACACTGACTGCTCTTCCAGAGGTCCTGAGTTCAAATCCCAGCAACCACATGGTGGCTTACTACCATCTGTAATGGGATCTGATGCCCTCTTCTGGTGTGTCTGAAGACAGCGACAGTGTACTTGTATACAATAAATAAATCTTTTTAAAAAAGATTACACTAAGACTAGGAACAAACCCTCATATCAGGACAGGACAAGGCAGTAGTAAATATATGAATTGTTTGTATTATGTCCTCTCCCTCTCTTCCTCCTCTTCCTTTCCCTCTTCCCCTCCCATTCCCCCTCTCCTCCCTTTCTCCCTCTCTCCTTCCCAACCACCTTTGATCAAGTGAACTCCTGTGCACCCTACTTCGATCGTGGTTTGAATTCTGGCCCAAAGTGATAAGGACAAGCAATCATAGCTTTGAGACAAACTCAGTCTTTCCCCCCTTGTAGGTTGTTTAGCACAGGTGCTTTCAATGACCGAAAGTTGACCGATAGGTCTTGACTTGGAATTTCTGGACATGGATTTGAGGAGGTGATACGATTAGTTGTCCCCTGAACGGTATTTGTGGCTGTGGCATTTGAGAATCACTGAGTCAGTCTCGATGTCCTGGTATTCACAGGCCTGATGATAGAGGCACTTTTGATTTAGTCTTTGGCTTTGTTGAACCTCAGCTTCTGTGTTACTGGCTTCTTGGCAGTAGATTTGTTGGGGTCTGTATGTTAGTTTGTGGGAGCTGCTATAAAAGATGCAACAGCCTGATGTTGTCAAAACAGACATTTCTCTTCTACAGTCTAGAGACTAGAAAACCAGTGTCAGGTGATCAGCAGGGCTGGTTTCATTAGGAAGACTTTTTTCTGGACTTGTAGATAGACACGTGGTTCTCATGTGGTCTTTCACCATGTGTGGACACTGTCTGAGTCTCTGTTCTTAGAAGATGGACACACTGGTCCTCACATGGTCTTTCTTCTGTGTATAGATACCGAGTCTCCTTTCTGAGAAGATGAAAAATTCTGGCACTTATGTGGTCTTTCTTCTATGTATGGAAACTGTTTTGAGTCTCCTTTCTGATAAAATGAACACTCTGACCCTCATGTGTTCTTTCTTCTGTATTTGGATACTGTCTCAGTCATCTTATAAGGATATCACGCATTATCAGAAAGAAATATTTGCAATTGTCTGAATTATTATTTTAAATATTCCTTCTTTTTCCAAATGCACATCTGAATAAAAATAGACTTTGTAGCAAAGTAGGTTAAATGCAGAAGCAAATATAGTAACCTAATTACTTTCTATCCAATTCAAATGTTACAAATATTTGTAAAAATGTAAGTGCTGTTGGCTCATCAATATTCCTTTTCACACACAGAATCTGTAAACTATGTTAGGTAATATAATGGGCCTATTATTGCTATTCTAAAACAAACTAATAAATACATATTCAAAAAGTCACAGTTCCAGTTGCTAAAATAATTATAAATAGATCCAAAAGCCCTGTAAAAGCCAGAGGTTTTAAACAATACAAAATGATTCCAAGTCCCCAAAACTTCACAATTGTCCACTTGGAGAGACATTTCTCCAGCTGTAGTGTAGTCTTCAGTTATGAATGAACCAATTCATCATATACTTAAGGCCAAATATATTCACTATCTGAATACCAAATATACAAAGTTTGACTTTTGCTTATTTTCTCATGGAGAGAAAACTTGTGCTATTCTATGTGAAAGTATTATTTTTTAAAACATGTATTTATTTTATGTATATGAGTACACCATAGCTGTCTTCAGACACACCAGAAGAGGGCATCAGATCCCATTACAGATGGTTGTGAGCCACCATGTGGTTGCTGGGAATTGAACTCAGGACCTCTGGAAGATCAGTCAGTGCTCTTAACCACTGAGCCATCTCTTCAGCCTGTGAAAATATTCTTATACTTAGTTCAATGCCTGCTTTTTCTTTACTACTCCCTAGTCAGTGTAGACCTGCACAAGCAACCTGGAAGAAACCCCTCCTACGTACAAGTTTATGTTCCTAGTACAGAGATTACACTCTGTCCCCGGAAGCACACGTGGAAGCACTGCCATCCAGTATCTCCTCATTGTGTCTACTTCTCTCCAGTTTACAGAGTGTTTGTGCCCTCCTCTGCCTTCCTCCCCACCTTGCTTCTATCCATCCCCATTCTTCCTCCTATTGGTCTTATCATAATGTGGAGTGCATTTCCATGTGCTGCAGTGCAGTTGGTGGTTTCTTGTGCAGTCTTCTAGGAAAAGATGCTGCATCGGTAACCATGCACAGGGCGTTGACAGAATGCAGGCTTGGCTCAGCACTGTCAGCTCTTGGGCTCACACAGGCTTCCATCCTGTGAGTAAAATCCAGCATGGGAATCTAGCCTGACTTTCAGAGATAACTAGAGGCTGTTATAGAAAGTTAAGGAAAAGGGCTTTAACTCAAACCGGTCACCTTCTAGAAGCAATGGCTTTAGCATAAATTTTACAACTGTGCTCTGGTCTTCATAGATCTCTGTCTCTGTCTCTCTGTCTCTGTCTGTCTCTACCTCTGCCCTCTTCCTCGCTCTCATTTTCGCATAGTCAAAAAGCCATTCTTAAATTGGCCTTAAATCAAGCACAAAGCAAAAAGTATGTTTTTTTTTTTTTTTTGTGGATTGTTCATTTAACAAATAACTATTTTTATTGGGTGTGCCCCCTTCCAATGGCAATATTCGTCTTCCAAAGGCCAAGATGTACCTAGAGATAAAGTACTTTGAAATTTCCATTTGCTTTGCTGTCACAACAATAAAACTTGGGAGGAGGGTGTTATTTCTCCTTGTCTTGCCCAGGGAAGGAATCTGTGCCTCAGTTTATATTTTATCAAGGGTACAGTCTCAGCATCTGCTGTGAAGAGTGGTCTTCACCTGTGGCCCACAGTGAATCTGTAAAACGTGAGCTCTGTGAGTCCAAGATAATTAGCTTCAGTTCTTGGCTCTGTCTCTTATAGCTTGAGCCTGGACAAAAATGAGGATTATCCCTCCTGGTGTAGTCTACCTTGAGGGTAAACATGTGTGAAATCACAGCTCAGTGCCTAGCACACATGTGCATTCAATCATTTTAAAGTTCTATGTCATCAATAGTTTGGAAGATCTAAGGATGAGGGGCTGAAGAGAGGGATGAGCGGTTAAGGGCTGCTCTTACAAAGGGCCAAAGTTCGGACCCCAGTATCCATGAGATATAGCTTACAAGTGTCTATAACGCCAGCTCCAAGGGATCTGACACTCTTTCCTGGTCTCTACTAGGACCTGAAAAACCACCCACACAACCAAGAATGAGAACAGGAGAGAGAGAGAGAGAGAGAGAGAGAGAGAAGGAGGGAGGGAGGGAGGGATGGAAGGGAGGGAGAGATGGAGGGAGAAAGAAGAAACTTAAAATTCTATAATTCAATCTTCAGACATGCATACATACACACAGTGCGTTAATTTCTTGTGGATGCTTAGGGAAATGGTATACCTAGGTTTCTTAAAGTTTGGAGAAGTTTGTTTTCAATTTTGGAGGGTAGATGCTAAAATGTTATTCTTCCAGTAAAAAAATTGCCTGTGGTCTGAGTCCATGCCATACCTTCTAGGCAGGTGTCAGTGTCAGTGAAAGCACGTGGCAAGAATACAGAGATCTGGACATGCTTGGGAAGATTGGAGAGGGGGATTGAAGAAGCAGGGAGCCCGAGGGCTGCAGGTAGTTGCTGGTTTTAGTAGAGAACTGTAATACAGATATTGTTAGAGCTAGCCCCGTGGTCTAGGCACTATAGGAGCACTTTGCAATAATCGAGTCATCTAATACTCACCACCGTCTGGGATTGGTGTTCTTGTCTTCCTTGGGGTCTGTCAGGAGGACGTCACCACACCAACCTTCTGAACAGAGAATAGAATGGGGAGAGAGCTGTTTTCCCTGTATAAGGTCATTGACTAGGTAATGAGGGTGGGGGGAGGGAATAGAAAGAAAACTGTAAAGTGTCTGAGGCCCAGATCAGAAAGCAGCAACTGCCTTTGGAGTAGCTGAGAAAAACTCCTCAGGTCCTTTGAGAACCAGCCCCTCCAGAACAGAAATTTGGGTCATGGATGCCAGTGTCCCAACTTGTGAATCCTGGTGCCTGTGAAGGGCACACCATGAAGCTACTGAGTCACAGTTGAAATGCTCTTCAAGAGAAATGAGTTGGCCAGTCTCTACTAACTCTGCAGTCTTGTTCTAGCATCCCTACTGGATGGTCTGATATAAACACCCTTTGCAGTCTCAGCTCCAGCATCTTAAAGCTGGTGATGGTAAGGTGAGCTTAGAGAAGAAGAGCAGACAGTAATGTCCACTTTACAGCTCAGGAAACCAGTGAGCTCACGTGTTAAGCTGCGCTGGCCTGAGCCACACAGCTAGGGAGGAGTCAGGTGTTAGTCTGTGTGATTCCATGTTCATGGACAAAGATGTTTCTCTGGGTGCTGTTTCTAATGGAGATAATAATTATTAACCTGCAGAGTTGTAAGGAGTACTGGGTAGCTTCATGCCAACAAGACACAAGCTAATGTCACCTGAAAGAAGGAAACCTTAACTGAGGCAATACCTCCATAAGATCAGCCAATGGGCAAACCTGTGGGCAAAACATTCTTAATTAGTGACTGGTACGGGAGAGCCCAGCCCATTGTGGTGGCCCTATCACTGGGTTGGGGGTCCTGGGTTCTATAAGAAAACAGGCTAAATAAGCTGGGGGCAGGGGAGGGAGCAAGCTAGTAGGAGGCACTCACTCATGCATAGCCTCTGCATTGGCTACTGCCTCCCAGTTCCTGCCCTGTTTGAGTTCCTGCCCTCACAGCTTTTGGTGACGAACTGTTATATATGGAACCGTGAGTGAAACAAACCCTTTCCTCCCCAAGGTCCTTTGGTCATGGCTTTTCATCACAGTTGATAGTGACTCTAACTAAGACATAAGGGCTGGCTGAAATGTATATGCAGCGGTCTTTCATAGCTCCTAGGACATCACTGGTGTTTAGTAAACACTACATCATGCTCCATAATGGCTGTTTTTTTTTGGGGGGGGGGTATGGAAACCTCTTTTGGTCTCAGTGGCTGCATGGTAGCTTCAAAAGCATTTTGTTTACCTTGAACCAGTGTCCTGTGCACTGGGTGGTCCGTGTGGCTGCTCATTAGCTAACTTAGCATGTTTTAAGGTTTTCTGTGTTGAAATGTGTCTAAAGGGGAGAAATTAAGCTGACGTTTAGTGAAGGCTGTTCTGGATTTATTGCGAGTGTGTCTGAGCACCAAGCTAACCTTCCCCTTAGGCTCTTATGCAGCAGAAGATAGCAGGAAGTTTGTCCACTTACTCTTAAAAAAAAAAAAAAGACAAGTATTTATAGGGCATATAGCTGGTGTGGTAGTCCAAGGTGACATCGCCATTGGTACATGGACCCTGCCCTCCTGGCTGTTCATTAAACTTTAGTGGAGGGACACAATGAAGCTTTGTCTTCTGTCCACTGTTCTTCAGGCAGTGGGGCCTGAGAGAGTGGAGCTGACAAAAGAGGGTCAAGACCTCCTGCTTTAGTCAACTTTACTCAGCGCACCAGACAACTTATACTGAGGAGGTAAGAGGTCACCAAAGTGCACAGTCATAAGGGCAAGCCACAAAAACACCCCTTTCCAAAGAGGCAGGCCAAAACTTAATAGGCAGCTAAGTACTAGTGTGAATAATCCGAGGCAAACTCACTCCTCTCTGCTGCCCCTGGGAGGGGCGTGAAGCCACATTCCAAGAGCAGTTTCATGATTTTGAAGAAACTGAGCTCATGAGGTTCCTGTTTCTTCACAAGCACTCAGAATTCTCCTCACATGAATCCGTTCTTAGACTGTTTTCCCATGCTCTGCTCTTGTTTTTGAGAAGTATGGTGTGTGTGTGTGTGTGTGTGTGTGTGTGTGTGTGTGTGTGTGTGTGGTTTATAGGTTCAGGGATATTATGTAGGTCAAACATAAACTGAACCTACTATAGAGTATAGAGTTCACCTATGTCCACGGGAAGGAGAGATTCCAGTATCTAGTCAGAGCCTTCAGTACCAACAGTAGCTCGCTGTGGCAGAGCCAGGGTGTGAAAACCAGGACAGTTTCTATGTCTTTCTTCCATTTGTCTGAGAGAGCCGACAACTGTGGTAGTCCTGAGAGAAGTAAGGGAAGGTCTTTCTTTATCTTGGCCAGAGCTTTAAGAGGAGAAAGAGGAGGCCAGCCTCGGAGATTGTGTGATGTGACATTTTCAGCAGCCCGCAGCCTTAGGCACTAATCACGCAATCACGCAGGTGGTTTTGAGGATTCTCCTGAGGTCACTTCTTTGCCTTGTGGATATGTTGTCAATGTCATTCCAGATCTTGTCGATTTTGTTGGTAGTTTTGGTGAATATGAAGAGAGTGGTGTAGATTGAGGTACAGTCTCTGGAACATAAGAATATCACATACTTGCCCTTGGTTGCATGACACAAGGAAATCTGGAAAGAAATACATGGAGGACAGACACTGGGAAATTCTGATGTCTCAGTGAATGTCAGTGGGAGAGGCTGAGAGAAGACGAAGAATCGTTGGTCTCCCTAGAAAACGCACTTGCTATTTCCTAGGTATCTAATGTTTAATGATAATATTAATAGTGATCATACAGGGCCAGATACAGTGGCACAGACCTAGGATCTCAGCACCTGCGAAATGAAAGGCAAGTGGGCCAGGAGGTTAAGGGCACTCTTGGCTTACATAGAAAGTTCAAGGCCAGCCTGGACCGAGATCCTGTCTCAAGAAACCTAAACCCAAAGGAAAACAAGACAAGAAGTAGACATGTGGTCAGTGTTCTTTTTGCTTTGTAAACACGGAGTGGTTACAGTTTTCACTGTTTCATTTTTTTTTTCTTTAAAGATCAGCTTTCACTTTTAAAGCAGTTTTAAACTCACATTAGTGGAACAGATATAGAGATTTCCCATAATGCCTTCTGCTTCCACATGTTTAGCCTTCCCCGCTATCAGCACCATGCTGACAGTCCACCCACTGCCGTTGGTCATACAAAAGTCCAGACCTTTAGTCAGGGTTCTGGGTGCTGGAGATGCTGCAGCTTTGGACACATGTGTTATCTACCATTATGGCATCAAACTGGTTGCTGTCACTGTCTTAAAATCTCCTCAATCTCTGTCTCTGCCCCAGCCTTTAACTGCCTTCAGTAAATTCTCTTCTACATAATGTCACATAGTTGGAACCATATAGTATGTGGCCCTTCCAGATTGGACTTTTCCACTTAAAAAAATATATTTAAGTTTTTTTCATGGTTTAATAGTCTGTTTCTTTTTAGTACCGAATAATATTCCACAGTTTGAATGCATTGCATTTGTTTATTTATATATTCTATGGGATAACACATTTAATTACATCTAAATTTTGGCATTAGGAATAAAGCTCCTATTAATTTCCATGTGTATATATGATTGATTTATTTATTGGACATAAAATTTCAAAAAAAATTCACTTACCAAGGGACATGATTCCTTGGTTGTATCGTTAAAATATATTTACTGGGTTTTGTGTGTGTGTGTGTGTGTGTGTGTGTGTGTGTGTGTGTTTGTGTGTGTGTAGTGCAGTATCTGTGTATGTGTGGTGTGTGTACACTTGAGTGGATGTGCATGTGTGTGCAAGTGTCTTGTGTTTATGTGTGTGCACACAGGGCACAGATCAACACTGGATTTCTTGTGCTTTGCACTTTTTGTTGTTGAACTGATCTTTCTCCCTTCATCCCTCCCACCCCACCCCCCTCTCTACCTCCCTCCCTCTCTCCCTACCTCTCTCTCTCTCTCTCTCTCACCTCCCTCCCTCCCAGAGCTTGGAGCTTGTTGACAATTAAAGTGACTGCTAGTGAGCTCTGTGTATCTGCTTATTCCCTCCACCACCAAAATTATGATTGAGCACAGCCATGCTGCCATTCCCAGCAATTTTGCATTCCCAACAGCAGGGGGCACACCAGCTCCTCCATGTCTCACTGATGGATTTTGACCCTTTGGTGGGCGGGGCATCTCATTGTTTAATTTTTGTTTCCCTGGTGATATGTGATGTAGAACAATCTTTTCGCATGCTCCTTTGTCATCTGTGTGTCTTTTGTGTGTGTGTGTGTGTGTGTGTGTGTGTGTGTGTGTGTGTGTGTGTGATGTGTCTGTTAAAGCATTCAGCATGTCTTAGTTAGGTTGTTGGATATCTTGTTTGTTCTTTTCAGTATTTCATCTGATATACATGCTTGCAAATACTTTCCCCTCTGTGTCTTGCCATTATATTCTCTTGACATGGTCGTTTGCAGAGTCGCAAAAAAATCAGTAACTCCAACTTATCGATTCTTTCTTTCATGGATTTGGAAGTTTCATTCAATTTTATCAGAAAGAAAAATTACTTTGCTAAAGTTAATAGAATGTTTTAAATATCCCTGCTTTTCCGTTCGCAAATCATCTGTTTTCCAGTGTTCTTGAGTTTCCTACATACTTTCTCCTATCAGAATCATCTTTCCAAGTAAATTCAAAGTAAGTAACACTTGAATTATATGACTTCAACTCTAATCTCTCCTGGGGGCATTTGCATTTTAACAAGCTGCAGAAGCCAACAAAATTGAACTGCAGAGGTGGGATTTCTAGCGTTAGCAAGCAGGGCATAGTTTGTTGTTGTTGTTCTTGATAGAGGAAGGACTTTCTTTCTTAAAGATTTAATGTTTATTGTTTTTAATTGTGAGTGTGGGGTGGTGGTGGTGTATACATCAGTGCAGATGCCCACAGAAGCAGGGGCACTGGATTCTCTGGGCCTGTAATTACAGGTGATTGTGAGCTGGCTGTGGTTCTGGGAAACAAAGTAGAATCCTCCAAAAGAGCAGAGTGAACAGTCCCTAGACTGCCCGCCACCTCTCCAGCCCCAGCACTATTTTCTTGCCCTGTAGATTACCCCAGTCAGTTTGTACCGGCCTCAACCTGCGCAGCCCAGCTCTTTCCATCCTGTGCGGAGGAACACAGTTAGCATTTGATGAATCTGTGCTATGGTCGGACTCTTTTTCAACCACCGTTCATAGTATCTGGGTTCATTCCTGGTGCTGGACATTGTGGGCTCTGATAAAAGGAGATAATGTGGGTGTGTTTGATAAACTCAGCATTTGTCTGTTTACATACCATATGCCAGATGGAACCACAGAGATTAATACCTAAATCCTTTTTTTGACCCTGCCTCTCCCTTCTCCTCCTCTTTTGCTGCAAACATCTCTTAAAAAAGCACCCAGCCTTTAATCTGAGCACATAGGCAGAGGCAGGCAGAGTTCTGATTTCAAGGCCAGCATGGTCTATAGAGTGAGTTTTAGGATAGCCAGGCTACACAGAGAAACCCTGTTTTGAAAAACCAACCAACCAAACAAACAAACAACCCACAAGAACAAAACAAAGAAAAATTGAATTGGAGTTTGGTTTACAGTTTTGGAGGGTTGGTTATATCATTATGGGAAGCTAGCAAGCATGGTAATGGGGTGGTAGCTGAGAGCTCTCCATTAGGCATTAGACAGACTCTGCGCCTAGTGTGGGCTTTTGAAACCCCAAAAATCCACCCTCAGTGGCACCCTCCAGCCTCCTCCAACATGGCCACAACAAGGTTCCATGCATCCTAACCGTTCCCTTATGGCTCTACTAACTGGGAACCGCATTCAGGGATAAGAGCCCCTGGCTACCGTTCTCATTTAAGCCACTGAGCTTGGTGGCAATTGTCCTTTATCTGCTATAGTGTCCACAGTTGAAATCCTGAGGCTTCCAGCTGTCCTCTTTCCTCTGTGTCTTTTCGTGACTTGGTAGCCCTGTTAAGTATTTGTCTGCTGCACAAGAGTCCAGATGAGTACGTCTGAGAGCGGCCAATGTGCTGAAGGAGTGCCCCTTAGAGGAGAATGGAATGTGGGCGGGGCACGCCAGGGAAGCATTGGTTCTGGCAATGTGGCAAACTCCCTAAAAAGGGGGTCGGGCCTTACTGGGCTATTAGCTTTTCTAGCAGTAAATGTTTGAAGTGTGGAGCATGAGGAGCTGCTGCAGGCCTCCTGTTACCTTCCATTGCTCAGCTAAGCCCATTTTTGTTCACAGTTATCACAGGAGATGGGGCCGTGTGTCCAGCCCCTCCGTAAAGGCACTGCCATGCCCTGCTGTCCCTGGTATCTGTTTAGCACAGTGTAGTGGTGTTGCTGTTGTTTTCCCTTTGTGCTGATCCTTTTGTGTGTGGTGGGATGTGTGATTGACACCTCTAGATCTGCTGATGTCATTCCTGCCTCGTGTCTTTCTGTTTTAAATAATATTATCCATTATCTGCATATAAAATAAAATATTAGTTTGGAAGAACATAGTGATTGAAGTTTTGGCTATTATGAATCAGGTTTTTTTGGTAAATATTGCTCATAAGCTTTCTGTTAATATCATTTATTTATTTTTATTTACATGAGTACACTGTAGCTGTCTTCAGACACAATAGAAGACATCTCATTACAGATGGTTGTGAGCCACCATGTGGTTGCTAGGAATTGAACTCAGGACCTCTGGAAGAGCAGTCGCTGCTCTTAACTGCTGAGCCATCTTTCCAGCCCATGAATCAGTTTTCTAGAAGCATCCATGTGAGGGTTTTTGTGTAGACCTATATTCCCAACTCATTTGAGCACAATTATCTCAACACCCCCCATTTTTTTCTTTATTACTTTCCACAAATAACACAGAGCCTATACTCTAGTTCCTGTCTTCTGCCTTCTTCAAACAGAATGTCTCAACTTTCTGTTTCTCATGTTTGTTTCCTTGGTCCTGACCATCGAGCTCCTAAATTAAGCCTCAAGAATAGCTTATGTTCTTCCTGGAAGCAGGAAAGAGAAGAACAAAGCAAGCACAGTGTGGCTCTGGTCAATCGACAGTAGTTAAATACACATACAGGGTATATATTGCATCTTAGATGCTTGAAATTCAAAAATTAATGTTTGTTAATGTGGTGGTCATACGTAGACAATCAAGAAGTGAACGCCAAAGAAGGATTCTTATATCTGGAGGAGTTAATTCCCACCCCGTCATTCAGCATGATGGACTTCAAAAGTAGTCTGGGCTTTTTATATCATTACAAGAGTCTGAGGATGAAATCTAGCTGAAGGGAAATTAAAAGTCACCGCTTCGGGGAGCGACAATTCTCCTTGGAGGTTTTGACAGGAGATGGCAAGGGAATCGGGTTCCCTAGACTGGCGCCTGTGGTGTTATCTTCAGTCTGTGTAATTTCCCACAGCCTGTGAAGGGCGCCCAGTGGCTTTCTGGAAGATACAGCTGGAATCCACAGTGACAGAACTGTGCAATGAATTCAGAGAACAGGATGTCATCTCTTCAGGCTCAGGGTAGTGGGTCCGAGGCGAGGTGCCTATTTCTAATATTATTTTTCTAGAAAGGAAGATGATTTTTATATGTTGATTCCCAGCATCCACAAGGTGGCTCAAAACCATCTTGTCAGCCTAGTTCCTGGGGATCCAAAGCCCTCTTCTAACCTCCCAGGGCACTAGGCATATTGTGGTGCACAGAAAGACATGCAGGCAAATGCACAAGCAAATAAATGGATATATATTTTTTTAATTAAAAGAAAAAAATTGTATTTATGGGATATAATGTTGGGTCTGTAATGTGGCAGTGTTGGCTGGTTGTTTCAGAGTTCAATGACCTCTTATTTTGTCATTTTCCTTTCTGCCTTGTGAGTAAACACTTTTTTGTCCCCAGTGCCTGGTAGTTCTAATCAAGGACCCCTCCATCTCCATCCCGTGCCCTTAGTATTTAAAGAACCTGGTACTCTGACAACCCCCCCCCCCCACAGAATGCTCAGAGCTACTTAGGTTCCAACCTCACATTTAGGGCTCAGAAGAGTTGTTTCCAAGGCTGCTGTGGGCTGAAGATTTTAGGAGCACGTCTAATTCAGGAGCCATTGTTTCCCCCGAGCACACACTCCACTGCTGAAGTGTTCACTTTGTATTTCTGGAACAGGGAAGAAGATGCCTCTGAGTACACCTCCCCCTGCTAAGCTGTAAATGTGGTCACTGTGGTCCTCTGTGGTTCTCTTGAGTTCCTGCAGGATTCTACATCTAGTAGGGGCTGACTAGGAGAAGTCATGCTGGGAAATGCCAGAGAGGATCTATAAAGCTAGATGTCCTGTAGTGTCTGCTCTGAAGAGAACCCCAGCTCAAGGCTCAGTTCAGCCAGCTTGACATTGAGCCAGACTCTTCTCAAGTCCAAGCTTGGACATGTGTTGGACACAGTTTTCATTAAGTGGCTTTTTATTAGGTTAACTAAGACAGAGAAGACGGTTTAATTCATGCAAGCTTAGATCTTTTATAATTTCAAGATGCTAGATAGGATTTCAGACACGATGAAAACGCACCTATCTTTAATTGGTATTAGTGTGTTTACATACGTGTGGGGGTCAGAAGACATGGTTCTCTTCTTTCCCTGTGGGTCTTGGGGACCAAATGCTAGTGTCTACTATGGTAGGCAGTGCCTTTACTGGGTCATCTTATTTACTTCAAAATATTTTCTTTCTTTCTTCTTTTTTTCATATCTATGTTCCTTCCTTCCAAGTGTATGCATGTTGCAGAATTCAACCTAGGATCTCACATACGACAGGCAAGAATCGACCACTGAGCTATATTCCTAGCCCTCCTCTGATTTCTTGTAACGAAAGTAAACAGAGGTTAAAAATTTACAAGAAAATTGATTGGGGATGAGGAGAGGAATGGAGGGAATGTGCTTAATGCATACGTGCTACTTACATACACGTGTCCTAATGCATACACAGTGGGTATACACGAGGAAAATTTAAAATGGAAATAACAAACAGATGCAAATTATTTTATTTTGCCCATTGAGTTAGTTGCTTTTAAAGATAGTGAGCTAATACACATAAACGGTGGTGTTTCTGGCTTGTCTGAGGAATTTGATATACAGATGGTTCGTGAGGCCTTTAGAATAGCAGCAGTGGACTGAATGTAAGGGGCCACTGCCCCGCCGCGGTCCACAGCCCCCACTACCCCCTTTCATTGCGCCTTACCTTCCTGGCGGAAGGATAGCCTCCCACATGTCCTTCCCCTGCTTTCCTGGCCTCTGGTGGCTGAGGTTTTGATTGTTATTCCCTTGGATAGCATGCTGTTTTCCCCTTGTAGTTATATGTCCTTATACTGTTTTATCTGAGATCAAACCCAGGCTGTCCTACAAACATGTTCTTAATAAATTCATTAACTGGGGTTAATATTTATTTGGAAACACATTTGGCTTCAACCAATAACTTATTTATGAATGTATGAATAATTTGGGGCTAAACTTATCTTCTAATATATCAAGATATCTAAGCCTTTTTTGGAAATGGTGATTCAGTTTCATATGGTATTACAATTCCTGTGAGACACTGTATTAGTTTTTTTTTAATTATTATTGCTATAGCAAATTATTTGAAAAGTAACTTGAGGCAGCAGGGGTTGGCTTTGTGGGGAGAGCATGGCAGCAGAGCCATGAAGTGGCTGGTCTTGTGGCATTCGTGGTCAGAAATGAAGCTTGCCTCACTTTCTTTGCATTCGGTCCTGAAGGCCATCCATGGGATGGTGCCTCTCACAATCAGTGTGGGTCCTTCTCACCTTAGTTATAACTGTGGTTCAGGAATTCCCTCACAGAGGTTTGTGCCCTGGATGACCCTGTCAAGTTAACAGTGAGCACTAGGCATCATAGACCCCCAAGTTTATCGAATGTTCTGCATTTATCTTAAGCTAAGAGTCACTTTCTTTTAAAGGGAAATTAAGGACAGGAGTCTATGCTGTTTTTATAACATAGCAACATCGGTCCTGTTGGCATTTCGTCTAGGCTCCGCCCCACAGTTACCTGGCAACATCCAGGTGGGTCTGAGTCACTATAAAAGAGGCTGCTCACCCCCTCCTCAGTCTCTTAATCTCTTCTCCTCTTGCTCCTGCTTCCTTAGCCTCTTCCCCTTATCTCTCCACTCCCCTCACCCTCTCTCTCTTTGTGCTCCTGGCTGGCTTCTACTCCTTCCCTCCCCACCCCCGCCTTTCTCTGTCTCTACTTCTTCAATGTCCCTCCTCATGCCCTGAATAAACTCTATTCTGTACATCCTGTGGCTGGTACCTCAGAGGGAAGGGATGCCTCAGCATGGGCCCGCAGAGGCACGCCCTCTCCACCGCACCATACAGCACCTGCACCAAACATACCCCTGGCTTCTCTCTCTCCTCCATTTTGTATTAATAAAGCATAGCAAGTCCAAGTTCACAGATCATTCTAATCATGAGTGTCTCGGGCTCAAACATCAACAGTTCAGTCACAAGACAAGTTAGAACCAGAAAATGCAAAGGAGAAAAAGGTGGGGGAGATCTGAACACCTTAAACTGAAATTTTAGGATTCTTTAAGACCTGAACCTAGAGCCTGTGGGTCCGAAACCACAGCATCCTCACGAAGATGTACATGTAAGGAACTCTGAGGAGTGAAGGCACAAAGCATAGTTATCCCCCAAACTAATCATCGTCATAAGTGATAGCAAAGGAAACTGAGGCTTACAGATGCCTACTAAATAACTGGACTAACTTCAGTCAGTGGCAGACTGAGCGGGACAGGCAGCTTCAGTCCAGAACAGGCTCATGTGCTTGCCACCGGAGCCTCTAACCCTGCTGATGGGGAAGCAGGAACCTGGCAGCATCGAACAAATGCGGCAAGGTCTGAGAGTGAGCTTGCTTCAGCAGAAGAGAGAGCAAGAGCAAGCTGGAAAGAGTATGTCCACGGTGGCTCCAGTGGACTCTTCAGTCTCCTTTCCCTGTGCGCCCTGCTCTCACCTAAACACCCACACCTTTAACAGAATTTATTTTAGTTTTAATTGACAGCTTTATCTTAATGGAGACAGCCCGGGGTGTTTATACAACCCAGGCAAGCCCAGTGGGACTTGTTCCTGACTCTCTTCCCAGTCTCAGTTGATAGGTGTTCCTTTCCTTCACTTACCGCCTTCCCTACTCTTCCTGGCCACTCTGCCTCCGAAGCTATCACTACATGTTCATGTGGAGCTTCTGACAGTGGGGTCCTCAGTTTTCCTTGTGGGGTGCTTCATGAAACTGTAAAGAGCCCTGTTGTCTGGGGTTCCTCAGCTGACTGTCCAAGGCTTCATTATCCCTCCCTCCACAGGGCAAGGCCTGACAGTAAGGAGCTGAGAGGCAGCAAGGGCAGAGGGGGGAGGGGGGCTCAGATATGTTAGCAGCATGCTGCAAGCTCATCTGCCTGCTTTATTGGTGAGTTTTATAGAAAACCAACTTGCTGGTTTCTAGAAGCAGATTTATTTGGCATGCTAGGTTTTTCAGCAAGGTCAACTCAATAAAAATAATTATTGCATTTTGAAAATAGTCCAGGCTTGCCCTGAACTTCCTGTGTAGCTGAGGTTAACTCCGACTATTATGATTAGTGAGCCATCACATCCTGCTATAGTATTTTGTACTGAGGAACTCTTTACCATGTGCCTGGACATCACCCATGCACATATAATGCAAAAATCCTTCCACTGTACAAAAAGAAATAAAAGGAAAATAAATAAAGTAAATGAAAGGAAGGGGCAAGGCTTTAGAGACAAAGGGGTCATAGATTTGTAAATTTTTAAACTGAATGTCTAACAATGGGACTCTGGAGGACACAGCAAAACACCAACATGAGAAGAGTATTACAGTAAGTGTGTGACTTCCCCAAATGCTGACTGTGGTAAACGGAACAATGGCTGATTCAACGATGTCCAAATCTCACGCCTGAGAGAGCAAAGGGTGTTCTTTCCAAACGTGATTAAGTTGAGGATCTCGGAGAGATGGTATAGGATTATTCATGTGGCTAAGTTCAAATGGTCCCCATAAGACTGGGGTGAAAGTCGGAGTCAGGGAAGATGTGATCATAGAGGCAGAGGATGGAGAAACGAAGGCCACGAGTTGTATCAGTAAATACCATCAGCCTCTGGGAGCTGAAAAGGACAAGAAGGGATTTGCCCCCAAACTGAACAAACAGCCTTCGCTAAGACTCTGACCTCTAAGGTTACAGAATGGTCAATCTGTTGTTTTAAGCCATGGTGGTTATGGTTACTATGTTACTATTGTGGTAGCAGCAGTGAGCAACACTCGGCAGATTCCAAAGTCTCCAAGTCTAATCTTTATAAAAGCTCCACGCTCTTCCCTTCCTGGACGATTTAAGTGTGCAGACACACTTTTGTGATCATGCATAAAGTGGAGCTTGGTTTTAACTCCGGTGAGCAGATACTGGAAGGTCGTCCGTCCCTTCTCTCTCCTCTGCTCCCTCTCACGTGCAGCTTTCGCTCAGAGCGCGGAGCATCTGTCCTGGCTGAAGTCTCCTTGCAGATGAAAGCCTGTGACTTCACTAGCTTTCAAATCCTGACAGTAGAAACAGGTGTTTCCTTCAGCCTAAAGTGACCTTCAGCCTCCACGTTACTGGCTTTGACATTTTAAAAATTAAAAAATAATTAAGAGATTTTAATGGTGCTTTAGGCCCTAATTCCTTGCCTTTGGGTTTTATATATGTGCTTTCATTCATTCATGATATATATATATATATTTCATTCATTCATGTTTTATATATATGTTTTCATTCATTCACACTGTGACTAGGCTTTATCCTCATCTAATATGTGTCCTGGGGAGCAAGGGTCTGTGCTAGGTACCCACACAATGTGTTTAAACACAAAACCCCACAGGCATGTATGAGAGAAGGGGAGAGAAAGAGGGAAACAGCTCACAGGGTAAAATGAAAGTCTCCCTGGAGGGCACAGATCTCAGGAGATGTAGGGCAAACTGTGTACAAGGCAAAGCATGTTCCCAGACATAACCTGCAATTTTGATCATAACTTGAATTTTTAAAAATTTAAGCAGATCATATAAAGATATTCACTGAACATGGTTGAGGGGCTGGGTGATGACAATGGGGGACTATAAGACCTCACCCTGTTCATCTAGTTACAGTCCTCCTGAATACTGAAAACAATGTACAGGCACAGATACCAGAACAATATAGAATTGGTTGGCTCTAAATTATGTGACATAAGTTCTGGGTCTTGGGGAACCCACTTTGGGATTGCATCCTGCAGTCAAAAGGCTCATTTCAAACCTTAAGCTAACTCCATAGAACTGAAGTGAGACCAGGAAGAGATGCTCTCCACTGACCTACACTCTTTAGGTACCTGCTTCTCTTCCACCATTTATGGAGCCTGTGAAATGTCCTAGTCTGGGCCAGAAAACCCTACTGGGAGGCTAGACACTGTGTGGCATTCTAAGATGGTGTGGTTTTCCTTGGGTCTGGATTCCCACATCACTGAAAGATGAGGGTAGTAAATACGCCATTTCTCCCTATCTTTCCCTGGGTTCCCAGTCTGAAACCTGTGACCTTGATGTAGGCCTACCACCAAACTGAGATAGTCTATTTTCTGTACAAGTCACAGCCCATTTGGGCCTCAAAATAAATGATTTGTAACTAGAGCAAAATATGCCAGGAGCACCGTGGGTTAAAAAAAATATTTCTCCAACCTTTCTGCTCTTTGCAAATCCTAACAATACATTTCACAGTTTCTAATTATACACCACTTTCCAATTATATTATCTTTGAGGCAAACTGTAAAAACTAATAGCTTACAGAAATTATTGGACTCACTTCACTAATGAGTGTGTGTTCAGTTTGCACAGTAGATTCTTTACTAAGCTTAATTTTTCACCTTACAGATTCATGTTCGCATCCAACTTGTTTGAGAAAGGTGAGTCTTAGCGGGCATTAATTATAGCATCTAGTGTTCCCATTGTAATTCTCACCCCCAAAATGTAAAACCATTTTTCTTTTTACATTTAGTAATCTATAATCTAGCCTACCCCACAAGCTGGACAGCAGAATTTACATTTTACAGAAATGCCTGGGAGTTGGGAGAGGATAAAGAGCAGCAACAGAAACCTGCCGAGATGCCCGCATCCCTTCAGGCAAAGCTGCCCACACTGTCCCTAAAGCCAACTCTAGTGAGAGGCTATATGAATGTGTGAGCACTCTCGCAAGTCTGGGGCAAAGGCTTTCCCCACACTCAAGGACCCTCTGCATGATTCTTTTCTGAGGGGCTTGGTCTCTGAAGAGCTTTGCTGCAGCTGTGGTGTGTTGCCCGGCTGGTGCTGCCTCTGTTTCCTCTCTCTGCTGTGCTTCCTGTAGTGAGAGGGACTGAACCTTGCAGGGTGGATGAATTCCCAAGGCTGGTTTTTAGCTGGGGTTAGCAGTAGGAGAGCCTCAGGTACTAGAATGCTGGCGGATAGGGAAATCTGTCCTTATCCCTCCAGGGTTAACCCAGATCCAGTCTGACTCGATCTTCCTTTGAGGACATATCTTCTCAAGATCCCCATAAAAGGGGAGTGATGTCAGAGCCCTTGTGCAAGAGATATAACAATGACTCTGTGTTCATGCACATGTGTAAACATCACTTTTATTTCTTTAGATGGAGTGATGAGTTAAGAGATGGACCCAAGCTGTGTGGTTACGAGGCTTGGGTGGAACCCACAGTGTTTGTTTCTCTGTACCATCCCGAGGTCTTGGTCTGGAAGCTTCTACAGTACAGTCTAACCTTCCAGACTGACTGATTCAATCTGGCTTCGGCTTCTGACTGAATTGCTTTGCCTGGCCTCTTGCTAACTTTGGCAATTTGTTCTACTCTTCTGGCTCCTTCTCATTCTCTGGCTCATTCTGTCTTTATCTGTGTCTAGTTTGTTCTCAATGTAACCTGTCTCTGTACAACTGCCTTACATGCACACCACCTCTCTCTCTCTCTCTCTCTCTCTCTCTCTCTCTCTCTCTCTCTCTCATACTCCTGTATCACTCTGGAAGCTCCACCTTCCTCCCTCCTCCCTCCTGCCCCAGCTATTGGTCATCAGATATTTATTACAACCAATCAGCATCATTGAGACAACCTCAGCTATACCTCTAGATTGCCTAAAGGCAAGTGAGGTTGAATGAAAGTTTACAAAATAGAAAACCCAGTGATGGGCCATAGAAATGACAATACCAAAATTGCACCTGCCCTTAGCTCTCTGCAGGCACAGTATTAACAATTGAAAATACAGAGACACACCTTCACACAGTAAAAAATGTCACCCTAACACACATGTGTAGGAAGCCCTGATGACTCCCCTTGTGGTATAGTGGGAACAATCTACTGCAGTTTCAATGTTCTCTATTCAGGAAGGGGTATCTGACAGTCAGCTGCCAGCTACTAAGATGTAGCTGCAGTTTTCCTTGGCTACCTCCCATCTAGCTCCTTGACTACAGGGTATCTGAGGTGGTCCTCTTACTGGATGAGCAGAAGTTTTAGAGAAGTCATCATTACCCACAGTTAAATCTACTATAATGGGATGTGATAGAAAAACATTTAAAGACAACAGAGCCTCAGATACATTATCAGAAGGGGTTTATGCGTGTCAGTTAGAGCATGCCAAGACTGGTTTTGTTGATTTTTGTTCAACCCATCCTTGCTATTACTTGGCTCAGCTATCTCATACCAGCTTAAGCCCCGCCCCCATTTACCTTCCTGGGTGTGCTGGATCTAACACGTATTAGCCATAACTTTGAGGGTGTTCGGCTGATGCTCTTCTCTGGCCAGCTTAGCTTTAACTTTGGCATCTCAGGAGCTCTTCCATGGCTACCAACTCTCTTATTAAAGTGTCTGTTTCAGCTTTACGAAGTAGCTACTGATGTTCTACTAAACCTGAATTAGCATGGATAGTTTCCTGGGACACTTTCCAGCAGACCGATTCAGTCTCTTTGTGAAAAATTTTAGCAAGTTAAAGTTTGTAAAATCAAAGTTTAGAAAATTTACTACATTTATACCTCAAGGAAAAGGAAGTGATAGCTACCAATTTGTAATGATATCACTGGTATATCAGTAAGCTGATAAATTATTTTATATCCTGCTATAAAACAAGACATGTTAATTACATGGACTGATGAAGTTCTTTATTGTCTACCTTGGATTTATAACATTCATAATTAGGAATCTAATGTGGTATAAAGCAATGGCACTAAAATATATTAATGGAAATATTTATACATTTATACATAACATCTCTGTCCTTATTTGAGGCAGACATGTTGAGATAGGGTGGGAAATGAGTTTACATGATTTTTCTGTGTCAGGATAATTGTTGCCCCTGGATCACTTGGCTGCATGACAGGTAAGGGACTTGTATTTGTTTGTTAGTAAATGGTCAATATGCTCTTCTAACAGAATTCCACAGCTAATGGTTTGGAGGCTGGGAAGTCCAAGTGTGATTCTAGCCTCTGGGGAGCCTTCAGGCCCTCTCACAGCATGGCAGAAGTGAGCATGCTTGAGGCAGAGGACATTAGCTCACACTCATTTTTATGTCAGGGGCCTACTCTTGTGATAACTGCCCAGTAATGGCATTAATCCATCATGTGGGCAGAGTCCTCATGACTTAGTCACCCCCAAAGGTCCTGTCTCTTAATGCCACCACAGTGACAATTATATTTCAGCAATAAGTTCTGGAGGGGCAGGACTAGAATCACGTGTTGTCTACATTTCTGTGGCCAGATAGAATTCTGTAATGAAGTCACCATTGGACTTGGAATCATAAAATGTGGATCTTACCTAACACTGGATTCCTCAGACACGGGATTGTTAGGGCTCGGGAATCACTGAAGGAAGACCCCAGACTCAAATAGTATGCAAGAACAAAGAATGTTTATTCTGCAGAAACGCCCAGCATGCTGGGGTCACCGCTGCATCAAAATGGCGACGACCCCAGAAAAGCTGCACAAGTCTTCTTAGAGGGAAATGGTGGACGTCTCTAGAAGGATTAGGCGATCTCTAACGTGATTGGCAGGGGCCAACACCTTGACATTAGTACGGTTTTGATTGGCTACTGTGTTACGGTTAGATAATCTAAAACCTCATTGGTCGGTGCTGGGATGCCCCAGATAGAATGCATCCCTGCGACATGAATGGTTAACTACAGGATGGGCTGCTCAGCATAGATTCTTCAGGCTACTCCTCGGGTGGGGGATTTTATTGTCTTGTTCCTGGACTTTGGGGTCTGCTGCTGGAGGAGATGACCTTTGGCCTAGTTTCATGGTCTGCTCCTGGCGTGGATGACCTACGTCCTAGTTTCTGAGTGGAGACAAAAATGGGATGAATAGACCCCTAGACCCCTTCGAGATGTTGAAAGATTTAGTAAGAGAAGCACCTGGAAGGAAACGAGGAAACAGGGCAAAGCAGGAACTGAGATGCATGGTGACGTTCCACCCACTAGATCGCATAGAGAGCTCTGGGGATTTGATTGGCACCTCAGAGGAGCCCTGCCTGGAGGTAACTGTCAGTTGTTCACTGTGGGCAGTCCCTGAGGAAATGTAAATAGCCCTTGTGCATTTTGTCCCCAGAGACAGTTCTCGGGCTACAAGTCCAGCTATGAGCTCCTCGTAGCGACATCTGTAGACACCGAGGTATCAACAAATTGACCTAATAAAGGAGAGATATGTGGAGCAGTGACATTTCTGAGCCCATGTCAACGTTTTCATCCTCTGTCTGGCTCGGTGCCTTTGAGTGATGAGCCAGTCGCAAGACAGGTGCAGTGGGCTCTAGGCTCATCCACTGTTGAATCTTCTCCCTGGTGGTTACCACTCAGTGTGTCTAATTCATATACATGTCCACCCTTTCCCCGCTGAAATCGGACGTAAGATCCAGAGAAGGACTTTATCCGCCAGGTGTGTCTGATAAAGCTGCTATTATCGAGCTTCTGTGGGATTCCTCAATGCCTCTGATGCTGGTTGGGGGTGTGTGTGTGACTATGGGATTCCTCAATGCCTCTGATGCTGGTTAGGGGGTGTGACTGTGTATTCCTCAATGCCTCTGATGCTGGTTGGGGGGGTGTGACTGTGTATTCCTCAATGCCTCTGATGCTGGATGGGGGGGTGTGACTGTGTATTCCTCAATGCCTCTGATGCTGGTTGGGGGGTGTGACTATGGGATTCCTCAATGCCTCTGATGCTGGTTGGGGATGTGTGACTGTGTATTCCTCAATGCCTCTGATGCTGGTTGGGGGGGTGTGACTATGGGATTCCTCAATGCCTCTGATGCTGGTTGGGTGGGGTGTGTGACTATGGGATTCCTCAGTGCCTCTGATGCTGGTTGGGGGGTGTGACTATGGGATTCCTCAATGCCTCTGATGCTGGTTGGGGGTATGTGTGGCTGTGAGATTCCTCAGTGCCTCTGATGCTGGTTGGGGGGGGGTGTGACTGTGGGATTCCTCAATGCCTCTGATGCTGGTTGGGGGGTGTGTGACTGTGGGATTCCTCAGTGCCTCTGATGCTGGTTGGGGGCAGTGTGACTGTGGGATTCCTCAATGCCTCTGATGCTGGTTGGGGGGGTGTGTGACTGTGGGATTCCTCAATGCCTCTGATGCTGGTTGGGGGGTGTGACTGTGTATTCCTCAATGCCTCTGATGCTGGTTGGGGGGGGGTGTGACTGTGGGATTCCTCAGTGCCTCTGATGCTGGTTGGGGGATGTGACAAGGAAATGCATAGCTGTGTGCTCCCTGATTTTTTTTTATTTCTGTCCACACTGTTGACATAGTTAATCAAGACACACCGTGGTGCTTATGTGCCAGGTTCCACACAGGAGACACAGCTATGAGTAGATTTCTGTCCTCTGGGAACTTGTCCCCTGGCACAGTGAATATTTAAAGGGGATGATTTTCATAAAGAGAACCTGGAAAGACAGTGATTAACACAATCTAGGGAAATGTTTTAAAGTTTTCAGAGAGAAGGGGGTAACATTTGGATTAATAATTTAAAATAAATAAAATGAATATGGCTCACTTGACCTCTTATACTGGCTTTCAATATGATCTGATTGGATAAGGTTGGTTTTCACTGAAGTATTGGGGAAGAAAAGGGGCTCTGGTGGGGTAGATGGTGGGGGCTTGCATGGACATGGTCTCACTCTTAGATTACCAGGTGGAAGGTCGGGGTTGTGTGAAATGATGTACAGCCCTTCTCTGGCTAGCAAACAGATCTATGCAAGATCGTGAAATGTTTTCCCCAAATGCTTGTATTCTCCAGCCATTTAAATGATAGGGCAGCATTTCAAATGTCATCACACAATTTACTTAGAAAAGTGTAGGTTGGTACGAATCCATTGACTGTGGGTTATTATCACTATCCTCATCGTTAATCAACTGCAATCAGCATAGTGTGGGTGGAGGAAGGGTGTGGAAGGGGCGGGCAAGAATATGTGCCTCCCTACAGAGATGGGGCTGGTGAAGGGACATCGCCAGTCTCATGTTCATGATGACAACACTACAAAATAAGACCAGACGTGGCTCCTCTGTGCCACAGTTGGTCTCTTCTAAGTCATCTAGAATCTCACACTGACTGGAGATCAGGCACATGGATCCAGCCGTGGTGGAGGCCAGGACTTCTTGCTTCCTGTCCTATACTGATAAGCACCTCTTCTCCCAAACTCCTGCACTTCTGCCTTCTCTGCTCTGCAAATCCCCCTCTTCTTCTTTTATTAGTTTGGTCCCTGAACTAGTGAGGCTAATGGTTTGAGAGCAGCAGAATTGGGGGTGGGGGAGGTAGCAGGGGAGACAGTACTGGATAGAGGCAGGTCACATGGGCATCTGCTGGAATCATCCGTGGTTTTTTTTTTTTTTTTAAACTACTCACCTCTCTACCTGTACCAGTGGGGTGCTAAGATGCTCTCCTAGGGCAAGGAGGAGGTGGCTTGTGGGCTTCTGAGTTCTGGACAATACTCTTCCTCTAAGGCATGCTAGAAACAAAAGGGTCCAGAGCATCTGTTTTAGCCTCTACTGCTTCTTGTATATTGAATGCTGTGATGAATCGTTTCTAATTTTAGGTTAGTCATGACACCCTGAAAACTACTTCTCAGAGTTTATTTATTGAATCACTTAGGTTTTATAATAAATCCAAATTACTGATAGCATGATTTAAAACAAACATCACTGCAGCCAGTTGTAGGCGTTTATGGGAGGTTGTTCTGGGTAAATATTGACATTGTCTTTGGCACTGCAAAGAGGGCAGAAGGAGGAAGCTTCTTGTGTGGTTACTGTGGTCTTGTCCTAAGGACATTCGGTGTTCAGAGTCCCTCTGAAACACCCACAGTTATGACTGGGTAATGATGTTATTGAGAAAAATGATGCTTACAGACTACTCTGGACTTCGACAGTTTGTGGGTCAGGAGGAGGCATGAGAGGAAGGCATTAACACCTTACAATCAGTCTTTAATGTGAGATAGTTCAGAGCAAGTGCGTAGCTTTCTGTCAAGATAATCTCATTTCTCAGTTCAGTTTTAAAGTATTTAAGTGATGGGAAAAGGCAGACATGGTTACTTCACCATTTCATCCAGATCTTCATTCAGGTCTTCCCTCTCTCAAAATGCTTTGGATTCAGCATTTTTCCAGAATGTTTAAAGTCATGAAGTTCTAAAGGGGGTTCAGTGGGTAAAGGCACTTGGCGCCAAGGCTGGTGAAGGAGAAACAAACTCTAGCACACAGTCCTCGATTTCCTCATGGCACTGTAGAAACAGATGCGCCGTTTCTCCCCATAACTAACTAACTAGAGAAATAAGTAAAGGTAGGAAAACAATTAAAGTGCTATGGTAGATATTTTTAGGAGTAACTATGCCCTGGCAAGGTAAACTAATTTCGCCATTTTATTTTCTTGTTCTCTTACTGTCTAGATTTTGAAGTCTGAATTTTATCTTTTCTCAGATTTATTTCTTTTCTTTTTTCTTTTTCTCTTTTTCTCTTTTTCTTTCTTTCTTTCTTTCTTTCTTCTTCTTTTTCTTTTCTTTCTTTCTTTCTTTCTTTTTTTTTGATGCAACGGATAGGTTACTTTTCTGCCACAGGTGAAGTGAGACAATGAAAGGCAGATTCGATTATATTAAAGGCATATTTGTCAGGCATCTGCTCTCCAGTGGGCAAGTTCACTGGCCCCAAAGACTGAAGCCAGGGCAGTCACCATAAGGAAAGGAGGGAGGGGAGGGGGGGAAGATAAAGGATGTGCACCATACTGTGTGCAGAGAGAAGAGAAGAGACAGAACAAGAGAGCGAGAGAGCACAAAATGTCAGGATTATATAGAGAAGAGCCTCTGGGGAA
Organism: Micromys minutus; assembly: GCF_963924665.1. Classification (NCBI taxonomy): domain Eukaryota; kingdom Metazoa; phylum Chordata; class Mammalia; order Rodentia; family Muridae; genus Micromys; species Micromys minutus. Next base: position 30,789,580 of record NC_137980.1, read on the forward strand.
AGGCAGCTCAGTCCCTGGGCTGCAGAGTTCAGGGTTAAGGGCAGGGTGTGCCTGGTAGGGACTGAGGGATGCTGGGAGAACCTGGCAAACCTGGAGGCCAGGTCTGCTCTGCTTTGGTAAAATATGCACCTCAGTCCCCACTCCCTCATCCCCCACCTCATCTGAAACCAAATAACAACCACATTGACTTTTGTTCTTGTTTTGGCTTTTTTTAAAAGCTGGTAAGTATCATTTATTGCTGAGCCACGTAAGAGGCTGTAGTTAATTTAGTTTTACTTAATGACACACACACACACACACACACACACACACACACACATACACAAAGAGGGGGAGGGAAGGGGAGGGAAAGAGAGAGAGGGGAAGGAAGGAAAAGGAAGGGAGGGAGAGAAGGAGGAAGGAAAAGGAAGGGAGGGAGAGAAGGAGGAAGGAGTGAAAGGGGGAAGAAGGGAGAGGAAGAAGGAAGGGAAGGAAGGGGAAGGGGTAGGAATGGGAAGGGAGGAGGAAGAGAAGGGAAGGGGAGAGAGAAATGGAAGTAGCAGCTTCCCACTCAGTAATTTGATGTCTTTTACTCTTTTTACATCTCCAGCTCAGCTCTGGCCAAACCTTTCATTTAGAAAACACTCCTTGAAATGGTTCTGACTGTTAAGCCCTTGGAGCCCTGCACCATCCAGTCTCCCTTTGGCCATCTGTAGCCTAGGCTGCTCTGTCTCTTTGGGCCCATGGAGAGCAGGCCCCTGCTAGGTTGTTTTCCTTCAGTCTCTCTGTGCAGGGTGTCATGTTGCTTTCTTTCCTGGCAGAAAGGGTAGGGGACACCAATTTTCTGAGGCTTTACATACATCCTCATAATCTTCCCACTTGATTGATAACTGGGCTACATCCCATTGTAAACACATTTCCCTTGGATTCAGAGGCTGCTACAGTGACTTTTATCTTGTGGTTTTCTGGATGTGAAAGAATATTTCCAGTTCTTGATTTGCAAAGCAAAAAGCTTTAAGGTCTTTGTATTTCTCTCTGATAATAATATATTGACATTATTATCTCTATATGAGTTATGTTTTCCTTAATTTTTTATCATTTCTTTCCTCCAACAAAACCTAGCATTTTCCAGTTCCGTAAAGTCTTTGGCTTGTTTCTCTCAAAATTCCCACTGTTGTGTTTTATTTAAGAGAGAGAGAGAGAGAGAGAGAGAGAGAGAGAGAGAGAGAGAGAGAGAGAGAGAGAGAGAGAGAGAGAATCCAGGGATATGTTTGGTAAAGGTGCGGAGTGGTGCGCGAGAGAGGGGTGCCTCTGTGGGCCCATGCTGAGGCATCTCTTTCCTTAAGGTACCGGCCATGATGGATATAGTATGGGATAGAGTTAGCACATGGGGAGGGGAGTTGAAGGAGTAGAGATAGAGAAAGGGAGGGGGAGAGAGAGAGAGAGAGAGAGAGAGAGAGAGAGAGAGAGAGAGAGAGAGAGAGAGAGAGAGAGAAACCAGCAGTGAGCATGTGGAGAGAGGGAGGAGGGGGATGGAGAGAGAAAGGACAGAGGGGGGAGAGAGGAGAAGAGAGTGGGAGGGGGCAAGTAGCCCCTTTTACAGTGAGTCAGGCACATCAGGGCCTTGGCCAGGTAGCTTGGACGGGAGGGGGGTGCAGAGACTAAACGCTAGCAAGTACCCTCTCTTTCTGGAACACTGACTGGTTAGAGGAAACCTTATTCTCTCAAGTTTTCTGTCCTGTTTTCCATCTCTTTGACATTTTGCTTCGTGTGGCTCCCTCTCCTGCGTCCCTTTATCCTTTGCTGTATTTGAGTGTTAGCATTATTTAAGTGAAAAAGAATCGTGAGGATTTAATGCGGATATTTGGTCATATTCACCCTCTCCTGACTCTTCCCAGGTGTTCTCACTACACTTTGTCTTTTTCCAGTTAAGGCCAGTTTGTGCTGCCCAAATATCTTCATATGTGCACCCTTCCACAGGTTGACCGACCAGGGCTACTTTCTCAGAGAGAAGTTCCCTTCCCTTCCCTGGAAGCTAACACTGCCAATAGCTCCTAGGCTAAGGGTGGGACTTCATGCCCAACCCCTCTCTCCATGCTGGGATTGGATTTGTTTCTTCTTGCTCTGGCTTGCATGGGCTTTGTGCACACCATCACAACCTCTGGCTTGCATGGGCTTTGTACAACTGTCACAACCACTGAGTTCATATGAAGCTTTAGCACTATTTAACATAAAAAAGAAATCTCTTATTTTAAAATATTCTGAATGCTATCATGTTGGTCTTTTGCATATGTAATTAAAAATCATCATTATTATTAAGCTACCTACTTTTTCTCCTCTAGTAAAGAGGTCCATATGTTCCTTTATCAAGATGAGGGCAGACCAGTGCCACAAGTGTGTCATATCTCCATGCATGCTAAGAGAACAGTTATTCTTTCACAGTTTCATACATGTATGTGGTAAACTTTTTGTCATTTCTACTGCCATTGCTTCTCTTGTCTCCTCTTCTCCTGCTGACACTTGTTCCCAGTCTCCCTCCTACTTCCACGTCTTCTCTCTGTGTGTGACGCTCGGAGTTTAAGTCCCTTGAGTGAGCACCAGAGAGAGGATGGTTCACTATGGCATGAACTGAAAAAAGGACAAACCCTCCTCCAACAACCATTAGCTGCTAAGAGTCCCTCAGGGACCAATGGCGAAGTGTTGATGGGCCCAAGGTTGGATGGGCCTTGCTGGTCACCACAGCCACATTAGGTTAATGAGTAGAAACGTTCTTTTCATTACACGTCTGTCTTCTTGCCTTCCCTATCTTTTACTGCTCTGCTCCTCTGAGATATGTCCAAGCCCCAGAGGGAGTGGTGACCATGGCCCACGTGGGGCTAAATGCAGCACATTAGCTGGTTAGGAGGCTCCGTTTTAACTGAAAGACTTTAGACTTTCTGAAATTGATTGTGGCATCACAGAGATTTTCTTCTCTTCTTCCTGCATTCTGTCTTGTTGGCATGGATTCCTTTTGTCTTCTCAATCACTCGCCCACCTTCCTGTCATCGTGCATGCTTTCCTGAAATGCCAGGTATCCTTGGCTGTCCATTCATATCTAAAGATAGCCCTTTAGAGAGCTGAATGGAAGCCTTGTCTGCTCACTGGACTTTTCCCGGCTGGGTTTTGCTGGAAGGCATTAGTCTACAGCTGGTCTTCACCAGGGACTGTTACCAGAGCTCGTAGTGTTCTTGTCTGCGTGTGGTTCAGTTGCTGAGGAGACAGCCCCTTTCAGTGCCAGGAATCTCTTCCTGTGCAGTCTGCAGACTCTCACTCCGTCTCCCTGTCTCCATTTGCACATCTCACCTCCAGGTTCCCTCTCCGTGTCCTGCAGGGGTAGGGAGGATGGTCAGATACAGCAGCACTCCAACTGTAGAGGGTGTCTCAGTGTACCAGGCATCTCCCGTTCAGTTCTTGTGAGCATCCTCTCTCACAGACACTTTCCCATCCTGCCTCCTCTCTGGGACATCACCTCCTCCTTCTCTATTCTTCTATCCATCTTATGAGGCTGACCCTCAGATCCCTTTGGACTGGAGTGTTTTTTATTCCAAGAACAGAGAGGTTGGAAATACCTGCTATCTTGAAACTGAAAAATCCAGCAGTCATCACTTTAATTACAATGGGACTTTATCAGGTATGCCCAGGGAAGTTGCTATAGAGAAAGTCCCCCCCCCCCCCCCCCGCCCTCAGTTAAGGAAACACTGGACATACTTGATTATGGCTGGAAATTCTCTTACCTAGCTTCTCATCTCCCATTGGCACAGCGGGGAATTTTTTCTTTTCAACAACAACAACAACAACGTCTTCAGATCATATCAGGCTTAGACTACAATAGGACATAATTGTGCACCTCTCGGATGATCTGTGGGATCATCCCCAGCAGTGACCTGGGGCTAAAGGCCGGTGACATGTCCTAACAGGAGCTGTAGTGGCAGGCTTTGGGTAAGAGTGTGATTCTGCTCTCTGTGACAGATGGTGGTGTTGTGGGGTAGATACTGACTGGTTTACAGGAGGTCACGGGATGGTGGGTGTCATTGACATGGTGGTTACTCTGTCAACTGAGGTGCCTGAAAGTGCTTTACATACCTCAGGGCATCCATTCTTTATAATAATCCCATGTGGACAGGTAAGTGAGGCGACCTTCCTATATCTGTGCCTATGCAGATGGCTGGGAGTGGGACAGGGAGGCAGGGGCACATTCCAGGAAACTGTGCCCCGGGGGTCTGGTGAACATTGCTGAGAAGGGGAAAGGACTGTGTAAACATTTGCTTCTGCTTGAGTGTGTACCCCCCCAGCACTCCTCCATCAATTAGGAGAGCCGTCTTGAAGAATGCTGCCTCAGCTTCTGAAGCGAGGACCCCAGGACATGCATTAATGAGAGCAGAGGGAGCCACAGCTGACAGAATAATAAAGCTCTCTGAGGGAGTGCGGGCACCCAGGGAAGCCGGGAGCTGGCTGCCTAGCAGCAGGAGACCACGTCAGGCCCTCCTGGATCCCCTGTACGTGGCTTCCGAGCTTAAAATTTAGAAGAGGCACTTTCTCCCCGTGACTTGCCTCGTAAGGGCGGTTAATGAGCACCGTGGTGACAGGAGACACTTCTCCATATTGTTCAAGGCTTGGGCTCTGGAGCAGACAATCTGCCATTGCCCTTCTGGTCCCCAAGGGCAGAAGAGCTTTTCAGAGCAAGGCTGTGGGAGCACACCCTCCGAGAGTTTACTCACTGGCTGCAGGGAGCATGGATTTAGAAGGGTGTGCATTGTTTTGTTCTGAGGGTTAATCCTTCCTTTGTCATTATTAAGGCACCTCTTCAGATTACTTCAGACAAGAATGACTATTTCTATTACCCGTTAAATCACTACAGAAAGAAATTCCTTCAACAAAATAGCTTTTTAAAAGATCTTTCTTCCCCTTAACTTTTATTATTATTATTCTAAGGAGGTATTAATCTCCCTTTAAAGGCAAGAAGGCCTGCACCACGCTCAGAGATGTTTATAAAGGTTAATCACTCACAGCAGATGAAAGGAAGGGAAGCTACAGCTGTCTGCTCTGAATCCTGGGCTTTTTCTTCCGGGCCATGCTATGTTGCCTGTCTCTCGAAAACGTTCTAGTTCCTCATGGTCTGAGTGTACTTTTACTGTGTGGTGTTATAGGTGGTGTGTGTGTATGCACATGTACATATTTGTGTGTGCACGTGCTTGAATGTAGGTGCTTGTGCATGCAGAGGCCAGTGGTCAGTACTGAGTATCTTCCTTGATTGTTCTTTTCATTATTTCTGGAGATAAAGTCTCTCACCCTGGAGTCCATCAACCAGTTGACCAAGGAGCTCTAGGGATCTGAGGTGTGTGTTTGTGCTGAGCTGACCAATCCGTGGGTGAAGTCTGCACCTAACCTTTGTGTAAATGTTCAGAGTCCAAACTCAACTCCTCACGCTTGCATGACAGGCACGTCCCTGACTGAGCCATCTCCTCAACCTCTTCTTTGAAAGGTCTTTTGTCACATGCCCCCATAAGTCACATTAGCTGGTGGCTCATTGGGTGCTTCCCTTTAGATTCTATGTCCTGGGGCGAGGAGGAAAGAAGATGGTGTTGTAAATTTGGCACTCTGCCAGGCAGCCGTTGACTCTATGACAAGGACGTGGGAGCAGCTCAGGTCATCATCTGAGTTTGGAGCAATGTTGGTGGGGAGGGAGTGACGCAGTGTGCTACAAGATGCATGGCCCCATGGCTCATCCCTTTTCACAAGAAGGCAGCTTATACTTTGGGTGAGGACTGGAGGTAGAAGCCTGCTGGGCAGTTTAGAATAGGGACCTCAAAAGAGTCTGGCCTCGGTCCTGTCCTGACCAGCAGACATGACTGGAAGTTATGTGAGCTGGGATTCCATCGCAGACTCTCCACCCTCTGGCCAAAAGCTTTGGAGCGGACCTCTGGGCTTTTATATTATAAATGGTCATATCTGCTCTCCATAGTTCAGCACATCTCCTAAATGACATTGGAGTCTCAACTGTCAAGTGGGGGATGTCATGCGGCTACACAGGGATTAGAAGCCATAGAAGGGGTTTTCCACACTGCTCAGAGAGCTACACACAGCATAAATCTTGATTCCAGTCACAACGAAAGGGAAACTTTCACCATTCCTGGAGCCCTTGATGTCTCACAGATGAAGGAGGAAAATACTCCTTGCCACAGCAACTCACTTGGGTTGCGGCCACCTTGACTGTCAGATGGAGCAGTCCATCCACACAAGGAAGAGTGATGTGTTTACATCATAAATCTGAAGAAGACCTGGGAGAAGCTGTTGCTCTAAACTGACTCTATTGTTGCCATTGAGAACCCTGCTGACGTCAGCATCATCTTCTCCAGGAACACTGGCCCGGGAACTGTGCTGAAGTTTGCTGCTGCCACAGGGGCCACCCCAAATGCTGTCAGCTTCATACCTGGGACCTTCCTTCACTAACCAGATCCAAGGAGCTTTCAGGGAGCTATGGTTTCTACTGGTGACTGATCCCAGGGCTGACCGCCAGCTCCTCACAGAGGCCTCTATACCAACCTGCCCAATATGGCTTTGTGTAGCACAGATTTTCCTCTATGCTAGGTGGACATTGCCCTTGCAACAAGGGAGCTTACTCAGTGGATCTGATGTCACAGATGCTGGTCCAGGAAGTACTCTGCATGCATAGTACTACCTCCTAGGAGCATCCGAAGCAGTTTTGAGTTTCCATGAGACACATAAGAACTCTCACCGTGTTGCTACTTTTCAAATTTCAACACACTTAAGATACTTATGAGAGTAACCATGGTGCTAACCTACACTATAAGGTTGGCCACAATCACAGCACAATCAAAACTGAGATAACCTGAGGAAAGCCTGCAGTCACCTGCTTAACAGGCGAGGATGAGGTAAAGACTTTTTCAGTTAATACCTTTAGTGGAAGCCACGGAGCACATTTCAGGCTAAGAATAATGTATAATACCATTTGGTATTGTAGACTGTATATTAAATTTTTTTTCTTTTCAACATTTACTGCAATTTTGCTGAGTGATTCTACATATTAATTCTTTTATTTACTTATCTGTGTATAAATGTGTGCATACACACACACATATATGAGAGACAGAGACAAACATATAGAGACAGAAACAAAGACAGAGAGAGTAGGAGGGGAAGAGAGGGAGGCAGAAGGGGAAGGGGGAAGGGAGAGGGAGAAGAGGGGGACAGACGAATAGGGGAGGGGAGTAGAAGAGTTTGTGAGCACCAGCTGGGAATCAGTTTTCTCCTTCTACCAAGTGGGCCCTGGGGATCAAATTCTTTTTTTTTTTTTTTTTTTTTTTTTTTTTTTTGAACACTACATGCTAGTACCTGTACCCACTGAACCATCTTGGAGGTCCTTGGTTGTTCTTAGATTGTCTCCCCACCTAGTGATACTAGATAGATGGAATTATCAAAAATGTGCTCAACAAACTGAAGGAACTAAGAAGCAGAAACCCAGGGGGAGCAAAGGAGCCTAAGACCCAGGGCCAGAAAAAGAGAAGGGGGCAAGGGGAGGGTTCATGTTGGGTGGCCCAGATCTGCCCCTTTCGAATGGAATTGCTTATTCCTTAGCCACTGGACCAATGCTTGGTGCTGATGGCTCCTAGCCAAGAGTCTTCTCTAGGACATTGTCTTTGTTTGAAGGGTACTGTTCAAGGTTATAATGCCATGTTAATCAGGGTGGAACTGCCAAGACCTACTGTGAACATTTCTTACAGGTCTTTCTAACAGATAGCTGTTGCAGTAAATACTAAAAAGCACAACCTTTTATCCTGTGCTGGTACCGGCACCTGTAGGACCACATGGCACTGCAGGGCATCTTTATCTCAGCGGCTCTATGCTGCCTCCAAGTACTTGCAGATCCTGGCTTTTTTTGACCTGGGTGCGGTATCTCTCCACTGGAGCTGCTCCAGTGTGGAGCCCAGTGCCTGAGCTCTTTCTCTACCACGCGATTCCCTAGGTGGTTTGTTACCAAGCCTTGCACACACACACACACACACACACACACACACACACACACACACACACACACACATATCCCATCTCTGTGGCAGGCTTTGTGCATCCGGGGACTATACCATATTTGAACTCAATTCAGTTGCCACATCAAAGAACACACCAAAATACTCTGATCCAATTGGTATGATATAATTTGCCCACCCCAGATAAGTCAAATGATCCTGTACAATTCCATCCCTTATGAAATATTCATAACAACCTTTATCCATATAGAGATGCACCGAGAGAAACATCTATGTCTGCTTCCATGTTGCCCCTTCTTGAATCACCTTCTTTTCCTTCTCTCTGCCTTACCAAAACTTGGTCCCCACCCCACTCTCTATTGTCAAATCACGTATTGTCTTAACATCAACCTACAGGCAGCTCTCCGTGGAGTGCACTGCTCATGTCCCTCACTGAAACTGAGCTCTGTTCCTCCTTCCCAAGCTTGCCTCCCTCACCTGCCATGGCTGCAGTTCCCTCAACTATAACACACCAGAAAGTTCCTGAAGGTGAACTTTCACCCTAGTCTGTTTCCAGGAGGACTGAACCTATGGGGATGGAGTCACAGGGGAAAGAAGGAAAGAAAGGAATGCAGAGGAAGGGAAGAGATCCCAGGAGAGGAGAGAGGTTCCTCTGAGATGTCTTTTGCAGGGGCTGCTGAAAACATTCCTAAGGAAGCTCCCTGTCCTGGATCCTTCCAGAAAAGTCAGTATAGTCAGAGGATGTGAAATCAGCTGGAAGCAAAGGACTAGTTGGGTAGCATTCTGGGCACCCTTGGTATGTTTGGCATCATAGTAGGGATGGCAAATAATTCACAAAGGCTTGAGGGATGGAGTCGATATCTTAAAATTTCCTTCAGTTAAAGAAGTTCCACTTTTTCTGTGTTCTGAGATTTGCTGTTCTGAGATTTCATTTCCCCGGTAGGGGTGTGTTTTCAGGCCATCATGCATGATTCATTCAGAGGAAGCACGTATCTGTTGTGATCTAATGTGTATTTGTTTTACCTCGAGCCAACAAGACAATTACAAATGTCTTTTTGCCTGCGACCATGGACTTGGGAATGTGGTTGTCACAGTGAAAGCTTCACAGCACAGGAGTTCTGGGCTCTCTGCTGACACACTTGGCTGGGATCACATGTAGGGTCTAGGAAGTGGAATTTTGTTTTCTTCTTTTGCTAGAGATGGCGAATCCTCCCCCTGCTCTGTAGAAGTAGCAGTAGACATTAGGACTTGACTCAACCGAGAGTTCTCCCCGGAAGTAAGAGTGTCACAGCTGTCCACAGTGTTATATGCTGCTGACGTTCCAAAACTATCATAATACTGTGGGCTTCTTTGTCTTCAGAAGCCCTGATTCGTTCCCGTATCTGGCAGAGACTCAATGACTGGAAGTTTGTGCTGTGCTCAGGATCTGGAATGGGGCTGGTGATGAGCAGAGAAATTCCAGGGCAGAGTTTCCATAGCTGTCCCCAGGGAAAGAGGTGCCCAGTGGGCCACAGAAACACATTGCTCACACTTTCCTGCTTAGGATGCTGTTAGTCTGCTACAAGATTGTGCTTAATGCTCATAATAAATATTTCTGTGCTTCTTGGGTCCAGGTCAAATAACATTCTGAAAGTAGGGATGCTAATGAGAATGTACTGGTAACAGCACCGTCTTTGTGATTAAGCTATTAAGCTGCAAGGAGTATGTCTTGGGTTATGCCCTCCATAGTGACAATTCCAAGTGTTCATGGTATCTTGAGATAGCTCCTCAGGGAGCCATCTTCTATCATTTTCTTGTCACTGTCACTCTGATGCACTGAAGGAAAGCTTTACTGCCATTTGCATATTCCTCCACCTCATTCAGTCATTATGTTAAGTACCTAATACCTGGCAACGAAATGGTCGTCGCTTAAAGTGGCTATTGTAGTGTCTATTGTCTATGACTGTGCCTAGGCCAGTAACATCATCCAACCAGGCCTGTAGCATGAGCAAGCAAGAAGAGGGAGATGGGGGAGTTTTGTCAGGCTAGGTGAATGGGAGGAGGAACAGGACTCTAAGCAGATTGAACTGAATATCAAGGCAAGGCTGGATCAGGAGTGCAGTCACCCAGGGGCTGAGTTCTGGGTACCTGGTGGAACCTGATTCAAGCTGACAAGGTACTAGGGTACCACTCTCTGAAGAGATGGAGTGTGTTCTCCTCTAAAGGACACCGCTGGCTCTTTCCTGCTCGGTGGCATTCTATCTTCCTGTGCTATCTCTTCCACAAGCATGGCAGCTGTTATGATAACCAGCCTTCACAGGGTCCTCGGGGGATGCTGACAAGGAGAGACAGTGGCAGAGGCAGTTGGTGGGGGAGGTGGGAGGTACTGAGAAGTCGGGTATGCTCCAAAACTATGGACTAAATACACCTTTACAAATACCAGTTGGCATAGGTACTTTGTTGGAGGAATAGAAAATAGATTAATATGCATACCAATTTCTGTGAATTCCCCAGTAACTACGGTAATGTTTAAACACAGAACATACTTAAAATTTAAATGTGTGTCATGGATGGTGATGAATACAAATATGAAAACTGTGGCAAAACACACATTTCAGGCAGTTGCCATGATGCATTTGCTGTATGGCCCAGCCCTTTGGGACTCACAGCTAGTAAAAACACAAACATTAAATCTGCAAATACCAATGCCTTTCTTTTGTATATATGCTGCAGGCTTTTTAAAAACTATGTATGTTGACCATAATCTTATTTAAACCCCAATAACTGAAGTATTGTCCATATACAGTGCCACAGAGACATTAAGGGCTTGTGCACATCAAAGGGTATCAAACGGATACTCAAGCTCCTGTGTCTACTGGGGCAACAACAACAAAAACAACAACAACAACAACAGCAACAACAACAACAACAACAAAGAATCAACTTGAAGTGCCCATTGGCAAATGAATGTATAGAATAATTCTATTATCTATGTATATCAGGACATTACTAAAATAAAAAGAAAAGAATGTGACATTTGTAGCAATGTGGGTGGATCTGGCAGATATTATGTTAAATAAAATGAGTTCTGTATAGAAATGCAAATGCCATATATCCCCATTCATTTTGGGAGATGAACTAGTTGATCTTGTGGGAGAGGGTAGTGGTCACTAGAGGCTAGACAGGGCAGGGCCATGGTCAGGGAAGGTGGCTGGACCAGGAATACCCAAGCACTGCCGGTGTTCTGCAGCAGGAAAGGTGACTGTGGTTCTTAACAACTTATTGATTTTATTGGTAGCTCTGAGAGGGGGGTTGTAGGCTACAAGTACAAAGAAATGATAAACGTTTCGAGCACTGGAAACATTAATTAATCTGACTTGACCATTATATACTGTGTACATGTATCTAATTATCACACTGTACCCTGTAAATATGTGGGACTATTGTGTGGGAAAAGTAAAATTGTAAAGTCTGTGGGTAACGCAAAGTAACCTTATCTTTAAACTGTGTTGATGAAGCTCACAGCATCCCTTCGATGTCTAGAATAGCTCATCTTTTCCCCCTTGATAATGCAGGCCACAGTTGTATAGGCGGCAGGTAGCTTTAAAGGTTTGTTGATACAGAAAGTAGGCATGTTGCTTCCTTCCTTCCATGGGCTGCATATCTGAATAGCACCATCGGAAACTGAGCGTGATGGGGGCTGTAGATATGTTTGATTTGCCTGAACTTTTACAAAACAGTGGATTTTAGTTGGTAACATTAAAAACTGACAACTCTTTCTAGAAAGCCCGGGTGTCACTCTAGCTGGTGTGGAGCAGCTAAGGTCTCACTGGGAGGTCCACCGATGATGTCTCCAGCCAAGCTTTTCACCTGCTTGCTTCTGTCCTTTATTTTGCCCCTAACTTCTAAATAGTTTATGTTTAAAATTGTCACCTGGAGCACGAGGCCCTTGAACAACCCAGATACTAAAAACATTCAACCCTCAGTGCTAAAACTTTAATTTGTTAATGTTTTCCTCTTGTGACAAATACTGTATTTGGGGTCTGGGCAATGCAGAGTTCAAAGCTTTGTGGGAAGTTCTGCACTGAGGTGTCATCTGTCACTTCCCCTGATGCTCCTCTTAGTGAGTTATTTATGCAACTTGGAACAATTGCTGCAGTCACCTCCCACTCTGCTCCCATATTCTGCTCTGTAGACTTCTCTGTCGCCTTCACCCAGTTCCTGCAGGCGCTGGCTCACCACCACTGTCTGCTCTTTCCTCAGACACCATGCTTTATGCACTGATGTCTGGATCGTGCTTTTTCTTGTTCTTTTTAGCTTGAAAAATATGTCGCAGGTAAATAAAGTGCATGATTGAAAAAAATGAACATAGACAGATTTCTGTTGCTTTTGTAAAAAAGCATACACAGGGAGCCATTGTAACGATTTTAACATACATGAGGAAATTAATTTTTACCCATTTATTCGTTTTGTATTAAATCAGTGATTTGCTCAGCAGATACTTCCTGAGCACCTAATGTTATACTTGTTATTTGTGGCTCTTATGTATGTGTTAAGAGAACAGCCAGGTGTTAAGTGAATGCCTGGTGATGTCTGGTTAATCATACACTGGGAGGAACAGAGAGACAGGGTAAAGGAATAGTGTCACATCTGTCCTAGCAGGGGTTGGCAAGCTTCACCCCTCTGGAGAGTGACACTCAAGCAGACACCTTGGTGAAGTAAGGAGATGTTTTCAAAGCTTTCCTGAACATGGAGAAAATCTTGCAAAGACCTCAGGACTATGTGTTCATCCAGATGTGCACCTAGGACATTTTCACAAATGCCCTAGGATGAACTTCATTTTGGTGTGTGTTCCAAGAGTCTCTTTTGTAATTCTGGCTCAGGGTAGCACTGGCCCTTTTCTGTAGGGAGAGGGTGCTCCAGTCCCGAGTTCTGACTAATTCCTATGGGTGGGTGTTTTCCTTGTCCAACTTCTTGTTAGTTACAGCACCCATTTGTACCCACTTTCGTTGTGGTTTTAAGTCAACAATATACTGTGTAACACAACCCAAAACATTCTGCCTCTCACTTCCTGTTCAGTCAAATGTCTCCTTAGAGCTCAGCTCATTAACGATACCTTTCCTGACTAAAAGAAATACCCCAACCCACATTAACCCAGCCTGACACCCCTCTCCTGCTCTGCACTCCATTTTTTTTCTTATAGCACTTATCAGGGCTGTTTGCTGACTTGGTTACTTGTTAATTGTCTCTGTCACTGGAGTTTTTGCTTTGCTAACTGCTATAATTCCTAATTCTGCATTAATGTTCTGGACAAAGGAGTCACTTCATAGTTGTCAAAGTAAGCTATCAGGCCAAATTCAAGTTCCAGGTACCTGTTAGTCAGTCACATGTTCTCCACAGCAAGCTCTCGAAAGGAGACAGATGTCAACAGGGAAAGTCTGGGCCAGCCAGTTTTCTTTGGCTGTGGGCTTGCTTCCTTTTAGGAAAGCGCAATTTGCAAATTTATTGAGTTTGTTTGAATCCTTCCTTGTCCACGTGGGGGTTTTTGGTAGTGAGTGCCATCTAGAAGTGTATGAGAAATTACAGAATTTCAAGGCCCTCAACTTACTTAATTATCACTTGCATTTTAATATCTGAGTTCCTCTGCACAGTTGAAGCTTGAGAACATGGGCAGTTTTTAATCTGTCCACCTTGATGTAGAAGTCAGGAAAGCGCTTCTTGACCTTGCCCGGGTTTTGGAAATCATCACAACGGATGTGTTTTTAATGAAGTCCTATTATTTCTCTTTTGTCAGTCTGACAGTAGGTATGGATTTCTGAGTCAGTCACTGTAGGTTTCCAGATATTTATTATCTTGTCCTCTCTGGACGGGGCAATTGATGTGTGCATGCATGCATGTGCGTGCGTGTGCGTGCGTGTGTGTGTGTGCGTGCGTGTGTGTGTGCGTGTGCATGTATTCGAGCATACACTAGAGCATACTTGTAGATATCTTCAATCCCACTCTTCTCCCTTCTCTACCTCCTGCTCTTGTAGTGATCTGCAGCACTTCTGACAGAAAAATCGACCTTCCTAGGAAAATGGTGACCCCATTCCATTTGAAGGAAACAACCCCTAGCTTTAGTCCCCTGAAAATATGTCAGCTGATGTGTTAGTTGAATTAAGAATAGTTATCTGAATTCTTACCTTGGGCATGCATAGCACGGCACCATAAGTTCGTTTAGTTCTAAGGACAACCTGGGCAGATGAAAGTCAGAGGGACAGGTCATTTTCCAAGGCCAGTTACCGAATGGAAACAGTGGAATGTCAGCCTGGTTGCCTGTCTGTCCTCGGGCTTATGTGTTTCGTTGTTTTGGAGAAAGGATCTTGAGAATTTTCTTGCACCTATTAGAGAGAAATATAAATTAAATGCAGGTAGCCGCATGCGCATCAGTGGGTCTCAGTGGAGAGACGAACCTGAGCTGTGTGATCAAGCTTGGTCCTTTCTGAGACTCCTCTTTTAGCCTTTGATACAGAAAGCTCCTAGTGCCATGTGCTGTTGCTAAGACTTTGCAGAATGATTAATAAGTTGTATTTATTATTCACTGTAACTGCTAACAAGTAGAGTGACACAAGGCTGTTAAAACTGCACTCAAACTACCCTCAGGAAATCATTAACATGCATGCAAAGGAGGCAGCACAGCGCAGTAATGCCAGTGACTTAGTGATCAAAGGCGGCAGAGCTAGGAGTCAGAGTGTGTGTGTGTGTGTGTGTGCGAGTGTGTATGTGTGTGTGCGCGCACACACGTGTGCACATGTTCCATTGTCTGCTTGTGCTGGATGTTTTGCATATATTATCATGTCTTTATAGCACACAAATCTGGTGGGATTATTTCCTGTATTTTACAAAAGGTTTAGGACCAAGTGCTTGCCCCACATGTGACAGTTAAATTATTAGCCCACAAAAGTAGGTTTCCATGAGGTTCTCTCATATTTTAAGATGAGTAGAAATAGGGATTTTTGTTTCAATATATTCATTTGGCAAAAGCTGGTATTTCCCCATCTTTACTTAAAATGATGCTGGAACCACTGTCTCTTGGTTCAGACTAGGTGATCACAGTAGATGTGAACTTAAATGCTTTCCAAAGACACTCATGGCTCTCTAAGAAACCAAGAGTGTCAATAAGTTGGTTCATCTATGGTCAGACACACAATCCATTGCATGCCCAGTCTTGATGAGAGACCCACGTGTTCACTTTATTCTAGGGAAGGCTTGGCTTCTCTCAGAGGCTGCTGAAGCGATGCACATTCTCACAGAAGCCCGCAGTTCCTGCTTTGGCATTATTCCACCCCAGTGTGTGCTAATCTGCACAAACACACTGAGCGGGAGCCCCACCTGGCTTTATTCCCAGGATCTGCTGATGCTGGGAATTAAAACTCCATACTGATACTACTTGTTCTTTGTCTAGGTTTCTACCTAGACCGGAGAGACCTTGATCCAAAGAGTCAGACTCCGACATCCTGACGAAACCAGATTTCTTGGGTTAATTCTAGGGGTTCTAAAAGTATGCAAGAGAGAAGAATGTCCTTTTTACTTAAACAATGCATACTGATATGTAGAGTCCCAAGCAGTTGGGCTTCTTAGTCACCTTGGAAACATGCTGCCTTCTGCATTTCACAAAATGGTTTTCACAGCCTTTAATAAGGCGGCTCTAGGAACTGCAAGGGAATCCTCCACAGCAGATTGAGTGTCTCCCCTACTCCCAGTTTCAACTGGTGGCTCCTCCCTAAAAATTAAAGACTTCCTGGGAGTTGTAGCATCTGCCCATGGCCTCTCCTACAGAGAGAGGGTACATCCTGGTACTTTGGGGTGGCACATCCCGGTACTTTGGGGTGGTACATCCCGGTATTTTGGGGTGGTACATCCCGGTACTTTTGGCATCACTCTTGTGTGTGAAGTTGTCAAGGCTTACAGAGAAATCATTTAAACCTGAGTGACCAGCGCAGGGAAGGATGAAAAATGAAACAGGGATGGTATGGGGGAGAGACATCCTGTCTCTGGTGCTTTTTCTAGCCTGGCCCACATACAGTCTTTCAGCCATTCCTTAATGACAGTATTTCGCAGTTTCCCAAGACAGGCAGCAGAACCCCGAAGTAAAATGATTTGTCATTTTGATTCCAGTTGAAACGAAGCATTTTGTACGGTACACACGAAAGAAAAAAAAAATACATAGGAGTCTTTGCAGTAGATGAACAGCCCATTATCTGTAGCACAACTACTGTGTTTTATGTTTGCCTGAGAATTACTGACCTCAGTCACTGCGCAGGCAGGACATAGCTATGCCCCAGCTGCAGTGTCGGGGCCTGGGAATGGATGGGGGTTTTGTTTTTTAAGCACTTTCGACTTGTGCCACGGTCTCCATTTTCTGCAGTATAAATGAGCTCTTCGGCTAGAGATCCTGAGGGTGGAAGGAACTGGTACAAACAGGAGGCATTCTGGGGCTGCCTGCTGGGTGGCTGACTCCAAGGGAGTGATGGATAATCACTTCAGTCTGGTGTGGCAGTCTGCCTCTTCGGAACCCCGGGAAGATCGTCAGCATTTCCCAGCCGCTTCTTCCTTGGCCAATCTGGGAGGAAGATTGGTGCCTTCATGATTAATGGGTCTTGATTTGGGGGAAGAGCATCAAGCAGCTTTTCATGGGGCCCTACTACAGCTTTAGGGGAGACCCTGTGTCTGCCCAGGTTTGTGCTCACCCCTTTTCGTTCCTTGGGTCTAACACCTGGAACTGTAAGACATGGAGACAGGAAGGAAGAGACACTTTTTGACACGTAGTCCGGGTCCATTTCTGGGGCTTTAAGACTTGTGAGCCACACAGAAATGGCCTTAGAAGGGATTGATCCTTGGTTTGATGTTCAGTAGATATCTTGGTATTTTTGGTAAGTTTTGAGTAAGGGATAGACTGGGGTTTCACCAAGCCTTACAAACTACGTAGTTAGTGCTAGGATCAGAGACTGACCAAACAACACTCCATCTCTAGTTGCTGCCAGTTCAGGTTGTCACCTTTTCTCTCCCCACCCTCACCTCCAACCCATCCCTGTCCCCTTCTCTCATCTCTCATCCCCCACCTCTCCCCCATCCTGTTCCTATCTCCGATTTCCCATCCCTCATCCCCCACCCCTGTGCCTGTCCCCCATGCCTCACCCCACACCATATCCCCATCCCATCCCTATCCCTAACCCCCCAATCCCTCATCTTCTACCCCCACCCCCGTCTCCTGGTCTCCTGTTCTTGTTTCATTTGGGATGATGTCATTGCTCACTCACATGCTGTGGACTTGAGGCAAATGACTGTTTAGTTCCTGGGAGAATGGGAATGACTCTAACCTTGAATTCACAAGCACGGCTGTGAGCACTAAATTAGGCAGTTTTGATAAAAGAAGTATGTTTCTCATGGCTTTGAGGGCAACAAAGTCAAGGTGCCACAATGGTCAGCCTGGTTTGCAGCTCATAGACACTGAGCTGATCCTGATCCGTGTGTCCCACTGCAGGGCATCACCACCTTGAAACACTGGCCTTCATCATCAGAGAACAGAACTCTGTCATTACCCCAGAAAGATGCAGCTGCTGTTCTCTTGTTTGAACCTCAGTTTGAACAATCCTGTAATAAGGCTTTATTTTTAAAATCAGTGCATGTTAACTGTATAACCATTTCTCTTGTGACCTTTTCAAACACACACACACACACACACACACACACACACACACACACACACACGTACACACAATGCAGCATTTCAGTGATATTTACCCCTAACACTCTCTTTCCTCCACCCTGCTTCCTCTCTCTGAATAGATTCTCTTTTATTCCTCAGTCTCTTTTTAAATCATGTATTTGTTATACAACCCAACCCCTCAATCCATCAATTCTCTTGCAAGCAGCATAGTTTCTCACACGAATGGCAGGCTGAATCTCCATTGAGCATTATCTGACGTGATTTCCCATAGCCATCCATCTGCAGCCAGCCTGAGATCCATTCCCATTAGTGGGTGTTCTGGAGTTTATCTGTTGTTGCTGTTGAAAACTGCTCCACTCACGGCTCTACCACAATATGTTTTGTCGTTCTCCTGCTGATGAAGATCATGGCTAACCTGGACGACTATGAACAAAGCTGTCATGAACATCTCTACAGTATTATTTTTATAAACTACCTGAATCAGAGAGTAATTATACACCTATATTTGTTAGAACTGACCTTAATTGTTCTTGAGTTGAATGGTAAGTACTTTGAACTGGTTTTGCTAAGAAGATGGAGGAGGAGGAAGAGGAAGATAATGATGATGTGAGAGAGGAAGAGAAGGAGGAGGGGGAGAGGGAGGAGGAGGTGGAGGAGGAGGAAGAGGAGGAGGCAGTGGCTGTCAAATCACCAGTAAAGGGCTAAGTTGACAATTCCAAGGGCATAAACATCCCAGCATGGTCACTTACAGGTTGTCTCTGTGAAGTCACTTTGTGCTGAGATGTGAAGAGAGCACAGTGTACCTCGTGACTCACAGAGAGCTGGCCCTGCACCCGTGGGTGAGCACTGTGAACAGGCATCACACAGTGGTCACAATACTCTACAGTTTGTCACAGTCCACACTAGCATCCGTTCAGGTGTGTCTCTCTTGACATTTGGTGGCATTTGTCCTTTTGGCTTTAGCCATCTTAGTAAATATTTGTACTATTATGTAGGGTTTTAATTTTCATTCTCCGGTGTTTAATAATAATGATTACCCTGTCACATGGCCTTCAGCTATTCATTCCCTTGTCTTGTGAAGAATCTGTGGAAATCAAACCTATTGTTTGTTTGTTTTTTGTTTTTGTTTTCCAAGATAAGACATTTTTGTGTAACAGAGTCCTGACTGTCCTGGACCAGCTTTGTAGACCAGGCTGGGCTTGAACTCACAGACACCCACCTGCCTCTGCCTCCCAAGTGCTGGGATTAAAGTGTTGAGGGTTGGTCTGGTGCTGCCACATATTCAGATGCTAAGGTCCCTAAGATCTGGTTAGCCTCGATGAGGAACAGACCCTCACGTACACCAAGTGATGCTATGTAAACCTTGCTCCCCAGTTGAAAGCTATTGGTTAAATGGAAATGGCGACAGCCAATTACTTGGGAGACTAGAGGAAGGTGGAGGCTGGAGGATCACAGGTAGAGACCATAAAGAAGGAAAAAAGAAAGAAGGAGAAAGACGAAGAGAACAGGAGGTCAGCATTAGACATGATGGACCAGAAACACATGTCTAAGTGCAATGTCCTCTGAGGACAGACTGCTGGAGCAGAAATAGCCCAAGTGAGACTCGGGCAGCAAGTACTTGAGTAGTGCATCTGGGAAGTAGTCAAGCATACAGAAAAATAGATTAGGGGTAATCCCTAGTCATTGTGCTAAGCTGATTAAATAAATCCATAGAACTCTGCCTCAATTATTAGGGGCTGGCTGTGTTAAATGAATAACTAATGGGACTTATTAAAGTCCACACATTAAAGGACTGTGCCATCATGCCCAGAAATAAAGCCCAATTTTATCTGGAAAGTTCTATATGAAACACATTTGTGTTCCCTCCAGTATTGAAGGTATTCTCTCAATTTTCCCCTAAAAGCCTTTTAATGTTCTATAATTGGCATATAGCTTCTTGCAAACTGTTGCCAGTCCTTAAAGTGAAACAGAGGTCAAGGCTTTGTTTTGTAGGTGGATATACAGATATTACCACATTGATGGTGAGTTCTGTTTCTTTGGTCATTTTTGTCCAATATGGCACCAGCTCTGTTACTTTTTAGTATATCTAGCTGCACTGATTTTCTGAATGGCTGCTATGCTAGTAGCATATTCTGCTGATCACTATCCAATAAAAGTTTTGTAGCCATGTCGTCTAAGTTTTCTAACTTTGTTCTTTAAAAAATAAAAGTTTGTATGTGTCTATGCACATGAGTGCAGTATCCACAGAGGCCAGAAGATAGCGTCAAATCCTCTGGTACTACAGTCACAGGCTGTTGTGAAGCCCAGGGTGGATGCTGGGAACCAAACTTAGGTCCCCTGATAGAGCAGTGAGTGTTCTTTACTACTGAACTATCTCTCCAAACCCTGTATTTTTAAACAGATCCTTGAAGTGGGTGGGGAGATGGCTCAGTCCACAGCACGGATGAGGACTTTAGTTAGATACCAGCACATGAAGAAGCTGGGTACAGCATTGCCTGCCTGCCTGGGGAGGTAGAGGCAGAGGGAATTCCTGGCATTGCCAACCCACTAGACCAGCTCCAGGTTCAGTGAGGGATACAATCTCAAAAAAAAAAAAAAAAAAAAAAAATGGTAGAAGACAATTTAGAAGGCAGCTATGTGTGTGTGCACAGAAAAAAAGCTCTTTAAGAAAAGTACTCTTTGTTTATCACTGGTTCTGTGCATTCATTTTACCATGTTTCCCACTAATGTGAGATAGTAATTTCCACAGAAACCTTCTTATGTTTGGTAGGTAAAGGGTTTCTTGTTTTGCTTTGTTTTTGTTTTTGCTTTTTTAGCATTAGTATATTCTAATTGTAAAATAATTATTGTAATGATTATAATAAACACCAATCAGTAATTTTCCAACATTATTACCAAACACTATTATTACTACTCTGGGGCACAGGGTTAACTGAGACCTGCTCTGTGGTTATTTATGGAGAAGAAATAAAGTCGTCTGCTTGTAGGGATAGTGAGTAATCTTAGAACTACACCCTTATGCAGTCTACCACTTCTCAGTACAGGAAGCATGCTGGGTTTTCCAGTGGTTTCAATTCAGCTGAAAGTCTCAGACTGGGGAAAGATGGCTTAGGGATTAAGAGCACTGGTTACTACTCTTCTAGAGGATCTGGGTTTGATTCTCAACACCCACGTGGCAGCTCACAACCATCTGTACCTCTGGTTCTAGAGGATCTAATTCAGGCTTCAAGGACACAGCCGATAGACAGACACTGGCAAACCCTCCTCTCAAACAAACAAACAAACAAACAAAACATGTGTTTAAATAAACAGTCTCAGCTATTTCTGAGGACCACACACAGAGCACATAGAGATTCCAACACAGAGTGTTTATTTGTTTGTTTGTTTGCATTTTGAACCATCCAAAAGTTAAAAAGAACTAAGTGTAGGCTGTAACGTAGGCAACATCAAGACAGAATTTTGAATTCAGAGTAGACTTCTGGTTTCTCATCATCTGGATTGAGCTCACCCACCCAGATGAGGACTGTACAATTCTTCTTCCCATGGGACCGGGACTGTCTTGTGTATTCCTAGAGAGAGGACGCAGGAGTAAGGAGGATAGATGTGTTTGTGTGCAGAAAGCTGAGAGGGAGAGGCAGGTCTGAGATCCTTGCCTACACTGTGTAAGGCATCTCCTCTCCATCCACAGAAGGGCAGGTGAAAGCCTATCAAGGAAGAAAGGGAGACAGGTCAGAGGCTCTCTTCTGAAATAACAGATGTAGGTACAGAGCAGGGATGCTGGAAGAAGGGTCTTTCCTTATTCCTTTTGGCTAGCAGTGCCTCACTTTGAGCATTAATTTTATAAGCAGATTTATTTATTTATTTATTTTAGGTATAGGAGTGTATTGCCTTCACGTCTGCGCACACAGTGTGCATGTCTGGTGTCTGCAATGTTCAGGACAGGGTGTTCC
This sequence comes from Micromys minutus, assembly GCF_963924665.1. Taxonomy (NCBI): domain Eukaryota; kingdom Metazoa; phylum Chordata; class Mammalia; order Rodentia; family Muridae; genus Micromys; species Micromys minutus. Next base: position 30,811,242 of record NC_137980.1, read on the forward strand.
CTCAGATCTGCTGTTACAGGACGGAAGGCTGTGAGCCACCACGGGTGCTGGGAATTAAACCCGAGTCCCCTGCAGGAGCACTGAGTGCTCTTGACCGGGGCACTGTCTCTGCTACCCCTGAACTTTCTTTAAACCTCCCTGTGACTAATGTCTTCTTTATTACATTGGAAGCGTTGGACACCCCTCCCTGCACAGTCAAAGAATTGGAAATCCCCAAAATTTAGAAATCCCTAGAATTTACAAAATCTTTGCCGTCTAGGAAAGCGGTTGTGTGGCAAGCACATTTGTTTCCTGCTGGACTGTAATTTTAATCTCTAGGAGCATTTCAAATATTTTATTGATCCAAAGCTTAATATTCAGTCGATTTTCAGAGAGCATTGGCAGCTAAGCCTTTCGTCAGTTCCAATGACTTACTATCATTGGTGTAAACCATGGAGTGGCTCGGTCTGTCTGGGTTCTCTGCTCCTGGTCTGTACAGGTTGCTCTGAACATAGAGGCAAAGGCCATGCCAGCAGTTGTGACTGCCCAGAGACGCTGAAATGTCGACCCTGGAAAATAAAACGAAGCAAGGCAGACATCTCTTCGGACGCCTACAAATGACAATGAATGATGGCGTTTTAATTTTGCCCTCCTTAGTTTCTGTAATTAAGAATGAAATGTATTAAACACACTAGACTGGCTACTTACCGCTTCTGCATTACTCAATGTAATTGTTACCCAGAGTCAGCTCTTTGATGGCCTGCATTAAAAGGTTTGTTTTTTCTTTTGTTGCGGTTTCTTGGCTCTGCTTCTGGCATGGCTGACAAATTAATAGTCATCAGGTACTAAAAGTATTTGCAATTAAAGCCGTGTGGTAATAAAGGTCACCTGTTTCAACAGAGCTTTTCTGCGAAAAACCTGCTTAAATCAATGCGCACTGTGTGTGGCCTATTCTCTGGGTTGCAATCCCCTCCCCCACCCAAACCTGACTTTAAGTACTTTTTTTCCCCCTTGCAAATGTGTAGCAATAATAATTGCATTAATCTTCAGCTTCTACATTTCCCTTGGTAGCTGCCAACCATATTTTGAACTAGAGCTCCCTGACATAAAACAGTCAGAAATGATTTCACCTATGTGAGATTCTATTCCATTCATTTAACCCAATAAATATTTATTAAGTATTTCTCAAAGTTGGGGCGTAAGGATGAAAGAAAGGGTAGAGGGATGGAGAGATGGCTCTGTTGGTACAGGGCCTACTGAGCAAGCCCGAGGACCTGTGTGTTCCAGCTCCAGAACACAGAGCAAAAAGTTGGGTACAGCAGCACGCACTTGTGATTCCAGGGTTGGGGAGGTGGGGACGGATGAATCACTGGGGATCCGTCCACCCAGCCTAACCTGGTCTACTCTGAGGCCAGGCCACTGAAAGAACTGTCTCAAAAATCAGGATAAACAGTGCCTAAGGAATGCCTGAGGTTGTCCGCTGGCTTCTAAGTGCATGTTCACATCCATATGTGCACACACACACACACAAGTATGTACATATCCACATGTGCATGCACATGGATACATATAAATGTACACAAATGCACACAAATATACACACATACATACATACGAACATGAGCATGCACAGGAATACACACACATGCATGCATACACATATACACACACGTGTACATCTGTACATGCACATGTATATGCATATGCCATAGCTAAGCATGGGATTAGTCCAACAGCAGGGATGCTGAGGCATAGAAAAGATTGTGTTTAATTCCATGTGTAAAGTTTAAATAAATGGTCTTTAGAAGCATTTATGTTTGTGTGTATGCATGTTGTGTGGCATGTGTGTATACGGAGGCCAGATTTTGATGCCAGGCATGTTTCTCAACCACCCTCACCTTAGTTTTTGAGATGGGCTCTCACTGAACCTGGGGCTCACTGATTATGTGGACTGGCTGTCGCAAGCTGCAGGAATTCCATCTCTGCTTCCAGGACAGTGCCCTAGATTTTTAACCACATGCTAGGGATTAGAACCTGTGTCCTCATATTTGCATGGCACTGTAAGGCTCAATTGATCCTTGAATGTTTCTGGAGTGGGAGGCATGAGGCAGAAGATCTGTGAAAGTTCAGCTTGAAAATGTAGTTGTCAAAGCACTTGTGTTTTCCTTGTGTTGGGCCTTATCCTTTGGGAAGAAGAGGTATATTAGGGTGACAGGATCAATACTGGGTTTAGAAAGTTTGCTCTGAAAGCAACTCACGAGCACTTCCTGGTTACATGGGGACACATGGTCAGCAGCCAGGTCTTGGTAAGTTGGGTGGAGGAAACTATAGATAATTGAAATCCTTAGGTTGGACTATTCACATAACGAGAGGTAGAAGACAGGTTATCAGGCTGAGGCCCATGCCGCTGCCAATCATCAGTAAGTGGATGACTGACAGCCTTTTGAATTCTCTGCCTGTTGTTTTCTGCTGTGTAGAGACTATTAAGAGAGCCACCTGCGGTCCCTGACAGCTATGATATTTTGAGGTCTTGGCAAACGGAATGTTATTTCCTTGCCTTTTACTCCCAGACAAGGCAGGGCATGTTATAAACCCTAGGAATGGGATGGGTTCATTGGTTCATAGTTTGAATTGCCTGGTCTCTTGAGAGACCCTCTGACACTCCGCTTTGACAGATCTGAAATTTTGTATCCTGGGTTTGAGCTTTAATTAGCTTAAATTTAACTTAATTACCTTTAACTTTTGAGGTTAAGGTTTGAGAAACTTAGACAGACATCACTTAGCTTGGGTCTGTGCTACTCTTTATGGATGGAGGACATATTTTTAGGCTGTTTTAATTGGTTCTCTTCATGCACTTCATGTTCCCTAGGCATCTATGTTTCTACTTATTCCTAACGTGAGAGATTCTTTTCCATTTATCCCGGCAGCTATTGATGCTGAAGAAGAAGTAGTAAGATGTGGTTAAGTCCTGGGTTGTCTGAAGGGTAGGCCTTTCCATCTGATGTCAGAATGCACAATACGGTTTCAAAAGACTCATTACCTGTTAAGAAGCTAGAACAGATGAGCTCAGAGGATCAAATACACGGGAATGTTTATCCTGCTCTTAAAATGGTCTGCTACAATCTAGTTTAGCAGCACATAATAAAGATATTTAGTATTAAGTAGTAGTAACTAATATAAATAAACTGTGGTTAATAAGTATGATAGATATTCTCATGGTCAGACTTTATTTTTTACTTTTCTGATGCCAAATGCGATGTAAAACACTTGGCTTTTGATGACAATGATAGCACACCCTTCGGCACTAATACAAAAGGCAGATGATGTACTGTGTGAAGGTTGGAGACCCAGCAGTAGAGACCCTGAAGGTACCTGAAAACCAATTTTGAACAGCCACAGTGATGAAAGGATTACAGAACTTCCTACACCACCTACGTTTTAAAAAAATGTGTGGTTAATTCAGTTTTCTATGGATGAGATTTCACTCCTAGAAAATGATTCTCTCTGAAATTCATGGGCTGTACGCTCACTGTTCACTTCAGAAAGTGTTTATATAAAGGCTTAAAGAAAGAAATAAACAGAGTTTTCCTCTCTGTCTTCATGCAGATTTGCATGCTTTGCATATGATTTGCATAATTTGGTGTCAAAATGAACAAGATCTTCTTTAATCTTTGCGTCTTTCTCACCAGCATTTTCAGCTTCCTTTTCTCCTTCTAAAGGCTAAGCCAGGTTCCCCAGTTTCCTTTCCTTTTTCATAGTTTCCAGAATAAAACCCCTATGGCTGTGTGAAGTCAACCTTCACTTTGCGGAACACAGAGATATTTCTTTTTATTTGTGCATTCATGTATCAGTGGCAGGTTGGTTCAAGCGAGCCTTTGTGTGTTGTTACTCCAGGCTTTTGTGTGTACGTGAGCTGAGTGAAGTGTGTTGCCTGAAGGCTTCTATCTGGGGGAAGCCTGAGAGCAGAACATGGACATCCCATAATACTGCCTGGCTTGAACCGTAGTTCTATTGCTGGTTATATAAGCGTGGGTTATTATGTAAATTCTCTACCTTAGGAGAGAGTAAAATGTATCCACCTTAGATAGCTTGTTGTTGAAACTACGGCAAACCATGAGAATTCATCCATTTTTAAAACCATGACCAAAGGTAAAGAAAGTCACGGGTTGCTGCTACTCGAGGCGTTCACTTCTTCGTTTTTCTAACTTGGTATGAAAATAGAAGAATCTGAGAAAATCTATACTTCAATGTTAAGGATGGTTCTAGGGCTGATGAGATGGCTTATTGGCAGGGCATTTGCCTTGCTGGGTTATGTGCTTGGAGGTCATGTAAGAAGGACCGTGGTATTTCCTCACTCGTTGGCTTCCTGGCTATGAGATGAACACTTTTTCCTGCCTGCTTCCTGTCATCATCCTGGGGCCCTCTCAGAGTCCAGAGCAATAGGATTGTCTGATCTGAAGCTTGCTCTTCTAAAACTGAGCCAACGAACCCTTTCTTCATAAAGTCATCATATTTATTTCTTTGTTATATTATCTGGCAACTGACTGGTTACAGTACATAGGAAGGTTCCTAAATGTAGATGAGGTTGGGGGTTTCTTAGGATGGTGAATATAGGTTCTGTTCCTGCTTATGGTAAGTTCACTTAGGATGTAGGTGATGTGAGGGCTTGGCTATCAGATGACCATGGGATACCCACATCTACCTGAGCACGTGGGTACTCAAGCTGCTGCTCATTCAGAGACTGTGAGCTGCTGTCTTGTTCTCAGACCTCTGAGAAGAGGCTTGTCTTCTCTCATCTTTCCCATCACTCTGAAGCCTTGAGATGTATGGGCTAGTCCCATTTATTGAAAGTAGTCTCTGTTCATTTATATGTTTATGTGTTAGTTGTGTTTAGAAATTGACCATAATTAACCTCTTTAAACCACTTTTTATCTGTCTCTGTCTATTTCTCTCTGTCTCTCGATCCCTCTGTCTCTGTCTCTCTCTCTCTCTCTGTGTGTGTGTGTGTGTGTGTATGCGCACACGTGTGCCCGCACGAGTGCATGCATGTGGATGAGTGTACTTGCTCATTACTGTGTCTGTGGAGGCCAGAGGTTAATCTCAGGCAGTTTTGCTATTGATCTTTGCCTTGGATTTTGAGATAGGATCTCCCACTGAATGTGACATTCATTGTCTCAGCTGGATTGGCTGGCCCGTAAAGTCCCAGGCTCCACCTTACTTCTCTCCGGTCCTGGGGTTACTGATGTGTATCACCGTATTCAAGTTTTACTTGGGTTCTGGGGATTAAGCATTTCACCAACTGAGCCGTCTCTCTAGCTCAGAGCTCTGCACACCTCCTGTGAGCTATCTACCTCACACTGAAGAGCTATAAAGAGATACACACAGAGAGCATGATAATAGTATATTCTTTCTGCGTTTGTTTTGGATTTTTGGTGAAGGGCTTCTGGATAAGAACCTAAGAGATACCTTGTACAAAGTAGGTCTGAGTCACAGACGGCACACACACCCTACAGCATGGTCACTCTTTTTCCTTGAGGACCTCTGTGAGTAGGAGGACAGCAGGGAGCATGGGGTTTTTTCTAGAAGCTAATATTTGCTAACTTGTAGATCAACACATTAAGATTTTTTTTTGACTAGTCACTTATGAAAATGTTATTTCAAATACAATGAGAAAAACTATGGGGTGGGGCGGTTCATTTAGATTCTTTAGTTAAACAAAAACTCATACTGAACTACTCGGATGCATTTAATCTGCCTTAGGAACAACTGATCCATTGCATGTGGTCAGGTGGCTTCTATGTGTCTACCTGGAAACTGATAAAGTCTTTTGCTTCCTTCTGTTCATTTGTTAAGTGAGTATTTATTAACGTGCTATGCTGAATTATCAAAGACTGGGAAGTAAGCCAAGTCTGTTTTCAATCTGAGTCTAAAAATTGGGAGACAGACCAACTTTTCTTGGCAGATTGCTAAACCGGACTCTATGAATTTCAGTCTTCTGAAAGCTGGGGTTCATACTGCCAGGTTCTCTGGCCAGATCCTGACCCGCTGTGCAATCAGACCAATCAGATAGGCAATTTCTCAGCGGTGGAATAAACTCAAGTTTTTGCTTGGTCTTCTGACCTGTGGTCATGGTTACTCAGACTTTTAGGATAAGAACCTGCCAGAAGACAATTGAGCTAGTCTCTGTGTTGGTACAGAGCAGAGATGAGAAATTCTGACTGAACATTGGGTTTCTAGACTGCTGGTGAAGTAGCTAGAGATTCCTAACTCATAAGGGTGTCCCCTCACTGACATTTGGCCAGAGAAACTTGGCATGAGAGAAGGCTTTTCTAGCCAGCCCCCGTAAACAAACTGGCCCAGAGTCTGACAATGACACTGCAAATTGTCAACACTGCAAATCCAACTATAGGATGCATCTCTTGGAGAATACTAAAGAATACTGTTTTTACTTAACTTTTCGTTTCTTCTAATCTATCTCCCATCTGTCTGCCTGCCTGCCTATCTATCTATCTATCTATCTATCTATCTATCTATCTATCTATCTATTATTTGTCTATCATCTATCTATCTATCTATCTATCTATCTATCTATCTATCTATCTATCTATCTATCCATCCATCCATCCATCCATCCATCCATCCATCCATCCATCCATCCATCTATCTATCTATCTATCTATCTATCTATCTATCTATCTATCATCTCTCTCTATAATTGAATGCTATTTTCTTTCATAAATCCTTTCCAAGTGAAATTACCAGTCATTCACCTTTCCTTTCATTATGTTTCTTGTTTTATATATGAAAAATAAATCTGTGTAAGAAACCTGGAAAGCTTGAACTGGGAAAAATATTCCCTTCACTTAAAAATGTAACTGGAAGGTCTGGGTTCCTCCCTGTTGGTAAACAAGGGGTTGGGGGTGGGGTGGATCCTAGCAGGAGAGTGAATTCTGCAAGGTTAGCAGAGTACAGAAGCTAGACAGCACCACGACTCAGGTCAAAACTAGTCCAAGGTCAGCTGGAGCCGGGACTCTGGACAGCACATCACCCAGATTTATTCTGGTCCGAGCTCCTTGGTATTGCTTCTGGTGTTGAATAGATCACTGTCCCTCTCAAGTGCACACATATTTAATCATTTACTCTCAATTTGGATTTCCACTTCCTAGGTTTCCATTTTCATCTTACTTAGTTCATGTTTGAAAAGCATTTCTTAGCGTTTTAAACTTTTTTCCAGTTCTAAATTCTCTCCTTTGTATCAGTGAATCAGTTTCTCTTAAAATTGTCCATAACGACAGCTATATGTAATATAGCTGATATTACATATAGACTAGCTAATAAGCATGCAATACAGGTAAAGTCTCATCAACTCTACCCTTCTTACGTCTTACTTTGTACCACTGGGATGAAGGTAGAATAACCTTGGTTTAGCATAAGTGACTACCTCCAAACACAATGCACTCTTGAAGATGTGCGTCAAGGGTTAAAATGAGAATGATTAATAGGCTTCAGCTCTGAAAGGTGCTGTGGGGCAGGAGGGATATTGAATGCCAAGGAGCTCAAGTCTACCCAACCCATGATTTCTCTTCTTAGACACTCTTCATTAGCATATTTATCTCATTTCCTACACAATTTTCCTTTCCCATCGAATAAAGATTAACAAGATTAAACCCCATAATGTTTTGATTTGAGAGTTACAATTTGCCACTTTCGCGTCAGCCAGGAATTTGCTTGTCTTTCTTTTGCATCAGATTTATATGAGAAATGTATTTCACAGCACATTCATTAATAATCTAAATTAAATTTTTTTGCTCTCATTTTTTTTTTTTGTTAAAAATGAAAGAAAGTAAAAAGTCGTTTATATATGGTTCATGCTCAAAAGTCAGTGTTAGGACAGAAAAGCTTTGTTTTGAAATATCTTTTATATATGTGTGAGTTGTGTTAAAGTCTAAAATCATGTAGAGCTATGATTATTTTAAAAGTTACCAAGAATTAAAAACAAACAAACAAAACCCAACTTGACTCCTGGGGCTAGAGCATAGCCAATAACTATCAAGAAAGAAAATGGCTAAAGCAGCTTTTTGCTTTTGTCTTCTTTATGAAACCTTGATTGGCCTGCAACTCACAGAATTCACAGAGTTCTGGGATTAAGGACTTGTGCCACCATTTCCAGGACCCCTTTACTTTTTAAACTAAGTGTGAAACATGGTTTTCTTGCAGTAGGTGAACTTAGGCTAAAATCAATATAAGTGTAAAACAAAAAGGACAAAAATGAAACAGGTTTTTGGTAGAATTCTGGAATTTTGCCTTCTTTAAAAACCATAGAAATATGGTAAGGATATGTTTTTGTTTTAGTCCCAGGTGCGGGGGATGGGGCTCCTTCTCAGCAGCTGACAATCATTTGCCTTGTGCTCTAGCAGAAGTGTGGCTTTTCCAGTTGCAGACGGTTTCTGCAATTGTGTGTAATGTTTGGAATTCTGGGAAAATTTCAGAGGGTGTATAAATGTTAGAGCCCCAATAGGTAGGGTGGTCAGGGTGAATGGTTGCATTTTGTTAGTAGTCTTGGTCAAAGAAGAAACAAAAGAAAAGAACGTAGACTCAGGGATCTCTCTCCTTCTTTCTCTATCTAATGATAGGTGTGAAACTGGGGGCAGGGATAAAGGGTGGAAAAAGAACACAAAATAGTAAAGATTGGCTACAGTTTCCTGCAGTTCATTGCTAGATATCTTTAAATGACATTGAATATGGTCAGAAATACACACAAGCATCAAAATACTATGAAAAAATTGTAACATCAATATTTCTAGAAACACCCAAAAATCATTTACTAGTGTATTAGAAGCAACCTCCTGGAAGAGGTTTGAATGACAGTCCCGCAGGCTTTCCTCAGAAGACTGACAGACAGAAAAGCAAACTCATCTGCAGCAGGCTGGGTCCCCATGGTGCAGGATCCCCCAGGCAGGGTCCCTGTGGCTGCCACACGGCCTGGAGCCTGAGAGGCATAACCACAGACATGTAAAGATGACATGCTCGTGAAACAGAACAAGCGTGTTCCCAGGCAGACCCACTCTCCCAATACTTTCTTCATTTGTTAACCATTTCTCATGAATCCCTTAAGCTCTGTTCATGGATTAGTGAGTAGCCAGTGCCCAATATTACTGTCTTTCCCTCCTCTGCCCTTATTTCTGTCTGGCCAGTCTATGTGAAATGACCCTGCCCCCTACCTGGCGTTGAAAGGTCCGCTGAGTTGGACTAAGATGGAACTTTGAAGAGCTCTTTGTCATTGCTCCAAACAAATTCGAATGGTCTTTCCTGAACACCTGCAGCACTTTCAACTTCTTGGCTGCATTCTAGTTTACAAAACAACTGTACATTTTGTTTCTTCTACCAAGTTTTAAATTCATCGAGGAAGAAAGAACATGGCATGTGGGTTCCCTCGCTGTATGTTTTCCTTCCTCCTTTACATCAAGCAGATACTCAAACTTGAGTTTTCCTGAAGCTAAGTTATATCATGGTCTATGTTCGGTGAGAGTGCACGTGCTCCATTGCAACACCATTGAAAAGGAAGTCAAATAAAGGTAGGCGAAAAGAGTTACTTTATCCTTAAAGCCTCCAACCAAAACAACAATGGCATTGTACCCAGTGTACCAGTAAAAGGACTGACATTTGATGGCCATTTGTCAGATCCACTGGAAGCACAGGGGTGGAGATTAGTAAGTGGAAGGTTTGCAGGGAATATTCTCAGAAAAGCTTTCAGGAAAGGAGTAATATTATGTCTTTATTCATCACCAAGTTCATGGTGATAACCTACATAATATATAAAAATAATATATCTCTCTATAAAATATATATACTATACAAAATATATATTACCTCACTATATACAGTATATTATATATAGTATATGTATATAGTACATACAGTATTATATAATATAATGTGTAGTATAATGTATAGCATATATACTATTATATACTGTATACATGTACTATGTAGTATACAGTGATATAATATATATGTATATATTATATATTGTGCCTTCTATAACCAGAGGCACGAGGCAAAAATACACAGTAAGTTCATAGATCAGGGCTGTACAAACAGTGAGCAAAGACACAGGACAAGCTGTGCTATGTGGATGCGCATGACCAATGCATCACACCTCAACAGAGGTGTGTATGACCAACGAGTGTGAGCTAATGGGAGCAAGCTGGGAACAGAGGAAAGTGTAACACAACTGTGAAGACTCTTTTGGTTGTGTGTGTGTGTGTGTGTGTGTGTGTGTGTCTGTGTGACATTCTTTCCTATCCCATGGAAGCCTTCAATGGAGGGAGAAACCCTTAGAATGAGAGACTTTTCCTGTTTTGCAGGTTTTCTTAGCTTCCTTCTGCTCACCCTGTGCAGTCTGTTAGGGCGCTCTGTCTTTGGGCCTCTTATTTGGAACTTGACAGGACCAATATCTGTAAGGATAGGTGGGGGTGGGGTAGCCTCCTCCAACGCAGGCATCAGCTTTCCCTTGGGCTGTGTGGAACTGGGGGGCAGTATGTGGAGTTGCCCCATCTTGAGAAAATTGACCCCAATGTTTGTTTCCATCTTGAGTTTTAGGAGAAATGTCTGGTAGCCTGGTCTAGGCTGCTTTTTTGTTTGATTCCTGTGGAGTGATTTATTGGCTCTCCATTACCTGCCAACACTCCAAGTAGCAGAGTGAGTGGCCTTAGTGTCCGGCGCCACAGCAGCTGCTCTGTACCAACATGACGCTGGCTGGATAATCAAAGACTCAGCCAAAGAGGAGAAAGACACAGAACAATGGATATAACCCCAGATACTTTCTGTTTCAGTGCAAGTATATGAGTGTGGATGCTGTGTGTGTGTGTATGACTGGCCGCTCTTAATTATACGACCGTGAGCATTATTTAATGTGGTCCTTTATTTGTCGATCTATATCCTGTCAGAGTGGTATATGTCACTATGTGAAGTAGGCTGCTAATTCTCAGAGCTGTTTATGAAACACAATTGTCTCTTCCGTATATAACTCAAAAGTAATGTTTTCCAGTGGTTTGCTGTCATTGTATTCAAGTTCTTAAACTGGCCTTTATAGGTTGTTAGACTGCAGATACACACATTTTAGGACACTGAATTTCCTACAAACCTCATAGCCTAAGGCAGCAGTGGTCTATCCCCATGGCTCCCATTTCAGCTCCTCTCTCTGACTGTCACCTGGGCTCGCCTCCCTGTGAGCAGTTCCTTGTTTCTGGTGCCTTTGTTTTCATCTTTGTTTTGGATATTTTCCCTCGAAACCCACCGTGGAAACTGAAGGTCTGAGCTTCTCGAATCTTCTGGTCAGTTCTCCCTCCGGTCGTTTTCCAACACCTGTTTCCTTTGCCGTCTTCCAAACATGGTTGTAACATCGCCCAGTTTGCTGTCATTCAAGCTGACTCACAGTTTATGACTACACTTACTCTCTCCTGTAAATTTTTATCGGTTTTGTTCTGTTTGCTTTTTTTTTTTTTTTTTTTTGATTATAAAGAACTCTTTTCGAGCTGGCTTTTCTGGCGGAGAGGGGACAACTGTGTCTGTGCCACAGAGCCATCCTAGTGTGCAAGTGGGGATTAGTAAGTTTTATTTACTTTGATTTTTGCGTATCACCCCTAACTCCCCTCCAGCCTTCTACAGAGCTCTGTGTAGTCTTTCAATATCTCTGGTTGCTTACTTGGCATGCAGTGAACACACTGAAAGCATGTGGAGCCAACACTTCAGACTGTTGTATGAATAACAAAATCATTTTGCCAAGAAAGCAACGCATTCAGGACTCTAAATAAGGCTACCCAATTGCATGACCTTGGGCTACTGTATTGAGCTGCTGTTTTTAATCTGAAATGAAAGAACCAGATTTGATAATCCCTCGGGTCTCTTCCAGCAATAGGATTCTATTATGAAGTCAACGACACACAGAAAATGATAAGATTGTAGCAATCTTAACTGGACCCACCATGACCACTGCCTCCAGAGGTCGCAGTATAATCATCTAACAACCTGTGTGATTGTGGTGACATCTCTCAGCAGGTTAAAGGAAAATTTGGTTAAATTATTCCCAGCAGAGGGCCAACCCTTCAGGACACCTGGATGTAGTTTAGGGAACTACCACTAAATGTCGCTATAGGTCACATATCTAAGAGGTCAGGATACTGTCTTAGGGCTGCCATACCTGACCTGTTCCAACTACTGGCAAGGTTTGTTAGATTTTAAAGTACATACTTCCTATACTCCAACTCAATTAACAATGGGTTCTGAAAAGAAAGAGGTGAACCCCCAAATATCCCCCTCTCCAGATACCCCCTCTTTCCCCCCACACCTCCCTCTCTCAGACACTTATCATTACCATGAACTAGATAACCTAGAATTTAAAGGCATTCTCATGGAGCAATTTCTTAACTCTGGCTCTGGCTCACATCTTCCTGACTTTTCCTCTCTCAAGAAGACAATGTAAGTTGCAAGAAAAAAAAATGTTTCTTTGTGTGTTAAATTCAGGACACTTACTGTATTTCCCTAATGAAAATATGCATGTATTTTTATATTTTCTATATGTTGTCATGGCAACACACAAACAGCATGGTTATAAACAGTGGTCTTTTATCTGATAAAGTATGATATCTGCATGGGGTATGGTATTTATTTTATTATTTAATTTTGTAATTAATTTATCTGAGTTGTTGTAGACATTATTTGACAGATGGACTTCCCTCCCAAGTCCTGTTTTCTTAAGAGACTCTGGAGGAAAGAGAGCAACATTTGTTCAGTGTCTGCTGAGCTGCCTCCACCGTGGGTATATCCACAGGTGTATTTAAGGCAGCAAACACTGGGAGGTGATGTCCTTGGTTTTCCTTTCCAGATGAAGAAACAGGGCAGAGGCTTAGTAATGAAGGTCTGTCTTTGAAGCAGAATATATTGTGCTTCTGATTAACTATATTTTCTGTTAGTTTGCATGTATATTTTAGGGTTCATTGTGTCTTTTACATATGAGAGTTTTCTAACACATAGAACTCCGTCTTTGACATCTTTGAACAATGTTGAGCAGTTACGGCTGCCCTTCAAAATGTAGAATTCTTTGATTAAACAACATAATGATAATTGTTCTGAATTCCAGCCTCAATCTTTGTGATATCTCTATATATAGATGTATAGATATAGATGATATAGATATAGTTTATAGATATATACAGGATATTTACATGGGAGGAATTATAACTACAACTTTAAGAACACCAAAACATGGTGTTAGTTCCTTGACTTCAGGTTAACAGTCTCTGCAGGTGTAATTCTGAGATGTTGCATTTTCCAGCTCTTAGGGTTTCAGTGACTCCTGTGTATCATTTAGCAATAAACTGTTTGGTAGAATATATTCACAGCTATTGAGCCCCATTCATCCATCTTTATAGCAACTGATCCAGGAAGAAGATGTTCCTCATTTCATCTAAATTCTTGGACCTTCCAGTCTGAAAGCAATGTGTTTCGTGTATTCCTATGGGGGCATTCCAAAAGTATCTTTTAACCTTCATGTTCTGTGGTTGCCTAGCTGCATTTCACTCATGTATGTGACTGTACACCCCTTCAAGCATCTTACTTAGTGAACACAAGGTGCATGCTGGGCACAGTGCCAAACATAAAGGTTATATTGTCAGTGGGATAGAGTCCCTGCCTTTGAGGAAGTTATCCAGGCATGTTTCAGAGAGTGCAGAGTTAAGCGTGCTGGGATAAGCAAGTGTGGTGTGAGGTGGGAACAGGCAGAAGGGTTTGAGGCTTGATTTAGCAGACGGGTGAGAGTTTCCTTCTGGAAGTGCTGTTCTAGGCTAGCTTGTGTGACTATATGTATATCTGGCTCTATTTCCACCCAAGTATCTGCTTTGTCTCAATTCCTTTAGCTAGCTTGCCTCATTCTTAATTTCAATAAATTGGTGCTTGCCAGTGTTTGTCTTGTTCTATCGTTTCTTATAATCCTGTATTTTTCTAGTCGTTCTCAATCATAACCTTGGCCTCAACTACTTCGTAGAGGCAGGGCTGACAGTATCTCTAACCAACCTTCAACTGTTCAATCAGGAATCCTTATTTTACCGAACAGCATGTGATGAGCCACCATGTGCTAGGCTGTTCCTGCCTTATTCTCACCAGTACCCAGTGAGTTTTCAGTGTCTTTCTGAATCATAAAATATTATAAATATATGAGAGTAGTAGACTTTACGACTAAGACTAGAGAGATGGGAAATTGCTGACTTTTGGGGAAAGTCAGGAAAGATCATTGTAGAAGGAAACTAGACTTTGCCAGTAGAGAAAAGATGGGGTTTCTAGCTAGAGAGAACCTAGTGGTGTGCATACAAGGTCTTGAAAGTGTCCCTGGCTTGTCCAGAGGTACAAGGTTGGTGTGACAATTTACAGGACATGTTGTGAGAAATGTCCTATGAAGTAAGGCACAGAGTGTGAACAGTTGGAAGCAGCTACACTTTAAAAAAAAATCAGGAACATCAGGGAGCGAGACAGCAGTCTTCAAATTGTCAAAGGTCAAAATCAAATTTGTTTTGGGTAGGTGTTCATGTGCCAGTGCTTACCATGAAAAGAAGACAGAAAATCGAGCAAGAGGTGAAAGGATCTGAACTAAGAATGTGGCGATGGGAAATCGTCTTCAGAATTAAGAGCAGAGTGCTGGTCTGCATAGGCTTGGCTCCCCATAGACTCCTGTGTTCGAATGCTTGGTCATAGGGAGTGGCACTATTAGGAGGTGTGGCCTTGTTGGAGGAAGTGTGTCATTGTGGGTGTGGGCTTTTGGAGTCTTAGAAGCTCAAGCCCATTTTTTTTTCCTGTTGCCTGCCTATCTGAATGTAGAACTCTCAGCTCCTGCTCTAGAACCATGTCTGACTGGATGCTGCCATGCTTCCTGCCATGATGATATTGGACTAAACCCTGTCTGAACCATAAGCAAGTCCCAGTAAAATGGTTTCCTTTATAAGAGCTGATGTGGTCACTGTGTCTCTTTATAGCAATAGAAACTTTAAGACAAGCATTTTTCTGTAATAGTATGTGATGGCCGAGGAGAGAAGACTCAAAGAACACACTGTGGTTGAAAAAGCAATGAAATGGATTCACTGTTAATCAAGGTACAGACAAGAGGAAATATAGGGATAAGAAGATACTGTGTGCTTAGTTTTAGACAATTCATAGATACCCATGGAACATTCTAGAGAGCATATTGAACCGTTAACTGGGAGCAATAAATGTGAAGCTTGGAAGGGGATGTCCAAAACCACTTAAAATGGTTCTTCCACAGCTACTGCTTGAATCCATAGAAGCATGTGGATTGTGTTCATGTTCAATAAGCCTTTAAAAAGTAGTTACTACTTTAAGAGTCTTTAAAACAAGCCAACAGATCTCCAAAGAATAACTAAGGCTGCTGAACCATTTAAAATAGAATGAGGGTATGTTATTGTCTGGCTTCCATGGTCCTCTGGGAGAAGATGAACCAGTATGGGAAAGGTTGTTACAGAGTGTGTAAGAGACACAGAATTGCCACAAAGAACAATAGGATCACACAGGATTATGGAAGATGTGGAAGAGAAGAAATGAAGGACAGAACTTAGTAGAACTTCTACAAAGAACACATGAAAGTTCCCATATTCACCTGCAATTTTCTGAAGGCCCCTGTATTAGTCAGGGTTCTCTAGAATAGCCATTCTCAACCTGTGAGTGGTGACCTTGGAAATACACATACTTCTTATGGTCTTGGAAATTGAGACACAGCTTACTAGCAATATTAGTTATGAAGTAGCAACAAAAATAAATTACCATTGTGGGATTCCTACGACTATCAGAAATACACATTTTCCAATGTCAGCTTCTATAGCTTGAGAACTGCTGATCTAGGGTACCAGAACTCATAGAATAGATCTCTCATGTATATCAAAAGGGACTTTATTAGAATGACTTACAGGTTGTAGTCCAGCTAATTCAACAAGGCCTGGCTGGGAACAAAAAGTTCAAGAATCCAAAGCCAATGTCTCAGCTGGTCTTGAGTATGTGCTGGAATCTCAAAGAAATAGGCTCTAATGCCACTGAAGGAACTGACTTGCTCATGGGGGCAAGATCAAGCAGGCAGAGAACAAAAGTTTTCTTCTTCCATGTTCTCATCCTTCCTAACGCTGCAACCCTTTATAAACTTCCTGGAGTTTATATGGGTGACCCCAACCATAAAATTATTTCAAAACTGTAATTTTGCTACTGTTATGAATCATATTGTAAGTATCTGATATGCAAAATTTTATGGTTTTTCTACTATTATGAATTATAATATGCATATCTGGTTTTTGGATAGTCTTAGGCAACCCTGTAAAAGGTTTGACCCCATTTATGTATGGGCTTCTAGTTGAAGGCACAGCTCAGATTAGAGTTGCAGTAAAGATCCAGACTACCGTCATGTCTTCCTACCTCAAAGATCTGAATTGACAGTGGTTCTTCCTGCTTCGAATTAAACAAAAGGCTCTCACAGGCATGCCCTCTGTTTTCGTGTTTCAGTTGTGGATGTAGTAAAGTTGATAATCAAGGTTCGCTATCACATCACCCATTCATCCAATCGATCCCTCCATGCACTGCAGAATCCAGCCTGGTACACATGTTTTTGATGGTTGCTTGAATAAATGGGTGGTAGTTAGAAAAGAAGGGAGGAGCAGGAGGAGGAGGGGAAGAAGAGGGGAGGGGGAGAGGAGAGCAAAGGGAGTAGGAGGGGAGGGGAGAGGGAGAGAAGTATGAGGGGAGGGGGAGGGGAGAAGGAGAGGGGAGGGGAGAGGAATAGGAGAGGAGGGGAAGAGGAGAGGGAGAGGTATAGGAGTGGAGGGGGAGAGAAGGAAAAGAGGAAGAGGAGGGAAGGGGGAGAGGAGGAAAAGGGGGGAAAACACCATCTTCACCAGCAGCAGCAACATCAACAAGGATTTCTGCAAGCCCCAGGAGACCATTACTCATTGGGAGTAGCTTTTCTCTTGAAGATCTTGCACGGATGGAATAAACTCAGAATTGAAGAAGCAGTAGTTTACAACTAGGGTAAGGACTGGATCTATTAGAGGACTCATATATACTTATGACAGCCAGCCTTTTTATTTATATTTCTGACATTCAGTAAAGTTACGTAGCCATTGATTTCCTATCATGCCATCACTAACTGAGCCTGAGATCTCAGTGCATCATCTTCATTCACTAACGACAATGCTGGGCTTTTAAACAAGAGAGCCCATCCTGGTGGGTCTTGCATGCTCTGTTCTTGCTGTGTGTCCATTTACACGGTTGGAAATAGCCAGTAATTATGAAAACCACTTTCTCCCTTGACCTTCTCCTCCTCCTTGTCTTCATCTACCCAATTTACACACTATTTTGTGAGTTGAATTGTAAATTAACAGCTGCCTCCCCCTTGGATGGACTTATTTAGCTATAGCAGGGCACAGAATTACCATGGATACAAAAGGATTATAAAACTTTTGGTAAGCCATCCCTGCCCCCCACACATGCACAAGGCACAGAATCATCCCAGATCCCAGCACACTCAGCTTCCTTGCCCAAGGCTGTCAGTAGTTTCAGCTCCATCTCTCCTGCAAGTCTTTTAATCAATCACAAGAATCTGGGCTTGAGACTACCGCACTTGGACCCTCCCTCTCCGCTCAAATCACTGTGCTATGGCGTCATATATTTAGCCAAGCTGGAAGTTACTTTTTTTTTGTATTTTATCTCTTGCTACAGAGAAAATTATGCTTTTATAGAGGGAGAAATATAGAAACCCCTTGATGTTTTTTTTTTTCAAGTGTTTCAGACATCTCTCTCTCTCTCTCTCTCTCTCTCTCTCTCTCTCTCTCTCTCTCTCTCTCTCTCTCTCTCTCTCCCCTCTCCCACTTTCTCTCCCTCTCTTTCTCTCTCTTTATTTTCTTCTCAGATATTACAGTGTCAGTCATTCTCCATGTACCTTAACAAGAAGCACAGACATTCCCAGTGTATAATAATCGTAAAATCATTTGAGGAAGCAAGACCTAGCACCTCCTGGATTTTAGTCATTTGCTTTTCTGTCACTTGGGTCTCAGTTAAATAGGAGCTTGTTTTCTGTGTCCACAGCCTCCATTACACAATTTGGTCCTCAGGTTTATTCCTGGACATCAGCATCTCTGACTTCTGTGGAACATGTGCCTGAAGACAGAATTATATATGTGTCCAGGAGTCTCAGGAATCGTGACGTAGCTTTAGCCACTGAGAATACATCATATGAAGCCCCCAGGATGATATAACTGTGGTTTGCAGTTGGGGAATTTAGGGCTCTGAGCTGGGATCTGAGTCCACAGTTCCATCGATCTGTTCTGCTCCTGGGAGGGAATCCTTTGGTCCTGCTCATGCTGTCATGTAAACATCTTTTAAAGGAAGGCTAGAAAGCTGTTTCTGGATAGACAAAAGCCTGGCTTGGTCCTCTGCTCCTCTGTGTAGAAGAGTAGAAACAGAGATGAAAGCAGAAAGGAGGTTGCTAGGCTAAGGATACGGGTTCTGTCTGTCCAAACGTAAGTATGAGAGACAGAACGTCTCTATGGGAAATGGTAATCTTAGGGATGAGGTGGAAATGGAGGGCTTAAGTTGGGTGGACAGCTCTACATTCTAGGGACCTGTGATTTGGGTGATAATTCGAAGGATCCACACAAGCTTTCAGGAGTATTACTTTAGACCTCAGGGAACTTTGTAGCCCCAGTGCAGCCCCACACAGTCTCACACTGATATTTCCTCTTGTGAACGGTTTTATCAAGTTTTTGTTCTTCTTTCTTTCTTTTTTTGGCTTTACCTTTACATGACATCTGGAACTGTCAGCTCTCGGCCAGCTTCTCCATAGCTCGATGGCAAAGTTCCAGCTCCTTCTGTCGAGGAGTGTGAGGGTGTGTCTGCATGCAGGGGAATGTTTAATGCTTTGTCAGCTGCTGGCACCAGAGCAATGGGCCGAAGATGGCCAGAGGCCTGTTAGCAAATGCTGAATGCGTATCAGGATGAGTTAGGGAGGAAGCTACAGTACTGCTTTCAGCAATGGGCTTTTCCTAATGCAGAGCCTTCCCTAGAAGTAAAAATTCTGGATTCAGAGATAGTCTTGGGTCGAATATGACCTTAAATGAAAGATATTTGCTGTTTACCTCAAAATATCCTTTGGCTACTTTGACTGGTGTGAGGTGGAATCTTAGGGTTGTTTTGATTTGCATTTCCCTGATGACTAGGGATGTTGAGCATTTCTTTAGGTGCTTCTCAGCCATTTGATATTCCTCAGTTGAGAAGTCTCTGTGTAGCTCTGTACCCTATTTTAAAATAGGATTGTTTGATTCTCTGGAGTCTAACTTCTTGAGTTTTTTGTATATATTGTATATTAGACCTCTATCAGATGTGGAATTGGTAAAGATCCTTTCCCAATCTGTTGACTGCCATTTTTTTTTCTTGACAATGTCCTTAGCCTTACAGAAAATTTGCAATCTCATTAAGTTCCATTTATCGATTTTTCATCTAAGATCACAAGCCATTGGTGTTCTATTCAAGCGCCTATGTGTTCTAAACTTTTCTCTACTTTCTCTTCTAATAGTTTCAGTGTACCAGGTTTTATGTGGAGATCTTTGACCCACTTGCACTTGAGCTTTGTACAAGGAGATAAGAAATGGTGACTGCCAGTGGAGCCAACACCATTTGTTGAATAGGCTGTCCTTTTTCTGTTGAATGTTTTCAGCTCCTTTGTCAAAGACCAAGTGACCATATGTGTGAGAGTTCATTTCTGGATCTTCTATTCTGTTCCATTGATCTACCTGCCTATCTCTGTACCAGCACCATGCGGTTTTTAACACAATTGCTTTGTAATATAGCTTGAGGTCAGGGATGGTGATTCCCGTGGAAGTTTTCTTCTTGTTGAGAATAGATTTCACTATTCTAGGTTTTTTGTTATTCCAGATGAATTTGCAAATTGCTCTTTCCAACTCTATGAAGAATTGAGTTGGACTTTTGATGGGAATTGCATTGAATCTGTAGATTGCTTTTGGTAAGGTAGCCATTTTTTACAGTGTTGATTCTACCAATCCATGAGCATGGGAGATCTTTCCATCTTCTGAGGTCTTCTGCAATTTCCTTCTTCAGAGATTTGAAGTTCTTGTCATACAGATCTTTCGCTTGCTTAGTTAGGGTCGAACCAAGGTATTTTATATTGTTTGTGACTATTGTGAAGGGTTTCTTTTCCCTAATTTCTTTCTCAGCATGTTTGTCTTTTGAGTAGAGGAAGGCTACTGATTTGCTTGAGTTAATTTTATATCCAGCCACTTTGGTGAAGTTGTTTATCAGCTGTAAGAGTTTTCTTGTGGAATTTTTGGGATCACTTATGTATACCATCATGTCATCTGCAAATAGTGATATTTTGACTTCTTCCTTTCCAATTTGTATCTCTCTGATTTCCTTTTGCTGTCTAATTGCACTGCCCAGGACTTCCAGCACTATATTGAATAAGTAGGGGAGAGTGGGCAGCCTTGTCTAATCCCTGATTTTAGTGGGATTTCTTCAAGTTTCTCACCGTTTAGTTTGACATTGGCTATTGGTTTGCTGTATATTGCTTTTATTATGCTTAGGTATGGCCCTTGGATTCCTGCTTTTTCCAAGACTTTTAACATGAAGAAATGTTGAATTTTGTCAAATGCTTTCTCAGCATCTAGTGAGATGACCATGTTGTTTTTTTCTTTGAGTTTGTTTATAGGGTGGATTATGTTGATGGGTTTCTGTATATTAAACCATCCCTGCATCCCAGGGATGAAGCTACTTGATCACCGTGAATGATTGCTTTGATGTGTTCTTGGATTAGGTTTGAAAGAATTTTATTGAGTATTTTTTGCATCAATTTTCATAAGGGAGATTGGTCTGAAGTTCTCTATTTTTTGTAGGGTCTTTGTGTGGTTTAGGAATGAGAGCTATTGTGGCTTTGAAGAATGAGTTAGGTAGTATTCCATCTGATTATATTTTGTGAAATCGTTTGGAGAGTATTGGTATTAGGTTGTCAATAAATGTATGATAGAATTCTGCACTGAACCCATCTGGTCCTGGGCTTTTTTTGTTTGGGAGGCTTTTGATGACTGCTTCTATTTCTCTAGGTGTTATGGGATTGTTTAGATGGTTTATCTGATCCTGATTTAACTTTGGTATCTGATATCTATCTAGAAATTTATCCATTTCCTCCAGATTTTTCCAGTTTTGTTGAGTATAGGCTTTTGTAGTAGGATCTGATGATTTCTTGAATTTCCTCAGTTTCTGTTGTTATGTCTCCCCTTTCGATTCTGATTTTGTTAATTTAGATACTCTCTCTGTGCCCTCTAGGTAGTCTGGCTAAGGGTTTATCGATTGTGTTGATTTTTTCAAAGAACCAGCTTCTGGTTTTGTTGATTCTTTATATAGATCTTTTTGTTTCTACTTGGTTGATTTCTGCTCTGACTTTGATTATTTTCTGCTGTCTACTCATCTTGGGTGTATCTGCTTCTTTTTATTCTAAAGATTTCAGCTGTGCTGTCAAGTTGCTAGTGTATGCACTCTCCAGTTTCTTTTTGGAGGCACTCAGAGCTATGAGTTTTCCTCTTAGTACTGCTTTCTTTGCATCCCATAGGTTTGGGTATGTTGTGCTTTTATTTTCATTAAATTCTAGGAGATCCTTAATTTCTTTCTTTATTTCTTCTTTAACCATGCTATTGTTTAATAGAGCATTGTTTAGTTTCCATGTGTATATGGGCTTTTTGTTGTCTTTGTAGTTATTAAAGACCAGCCTTAGACCATGGTGATATGATAGGACACATGGAGTATTTCAGTCTTCTTATATCTATTGAGGCCTGTTTTGTGACTGCCTATATGGCCAATTTTGGAAAAGGTGCTACGAGGTGCTGAGAAGAAGGTGTATTCTTTTGTTTTAGGATGAAATGTTTTGTAGATGTCTGTTAATTCCAATTGGTTCATAACCTCTGCTAGTTGCACTGCATCTCTGTTTAGTTTCTGCTTCCATGATCTGTCTGTTTTGTCTTTGTGGGCACAGGTGCGGGAGCTCTTGTGAGGCTGTTCTGGGAACTCAGCCCTCTGCCCACAGGTCCTGAGTCCTACTGACAGAGACCTGGCTCTTTCTCTAGGCCCAAAAGGACCCTTTTCCAGAGAGTACAGCACTCTCTGCTCTCTGTGAACTCTTGGTGTGACCTCTCTGGGTCTATGTGTAAGGCTCACCTCTAGTCGAGATGTAAAAGTGCCTATGGAGCTGATCTTTGAGCACTGCCTTTCTTGGGCAGATCCTGAGACCAGATGACCGAGTCCTGGCCCTCACTGTGGGCCAGAAAGGACTCTTTTTTCAAGAGCACAGCACTCTCTGCTTTCTGAGAACTCCGGCACAACCTCACTGGGCCTGTGCCCCAGGCTCTCTGCTGGTCCAGGTGGAAAAGAGCCTGTGCATCTTTTCTGGGAAGATTCTGATTCCCACTGACAGAGGCCTGGCCCTCACTGTTCTTCTGTGGCTGTGCCACGCTTGTTGAATCACCACCCCATTGATTCACCTCATTTTCCTCTCTGTGCCGGTGTGCAGTTTTCCCATGTGTATGGGGTAACCAATCATCTTGGATGAGAACCTACTCCCAGAGCCTCATCTTAATGATTGATTCCTTTTTATTATATGTGCACTGGTGTTTTGCCTGAATGTATGCTCGTATGAGGGTGTTTGGCCCTGTGAAGTTACAGACAGTCATGGACATCCTTGTGGGTACTGGCAATTGAACCCAGATCCTCTACAAGAGCAGTAAATACTCTTAACCACTGTGCCATCTCTTGAGTACATAGCCTTTGTCTTACCTGAACTCCTTTCGAAGAGTATTTTCAAACAAAGTTGCATGTGCTAGGATGTCAGCTTCTCTTCCAGGGGGTAGAATCTGACTCAATAGACTCTGTCCCATGGCAGGGTATTTTTCTCCAGGTACCATTGCTTTTCCTTCCTCTCCTGCCTCCTTGTCTTGTTATTCCCTTATTCACTCTTGATTTCTATGCCTTCCCTCATGCACTGTACAGTTAACAAACATTTATGAAGTCTCTTCTCTGCTTTCAGCCCCATTCCCATCACTGTATTCAACTGTAGACCAGAAGCGACAATTAAGAATTCACAGCATACAACCCAGTACAGAAGATAACTTACCTGCCTGTAAATAACTGCTAAAGGAATTTGTCTAAGTACAGTGGGCTGTTAGGGATTTGAATCTTCAAATGTTCAGTAATAGGCCTTTAAAATCATTGATGTGGTTCTATTGTTTAAAGTGAACTAAAAGGCGTAGATGGAAATATACATACCATCTGAGTATAGATCTTCTACACTATTGTTTATAGATAACCTCTGTAACTCCTTATTGTCTCTGTCCTGGCTGGTTTTGTGTCAACTTGACATAAGTTAGAATTATCACAGAGAAATAAGCCTTCCTTGGGAAAATGACTCCATGAGATCCAGCTGTAAGGCATTTTCTCACTTAGTGATCAAGTGGGCCCAGCCCATTGTGGGTGGTGCCATCCCTGGGCTGGTAGACCTGGGTTCTATAAGAAAGCAGGCTGAGCAAGCCAGGGGAAGCAAGCCAGTAAGTGACATCCCTCCATGTCCTCTGCATCAGCTCCTGCCTCCTGACCTGATTGAGTTCCAGTCCTAACTTCCTCTGGTGATGAACAGTAATGTGGAAGTGTAAGCTGAACAAACCCTTTTCTCTCAACTTGCTTCTTGGACAAGATGCTTCTGAAGGAATAGAAACCCTGACTAAGACACATAGTATCTGTTCTTTCTCTGTTTAGCACTTTCTTTGTCGGGTGACTATCATTAGAGCTGGGAAGGACATACAGGTGACATTGAATAGGGGACCTGAACTCCAGTCCTCAGGCGTAGGTAGTAAGCTTTTAACCCACAGAACTGTCTCATCAGCACCCCCTTTTTATTTGTTCTAAATAAATTTCACATCATACCCCAACAATCCTAGAGTAGAGATCTCATCACAAAAGCTACCCTAGAAGGACATGTGAAGTCACTGTCCTAAGTTGTGGCTTGGACATTCATTACTAAGGAGTCTTTAGGATTGGCCTGCTCTGAGGTACAGTTGGTAAGGGCTTACTTTCTTCCCACTCTGTGGCTTGCATTTTCTCTGCTAATAGTTTCTTTTGCTGTCCAGAAACTTAAATTTCTGTTATCTCACATCTTTTGATTCTTGGGACCAGTTCCTGAGCCTTTAGGGTTCTGCTCATAAAGTTCCTTCTTGCCCAGTGTCCTGAGAAGTATGTTTTCCTTTGGCATTTTCCACATCTGGGGTTTTAAATTCAGGCCTTTGATCCAGTTTACATTGACCACAAGATGAATGATCCTGATCGAATTTCCCTCTTCCAAGGGTAGATTTCTTGTTTTGCTAGGCGCCATTGATCAAATCAGCTATCTGCCCTTTACTTCATGGTTTTGCTATCCTTGTCAAACATTAGGCAGTTGCATCTTTATTAGTTTGTTTCTGGGTCCTCTACTCTGTTTCATTGTCTGATCGTGGTCATGCCAGTCTATGGCTGTCATGGCATTGTTATTAGGAGCTGTGCTAGCTCCAGCTGGGCTCTTCTTTTTTTTTTTTTTTTTCTTTTTCTTTTTGTTTTCTCACAACTTTATTTTAAAAAACAGAGATACATGTACAGATTTTTAAAAGGCATTTTGGCTTAAAACTATATGAATATATTTTTGTCAATACTTGATTTCTTTAAAGTTTTCATAGTATGCATTGAAATCTTCCTAGTAACAGGCTCTTAAGGTTGTTGCTGCTTTGTTATGTTTGCTTGTTTGCTTTTTGTGCTTTTTGTGCTTTTATATGCACTTTTAGATTACTTTTTCTAGGCATATGAGGTGTGAAATGAAACTCTGATGGGTATTACATTGAATCTGTAGTTTAAGTTTGGAAAGTAGCCATTTTTATGTTATTAACACTTCAGTTAGGAATATAGTTGTCTTTCCATCCTCTTGTGTCTTCCATTTTCTAACTCAGGGCCGTAGACATACACATCTTTCTCTTCTTGGTGAATTTCTAGGCTGGTTTTTGTTTTAGTTTTTTGAGTTACTATGAATGAGAACTTCTTCCCAGTTTCTTTTCTGAAATCTCATTGTAAGTATATAGGTGCAAAGGTATATAAAGCCTACTGTGTTTGTAATGTTCATTTTGTATGCTACCAGAAGTTGTGTATTCGATCTAAATGTTTTCTACTAAATTTCTATTAGATTCTATAGTGTATTTGACGTATAGAATCTCATTGCAAATAAGAATAGTTCACCTCCAGCCTTCCCTATTGTGTATTTTTCTTGTCTAATTGCTTAGTTAAGGTTTTGAGCTCTAAATTTAAGAGAGAGGGGTAAGCATCCTTGCTTCATTACTGACTTTAGAGGACATCTTCTCAGTTTGTCTCCATTTAATATAATGTTGGCCATTGGTTTGGGGGGAGCAATATCTAGAACTTAAAAAGAAATGCGAACTTAAACATCAAGGAAACAAAACTGCTCACCAATAAGTGGGGTAATGAAATGAGGAAAGAGGTTTTGAATAAAGAAACATAAATGTCCAATAACTGTGTTCAATATCCCTAGATTTTAAAGGAATACAAAGCAATGCTACTTTGAGTTACCCTTGCCCAAACCAGGATGAGTGTCACCAAGACATGTAACCAAAAACCAAAAAAAAAAAAAAAAAAAAAAAAAAAAACCAACAAAACAAAACAAACAAACAAAACCTGTTGAGGAAGATTGTGAGTGAAAAAGAATCCTTATTTGCTGCTGGTGAGAGTACAAATTTATTAGGCCATTATGGAGATCAGTGGGACGTTCCTTGGAATATTAAAAATATAACTATCATATGACTTAAAATACAGCTATCCTATAACTTAACTACTCCTAGGCACATACACAAGCATTTCATATCCTACCACAGAGATAATTGCACACCTTGCTTATTGCTGCTTCTATTTATGATAGGAAATAGCCTAGGTGTCCATACTCTAATGAATGGATAGGGGACACAGGGTGTATATGCATAAGAACCCTCATTCAGTTGTAGAAAAAAACAAAACACTGAAATCTGCAAGAAAAGAAGAAAATTATATGTTCGAACTCATAACCAGATTATAGCTTATAATGTGTGTGTGTGTGTGTGTGTGTGTGTGTGTGTGTGTGTACACATTCAGATGGTAATAGTAGAAGATATGAGTGGATGGACTGTAGGGAAAAAGATGAATCATCATCATCGTTGCTCCTCCTTCTTTTCTTCCTCCTCCTCCTTTTCTTCCTTTTCCTCCTCTTGAGGTAGATAAGTGAATTCAGCTTTCTGAGTATTGTAATAGCAAGAACCACTTTTGTGGTTCAAATGAGTCTTAGCTCTTTGAGGCAGTGATTTTGAAGACTGGTCTTTCTTTTCAGTCCCATTAGCATGATAGGAATGAGACACAACTAGTTGCTGAATACACTTGTAGTAAAAAAAAGTCTTTTTAAAAAATGTTTTTGGGGAAGGTGTTCAAAACCTGAAGATTTTTGTTATTTTCTTTTGTATGTAATTATGTCAAATTATTCTGTCATAGTTATATTAATATGTAAACTGTATCACTACACATAAAACAAGGCTCACAAACACTGGGTAACATATTTTTCAGCATAGGAATAGGTCCTAGAATTACAGGTCATTAGGCATTACTTCTGCTAATGGCAGACTTGTTAGGGGTGATGAGGCATCCCTACTCACGCGGGCTAGTAACTCACATGGGGACTCTACTCAATGAAATCAGTGGAGCTCAGTGGGTCAGGAGTCCTGTATCAGTCAGGGTTTTGTCTTCTTTCTAATGTTCCCCAGTGGACACCATCTATTCATGAGCCTGATACCTGCTTCTAAAGGGTTCTTCTATGACTGAGAAAAATTTAGGCTGCCATTTCTCATCTGTACTTCCCCTTATTGATGCCCCCTCCAGACTGCAGACATACTGTGTCATGAGTGGGTGCTAGTTCCCATCAGGGCCCTGGAATGCAGCCATACTTTGTGTATCATGAAACACAGGTGGATGGCAGTCCCTATTGGGTCCCTGGAATGCAGCCATTCTGTGTGTATCATGATACTCAGGTGGTAGTTTCTGTATAAACAGAAAACCAGAGCTACACATTTAATCATGGTGGAGAAGAGAAGGGGTAGAAAAACCTGAGGGAGTCATGGTGCTGTCATTGTTAATCCACAAGGTCAGAGGCGCATGGAGAGTTGTTAAATATTTATGGAATGAAGAAGGGAATGAGTTTTGGGTTGGGGACTACGCTGGCTAACATAACTTACTCGATGAACAGACATTATGCTTTGATTGAATGACCTATTAAGTGTGTTTAGTTTTAAATGCAGACATAAATAGATTTGATCTTTCCATGGTTCGAATTTCCTCCCATCAGCTTGCCCTTAATTATCCACAAGTGTTCCAAGCCTTCATTAGCTAAATAGGATGCAGATGATGGTCATTAGTCTCGTATATAAATCCTGCTGGCACATTCAATGGCTTTTCACTTGGCTAATTGAAATTTTCAGTATTCGTAGACTACAAGAAAATGCTGTAATTTTATCTTGTTTGGGTGCATAATTTCTCTCCCCCTTTGGTTGATGTTTATAATTATACAGTTAAAAAATAAATGTGAATGCTGAACTCTGCCAAAAGGGTATGCCATTTTTAAAGCATATATGTATTCATGTTAGTCTGAAGCATGAGATAAAAATGAAAATGTGTATTTTGTGAAGGATCACCTTACCAAGAAAGCATCCACATGGTATGCACTCTGGGGAACGGTCCATTTAAGTGTAAGAGATTTCAAACTGTCGGTGATAGGAGTAGCCTGGGTCCTGACATCCACCAACACGTGAGGAATCACTCACTGTGCCTGTGGAGTGCAGACTAGAGGCATCAAATGGACATGTATCATTAGGTAGCATTCTCTTAAAAGGCTCTTAGCTTTTGATTGTATGTGATCATTTACCAAAAGCAGCTGGCCCCTGTCTAGTGGTATCTGGCTAAGAGGGACACACATCCTATTTACAGACAGACACACATCCTATTTACAGACAGACACACATGTACATGCAGGGAATGGAATTTCATAATGTTGCCATCCCAGCGATTTGGGCTCTGGATACTTTAATTTTTGTAATCCAGTAACTTGAGCTGTTCCAGTTTAATCAAGTAAGTATTAGGTATTTGCTGTTTTTCAGATATTTATGGATATATATATATATATATATATATATATATATATATATATATATATATATATATATATATATATATTTCCCTTTTCAGACATCAAAGCTCCTGGTTCTTGATTTTCTAGATTCTAAATTTTATACCAAGACCTCCTCTCCTTCTCAAGGGTTCTTGGGGGTCATAGCCTTTGACCTTGGAGTGTTTGTTAGACTATAGGTTCCATAGTTCTCAGACCTTCAGCTTAGGTTGAGTTATACCTTTGGCTTCCCTGGTTGGTTCTCCAGTCTGAAGATGGGATCCTGTGGGACTCTTCAGACTTCTTAGTGGAATGAGTCAAATTGCACAATGCCTTCTCATTACGTTTTTATGTAGCCAACAGGTTCTTCTTCTTTGGAGAGCTTACTGCACCTATAACTAAGACCCTCTAGAAAACAATGTCTTCTGCCTCAGAAGAGAGTGAAGAGCTGGCCATAACATTTTGTGGAGTGTGCTACTGTCCTTAGGTATTTCCAGAGATTGTGCCTCACAAAACCAGGCTCCTCTTTGTATTAGCAAAGACCCTTATGGCACTGCAAGAGAAATGACATAGGATTTCTCATTTAAGTGAATTTAAGGCCCCAAGATCAACAGGCATCCATGTCAGGAAGGGTCAAAGGTTAGGGCTTAGGCTCCTGGGTAAGTGGCCCACTTGGTATTTTGTCTAAGATATCATAAAAGAGCAGCAAATATTAATATAGAATATGAAGCCATGTTTAAGTGTAGTAAATAGGCTACAAGCAAGGTCTGTCCTAGGTAGACCATATTAAAATAGAGTGTAATATAGTAGGCTCAACCATGTTTCATTCTGATCTCCTTCTTGTGGCTGGTTGAGTACTCTCAGCGCTTGGATGGAGTCATGTGACCCAGCAAACTGTTCCCTTTCTGAGGCAGCACTTCGTGTCCTGTGTTTGCACGGATTCTCTCCATCTTCAGAGCTTCTTATGAGGTTGGCTGAGACCTTTGTTAAGCCTGCTCTGCAGCTGACCACTATCCTTCCCCCCCCCGCCCTGTGACCCTCCCCTTCTGTACACACCAAGAATGCCTCTTGCGTGTCATCTCCATTTCACAGTTTGCTTTGGAGGGAGTCTAACCCGTGACCGTGTCTTCAGATCTTTTCCCTTCACATGGATTTTCAGTGCCCTCATGACCCAAGTCTTTTTGCTTTCCTTCTATCAAAAATCTGCTTTTGATTTTTTTTTTAAGAGAAAAGGATACCACAAGAAAATTCTGCTTGGGGGGGGTGTGTTGATCTGATAAATTTATTTTCTCTGAGATATAAGAGACAGACAAAGTACAAGCATAAAATCTCTGGTGTCCTTTCCCGTAACGACCTCCACACATAAGTCGGTTACAAGTCAAAATCCTAATGTTAAAAACAGAAACCCTGGAAGAGACATTTTAGGCATCAGCATGTAAAGACATAAAAGCAGGGAACTTTGGGAAATTGCTTTAGTTGTCGACATCAGAGATACTGTTCACTCCATGCAGGTCACCTCACGAATAAGGTTGGAAGTTGGGGATTTAAAAAAGATGCCATGCTTGGCTGTGCCTGTGTAGTGTGACAAACGGCCTTATGCAGTAGTGGTGACTCATTACGAGTTTCTCCTTTTGTGGAAAAAAATATTGTTGCAGTCACTCAGAAGATCACAGTGTGAGCAGGTTACCAGGCTGGAGTCTCAGTGATTAAGCCAAGTACCTTGTGGGAAGGTCCAGAAAAACCTACCCAAAGTCGTTCACAATAGTTGCAATTAGGAAACTGGATGCCACTTCAAGTCTTTTGAAGGGAATGACATGAAATGGACCAAGCGTATAAGTAAAATTTCCTCAGAGAGTAGCTAATGAAGATTGTGGACTGTCACGGCCAGTGCTGCTCCTGCCACTCTGGCTCCAGGCATTAAGACTTTACTTTCTCTGAACCTTTGGCTCAGGTTCTTTCTACAAATGCAACATTTGTTGCTGGATGTATTAGTTTTTATTGGTGAAGCTACTTTTTTTCTTCTAGTGCATTTCACCTGGGATTTCTCTAAGGGAAGGGAATGAATGGTGCTGTTTAATTTTGTGGGTCATTTCTCCTGGGACTGCAGCACTCATGTCTGAAGTTTCAGATATTCTTGGGGTCTTTAGACATGGTCCAGTCTGTAACACAACTGTTATACTATCCAAGAACATGAGTTTCAGTTGCCAGCACCAGGGCAAAATCTGGGTTCTGTGGTGCAAGTCAGTAAACCCAGATTTTCGGTGAGGCAGAGCTAGGCAGATCTCTCAAGCTCATTGGCCAGACAGCCTAGCTGGTGATGAGCTCCACATTTAGAGGGACCACATCCTGAAAGTTATTATGGTGACAAAGCAAGGAAAACACCTGACCTCTGACCTCTGGATGCACATGCACCAGTGTGCATACACACACCCAAACATGTGGGAACACCCCAAACATATAAAGACATGTTCTAAATTGCTCTTCCTTAAAAGTGTATGTTGAGGTGTATGTGTTGGTGTGTGTTTGTGTGTGTGTGTGTGTGTGTGTGTGTGTGTGTGAGAGAGAGAGAGAGAGAGAGAGAGAGAGAGAGAGAGGGAGATGGGTGCAAGTGTGAGTGCATGCTTGCCACAGCTCTTGTATAGAGGTCAGAAAGAAACTTTCAAATGTTGGTTCTCTCCTTCAACTGTGGGATCTGGGCATCCCCTTTTCAGTTTGCTAGGCTGGTGCAATTGTGACCTTTGGCCCAGGAAGCTATCTTGCCTGACCTGCTGGGATATCTTGGGCTTAAAGATGTAGTTGTAGTCCTTGAGACTTTGGCACTTGGAGTCTTTGGCAGCTGGAATTCGGGCCTTCCTCAGATCCTGGCCCCTTTTGAGAATAGAGACTCACACTTGAGTTCAGTGATGAGCAGAGGAATTCGGCTACCAGATTTCTGTTTCATCAGAAAAATCTAGTTGCAGCTCATGGAATTCAGGGTCATCTCTACAAGCTCTGTTAGAGGTCTGACCTGTTGTGTTCAGCTAGGGGTAGTTTTGTCCCCAGGAAATCTTTGGAACTGTCTCAAGACAGGCTCCTGTTAGAGTTCAAGCTGACAAAGGGATATTATCTGCCCCAGGGAAATAGAATTCAGAAGGCCAGCAGGTCATCCTGTGGTGGGGAACACGCCCCTCTCCTCTCTGCAACAGAATCATCTGACTCTGAATGTTCAAAGACCTGATGCGGAAAATCCTGTGGCTTAGCCACATAAATGGACAGCCGTCAAGGACTGAGGGCTAAATCAAGATGCGGTTTGCAGTTATGTCGGGGTCTTTCTCCGCCCTCCCTCCCACTGTATCCCTGAACTTCACTTCCCAGTGTGATTATGTGGAGTCTTCCTTCTGTCAAAGACTCCCCCTCAGATGATGTGTTTTCAGTCTTACTTCTATCCTTTACGTGGCCGTCGAACACTTCCTTGCGCTGCTGGCTACCTCAGAAGAACGGGCCACAAAGGAGATCTTAATCATTGGAAATGCACACTATCTTTACACATAAATTAGAAAGTAGAGCAGATTACAAGCCCGAGCCATGCATGGCTGACAATGGCTACACCTGTGTTTGTGAGATAGTTTAAGAGGAACCACCTTGTATGTAATTCCCTCCATAACGCTGGGTCCTAGAAAGCCTTGTAAGAGACACATCATGCCAAGAAAATATACATGCCAACCAGTATAGGTAAAAAATCAACCATAGGGAGAGTCAGTGTAAAAGAAAAACGTGGGAGATGCTGAACCCCGGCACCCTTAGGTAGACTCTCTTAATATGGAAAAGGCTCTGCCCTAGAGCTTCCGTTCACAGTTAAAGATATTATCACTTGACTCTTGTCTATGAAATGAAGGGGAGAGCCATTTCCTCATTTGCCTGTAACAAACGGTCTAACCTGGGGATAGCAACCTTGGAAATGCCGAGGGTAGACCCATGTTAATGCAGGGAAATCTATGGCAATGGGACAGAAACCAAAGCGAAGATGCCGGCCTCCACTCTGGAGAGTGCTGATGTATCTGTGCTTTCCTGTTTTACAGGGCACCATTTTTAGCGCACTGGCTGCTGAGAAGTTCTCCTCTGACTACAAAAAGGTAAGGAGTGGGCCTGGGAGAGCCACAGTACAATCAGAGGACCGACTACCTCAGGATTGCTGCTGTTTAACGGAGAAGCTGTGGTCTCCGAGGGTGGTGATGGCAATCCGTGAACACCGTTTAGGATATGAAATGGGAAAGTCATTGTAAGGAGGTGGGAATCATTGTTTAACAACGTTTTGTTGTAGAGAAACACCGACTTCATATATTTCCATGTTGCTATTATCTGATATATTTTTTAAAATTTTTATTGGTTATTTTATTTACATTTAAAATTTTATCTTCCTTCCTAGTTTCCCTCCGAAACCCCCCAATTCTACCCCATCCCCATGTCTCCACGAGGGTGCTCCCCCATCCACCTACTACCTCCCACCTCACAGCCCGAGCATTCTCATTGAACCTTCACGGGACTAAAGGTCTCCCCTCCCACTGATACCAGACAATGCCATCCTCTGCTACATGAGTAGATGGAGCCATGGGTCTCTCCATGTGTGCTCCTTGGTTGGTGGTTTAGTCCCTGGGAGCTCTCAGGGGTCTGGCTGGTTGATATTGTTGTTCTTTCTATGGGGTTGAAGACCCCTTCGGCTCCTTCAGTTCTTTCTCCAACTCCTCCACTGGGGATCCTGTGCTCAGTCTGATGGTTGGCTGCAAGCATCCTCATCCGTATCTGGAAGGCTCTGGCAGAGCCTCTCAGGAGACATCTATATCAGGCTCCTGTCAGCAAGTGCTTTTTGGCATCAGCAATAGTGACTGGGTTTGGTGCCTGCTTGTGGGATGGATCCCCAGGTGGGGAAGTCTCTGGATGGCCTTTCCTTCAGTCTCTGCTCCACTCTTTCTCCCTGTATTTCCTTTAAAGAGGAGCAAATTCTGGATTTATATTTTTGAGATTGGTGGGTGGACCCATCCCTCAACCAAGGGCTGTGCCTAACCTCTCTGCAGGCTCTCTTACTCTTTTTTTGGGTATTTCAGCTAATGTGATCCCCGCTGGGCCCTGGTAGCCTCCTAATTTTCTGGCATCTGGGACTTTCTGGTGGTTACCCCAAGCTCCCCATTCCCCCCACTGCTACACACCTCTGTTTAATTTCCTGATTCTCTGTGCATCTCGCCTGTGTCCTCCCACACCCAATCCTTCCCCCACTTTTATTATACCAGACGAGCATCAGGAAGTGCAGGTCCATGGTATAAAATGAACCACAAGCTTCTACGTCATTGATTGCAAGAGTCAAAGTTGTAAGACATAAGCTCAGTTCTATAGCAAAATGACTTCTCATTTTGGAAAGTGGTCATGTATCATAAAAGTTTAGCTTGGCATCACCTCGGTCAGGTTTGAGAAAGCCTGTCACGCTTTGCAAAAGGATTAGCCTCACCCACATCTGACAGGTCACGACTACAGCCTGCCTGCAATCACGACGTAGCTAATTCCTGGCTTTGAGGGCCAGAGGTCACTTTGATCCACCTCTTTAATCTCAGATTTAAGTAGATCCTGTCCTTCTGGTAGAGGAAGAGAAGAGGTTTCACAGTCCAGACAACTCAAATAAATTCTTTGCCATGATCATTTGATGTGGAAAAGCAGGTGCATGAAGTCTTAACTTATGACTGTGTTATTTGGCATTTCATATGCTGTTATATCATGGCATTTTGTGTGGTGTGATTTCTGTCTTTAATATTGCTTGGTAAGGAAGTAGGTAGAGGTATTTATCTTTAGAGGGAGAGTGAGGACCCACTGCCTTTTATTACTCTGACAGATTTTTTTAACGATTTATCTTCCCGGAGTTCTGCTGTGCTTGCCCTATTCTCTACAGCAAGTTGTGAACTGCTAGAGATGAGAACCATGAGTTATTTTTAGAACCACAGATCTCAGTGAACAAAGAGCCTTTGGGCTTGCTAGATTCACCTTTTTCCCAGGGTGGGACTAGCTTTGATATTATTTATAGGTGGACCTCTGTCCACCACTCACAGTGGTCTTTATGAGCCTGGTTGTTCCCTGGTGCCACAAGTCAAAGAGTTAGAATGTGTGGCCTCTCCAGCATCTCCTGTGATGTCCCTCTGCTTATTTAAGTGTGGACCAGCTCATGTGCTTTCTACTGAATGCCCTCCCATCTCATTTCCAGGCTAATATTTTTCTTATCACTTCTGATAGACCATTGCTATAGTTGATTCCTTTGAGCACGGAGTGTGGAGACTTGTTTTTGGAGGGTGCTTATATTACTCCTTACTTGAATTGATTATATGCCTGTGGTTGTCTCACTTTTATCATCTATAAAATGGGAATTGTAATTGTACCAACCTGATACAGTATATGAAGCTATATATATATATATATAAAGTAATTACAAGGTGTCTGACAATACTAGATTTTGCATTAGCTATTACAGTTATTGATTTTATAGCCATCTATCTCTTTG
Organism: Micromys minutus; assembly: GCF_963924665.1. Taxonomy (NCBI): domain Eukaryota; kingdom Metazoa; phylum Chordata; class Mammalia; order Rodentia; family Muridae; genus Micromys; species Micromys minutus. The sequence continues at coordinate 30,846,050 of NC_137980.1, forward strand.
GCATCGTCTCTGTTATCAATGTCCAGAATCACTTATCACTAATCTCTAAGTGAGGCAAGCTCTCATGAAGTGTCCAGGGACTTCTCAGTCTTCCTTCAACATGTAGGTTATGAGCAATGAAGATATGAGCCATGGTGGGAAGAACAGCTATGGGCTTTCTTGGGTGCAAACACGACTCACAGTGTGAGATGCTGCTGCTTTATACTTCTAACCACACCCTTCTGGTGGTCTTGGGAGTGTGAAATCCTTGGTCACACTCTCAAAACATTTTCACCTGGGATGTCAACCATCATGGGTTCATGTTTACATTCATGTAAATGATTCATTCAATGTTAACATAGGCTGTTTTATATAATCCTGCTCATGGGAAAATGTTGATTTATCAAACATGTTTTATAATGTCATCTGTTTTATTTATTACTTCTCCTGTTCCTACATCACTTACAAGCCCGAGTCATTTCTACGACTTTACCCCCACCTACTTTAATTAACAGTTGGTCACTGAGTAACTGTTATGTGAGATATATGTGGATGGTCTGGTGATCAAGTTACATTAGCACAGGGCCAGGTTTGGGGGAAAATGCATATACATTTGTACATAAGTTTTGTGTTGCCAGCCATGTCTTCCTAAGGAAGCCCAGAAGACAGCTGGACATGCAGACATACACCTCAGGAACTGATCCTGGGCTGGACACATGACCGTGGGAGTGCGCAGAGGATGATTGGAGGGTTGGGAAAACATGAGATCACTCCAGGAGTGTGCTGAGTTGAAAATAAATGGGTTTAGTCAAGACTATTTAGGGAAATTAACATAGAAGCGCTAGAAAAATACTTTCAGCTTTCTAGGAGATGGGGAGCCACAACGGCTGGGTTTCATCAGAGAAATGGGGTACAACGGAGTCAGAAGTCAACAATTGAAACAGTCCCGAACAGAAAAGGTAGGCTTGCCTCACAAAGTTACTGCTTCTAAGGGGTCAAGTCAAATGACTGCTGTGCAGTTTCCACTGGCTCTGCTAATGCTGTGTGCCCCCGATGGTAACTGATATCAAAAGGATGTAGATACAAGTCAGGTTGTGATGGGTGGGTACAGGATCGAAACGGATGAGGAAACAGAGCAGTGAAATCATCTTTAAAGAGAATTGTTATAAAAAGGACAGAGATAATTAGTTGGACCAGGATTATCAGGCTGAGAGAGTACACCTCAAAGTAGGTGCGTAAGTGTGTCTAAAGGCTCTTAGAGAAGACAGTGGGCAGGAAAGAGTTAGGATCTCTGTAAAGAGACTGGGGAATGTCTCCTGTGTGAAGCTACTGAGAAGATGGGGGTGTCTGGGATTCTAAGCACAGAATTAACCTCAGAGGGAACGGGAAGAATACAGTTTATCTGGGAAAAGGGAATGTTTTCTACTCATGGCAATATGCAGGATGATCGTTTTTTACTTCTCTATGGGAGTGATTGTTCAGCCTACTTGAGTCTGTAAAACTATTGTTCACCTATGATGTAGAATAATTAGAAAAACCCAAGATGTTTATTATTATTCTTATTTTTCTTTTTTACAGATAGGGAAATTAAGAAAGACTTTGGAATGTTGTTAATACCAAGATATGATACTTTTCAATTAAAAAAATTCTTATGTGTATGAGTGTTTTGCCTGCATGTGTGCATGTGCACCATGTGTGTGACTGATGCCCACACTGAAGTTATAGAGCACTAGCTTGTGAGTTGCCATGTGGGTGCTGGAAAGCGAACCTGAGTCCTCCTCGGCAGGAGGAGTGAGTGCTCCTAACAGCTGAGCCATCTCAGTCGCTCCACGGCATACTACTTCACAGTAATTGTCTTGTCTATAGAACTATTTTCCAATCTTTAGTACCATTCCGATCATGTGATCAACAATCTCAATCTTGTGTATTATATACATGTATGTAGCTCAAATAGTCAAATTTCTTGAGTCCAGCTTCTGACTGACTAGAGGTCTTGCCTATGCTGGTGTTCCAGAGCCCATGTCCGATGTAAATGCGTACTCTACATCCCGAACATTCTTTCATATCATTGCCCCAGTCAGTAGCTTCATCATAACTAGTAGCAGGGTCACACCTGGTTTCTGCCTTTGTTTCTCATATACAGCAATTGTCAAAGCCTCCAAATAATACACCAAAACATCGTTGGAACCTCTCTGATACCACCCTTACTTCTTTGATTTTTCTTGGAGGGATTGTGACAGCTCTCTCCTTGATCTTCATGCCAAGTTTCCCTTCTCTGACCCATTTTCCAACCTGCTATTAGAGTTAGTTTCCTAAAGAGCAAACAACAAAATGCTGCTCATGTGGAGCTCTTACTTAAAAAGTGACATGATGTGACCTGTTGTCATGCATAATTAATACATCCTAGCGAAGACATAAAAGTAACAGCATTTAAAACTCTAGCAGATTTCAGTGTTGTTCATTATAAAACCTACCCCACCTGGACAAAGAGTCATTCCTGTGCCCCCTGTTTAAAGTCACTGTTCTTCAGGAGAGGTTCTCACATCTCCCCCAAGTCCCTTTACCATACTCCATGAGATGGCTGGGTGGTGCAGGCCTTGAGCACACTGCTCCTGAATGTGAACTGTTAGAACTCTGTGTTGCTTCTTCCTGAGTAGGTTCCTCTCCCTCTTGTCTTTCCCAGAAGCTTTGTGTCTCCAAGGACAGACCTCTCCTATCATGACCTCCATGACTTGGTGCTCCTGATTTATTCGGGTGTGTTGGCTAATTTTATTGCTAATTTGATATAGCCACGAATCACACACAAAGAGGGAACCTTGAGTGAGTAATTGCCCAGATTGGACTGGCCACTGGTTACTGGTCAGTCTGTAAGATTGTTTTAGCTGACTGGTCATATGGGAGGGGCTAGACATCTGTGGGCAGCACATTCCCTAGGCAGGTGGAGCTATCTAAGAAGCTAAGTGCAAGCCAATAAGTGAGCTTGTAGGAAACATTCTTCTGTGGTTTTGGTTTTGGCCCTGACTTTACTCAGTACTGGATATGACCTGGAAGTGTAAGTCAAGTAACTCCTTCCATTTATCAACTTTGGTCAGAGTGTTTATCACAGCAAAAGTGAACGCAAACCAGGACACAGAAAAGAGTAGAGTTACTTGGCTACTTAACATTTTACAGTTAGTCTTAATATAGGTTAAGTATGTATTTCAGCTCTTACAAAACAAATTTGGGAATATTTTTACATATATAATACATGCATATCTTTAGGATAGAACATAAGATTAAAAATACATATAGAATCCCTCCATGTTTCATACAAATCTTAAGGACATCATCTGGAAGACATCTTAGTCTTGTCACATGAAGTCAGAGGTGGAATTCTCTTCCTGATCATCACATGGTTTTCAAAATGCTGCCAGATTTCAGGTTTTGAGACCAGTGATAATGAAACTGCAATTTCTACCAATGTGCTATCTGTCAAATGATTCCCATGTTCCTTGCTCTCCTCTGAAAAATTTGTGCTTTACACAGATTATCTCACTTGGCTATTGTAACTGTTCTTTGAAGACAGTACCCGTTACTGTTTTACAGGCAGACAAACCAAGGCCCGGAGGTGCAAAGGAGCTTGCCTGGGACCCTTCCAGTAGTAGGTGTGAGTCTGGCTCCAGCAGTCTGACGCCTGTACAGTGCAGCTCTTGATCTTTTGCGACTTTCCTCCCCCACTGGCTTTTTAAAGACTTAATGGGTCCCACCTCCTCGAGCTATTAGCTCTTGGAGAGAAACAATGGCTGGTTCTGTTAGGAATAGTAAAACAATAACTGTGAGGTAGCAAAGGCTCAGAAAAGTTTATTTAGCAAATGGAATCACCTCTCGATGCCTATCAAGTAGTGTGAGATCATTCGAGGGCTGTGTGGTTCTAACAAGCAAGCTATTTACATCCCCCCTTTTAACTAGAGTTGAAAAAAGAATATATTCAGGATTTGTTTATGCAGGTCATTTCTTTGCACTAAAATAAGTTGCTAACCAATGGCTAGAGAGACTGGTGTGCTTAGGTGGGTCAAAATGGGAAGTTTCCAAGGTCTGCCCCTCCCATACCATCTTGTGGTGTTGGAAGAAGTTTTGTTTCTTTAAGTGTTAATGCAGAAAACCTAGAAAGGTCTCCAGGGAAGTACATGCCTTCGTTCATTTATTGTGGCTTATCGATTGAGTACAGTCTACTCTAAGGTACTTTTTATTGCTGATTGTGAAAAACTAATGTGTTAACACAAGAAATAACTCACCCCAGGGCACGTCTCAAGCTCAGCTCAGCCTGTAGGACAGGCCTAACTCCTACCCACTTGCATTTTCCCTTGACAGCACCTTCTCCCCATGCTGTTTCACCAAAGATGACATCTGCAGGGTGTGTGTTGGGTGACAAGTGCCAGAGAATGGTCCTGGGGGTGGGGGGCAGGTGGAGGGGATCCTTGGTATATTGTCCTGCCAAGTGTTTGTTATATTTTTGTGATTTGATCTTTTTACATCTCTCAGTGAAAGGTATTTGGATGCCATCATTTTTGACTCAGTACTTTTTGTGAGGTAGGACATCTGGTCCAGCACGATTTAACTTACAGCAGTGAGTCTGAAAGTAATATACAAGAAAGATATACTTACCAACTTTCCTGGGCTCACCTTGTCCCTGTGGCTTTCACTCTGGGCAGATCATAAAAACGGCTAGATACGCTGGAAAGGAATGAAAGACAGACAGAGCAAGGGTCAGGGATAAATGAATTGAAGGGGTAAACTGAATATAGAGATCTTGGTTTCACAAATCACTTGGAAATGAAAAACAGTGATTTTAGGTTAGTACTGAAGTTGTCTTCTCCTGTTCTGTTTCTATCTGTGTTGGGTAACCTAGAACCCCACCCAGAACCCTTGCCTAGAGTCACAACACTAGAATTTTCAGGTTAGAACTTTGCTTTCAACATTCAGAAAGCAGGACTACAGAGACAGCTCAGTGGTTAAGAGCACTGGCTGCTCTTGCAGAGAACTTCCAGGCCCTATGTGGCTGTTCACAACCATCTGTAACTACATCCCACAGCTTGCTATAATTCCAGAGGATCCAGCATGCTCTTCTGGCCTCTGTGGGCACTGAACACGTACATATGGTACACAGACACTCTTGCAAACAAAATACCATACATGTTAAATAACTAACTGAAATAAACATTTAAAATATAAGAAAATTCCAAAAACATTTTTTTTTTTTGGTGGTTTGTTATATAGCCCTGTTTCTTTTTATTTTTTCTTTGTATGTTTATATACTTCTGGTGCTTAACTTATGGAAATGATCATTTTAAAAGACAGCATGGAAAATTTTGATCCAAAACCTAGTTTAATAGATAATTTAGAAAACGGTCATGTAAAACAGTATTTGTTTTGGGTTTGGATGGTGACATATCCCTTTAATCCCAACACTTAGGAGGCAGAGACTGGTGTATCCCTGTGAGTTCCAGGCCAGCCAGGGCTACACAGTGATATCCTGTCTCGAAACAACAACAACAACAACAACAAAATTAAAACTTTAAGAGTGTTGGTCCGGGCATATGTGACAGGTGGATATAAAGGAAATCCACTTCTTGGTAGTGTCAATTTTGTTTCTCCCAATGCAAGTCTTTGATTTAGGGCCCTTCTTCTCACTGTCATGAAGTGCATGCAAGTGCACAGAGAATGTGTCCACGTGGTCTCTGAACTCCCTGCACAAAGCTTCACCTCTCATGCGAAGCCGTGATGCCTGATTACACTGATAATTTCCCTTCAGGAGGTGACTAAAGAACGCACAACGAGATGGTTAGTGGAAGCTCAAGGTTTTCATCGATACAGATGAACAGGTCCCTAAGGAAAGGGAAATTGGTGCGGGCACTTAAGATAGGGGTTAGTGATTTATCCTCCGAGATTCTCCAACCTTTGAAACCACACAGCCTCTTTCTTTCTTTCTTTTTGTTATTCATTTATTTTTAACTTTTGAGATTATAATATAACTACAACATTTCTCCCTTCCCTTTTCTTTCCTCAAACTCTCCCATATGCTTTCCTTGCTCTTTCAGATACACGGGCCTTTTATATCATAAATTGTCATTTCATGCGTATAGGTATATACCTATATCTTACTAAATATAACCTGCTCAGTCTGTATGTGAGTTACAGACACATTTCTAGGGCTGGCGTTTTGGCATTGGATACACATTCAGTGTGCTCTCCACTGGGAATATAATCTTTCCCACTCTCAGCATCTCTCCCCTGCTGACACTTGTGTCTGGTTAAGGCTTCTCCCTGGATACTTTGGCATGTCCATTGGTGTCCTCCTCGTTCAGCGCCTGCTTTGGCAGATGTTGTTTCTCATATTACCAGGACTCACAACCTCACAGCAAATTCCCTCACCTTTTGGCAACAAGAGGGAAACCATGCCTGGTAAAGGATACCTATATCTATTTGGTGCTGGCAACGTCATGGTTATTGGAGAACTTATTCCCACTACTTTACTAAACCAGCTTAATTCCTAGCAATAGCCCAAACATCCTTACACTGGCAGATAAGTTTAGTCTTCATCCTTTGTCAAGGAAACTATCTTTGCAGCAGTCGGAGATAACTACAGAAAAAACACAACCAATCAGAATGCAGAGATGTGGACCCAGGCCCCGTGGATACATCTACATAGGCCTTCTTGCACCCAACTCAGGGAGTGTTGCAGAAGAGGGTGTGAGAAGATTGTTGGCCGCAACACAGGGAACAGCAAGGGTCAACTGATCTGCTCCAGAGAATAGGAAAGGGGGCTCTTTAGGGAGAGAGGGGGAGTGAATACAGAAGGAGGACTGGGGAGAACAAATTAACAGTAAAGATGTCCAAGAAAGCTATAAATAATATAAGTGCTATTAATTATTTACCACAACCACCACCACCACCACAACAACAACAACAAAAAAAAAAAAAAAACAAAACCCATCCCCCCCAAAAAAAACCACAAAGCAACAACAACAACAAACCCAAAAGGCTAACAAAAATGCACACCTCTATAATACATACAATTCTGTGTATAAATAGATGGAAACAGTTTAAACTTCTCTCATCCAGGTTAACAATGCTCCCTCTAAAAGCAAAAGACCACCTAATAACCGGCCCCCTTAATATTAGACATGAGAACCTCTCTCTTGAATTGCCTAGTACTGTTCACGGTACTCACATAACATACGGCCTATTACCATTGCCCTGGGTTTGCCCCAGAGGAAGAAGGCATTCCCTATTGCTGTAGATGCCATGCATTTCAGAAAAGACACAGAGAATTCTGAGCTGGAACTGACCTGAATTCCTGACTGACTGGTAGCTTTCGTGGAACCTGAAGGTGCCATGCAAACTTCCAAACACAGAAGCAACCAGCAGTCCTATGTAACCATGGTGCCTCTGAACCTCAACAGTAGAAAGGTAATAGTAATGCCTTTCTAACAGTGTCTAGCTGGCACCCACTGAATTCCACCAGCTGGTTGGAGAGATTCTCACGACTCCCAGCTTCTTGGCAGAATTCTCAGGCTCATAGGTCATGATGACTCCTTCCCATGCCCCGAGAAAGGGCACAGAGATGAAGTCAGCTTCATCAGCATCTTGGAAATTCCTCGGCTCCCTTTTGGGATGACATGGTACCGTATTCTGGAGCAGCCACAGCCAGGGATGTCATTCCAAGTACATTTAAGTGCTGTTTATTTTTAAAGCAGTGTTTTGGGAAGCCTTGTTTTTGATAGACCGCTGGCTTTGCAGAGTTGTAGGGCTCACTCCTGGGAACAGATTGGCATCGCACATTTTCAAAGTTCTCATTCCTCCCCACATGTGAACACAGAGCCTCAGTTTATGGAAATTAGGTTGTTTTGCCATTGAACAAAGGGCAGCTACTATGGCCTCCCTCCCCTGCCTATCCCTCACCTTCCTCTCTGTCCTCCCTGCCTCTCAGCAAGAAGGTGCTCCTAGCACTTGCTTGCAGTGTCTGGGATAAGAAAACTGGGTCTGGATTCCCTGCATCCTTCTTTCAGGTCCCACAGCCTGGTTTTAGTTTCTGTCATTGAGGGTGTTTGTTTGTTTGATTGTTTTTATGTTTCACTCTTCTGAGGGAAGAAGCTTAACTCTAGAATTTACATCCACAATCCTAGAGTTTTGCCTGTTTTGTAGCCTCTCGGTGCTTTACTCATCTCTTCTTTTAACAGAGAAAAATAGCAATGCCCACTTAGAGAACTGACTATGTGAATCTATGTAAAATTCTTATAGTAGCATCTTTGTAAGTAAGAGCTATTATTATTAGACTGCTGAACATGCTGGGAATAATTTGAGCCTTGTTGGCTCTGGCTCTGTCTTTTTCTCTTTGTTCTGGAAGAGCAACTATATCAGTAAAAGTTCCAACAACAAACTTGGCCAACACCAGCATTTGGAGAAAGAAAGCTAGCTACAGTGGAGCTGGAGGAACTCTCATATGGATATCTGTTCTTAACTGTTCCAATTCCTAATAATCAGCATGTATTCAAGGTCAGCTTTGCTGTCAGTCCAGCTCCGTAGAAGCGAAGCATTTCTTAACAAATGATGCATAAAACCTTCCCAATGGGAGAGGGGTGTCTTCAGCACCGGTCACACTTCTGAGCACTGAGCAGACATTTTAACACTTGCTAACTCATAACTGTCCATAGCATAGTTGGTTCAAAGGTCTGTAGACACTGAACTGAAAAGGATGGGGAGGAAGGGGTCCCCTCTTTCTCTGTCAGAACCCGGAACATTCCTGGGCACGATGTTCTTATCTGCTTAGAGAGAAAATCAATTACCAAATATCTATCTCTCTCTCAAATAAATATTGATTGTTTGCTCTTTTTAAATGTCGATACTTATAGTGGTCGCATATGTTGAGGAGAAGAATCTCTTGCTATTCTAGTCCTGGTTAAGTAGAGTCAACGCTGTGGTCTGGGCTCTTCTCAAGAGGAGGAGGCCTTTCGGTGGGTCGTGGAACTGGCCAGGTAATGCAAGGTGTTGATGGGAGTGAGGGTGTAGTTCCAGCGCACAAGCCATGAAGATAATTGCACAGGGTGGACAGTGGAGACTCCCTCAAAGTTTCCCGCAGCATCCTTATGCAGAGAAGACTTTAGCCTTTAATTTCTGAAGATGAAATTTCTGAAAGGAAGGGCTCACCTATGCTCCATGTCAAACCTGTGAGCTATAGTTCACAGGATTAAAGTTGCTCATAGAAAATAGTCTCAGGATCCATAGAACAGCATCGTGTGTTTCTAAGCATTTCTGAGTCCAAGGAAGAATCAAAGAGTAAACTGTGACCACACACTTGCCTTTTAATGGTGGCAAGTTTGGTGTGGGGTCATCGGAAGCACGCCAGCAGCACCCCTTGGTGTGTGAGCATTTTCTTTTTTTTCTTTTTTTTTTTAAATTTTATTATTTTTTTGAACAACTTTATTTTAAAAAACAAAGATAAAAGAACAAATTTTAACCACTCTGGAAATCAGTCTGGCAATTCCTCAGAAAACTGGACATAGTACTACCTGAAGATCCAGCTATTCCACTTCTGGGCATATACCCCAGAGACACTCCAATATACAACAAAGATACATGCACCACAATGTTCGTAGCAGCTCTATTTATAATAGCCAGAAGCTGGAAAGAACCCATATGTCCTTCAGTAGATGAATGGATACAAAAATTGTGGTACATTTACACAATGGAGTACTACTCAGCTATCAGAAACAATGGCCTAACAAAATTCTTAAGAAAATGGATGCATCTAGAGAATATCATCCTGAGTGAGATAACCCAGTCACAAAAGAACAGACATAATATGCAGTCACTGAAAATGGGATACTAACCCCAGAAAGCTCTGAACACCCCAGAAACAACTCACAGACTGCGTGAAGTTTAAGAAAAAGAAACAAAAAAACATTATGAGCATTTTCTTGGGTGAGGCCTCCCTGCTCAGTGCTCACTGACAGGGCCATTGCTCTGTTCCGGAAGCTGTTCTCACCACCACCTCAGGACAAGCAGTAAGTTAAGCCTGGGGATTTTATGATGCGCTCACCACGGCAACGGCAGCCTTGCTAATAGGAGGAAGGCAGTTAAGGGCAGATGCCATGCAATGCAGCTCTCTGGTTATCTTAAAGCTTTAATTGTCTGCAGCTGCAGCTGCATGGAAACAAGTTTCAAGACCACGACCTTTACGCCCGTGCTTCAGACATAGCTGCCTGTGTAATGCATGCAGGCTATGTGGAAACGGTGATCATTAGCACCTTCTCCCCACCCAGCCCTTTCCATGGACACCTGATACAAGGAACATGGAGGTTTTGTGTAGCAGTCCCCAACTGCCAAAATTACTTTAGGGTGGCAGCTATGAGGCATGTTGACTACACTTGCAAACTGAATGTCAATGGGACGTCAAATGATTGTGCTAGCTGTACTATCAAGCCTCCAGGGTATTAGCACAAGTCTCTCTCTCTCCCCCCTTTCTCCTTCCCTCCCATGTTGTTTTCCTTTTGGATTATCTAAAATTTTCCATAGCTCAAACACACACGCACGCGCACGCGCGCGCGCACACACACACACACACACACACCCACCTCCATGATGCACTTGGGAGGGTGAGCATTCATACAGACATTTTTATCTTGTTTTCCTAGTCTACAGCAAAGTACACTGACTGTGAGAAGCAGAGGGAAAGATTAAGCCATGAACCAGCATGAAGACCGGGGAAGAGTTGCGTAATTGAATCTCTTCACTGGCTTGCAAGTCTTTTGATAAAAGCAGTGTATTCAGAATCCTTAATTTACCTCAATTAAGAATGGCTATTGTTGTTCTGGATGGGAACAAGTTACTCTACAATTGAGCTAATTGCAACCTCTGATTTGGCTCTTCACTCTGTGAGTTCCCTTTTGTTTATGTAAATGATCTGCTCTATATTGGCAAAAGCAATGCCCCCCTATCAGCACTGCATAGGCAAAAGCAATGCCCCCCCATCAGCACTGCATAGGCAAAAGCAATGCCCCCCCCATCAGCACTGCATAGGCAAAAGCAATGCCCCCCCATCAGCACTGCATAGGCAAAAGCAATGCCCCCCCCTTTCTTTCTGTGTTGATTGTTTTTCTTTATTTTAATTCTACACTTTGGTGATTGCTCTAATCTCTTAAATCACTGCTTAAGCCAACCACAATAAAATAAAATAAAATAAAATAAAATAAAATAAAATAAAATAATGACAGCTGTGTGTGGTGACCTCAAAGCTTCTCAGTGTAAGAGCCAGTGACTCCGTGGTGTCGACCTGTGACTTCCCCTTCAGGGCCATGTTAGGAGTCAACAAAGCGTAGATATTGGAGGATGGCCATCTCTCCCCTTAATAGAAATGACCTCTAAGAGCACCGTCACTTCACAAACTCTTTGTTTATATTATATGCTATGACAGAAAATAGTGATGGTAAAGGCAGCTACACAAGTCATTTATTCAAGTACCATTCGGGGCCAGTGAGCAATAAGGTAGGTAGAAATACCCCTGCTGTTTCGAAAGTACGTAGTCTCTCTATTACAGATATAGACTCTGTACGTGGCAATGTATCTGAACCTGCCAATCCTTAATTAATCTGTGGTCACTCAAAACGTTTCATTTGCTTAAAGAAGGGATGGATGAGCTAGTTGCACAGATTTTGGGGAGAAAGCCTTCCAGGTACAGGGCACAGACAGCGCAAAGTGTGGTCCCAAGTGTGGCGAGAGCTAATGCTGAGGAGGGAAGAGGCTAATGTGGCTGAAAGTAATGGATGAGCATTTACTGACTATTAATAAATGTAACAGCTATTGATTTATATGTGCCAGTGGCTCTAATAAACCCTTTGTAGGGATTAATCCACTTAGTCCCCACGATGAACTTGTGAGATCCAGTTACTGCCTCTGTATCTAGATGAGGAAATAGAGGTGAAGAGAAAGTTAATTAATTTGTCTAAGGTCACCCAGTAGAAAGACACAGACTGAGATCCTGTCTGTCTGTTGGTATGGTTCAAGTTGTTTCCTTAACCAATTATGGAGATTGTAAGAGCCGTCTGAAATGATTCTAACTTACTCTGAATACCATCGAGGGTCAATGTGAGAGGGTTTTTATTATTTATTAAATCGCCTTGTTTATGAACATGAGTCTTGTTAATATCACCCACTAATTCATTAGCAAATATATGTAATATGCCAGTGATTTGAACATCGGGTCACATTTTTAAAAGTGCCATAAACCTAATCCAAATGACATGCGAAAATGTCAGATACAGTTGGGCAAAGGCCAGGGATAGTTGACTCTGAGCACGAGCACATGCAGATGCTCAACTGAAGTGGCCCTGCTGAGACTCTCTGCTCATCCTCATGTCTGCTCATCCATCCAACCACTTTGGTTTTAGTCTACAACGGGAGCCTCCCATGAAATGGAAAACTGGCTACTGACTAAGCAACTTGTGAAAGGAATTCATCTTTTTCTGAATTCAAAGCAAAGCCCCAGAATTGACCTTTCCTGACCCAGTGTGGTGGAGTAGCCACCCATGAATAAACTACAGTGTCTGGAGGATTGAGTGTGTTGACTGAGCAGGATGGGCACTGATTAGGGTCACCTGAACCTCTGCACCAAGAGTACGGAGGGCCGCTCTCCACAGAAAGGTCACAGAAGATGGACAGGAACTAACTGGCCCTAAGAACCACTGCCCAGGGCTTCGCCCGTAGCTTGCCTGTTCTGTTCCCTTGCTTTTTATATTCCCCTCAGATCCTTTGTCTCTGAATTCTTATGTTTTCTTTTCACTTTCTTAGTTTTTCTTCTTTTACTTTGCAAGGTAAGAATTTATAGGCATGGAAAAAACTTGCAAAGAAAGAGAAGAGAGAAAATAATTTTCATTTCAGGGCAACAACTTTCAGACCTCTCATAGAGAGCAGACGTTTGTTTTGGAAAATTATATAAAATATTTACTCTATATTGACTCATATACCATGGGCTTTCAAGGAATGAGAAGAAATCAGGTAACCAAGGACTCATTGAGAATAAGGAATGGGAGTAATCAATCGTACCTGGGGAAAATGAGCCACAGTGGGTTAGGTTTGCACTGTCAGAATCCTACCAATTCTAACAGCAGCATAGCAGCAGGGGCTCCTGATGTCACAGGGCCATTGCTAGTTCCTGACATCATAGGGCCATTGCTAATTAAACTATTTCATTAGAAAAATGTGGAATGTTAGATGTAGGTTTTGTGACATTTCATGAAGGTCAGACATAAGAATCCTCAGCTCCACCTTCCCTTTGGACGCTGAATATAGCTCCAGATTGCCAGATTTTCATGCAACCTGTCTTTGCTAGTTTACATTCCTTCCTACCCAGCTCTAGCAGAGTTAAGTGTCAGATTAGACGAATTCAGCTGAGTACCTGAAGCGTGCTTACATTTTTGGGGATTATAGCTGCTTGAATACATTTATTTCAAGGATTAACAAAAAGATTTAGCTCCCTAGCATTTCATTATTTTGGTGACTTTGGATACAAAGCATTCATTGTGTCAGGGAAGTGGTCCACTCTGGTTCTGTAAGTACATGTAACCGTCCACAAGGCACCTCTGCACTGCAATCTCTAGCATGCAAAGTTCTTTGTTCTTCTGTCTTTTCGGAAGAACTTCTCAGTTAGCTTCTTTGTTCCTATCTCCTCTGTGTCATCCTTTCTTCCTTCTCCTCCCACTTCTCCCTTGTATTTAAGGTACCAAGGTATTGATCAGAAACTGTTTCCATCTTCTCAGTCTGCCACAGACTGGTAGCATGTATTCAACTCTTTAGAACTCGGCAGAGAAGATGGTTTGATTCACCCAGACTTAATTAGTTAGTTATTAAAGGTCTTAGAAGATGATTTGAAGAGCCAAAGTCAAAGGGACTCCTGTTACAAGTTAGCCGATGATACAGTGTTGGAGAGACTGCACCAGGGTAAGTAAATTTCAGAAGGGTAAAAAGTTTTATGACACATGCTAACTCCTCTGCCTGCCTAAATGCATCTCAGGGTTTCTGAATAGATTCTTTTTTGCATGGGGCCCAAAGGTGATTTCTGTTCTGACTCAGGGGCTGGAGGTACTTCCTGTCTTCCTCACGGGGGACTCACCTCTGACATATGATCACAAAGGACCAGAAACTCTGTCCTGCTCCATTTTGGGTTGAGCCTAAATGTAATGATCTCCTTTAAAACCACAAGCCATGCGGTTTGTGGAACTGCCTACGTGTGTTAAAAAAAAAAATGATGCGGTCGGCGTGGAACTGCAAGATAAGCAGAGAACCCAGTAAATGACTCAGTGGGAGTTTTCCTCAAGGGAAGGATAAAGAAAAGACTACACTGTGCTTTGGCAAAGGAACCTGGTACTTAATATGATTATTGCAACTCCGGGCACTGGCTTCTCCCACTGGGGAGATCAAACGTGATGAAGGCAGAGCTGCTCTCCCAACGCCTCCATGAGCTCAAGCATCCGACTGAGATGTCAAAACGCCCAATGTCCTCAGCAAAGAAAGTCCTTTAATTAATTAGTGCTTGAGCTGGCAGCTTGCCAAGAAGCATCTGATCACAGTAGCCTGTGAGAAGGGCAGAGGGCTGGGCCAGCAACATGCTGCTTTCCCCAAAGCCACTGCCAGAGTCCACCTGTCTTGGTGGCAGAGACAGGTGCCGCATCCTCAGGATGAAGGCCTTCCAAGCGATGTTCTTTGGAGAAAGCTTCCTGGGCAGAAGCTTTCATGCTGATTTAGAGATGAGACAAGGATGAGAGGGCAAGCGCTGTTTCCTTTTTCTGTTAGGAAGCCATGAAAGTCAACATCTGGAACGACATTTCGGATTCCAAAGTAACACCAGTCTTTTCTAAAGTAGTGTCGCACTGTTATTTGTAGTCCGAAAGCAGCAAATCCTGAAGCTCACCTGTGAACTTTGGAGTGACAGCACTCCTGGGAGACCAGCTCTCTCTGGGCAGGATGTGGGTACAGAGCTGTGTGTGGCTCAGCCTTAGCTCCAGAGCGCAGATGGAGACCTGACTAATCTAAAGCTCAGTGAGGTTACAAGTTCACAACAACAACAATAACAAAATAATATTAATAATGCTTTTATGTTTTTTCCAGTGATGTTCATGGAACCCAGATGAAGAATCTTTGCTCACAGTCCCTCATTGACAAGCCCTAGTCCCCTCTTTGTAGACTGCTCTCTACTCTGGGACTGGGAATCCGCCTGCTTGGACTTCTAGGAGCTGTGTTTGCTTCCTGGGATTCTCATGGTTTGACTGAGACGCACCTTCTCGGAGGTCTTTACCTCTTAGCAACTAAAGAACCACCAGTTCCTTTTAGTCTCAGACATTGTCTGCAGGAGCCTAGGCGTCACCCTCTTAAAGCCTCAGTGATGTAAGCATCCTTCTTTCAGAGTGTGTGGGAAAGCAAAGGGTGGCATTCCTTCTTTCTGGCAGCTTGTTTCTAGAGGAACCAGCAGGCTCTGTGCCAGGGTGATAGGAACCCTGCCTTATGAACAAGGAAATTCAGAGTACCCCACTTCAGCATCCCCCACATGCACACATGCACCTCACTTGATCCTCATTGAGCTCTGGGTGGATTGATTTTTAGTTCCTAAATCAGAGTCCAGGAAATCCTGCTTGGGAGTCTGGCCTGGCCTGTGCTTTGGGGATAGAGTCCTGGGGACGGACTAGATAAGACAAGGAAGTAGGATGTGCTGATTACTCACTAACCTCTGCTAGAGGCAGTCTTTAAAAAAAATGTACCTTTGGTGTGTAATACCATTGGTTAGTTTGGCTTCAAGACAAAAGAAGTGGAGGACACAACAACCTAGAAAACTGAACAGAATAGCCCCCATTATTAGAGCAGCTCTGTTGGGAGATAGGTCAGAACCTTATCCTATTCCTTTTGTTTAGCCGAGTTACTTTGTTTCATTTGCATTTCTCCTACTAAGTACAAAGGGAATCGATTATAGAAGGGCCTGTCTTACTGATATATTTGACTGGAATATCACAGGTCTCACAAACACTGGCTACGCTGAATATGGATAGTATCAAGTTCTCTCCACACTTCATCCACAGCTGAAGACATTTCAAGTTCTGCACAAGTCTCTCTTGCCCTGCGTTTCCAAGAGTCTGACAATTTCTCACATGGGCATCTCAGGACTCCACATGGGGAGTTTATCATCTGATTACCTGAGGGAGGCTATGAAGGCCTTGGCTGGCAATTTTCTGTAAACACCCCACTTTCCTGCATGGGCACCATCACCCCACATCTCTGTTCCATAACCTTCCAAAGTACTGCTATGCTTCTACAATAAAGTGGGGGAACACTCTACACTTGTCTCTGCTAATAATGTGGGTCCTTAAGCCTCAAACCAGCACAGGTCATGTATGCTCACAGTTGCATGGTTTCCTGTGTAGGATGCCTCTGGCTTCTGTTCTTCATGCTGTTACCATGGATTCCCCAACAGCTCCTCCCGATATCCTTCATCATGTCTGTCTGCTCCCTTCTTCATTCCAACCCTTTCTCTAGAACACCCTTGCATTGAGACATTTGCCCTCCCTTCCATCCAACAGTGACTCCCAGGTGACTTAGTTCCCAGTACAAGGTGGTCAGTTGCTCTTGGCTGTGAATCGAGAGTCTTAGAATCCTAATCCTGGCTGACCAGAATATCATGGCAATCTTCTGGTTAGCGATTCCCTTAAGTCTGAGCTCACTAAACTTTTCTAAGAAAGTGTGGTAATAAATTTGACAAAACGCTGCTCCTTTGGTTTCCTCAGGCACCGATCAACCAGTCTAAATCCAGGTTTGGTTTCTGTTTTCTTTGTCACTAATGATTCCCATTTCCTCAGTGTCCAGAATGAAAGAGCCGAGAGAGCCAAAGTGTGCATAGATTCTTGTCTTGGCCTTCATTCATAAAAAGGAAGCCAGAGGTCACTCATTGAGCAACCCTTGCACATCCTCAGAACCCCACACACATTGGCAGCATTTTCAAGTCACCTATGGTCTGCAGATAAACTCTTGTGCCATTAGTGAGGACCGAGGAGACCTGGTCAGGAACACCTAGAAAACTGTATGGCTCAGTTGGGGTGACTATGTTCAAGTCATTGTGGTATAATAAACAGGGCTTAGCCCTTGAATCTGGTTTCATTATGAATTTATGTAGATTGGAGGAGGTGTCTTAATTTCAGCAATGTAGTCAACCCATGTGTCTATTGATACCACATCTATGGATCAAATCAATGGAAGCTGAAGACAGTATTTGTAAAGTTGTATCTAAACTGAGTGCATATGAAGTTCCTCATTTTATTTTCCCAACAGCATGGCATAGCGTTCATGTACCACTTGTGTTTACTGTTCTAGAGCAGTCTAGGGATCACTGATGTGTCTGGGGATATGTGCCTGGGCTACATGCAAACATTTTGCTATG
This sequence comes from Micromys minutus, assembly GCF_963924665.1. Taxonomy (NCBI): domain Eukaryota; kingdom Metazoa; phylum Chordata; class Mammalia; order Rodentia; family Muridae; genus Micromys; species Micromys minutus. The sequence continues at coordinate 30,863,484 of NC_137980.1, forward strand.
TCATGAACAGGGCTGCTGACCCTCAGAGTCTGGCTTGTCCTCTGGCATTGGAATAAATCTCCTGTGGATCTAAGGAAGCATTTGGAGGCGGACCCATGGTTGCAATAGCTTGCAGGCCGAATGTATGGAGTGCTACATGGATACTTTGTCCCCACTACTATGTTCCCTTGCCTGAGGGCAGAGAAGAGAGGGAAAGAGAAAGGATCAGGCAGAAGACCTTTCTGTCTGTCCACACCACTCGAAAGCCCAGCCGTTTCTCTGAAGAAAGGGTGGGAGACCGTAGCAGGATGCTGTGGAGGGAAACTTTATGATGGTCCTCCATCCCTCTCTAAAGGCAGTGGCTGGGCAGCAAGCACTCTGTCTGTGGTTGCTGTGAGGAACCCTGTGTACCATTAGCTTCTCAGGAGCAGGGACAGCCCTGCCATTTCTGTCAAGACAGTAGCACATCCAAACTAGCCCCTGGGACAGGGCAGGTCCACCCCAAGTGCCTGCAAAGCTATGAGCCTTGAGGGTACAAAGCAATCATCCGCCCACATCTCCATGAATGAATAGGTGAGTGTGCAGCCCCTATTCGATGTCTTTTCAATTAGGTGACTTTTCAGACCATAAAGCACACATAGGTGGGCGCAAAAACAGTTGAAAGTGCACAGCACCATGAAATAGCAGGTAGGCCATTTGTAAGCCTCGCGGCGACAGCTTGCTTGTTTATACACCGTAGGAACCGGTGATATAAACGCAGTTCGAGGACTTTTTAACCACAAAAGAATCTTGTTCACTGCTTTTAGAAAATAAGGCAGTTTGCAAAAAGTGCCACTCGACACAACGGTAGGTAGAGACAATGCGGCATAGTATGGGCAGTGAAATAAAGGAGAGGGCCTGGGAAATGAGGCAGATCTGTGGAGATACGCAGAGAAGTAGAGGCGTGTAGATGAGTCACTTAAAGGTCTGACCCTCAAGAACTTGCAAAAAGTTAGACTTTAAAGAACTTGCTGTTCCAATTCTGCTGGTTTGAGTATGATCGAATCACACAGTATCAGGGCTTTGAAAACCTTGTGTCCATATGCTATTCTTCCTAGAGTATTAGCTTCCAGAAAAAACAAGATGGGAGAAATGTGGCCTCTTCACAGTGGGTTTCGGGTGAGACGTGGGAGATGAAGCACCCTTGAGGCCTGGACGTTTTTATTTAAAAGCATATTTTAGCTACCACACATCCATTCTATAAGCAGGGTGCCGTCATGACTAGAGAATACTCAGCTAGGGTAAAGAATGAGAAGGGTTGCATTTCCCGAATAACCCCTTCAGGATCACACATCTTCAACAAAGAGCTGGGTCTTGAGACAGAAGAGAGAAAGAACTTGGTGGTATTGCCAGGCCACTTGATTTGTTTCTTATTACATCTCTTCTACACACCTGCTTTTGACTTTGACATGCTTTGACATTCTCCCGTCCTGCCAGGGAAATTCTTCATCAGGATCCTAAAATAAGCTGCCACCGTGCAGAAGCCTTCCCCATCCCCCCCAGCTGCTTCCTGTTCTCTGTTCCTAAGCACATTAGACACACCTTTTAAAATACCACACTCATATGCGCACTTATGACATGCCTATGGTGTGCCAAGCAACAGGAAGACAAGAATACGACAAAATGATTTTCTCTCGATGCTTTACAGCCAGTAGAGGAAATAGTGTTGGCCGACAAGAACCTAGACAAAGAAGGTGCACAGGCTGTGCTGTGGGAGGTGACTCTCGGGGAAAGAGGGGGTACTGACTACACAGAGGGGACAGCTTAGATGAATAAGCTCCGGAGGCTTGAGATATCTGCAGGTGCGTTTCTAGAATCGTCAATAGTCCCGAGTGTCTCCCTCAGTCTCATACCCCCTAACCCATGGGTGCTGCTCCCACTGTGTGGAGAACTGTGACACTCCCCTTATTGACCCTTGCTGTGCATTGCCTCCAATGTGTCTTCAGTGCTGTTACCGGTGGCCTGTGATTGCTCAAACTCGACTGTCACACCTCAGCTCTGCTCCTTGCAAAGTCCAAAGCATTAAATTGCCACCTTCTGTGTTTTGAGACTGATAATGAAAGGTTCGCTGTCTAGATGTTAGAATCTCTGAGTAGACCCCTCTCCTTCTCCCCTCTCCTCCTCCTCTCCCTCTCCCTCTCTCCCCCTTCCTTTCCCTTTCCCTCTCCCCTTCTCTCTCTCTGTCATATGCAATGCCTGTATTTTCAAGCAGTAGTTAATACACACATGTCTATCTAAATGAAAATATCCATATGTATACCCCTAATTGAATTTGACAGTGGAGCTAGATATAATTTGTGCATATACGATTAGGAAAAACTTCCCAGATGAGGCTGATAGATTAAACTTTGATTGGCACTGCCAAAGACGAATAAACTGAAATTGACCTCAGGTGTATTCCCCCTGGGGGACACCAGTATGGATTTAGGCTTCCCACCCATATCTCGTTCTGATGGCAATGGCTAGGCTAACTGCCACTAAACCCATTCATCTAGGTTCCCGTAGTCGTAGGGTCACAAGGAGGATATGGCTACCGGGATAGAAATAATTTTTCCTATCTTTTTTACAGTCGGTCGTGGTCCATGAGGCTAAGTTCTTACCAGCGAAAGTAGGCAGAGGCGATTTGGCTGCTGGTCTAGGGTTCTGAGATAGAAACAGCCTCCAATGCCTCTCAGCATCCTTCCTCCTCATGCTGAGAGGAAAAGATGGTGTCACTCTGGGGCTCTGAATGGCATCCTGGCACACAGCTGCTGGCCAACCTCAAACACTAACTGCAGACCACAATATAAGACACCAGTGAGTTAGCTTCTGCTCCTGGACGATGCCCAGATTCTGCCTGATCTTGGCTCACCTTGAAGGTTCTGTCAACAACCATGTAGCAGTACTGCAAGGGTAATAGTTGTATGCCCAAAGAGAAGTTAAACCCAGTTTTGAGCTAAAATTTGGAAATACTGCTTAGGAGGTCTGTCACCTAGGGCATTGATTTCAGCCTGTGTGTCACGACCCCTGGGTGGGGGGCTCATATCAGATATCCTGCATATCAGATATTTACATTATGATTCATACCAGTAGCAAAATTACAGTTATAATGTAGCAACAAAATCATTTTATGGCTGGGGGGTCAGCACAACACGAGGAACTGTATTAAAGGGGTGCAGCATTAGGAAGGTTGAGAACCACTGCTCTGGGGTAACCCAAAAGCACAGAGCACCTAGGCTAGCAGGCTAACTAGGCCAGTGCTCCTAGGTCTTCAGCTCTGTGACAGACACCTAAATGATTGCTGTCTGTCTCACAAGCCAGAATAGTAAGGGGTGACAGACACTCATACTTTGAAAGGTGCACCAAATTTCAAAGACGTGCCTTGTGTCATGTCTGGAAACCCAGGCAGCTAAGAGATGCTGATCATTTGCTGAAATTCAGACTCACCCTAGGAGAACCTCCAACAGATATTAAGTGGAGAACAAGGAAGAATGTGGCTGATTAATCCTTCGTTAGTTTTTTGCAGAAACAGGAAACTCAGACATATTAGCTTTGCCTTATTGCCACCGACTAAACCAGATGATCTTTAAGGGACATTGAAAATGGACAGGGGGTGGGCGGTGAGTCTGTGATTGAGAGCACTGACTGTTCTTGCGGAGGACCTGGGTTTGGTTTTCAACAACCACATAGCAACTCAAAACTGTCTGCATCCCCAAGTCCAGGATATCCACCCCCCATTTTCTGACCTCCCTGGGCACAAAGCACATACTACTTCAAAGCTGTCTGCAACCCCAGGTCCAGGACATCCCCCCTTTCTGACCTCCCTGGGTACAAAGCATACACTTGGTGCACAGGCTGCTTGCAGGCAAAATGTTCATACATATAAAACAAAATGAATAAAACCCTTTTGAACAGCCATTCATGACTCAGAGTATGGCTACAGGTCCTCTGGAAGCTCTCACTGAAATAAGATTGTTGCTATTCATCAACCCCGGGGACACATCTACATCATATACACACTCCAAATCCCCAGCAAGGCTTTAGATCAGCTTTCAGTCCACATCTGCAAGGCCTTTATGATGGATTTGGTCATGGATCAGCCTCCCTGCCATGCTTACAGTGAGAACTGTATACCCTCACCCATATGATGGTTCAAAAGCATGTAGCAGTTGCCTCTGCCTCATTGATTAGGAAGATATCTGCCACCAGAGTTGATATAAAATCCAACCTCTGATTCCAAACACTGTTTTGTATGCTGTGTCTAAAATGAGCTCTTCAGAGTCTCGCCGGTCATGAGCCATCTACCCTGTGCTGAGAATTCATGGAACCTTCTAGTGGAATCCTGGCCTCTCCTCCATGTAACAGCTACAAAACATTCACTGTCTCTATGTAAAATCATTTACAACACCCTTCTTTGTAGAAAGCCTGAATTGACCTTTCTTTATCATTTTAGTATACTCTAAACTTTGTCCGTGACTCTAAGACCTGGGAGATGCTTGGGAAGAGGATGGTGGTTTAGGATGATTTCTTGGCTACTCCTTCTCTTCCTGGTAGATTCCCAGGCAATCTACTGCTAATTCCTGAAGGCTTTATGAGCCAGAGAAGCAATCTGAGTGAAAGGATTTGACGTTCTCAGTACAAACACAAAACCCTGTCACAGCCATAACCTGGAGAACAACCCTGTCAAAGTATCTAAGAGCAGTTCTTCAGCACAGCCACTGCGTCTTTTCCAAGAGACCTTTACGCTCCACTTAGCTCTGAAGGTATCTAGGAACAACTTTGTCATCCTGGAGGACAATTCCTTCTAGCATCTGATCTGAGAGGCAGGAATGGGCAGAGATGAGTGTTGGCTCACCACTCACATGTGGTAAATGTAGGTAGTCTTGAAACCATTGCCCAGGGAAGTACCATGGGAGCAGTGTATCTACAAACCCTTAGCTCAGTACAGTCTGTTAGCATGAGGCCATTGTGGACACACCATTGTAGACACAGAGTGTCCTGGGCTCCTGCTTGGTGCCTTCCTTTTGATTCTGACCAACATACTTTCATAGTCTCAAACATTGGCTTTTTAGCTGATTTCCAACTCCACCTTTGTTCGTTTCCAGATCTTCCATGCTTACTACCTCCTTTGCCAGGATTTGGACTTTCATTTTTCTTGAAATCTTCTGGCTTAGATTAATCACCCAGTGCCTACCTATACCTGCACCTGCCTCACAGATATGCACACAGGTACACACGTGCACGCATGTGCACATGCAGAGATCCAGGGTAATGAAGGAGTAGCTGTCAGACAGCAAGTGGCCTGCATGGTGTTAGGGTTCCCCACAGACCAGCTCACGGAAGAATCCTAGGCATGAGAATGGCAGTCGGAAAGTGATGCTCTAGAGGAGTTAATATCAAGCCAGATGCTCACACATCAGGCCAGGCTGTAGCTAAAAGCATGTGTTACAAGTTAGCTGTTTTTGAGCCTGTCCGGCTCATCTCAGTTCTCAGACTCATAATTCACAAGACATTCCTTTTTTGTTTTCCAAATCAAAATAAATATATTTAAAATTGGGCCAGAACTAGAGACAGGAATATTCTTAGCCTCTCTCCCTGTCTTCCGAGTAGCAGTGTAATGACAGCAGGCGCTCCATTGGCCTCTGTGTTTAGCCTCAGTTTGTTGGTCTCTTGATTCACTTTTTCAAAACTAAGGCAAATAGGCAAGTTGGATGACAATGGCTGCAAAACCATCAGGGACTGCTAGAGACGGAGGCAAAAGAGGACCAAGGAAGAGAAAGGAGCTATAGGAGGAAGTGGGCTCTTACTTCATTCAAGGTTCAAGGATAAGTGAGTGGTGCTAGTCGTTAGGGAAATGCATCCAAGCAGGAGTCTGAGCAGAAGACACAGAGGGAGATGAGAGAACAGTAAGAGCCGCCTATGTGTCCAGAGAAGAGAGAGATCTCCTGGTATTTTAGATCCAAGAATTACAGTGAATGTAAAGGTAAAACACTTATTCAAGGTGGAAGGTGATGTGGACCCCAGCAAGACATAGAAAGCCAAGCATGGTGACCATGCCCATGGTCCCAGAACTGGGGAGGCAGAGGATTTGCTTCTCTGGGTTTGATGTCCAGCCAGTCTGGCTAAATCACTAAGCCCCAGGCTCAGTGAGAAACCCTTTCTGAAAAAATAAGGTGGTGAAATATTGAACAAGACATCTGCATCGACCTCTGACCTCTGCATAGACCTCTGACCTCTGCATATCACTAGCATTCACTTCCCAATGCACACACATGATATTCATACACACCACACACACACACACACACACATATATATACATATATACATACACACATATACACACATGCAAATACATACATGCACACACACAGACACACACACAAACATACATATGCACCACTCACAAGAAAAGGGGCACTTGGCTTATGAAAATAAAAATGGCAGTCACAGCCAGACAGAAGCTTTGAAGGTAGAACTGAGTCAGACGTAGGAAAAGCAGGAGAAGAAGAGGAAGAGCGGACAAAACTGAATCTCAAAAGACAAGGTGGCAAATTATCATAAGATCAGACATGGCCAGGGAAGTGAAGAGCACAAACCCCCAAAGGAGAGAACGTTCCAGAGCAACCGACTCACCCTGTGCTGGACAAGGTGTCTTATTTTGGTGCTGACGTTTGAACCCAGGACCTGTATACACAAAGCACATAGCTCCAAGTCACACCCTTGGTTCTTGAACAAAAGAAGACTATGTGGGGAAACTGGCAAGTAGGATGAAAACAATTTTAATATTAAAGAGTGAAAAGGGTGTTAGAGATTGTATACTTATTCAAGTTGTTATAACACATTTGATTGGCATTAATGACTGAAGTTACTGGCTAGATTTATAAATGCCATGCACACGTGTGTATGCGTATATGTGTTTATGTATATATGTGTGTGCATGTATATATGTGATGTGTATATATGTGTATGTATGTGTATATGTGTGTATATATATGTGTGTATGTGTGTGTACATGTGTATATGTGTGTATATGTGTATATGTGCACGTATATATATATGTGTGTGTATGTATATATGTGAGTATATGTATATATGTGTGTATGTATGTGTATATGTGTGTATATGTGTGTGTATGTGTGTGTACATGTGTGTATGTGTGTATATGTGCACGTATATATATATGTGTGTGTGTGTATGTATATAAAAAGAAAAACATGAATAAAGAAAAGACCTGAAACATTCCAAAGGAAGAACATAACAGAATGGAGGTTTGAATTAAGAGTATACTCTTATTTGCTCTTAGAACTTGGAAAAATTTTGAAGTGTTTGTTAGAAGTGCTGAAAGTTCCCAAAGTTACCTTTAGTCTGTTTGGCCATTTGTAAAATCACTGAACGGAACGGCTAGGAAACAAATGCCTGAGGACAATGAACTCTGACCCCTGATATCAGGTCTCATTGTCTATGTAGTCTGTTAATATCTGCACCAGTCACAGTTAACCAAGGAAATAGAAGGCGGCGGTGTACGAGATTTCTTGGATAAATCTGGACCTGGCTACGTGGTGTAGACACTGGGGCTATAGCAGTGAGTTCCAGACTCTGGAAATACGTAGCCTGGTGATTATGAGAGGGAGGGGAGGGGAGGGGGAAAGAAAGAGGAAGGGGGATAGGGAGAAGGAGGGGGAAAGAAAGGAGAAGGGATAGTAAGAAGAAGGGGGAAGGAGGGAGAGGGGAGGAAAAAAGAGGGGGGAGGGGAAAAGACAGGGGAAGGGGAGGAGAGGGGAAAGAGAGGGAGAGAGGAAAATGCACACCAAATGACATGTTTAGAATGCATTATAGTCATGTGTGGATGCATGGGGAGCTCAGGAAGAGTCATGGGACTGGCAGACAGAGTGGAAACAGACTTGTGTTAGAGATGTAGAAACAGGTAATGAACCAGCTTTCCACTATGCACAAGAAGATTAAAAAGGAAAATGGGAATAAAAATGAAATTAAGAAGTCAGTAACCATCCCTCACGCTAGTTCTCCTCCTACATATTCATGATGTGCAGCTCCTCCCCCAGGAGGATATACAATGCCATCAACGGGAATGATATCCTTTTATGGCCTATTAAAAAAAAATATATGTCTCGGAGGCCAGCCGCCCATCTGCTGGGCTCTAGCAAAGAGAATGTTCTGTACCCCTTTTTTCACATAAGATTACTGCATTTCAGCTTTCTGTAGTCAGAACAGAGATCACCTCCCAGTTTGGTCCTGGGATTCTGTCTAAGGACAGCGAGGATCTGAAGAAAGGACAGACACAAAGACTGTATGCACTCTGGTGGGGCGGTACCAACCCTTAGCAACCAAGAACCTCGGTGTTTGTTCTGCTCAGCACATCTAGAAGGACTCTGCTGCTATTGTAGCTCACACAGGTAGATCATTTGTAAACACTTTCATACTTGGGACTAAAGAGGATGTTGTCTTTTGTAGCCATACCTAGGAGAAGGGCTTTGCCAATTTACCCCAAGCCCAAGGCCTTGATCCTTGACATGACTGCCTCATGTCGAACAGTACACATTTGTTCAGAACATCACTCATAAAGAACTTCACTCACTCCAAACATGACGGTGACAAAGACGGTGGAATGTAGGTGTAACTAACCTACCAAATTCCAGGCTGAGCTCAGAAGGCTCCATGGGAAAGAGGTAATTTCTATTATGAATGTGTCCAACCAGAAAAACTACAGTGTGGTTCCCTATCCTTTCCTCCACCAAAATAAACCCTTGGAGTATCAGTGTGGTGGCTGGGCTGAGGGGTCATTATTGATTCAAAGAAGTTTAATTAACAACCACCATTTGCTTGTAAGAAAGCAGGAATGGATTTTAGAGTTCAGGAGTTAGTCCAGCTTCAGAAAGGGACTAAGGGGAAGACATTAGATTTTCAGTTCTCTAATTTCTGTACAATAGCTTCATTTCTTTTGGGGACATCTTCCTTGGGTTAGTAAAACACATGGTAGACTGTCTGTTAACCCTGGAATCTTGAACCTAGAGTTATTAGTGCTGAGCTTTATAGAGAGACTCCTGGTTTCAAGCCTGGGGAGATGGCTTTGGATGAAATACTTGGCCTAGTCAATCAAGTATGACCCAGGTCCAGGAAAAGAAGGGCTTTGAGAGTCACCGTGTAAAGATTTATCATGAACAAATCAGTTCCTTCCGGGAATCACATAGGGTTCTTTAACAGGGTTGGCATACCACACACCTCTAGTCTCATTTGTGAAAATCTTCCTCTTTTTAAGATTTATTTGTTTTTATCATATGCTCATGAGCCAGCATGTATGCTGTATGCACTCCATCTGTGTGCTCAGTGCATCCAATCGTTCACACCTGGAGTTACAGTTTTGAGCCTCCATGTTAGTACTAGGAACCAAATGTGGTTCCTTTGCAAGAGTAGCAAGTGCCCTCAGCTGCTGAGCCATCTCTCTAGTCCCTACTTGTGAAAAATCTGCTGCCTTTACTCTTTCCTTTGCCCTGACCTGTGGGGCAGCCATTAGTGCCACATTCGTAGGAAACAGACTACAGTGACATTTTTCAGGAAACAATAGGCCATGTGATAATTCACAGACACAGCCTTGGAAATCGATCTTGAGACTCAACCTTTCTTATCTGTTGGGAAAGAAAAACGATAAGTCAGCGATGAGACTATATACCAGGTTAATATTCTGATGTGTATGTCTCATGGTGCTTTAACTTCATGATGTTCTTGGTGAGTCAAACACTTGGGGCTCTGACTCCTCCAGCATCTGCCAGGTCAGTCTTCTAAGGAAGGGAGGGGGAAAGGCTCACCCTGCATGGTCCTCTTCTTCTCCAGGGAGGAAACATAGAGACTCTGGCAAAATGCAAAAGAATGTGGATTTCACACCAAAATAGTTCTGAGCCCATTCAGTGTGGTTTGCAATCACATTTATTAGATTTTTCTCTCCATTCGCTCTCCCTCCAAAGACCTACAAGTGATGATTATTGCTGTTTTTCTAAGCTTTAGCCATTGATGGTTATTTGATGGTAGCTATATCTGGATACCCATAAAGCCCAAGTGAGTAAACTTCAAAGTGAGTTTTTTACTTGTTTTGTGTTGTAAGACTCTCAATGGGCTCTCTAAAGAACAGTTGTGCAAATAAAGTCTAAGTGGATGTGGGGAAGGAGGTTTAGAGGTTTAGAGGTTTCTGGGGAAGAGTGATTGACAGATTAAAAAGTATTTTAGTGTCTTGGCCCAATATCTCTTCTTTCATAAGTCTTTTGACACAGCAAGATCTTGTTAGTTTTGCTTTTTTTGGGTTTCTTTTTTGTTTGTTTTGTTTTTTTTGGACAAGAAAAGGCTGTGTGGGTTTGTTTTCAGTGTATCAGTGGTTTCCAAGGTTGGACATGTAAGAAAGATTCATCTCAAGATGTTTGATAAAATTAAAAACTGAAGTGGAGTTTTCAAGGTAAGATGTCACCCATCCGAGGAGCTGGGAAACACTGGGAATAATCAGGCACCAGGCTGCTCATCAGGGACCACCATGCGTTTTGGGAGATGGAGTGGAGTCTCTCTTAAAAATGCCTCCAGAAATGGAGACCCCTCTGCCTTTCCACCTGCCTCACGGGCATTAAGGACCTCTGGGAATCTTTTTATTATGGCAAAGTAGATATGTAAGTGTAGATTAAGCAGGAGCAGGAGATAGTGTTTTCACTTTTTAAAATTTCATTTATTTATTATGTATGTGGGTGTTTTGACTGCACGCATGGCTGTGTATTGTGTATATGTCTGGTGCTCACAGAGGCTAGGAGAGCACAGTGGATCATCTGGGACAGGACTAAAAGGTGTGAGCAGCCCTGTACATGCTATAATTGAACCCTGATTCGGCAAGAGTAGCCGGTACCGATATATTTATGTATATTTTCCGTGAGGCTTTTGAGACTAACATTGAGGCAAAATTAGTACTTAAATTCGATTAATATCTGTGATACATGTGGGCCTTTGTCCCCCAGCTAAAGGCCTTTGGCAGGGCAGCAGACAGCTCTTTTGAGGCAGAGGAGAGCTCTTGTCTTATGTTTCTTCTAAGAGTTCTAATATTGAAGTGGGAGTACCATTGTTTAAGCAGAAAAACAAAAGGGAAATTAAAATAAAGAGAGTGGCTCCCCTGAGAGTGCAGACAGCCCTAGGATTGGTCTTTCATTGTTTTGGAGAAAAAAGGGGGAGCCATCAGGTGTTCTCTTATTTATGTGGTACTCACTTCCTTCCAGTTTTGAATTTCCGAGTTTGTAGTCACTTACGAGGTGTGCTTTATTTAAGAACTTGGGAAACCAAAAGGAAAGCTAAAATGAAGTACATTGTGTGGGTCAAACAGTTTGTTTTTTTTTATTGCTTATTTTATTTATTTACATTTTAAACGTTGACCCCCTTCTAGGTTTTCCCTCCACTCCACCCCACCCTCTCCCATACCCCTCCCCTTGGCCTCGATGAGGGTGCTCCTCCCATTCACCCACTCCGGACTCAGTGATCTGGCATCCCCCTAAGCTGGGGTATCGAGATTCACAGGACCAAGTGTCTCCCCTCCCATGATGCCAGATAAGAGTCAAGCTTTATCAAGCATTAGGCTCTGAGTTCTAGCTGACTTCAGTCTCTGGCCAGGTTGAACTATGTGAAGGCTAATATTTAAATGTGTCTGACTTGCTTTTTAAAAGGCAATCTCACATGGCTCATTCTAAAGGAATGTGCTGAATTTTCAGCATCATGGATGGGAAAGAACATTTCTAGATTCTTCCCCATAAGATTGTTTTTCTTGACTTGAGATCAGTGGTCCTGGGATCATTGAGGTAGGAAAGGAAGGGACAGTTTAATATGCTATGAAAGGGGTATACAAATTCAGGCAGTGGTTAGCCTAGGATGTATCTTTGCCACATTACAAGCATTTGCATTTTAAAAATGCAGTGAAATGCCATGGGGTCGTAGACACAATCTCTTTCCCTTAGCATGTCTCCTCATAGCACACCACTCACTGCACAGTGATTGACATGCTGCTTAATGTCCACTGTGTCTGTAAATGTGGCATTGATAAATCCACCAGGGTCTCATTTCTGACATCCCTGAGAATCCTCAGCATGGCAAGACCCACAGCTCTGCATTAGTTCCTGCTGTTTGGATAACACTTGACAGTTTAGGAAACTCATTTTTATTTCCCTGATCAAACATCTTAGCATACATCATTGTTCTTATGTTTATGATGGGGAAGATGGGATCCAGATGGATGAACTTCCTTGTCGAGATTTATAGGACTTAATGGAAGGGGCTGGACCTCGCCTGGGCCCTGCTGCTTCCCATCAACAGACGAATGCCAAAATGCCTACATTCACTTCCTCATCCTTTCAATAGATTGTGCAGTCCTTCAGCACTGGACCATAATTTTCTTAGGGAGAAGCAGTTTATTACCATCTCCAAGGCTTTGTTTCCAAGCAGAGGATGGAACTCTAATGAGCTCCAGGGAAGGGTCTGCAATGCAGACTGATTCCCTTTCCTACAAACAGTTCTGACCTTGTTGGTGCTTAGAAAACACAGCCATCTGCATAAAGCGGAGCGGCAAGTGTGGCATCACAACAGCCAGATATTCCCTCTTGTGCACGGTGCTTTCAGAGAAAAAGACATCAGAACATCCACGAGGCGTGGTATATAGAAAGCTAAATTTAGGATGTGTGGAAATGTGGGAAGAACATCTGTTAGGGACTTCTTCAGGGCCCGCCTGAAGAGCTGGGAAGGAGCAGTTAGCAGGCAACAATGTTGCCTCTCAGAGACTAGCCAGGCTCTTCACAACTTCCCTGCTGGGATCCACAAGTCTTCCAGAAATGCCCAAGGGCTGGGCAGAGCCTGACCCTAGGTTAGAGAATATACTATGTGCATGTATAAAGATGCCAAAGAAAACATTGTTTTGTTCACTTAATTTGTACTAAAAAATTCCATATGATTCATTAAAGAGAAGATATTTCTAATTATACTTTTTTTGGGGGGTCATTTCTTCTGGTTCAAAAAGAAAATGGGGAAATAAAAAGATCAGCAGAAATTCTTTGTGGTCACAGGGTGCCTCTGTAGCACAGGAAAAATGACAGACCTCTCTCCTCTCCCAGCTCTTTCTCTCCATGTTCAGCACCTTTGCTGGTGTTTCTCTCTGAAGACAACGCAGTTCCTTTTCATTATTTCAATGGACTCTCTCGCTGCTACTTCAGAGAGATGTCCTGAGTATTATGAGAATAATTTTAACCTAGTTCACTGGCTCTATTATTATGTATTTTCTTTCTTGTGCATTTGTTTTTCAAGCTTTTGCCTAGACATTTATAGCAGCTACATTCTCCCTGGCTCAGTGCCATAGAAAAAATTCCGGCACAAAACAGACATTAACGGACTAGAATACAAGATCCTTCTCTTCTGCCTTTACCCACCACTCCTCCCTGCCCACGGAATCTTTGGGCCTTTAAAGAGAAAACAGTTTTCCTGCAAGGCAGAGGGGAAGACATGTGCAGTGCTTCCTTGCTGGGTGTCCTATGTAAAAGATCCTCAGTATTACCAAGCTTTGCAGTAGAGACAGGACCTCGGGACGACAGTCAGAAGAACAATGAAGCGATTACCGAGAAAAGACTTCATAAGCTATAAAATGCTATGTGGGCTTCTGCTGAAGTGATGCTCTGCTGAGCTTACGATGTTCACTCTCTGGCTCAAGAAAGATAATACTGGCTGACTTCTCAATTAGATACCAGTGTTTTGGCAAAACAAAAGGCATTGTAAAGTCTCCCTGTGAACGTGGCTGTGTTATCCACTGTTGCTGGCACACTGGTGAGGAGAAAGGTTGTGCTTCTTAAAGGAAAACTTGGAAGTACAATCAAGAGTTTGAAAGATTCACATCTGTTTCAATCACTGAATACAGCTGGGGTGGGTACCAAGAACAGTATTTGCATCCCAGGCTCTTACAAAAAAAAATCAAATTTCTCCTAACTCAAAGTTTTCTCCGCTCAAATTTTATGGCCTTCACGGGGACCAGATGGAAGAAAGCATTGGTTTGGACTGCACCATTTGTAGAGCTCTTGCCTAGGATGGCCACGTTTTTAAAAAAACTAAAACCAAAACTAAGACAGAAATGTACCAGTTTGCATGGCTTTGCATGGCCTTGGGTCAGGATGTGGGGTCATTACTGCTGGGTCATTGCTATAAGGTGGTCCTTTAAAATACCCGTTTTAGTTCTGGTTGCTAAGATGCAAAGGTTGCTACGGCCTCCTGTGTGTGACTCAGCATCCCGGAGTTCCTTTTTAGGCTCAGAACCTTTTCAAGTTTACCTCAGGTTGACTTGATCCTGGGGGTTTGAGTCATTCCCTATCTCCTTCAAATGATTCTGTTTCCTTGGTAACTGAACAGACACAAAGTCTGTAGACTCAGAAGAACAGGTCAGGACTAACAACAAAATAGTAATTCCGGTGTTTTCAATTTCTCTTTCTAGAAGTAATTCATTTCATGTTGAAAGTCCTTGGGATGGGATGTGAATCGAGGTAGAGCCTTTGCCCATCAATTTTCAAGGCCCTGAATCCGAAAGTAAAAAACAAGATGAACCAAGGAAATTTTAGATCTTAATAGTCTCAGGAATTGTAGACTAGATAAATTATTTCAAAGACTCAGTATAAAGATGTTTCTAGTAAAACAACTAAAATTGCAGAAGCCCTTTGCCTCAAGAAGTAAGCCAGGGAAAGAGTTCAGGTTCAGGTCTTGCACATGGTTAAAATGAAACATTTGCATTCATTATTCTCCTACAGTCAATGTCCACACACAGAAACAAAACAAGTGTCCTCAGTACATCACTGACGGATGCCTGCCTTGGTGTCTACGCACTCCCCCAGAGATAAGTGTGTCCAGGATAATAACTCAGGGCAACCACGAACTGTGTGAGAGAGACAAAGTCCCTTGGAGGTGTTCGCAGTGTTTCTTTAGTGAGGAAAGGTGTGTGTTTCTCTACGGTTTTCAGTATGTGGCAGGAATGCAGTGTGTTACGTGTCATAATGAACGCACTGTGAGGTGGTCACCAGTGTATGGCATCTACTTAACAGCTTTTCGAGTTTCCTCTCAAGGCTGCTGAACTGTGGTAAGGTCTGGGGGCTCCTTAGCACAGATGCAGGGGCGCATTTTGTGCTAAGCAGAGTGCTTCCTCACCCTGAGAAGCGCAATTTTGGTGATTATAAAGTGACTTGATTGTCTGCTTTCTAAAACGTCAGAAATCGTATTTATGAAAAAGCAGGTTGTGTGCTCTGCATGCCGAGGAGAGCACGAACATGTGGACACAATTTGCACAGAAGCGATACCCCTGAGCAGAAATGAAATTGGGCTTTCTTGGCAAGCTGAACACCTTGACTTAAAAAAAAAAATCTGAAAAAGAGCCATTTTTTCCATCATCTAAACACAAATCACAAGATGATACTTAACTTCCACATAGAAATGGAGAAGGCACTGTTTGTGATTTTATGGTAAATCTTCCTAAAAAAAACAAAAACAAAACAAAAAACAAACAAACAAACAAAAACACAAAAACCTGTAGTGCTGATTCCGAAGTCCAAGACCACAGGCAAAGCCTGGGGCAGCTCAGCTGCAGTTCACTCTCCAGAACAAGATTTGACAGCAACTCTGATTGTTTTAAGAGGAAACATTAACTTTATAAGGATAAAAAATTAATGGTGACTTTGCATTTACAAAATGCAAGAGCGCTTTCATGCAAGGGGCACAAGTGTCTGGGCTCTCTCTTCCTTGTACTTTGGCATGTGAGTATTATTTTGATTGTAGGAGGCATACAGTAAGTTTATATTTATGATGTAGAACTGTCATCTCTCTGCCTGCCTTCTTGTCTGACTATCCATCCATCCATCCATCCATCCATCCATCCATCCATCCATCATCTGTCTGTCTGTCTGTCTCTCTGTCTGTCTCACCTATATCTATTTGAACTGTGTTAGTAGTTAAGTTTGGAGAGAAAGACTACAGTTGGGGGGCACTTTGGGATCTGCTTTTACATCTGTGGACTTCACAGGATTGATGTGTGATAATAATTTTATCACTTAATAATATCAGAAACCTGTTTAGGAGTAGAGTTTCTGTTTTGTTTCTTAGCATTTGGAAATGCCTAGCACATGTTTCTAAACAATAGCTGTTTACTATACTGCAGTGGCCATACAGAACAAGAAATGCTTTGTCTGCTTTTATTCTTTTGTTAATAATGGTGTGAAGTAGAACCTAGCACCATTCTGAGCCCTCCAGCCATCTCTACCCCCATGCTGTCTGCGTGCACAGAGCAGTGTATTTAGCCTCCACTGTCAGTGGGTGTAATTCTCGTGATAGTGCTCAAAGTCCAACAGTGCCAATACCCAGTAGTAGGCTGATAACTGAAATATCAAGGCTTTTAGTTCAGGCTTTACATTTTCTTGTTGGCTTAAAAATCCTATACTCACAAAACTCCAGACTCATGAGTTCTGACATCTTTCATACAGAAGAGACCCTAGTTACACAGCAACAGAAAATTACTCTATTATGCTGGAGTGTGATAGAGGAAGAGGAGGGATGAAGAGGTCAGAGTTCAAGCCAGGGTGATATAACTCTATTGTCATCTGCAACATTTGAATTTTCTGTGGCTAGTATGTCTGCAGAGGTACCTAAGCTGAGGTTTAACCAATGTATAAACATTTGTTTGCAATTGCATTGTGAGGCGAAGATGGAGGAAGATCACTGAGATCCCTAACGTAGGGGAATTGTGATTAGGTAACTTTGGAGCCAGTTTGATTTTGGCTCATCTGTAGAATCAATGCTGTGTGAGAGAGTAATGCCAGATGCTCTTATATGACATGGAAGGAGACCGATTATTGATTCTATTTTCTAGAAATGCTGCAGTTGCTAAGTCCTGACGCGGTGTTGTATTGTCTTTCTGGTTCCTGATCCACTTTGCAGGTTGGTGTAACTGTCTACCGCAGGCCTTTTTCTCTGTAGCAGGATGGCTGTTGGAAAACCTCATGAGGCTGTTCTCCAGTCTAGTAGAATGAGGACCATCTCTTCCAAACATCTATTCTCATAATGACTTCACAATGTTCCTGTGGTCCTCTTGAGGTCATTTTTCAGTTTTACAGTCGGCCCCTGGTCCCCTAGGCATGTAGTGTGTGATTGGCCCGGCTTGAATAATTGATCTACCTGTGTAGCTGAGGCTGCAACCTTATGGGAATAGCATGATATAACGCTCTCCCAAGAATATTAGAATAAGTCCGATAAGAATGTATTTAGTAAGCACTTGCATAAACAGAAGGCATCAGAAGTCATCCTGGGCTCCTCAGGCTTGTCATAAACCTAACACCATCCAATCCTGCTTAGATCTATACATACACTGGGTCCAAGTATATTTCATTAATAAAAGGCATCCTTAAATCCAATTACCTCCTCTGAGACGTTTCTTTCATTTTTTTCACTGTTTTATTTATTTACTTTTATGTTCATGAGCGTTTTGCCTTTCTATATGCCAGTGCACCATGTGTGCATGTGTGGTGCCTGCAGAACCCAGAAGAATGCATTGAGCCCCAGGGACTGGAGTTACAAACAGTCATGAGTTGTCAGGTAGGTACTTGCAATTAAACCCAAGCCCTCCAGAAGGTCAGCCCGTGCTCTAACCAGTGAGCATCTTTCCTGCCCTCTTCCATATTATAAAGTACAGAGAACCTGCAAATCCATACCTATCTTATACCAATCACTTATATTTCAAAGGAAAAGTCTTTGTTCTCCTAGTCTCCAAATTAATAAAGTTTATTGAGATACCAAACCTAACCAAAAGTAGCTTTAGTGAATTATTTAGGTGACATGCCACAGGGCCATGAAGTTAATTGTGAATATAGAGGTTGTATGCTTTCTGCTATGCGTATGTTTGTTTTAGGAAGGTAGGAGAAGCCACACAGGAGTTCAGTTCAGATGGGAGATTTGGCTGTTAGGACAAACACTTCCTATACCCTCTGCCATAGTGTCCCTTGGGGACATCTGAAAACTCTATTTTTTCTTAAATCTGAGAATTTGTTTAAACATTAGACCCTGTGGTGGTTTGAATGAAAATGGCTCCCAAAGGCTCACAGGGTGGAATTAGAAAGAGGGGCCTTATGGGGCCTTAGGGGCTGTCACTGAGGCTGGGCTTTAGAAGCTCAAGCCAGGCCCAGAGTCACTCTCTCTTCCTGCTGCCTGTGGGCTGAGATATAGAACTCTTGCCTCCCTCTCGAGTACCATGTTTGCCTGCATACCATAATGCTTCCTGCCAGGATGACAATGGACTAAATCTCTGAACTATAAACCAGCCCAAATGAAATGTTTTCCGTTATAAGGCTTGCTGTGGCCATGGTGTCTGTCCACAGCAATGGAAACCCTAACTAAGACAGACCCTGAATCTTTTCCTGAATGGGACTTTATCATCAATTTATTACAATTCAGATAATTTTCCCCCCCAAGCTTTTGGTGAGTTCTTCTAATTTCTAGAAACATTTCAGGGTTCAGTCTAGCAAGGAAGCTGATCTAGGACATCTTTTTTTTTTTTATCAAGTAATTCTTTAGTTATGAAGCTGTCTAAATGGCTTCTGGATGTAGCTGAGGGAATGAGATCTAGACTAGTAAAGCTAGAATGGATGAGTCAGGAGAGGAAAGGATAGAGTGGCCAAGATGGCTCTAACATTGTCAGCTTTGCTGTGTGGTAAGTTTCCTGCCTCTCTGAGTCTGCTTTCTCAGAAACTTCAGTCTATGCATATTAGATAGTGGTGCTGTAAATACTACATACTACTTATGAAGGACCCATCCCAGAACTGTATATACAGTGGATGTTTCTAAATATGTGTTTGTTTAAATTGCTATCGTTACCTTGACCTTTATAAGTATTCTTTTTAAAGTATAAGGGACTATCCTTTCAAAGTCTATACAAGATTAGATTGTCATCTTTATCAACATCTCATTCTGTATGCTTATTTCTGGATCCAGGTTGTACAGATGAGTTTTGTCAATATGATGACATGACAGAAACTGGAGTCATCTGAAAGAGGAACCGCCTCCCTCAGATTATCCTGTAGGCATGTCTTTGTGGCGTTTTCTTGATTGATGATTGATGTGAGAAGGATCAGTCTACTGTGGGTAGTGCCACCTCTGAAAGGTATTTTAAAAGGTTGCTGAACAGGAAGCAAGCAAAACAGAAAGTAGCATTCATGTCCAGTCTCTGCTTTACTTCCCTCTCTGGCTTTCTTTAAAGATGAACTTGACCTGGAAATATAAGCTAAATAAATGACCTTCTCTTTTCTAAGTGACATTCTTGTTTGTCATCTTTGGGTCTGTGGAGTGTAATGTGAGTATCCTGTATATTATGGCTAATATCCATTTATACTGAGAATATACCATATATGTCCTTTGAGGACTGGGTTACCTTACTCAAGATGATATTCCCAAGTACCACCCATTTACCATTTTCTTTTAATAGCTGAATAGTATTCCATTGTGTAGACGTACCACATTTTCTTTATCAGTTCTTTAGCTGAGGGACAGAGAATGAGAGAATGGCCAACCAATAACTGGCACAACTTGAGACCCATCCCATGGGCAAGCACCAATCCCTGATTCTAGTAATAATACTCTGCTATTTTTGCAGACAGGAGTCTAGCTAGCATGGTCGTCCTCTGAGAGGCTCCTCCCAGTAGCTGACTCAGACAGATGCAGACACCCACAGTGGATGGAGTTTAGGTATTCTTATGGAAGAATAGGAGAAAGGATTGTGGGCCCCGAAGACGATAGGAACTCCACACAAAGACCAATAGAGTCAACTAACCTGGACCCTTGGGGCTCTCAGAAATTGAGCCACCAACCAAAGAGCACACTTAGGCTGGACCTAAGCCTTCCTGAACATATGTAGCAAATGTGCAGCTTGGTCTTCATGTGGGTCCCAAACAACTGGAGTGAGTGCTGTCCCAAAAGCTGTTGCCTGTCTGTGGGATATGTTCTTCTAGCTGGGCTGCCTTGTCTGGCTTCAGTGGAACAGAAAGCACCTAGCCTCACAGAGACTTGAAGTGGAAAGGTGTGTGTGTGGGGGTGTAAACCAGGAGGCACCCACTGACTCAGAGAAGAGGATGGAGGATGGAGCAAAAATTGTGGAAGGGAATGGCCAGGAGGGAGACAGTGAGCAAGATGTAAAGTGAATAAGAAAAAAAAATTAAATTAAAAAAAGAATATTTTAAAAGGCCCATTTTTATAGGGAAAAGGCACCAAATAATGTGGTAAACAAATTGTATTTAACTCTGAATCATTCTGGGTGAAGAATTATATTTGATTATTTTTGGATAGATGATAGCATTTGACCAGGAAGATATAGGAGTTATTAGTTTTTCTCATATACATAAATGCAAAATGGTTTTGGTCAGTGTTTAATGACAGTAACAGAGATCAAACTAGAACAAAGGTTCTATCTACCCTTGGATCAGGGCTTCTGGGAGTAACTTTGTGTGTTTGTTTTATGTGTGTGACTCATTTAAGGGCACCCTATCCCTCTCAGGTGCCACCATCTCAGATGTCTCTGTGTTTGTGATGGAGCCATAAGATGCTGCCTGCTGTCTCTGAGGAACCTGCTCTTCCTCACGTGGGAAATTTCTGAGTGTGGTTCTAGACCAACTTCAACTCCCTTGGGAAAGGAGTGGGTTTCCTCTTTTCATATCCCAATCACCTGTGTGGCTTTTCACACTTTCATCTTGTTCATCAGGATGGAGGACTGCAGTTGGCCTTCTCGCTCACCTGCAGTCACGTGACTCCCTGTGTTCTTTGACTATTTACTTTTCTCCTCCCATTAACACTCCCCACTAAAATTTTATTTTATCGATTGGGTTTATCTTTCCATGGTGCTCATATCATTTAGGGAGACGGGAGGAATACACATAGATATTTTGTTTGTGAATTTTTACAGAAGTGAATGAAGAAAAAAATTCATCACCGAAATCATTTTGTATTGACTCTTATTTGGAGGTTTGCTCCCGTTTGTTTTGATTGGCTGCCACCCATTTTGCCTACCTAGTTGTCTTTCACTTTTTAATTTCATGCACGTGTCTGTTCAACTATTTCCAGTTGTTTGTGATATGACAGAAGGAAAACAAGTTGGCATTATGAAGCTTGTGTCCTAGTGGAGACTTCACACCTGGTAGGAAGTACCGGGCTATTTCCCATGTCAATAAAATGAAATGCAAGCACTGTGCTGTTAGTTTTGATGAGAAAGAATATATAAGTATGCATGTATACAGACATCGAGACACACACACACACACACACACACACATATACACACACACATACACACACACATCTTGATGAAAGGCCTAACTCCTTCCCACCCCATTGCTCTGTAGTCTAGAGATTGCTTGTTCTGTTCACCACTATGGTAGCTTTTCTACAATAGCTGTGTAAGATTTCCTTGAGTACCTGTGGGGAAAATATGGAGTCTGATGTTACGTCTCTGACTATACTCTCAAGGACAGGGAGAAGTACGGCTTGAGAAATCTTTGTTGAGCCCTTTGCCCTGTTGTGCCAACTTGAACTACATTCTCAAGACCCTACTCGAGCCAGTCTTCTGTCTTTGTTCGTGGCTGTTGTGCCTCCTTCCCTATGGTTTAGGGCAGCAAGAGGCCTTTTATCCCACTACACAGAGAGAGGGAATGAGACATCAATCATTGTTTTATTCCTAGGTATTACTGCCTCAGAGGAGCCTGGACCACACCAGGGACAACTGCTTTCAAGCCACAACCTGTTCAGGGATATTTCTTCTCATCTCTCATCTGTTTTCACTTTATATATATATATATATATATATATATATATATATATATATATATATATATATATATATATATATATATATAAATAAAATTCCACGTTTTACTTAGGAGTGAATTCCCTATGTTAGGGATAATGATGCCAATTTTCAAATTTATTTTGGCTTAATGCCTTTGAACTACTCTTAACTATTTTTTTACCCCATTGGGTCCTGGATTGAGCATAGCTGTTGTATTCTCCACCTTAAAGTTAAGCGGAAACTAAAAGTAAGAGTGTGAGCCATACTGGGAACCTGCTGTTGCTAAGCTCTCGGGGGCTTTGATTCTGAGAACAGGCCCTGTGTGGGGGAAAAGCTGCATGAGTTTGATCAGGGCCTTATCTGATCTTCATCGTTAATGTGGGCAATTGAGGATTTCTGTTTTTATAACTGTCAGGCTTCCAGGTTTGTATGTCTGGGGCTGAGCTCTGGATGCCATGAACACTTACATGAGGGTTAGACTGGGAGAATCTAAGCAGTTCTTCATGAAAAGGAGGTTATCTTTCCAGACCGTAGAAGAGAGCCTAAGAAAATGGCTCCCTGGCTGGTAAAGCTCCTATTCAGGAATACTTTTGTGGTATGTTGTCAATGAAGTTACTCTTTCCAGCACACACACACACACACACACACACACACAGACAGACACAGTGGGGTAGATACATACAGACATGCAATACACTCTCATATACACATAACAATATCCACACACATACCACACAAACACATACCACACAAACACACACACACACACACACACACACACACACACACACACAATCCTTCCTTGTCCTTGGGGATTGTTAGCCCATATATGGCTCTATAAGGGCAAATGAAGCAAAGATAATGAGTGGGGCCTGAAGGGGTGAGAAGTAGGAGGTGGTGGGAACTAGGGAGTGTTGGGTAGGAGGTGGGGGTGTTGAGAAACCCTATGAATATGTACAGTGAAGAAGACACACTGGGACCAGATTCAGGGAGGCAGATTAACTTTACTTGGGGTGATTCAAAGATTATATAAGTCTGGGGGATTGGGTAGGGGCAGGTAGAAACATCGAGGATGGGTAAGGGTCAAGCTGAAGGCTTGAAGTACTGAAATGCTTCATTAGCATGGGGAAGCATTTCAGGAATCTCAGGTGCTGGCTGAACCGGTTCTTACCTGGAGAAAGAAAGTTAAACCTATAGGCTAACTAAGGTTACCTGACATTCTGCAGATACAGGTATGTATATGTACAGGAGGTTTGAACTCCCAAGACAAGGTCAGAGAAAAGGAAGTCCAGCCAGTGAAGCCTCCATTATGCATTGAGCTCAGAAGGCTATCTGGTCAATGGCGGACTTTGGCCTTAATTAGCAGTTTTCCCTGATACACACACACACACACACACACAGAGAGAGAGAGAGAGAGAGAGATAGACATACATACACACTCATAAACTCACACATGTGCAAGACACTCTTACATACACATATAAACATATCCATACAATATACACACATGACAAATGTACACACACATATACACATACTCACAGAGCTGAGTTCTTTTGTTCCCATCTTTAATATTTTAAATAGCTTGTACAAACAGTCCCACAGTATCCTATAAGTACGTCCCCATGAGTTGTTTTACTGGCCCTGTGTATAATTCCATACTCATTGGGATCTAGCAGCATCCAGTATGTTCTTGAAGAGACAGGCTTTTGAACACACACAATTTAGATCTTATCAAATGCTAATGAAACAGCCTCTGTAGAGACTGACCACAGGACGTATGGCTTTCCTACTCCCTTAAACATACTGAAAAATCAATTTCTGGATTAAGCCAGACCAGTTCTGATAATTCCTGGGCCTGACCATTGGATTTCCCTTCCCATCCCACACTGCTTTATTGAATTCCCGTATAGTGAAGGCCATCTTGAAGGTCTGCTTGGTACTCATAGGTGCTAACTGAAAGATGCTGGGAGGACATTCTTTATAACATTACCTACTGTTTGTACTGTCAGAATCAGTGAAAGACTTTTCTCTTTGTTCTCAGCACGAGAAAGGCTGCTTTTCTGGCGAGTTTAATTGGGATTTAGAGTTGGGATCATGTGATTGTGCCTTTCTCTCTGTCCTGGTTGCTAGGGTACTTGGAAGTATGTGGCTGGCTACAGAATGCATGAAAGCATCGTAGTTTGCATTTTGTGTAGAAATTCCACCCCTAGTTTCATCTTAGCATCCACGCTTCATTTTCTCTCCATCTTCCTTTTCTCTCACTTGTGTTGATAATTATTTATTACAGGGTCTTTACCACAGGTTGGCTCAGTCTCTCTACAAGCTGATGATGACGTTAAACTTCTGGACTTTCTGCCTTCCTCTTCATGACTGCCAATCATCATGTTTTGTTAATGCAGTGCTGAGGATCGAACCCAGGACCTCATGCTTGCTAAGCAATTACTCTACCCACTGAACTACACCCACAGCCTCTCAAATAGTAGAACACTGTCTTTCTCACAGTATCTACTATTTCATGAGTTGCCTTAGATTTGTTCTAGAACATGGTGAGTAATTTTCATGCTAGCTTAGTTTAACACAGAGTAAAAACTTACCAGATAGGCCATGTTCCTACTTAGGGACAATGTTTCTTTAGACACACTATGGAGCCCTAACTTGCCTGGGATATTGGACCAAGCTGGCCTTGAGTTCACAGAGATCCACCTTGCCTCGAACCCCTGAGTACTGGGATTAAATGTGAAATATTTTCATAGGCGTGGTGAGGTTTGAGCTATAGGGGAATGGCCAATAAGGATGCTTTTTGCTGTGAGGTACAAGGAGCCATTTTAAAATGCTGTCACACGAGGAATCTCGGAACATTCCGGTACATTCTTGTCCTGAGATCAGTTATCTTGGGATCTGCTTCGTGATGATTCTCAGGCTTAAAAAAAAAGTGCTTTTATTTTTTGGTGCTTGGGAATTTGAATAAGCTGACATACTAGATAATGCCAAATATTTAGGAGTAGCTAATATTAGTATAATTAAGAGCAAGCCGGCACCACTATAGAGATTCCCTAAGCACAAAGAGTATGCATGTTGTTGTTGTTGGCTTTGGAAAATTACTTTTCGTCCCAGCAGTGTTTTATTTGCTTAAGAGGGAGGACTGTTAAGGGAGCACCGGGGCCACGAAATTACTTCAGGAAGAAAGGCGTGAGTTGTGATGTGTAGCTGTATTTGTTGAACTTGCATGGCCACATTATTGTTCCAATAATCCATTAAAGGCCCATTCGTGAAGATTTGCTGAGGACCTACTATGTGCCAGTTAGTAAGGCTAGAGGAACAAATTCAAACACTCTACCTTCCTGGTGCTTACATGTTGATGGCTTAGCTGAAATCACTTCCATGGTGCTACAGTCAGTCCCCTGCCTCAGAGCCAGGATTTCACCTTGGTCTGTTAAAATCAACTTCCTGGAGATGCAGCCCTCACTGCTTTAGGCTTTCCTTCTCTTCTCTCACTGATTAAACAACTGCAAGTTTCCCCTGATTTCCCAGTAAGCCATGCATTTCACTGATGGTGGGGTTTTATGATGTGCTTGATTTGTGCTAATTTACATAATTTTCTGATTAAGCTGCACACTAGCCTTTTGACCTTTGCACTTACTTTAAGGTGGAGGATAATTAGCTGGTACCATTCGGTAGAGTTAGCATCTGCTTATTTTTTTCTTCTGCTTCAGTTAACAGACATGTTCGAAGATATATAGTTTTTCTCTCAAGCTAAATACAGATGCTGTTTTTATTCTGACAGGCACTGTACCACTGGACATTACCCATGTTTACAAAACAAAACAAGCAAAAACAAACAAAAAAAACCCAACAAACTATGTGCTTTCTAGTTTGAAAGTAAGTATAAAAAAATCTAATCTAAAAGAACTTGTCAGTGGTAGACAGCAGGTCCCCGAGCCTTAAGACCATCATTGTTTTAACTCTCAGAAGGAAACATACCAGGTGAGGCTCTGGTGAGCTGTGTGTTTATGTGTGCTTCCTTCCAGAGGAGAGTCTGCTAACTCTGCGTCATTTCCCTGACGAGACAGAGAAAGTCTCTGTGTTCTGACAGTGGTTCTCTCCCAGGAGGCAGCTCACCTGCCCTTTGCTGCACAGCTTGCCAAAGACCAAGGAGACTTGAGTTGCAATCCTGTGAGGTTTCATTTTGTTTCTTAAAGGGTCCTGTTATTTAAAATTCTCTGATAAACCGAGACAGTGCTGGGGTGCCCATTCTCCCCCCCCCCCTTTTTAAAATAATTTTATTTTTAGTACATATAATTTTATCTTAATACATTTTAATTGAAGTATAATAATTTCCCTTCTGCCTTTCACTTTTTTCCTTCCATGTTTCTTTCTACTCCTTCCCGGGATCCCCCATGCTTAAAGCTGAAAGTTCAGAAACACACCTAAGTCATCATAGGTAAACTTCACATTCAGGAAAACTGTAGAGGAACCTAACTGCCACCTTCACAGATTGGTGTGCAAATGCTTCATAACTGCCTCTCCTGTCGGAGGGTCTGTGACATAGGAACCCTGGATTCCTGCTCTTCTGGGGCTTTAGAAACCTCATTTTAGGGGCTGGGCGTAGCTCAGTGGAAGTGAAATCCCACCATGTATAAGATGCAGGGGTCACTCTCTAGTGAGAAAGGAAGGGAAGGAAAAGGGGAAGGGAGAAAGAAGCAAACTTTTAATCAAGCCATCTGTGAACATCTTGGCTTGGAATAATGTCATACATGTCTTCAAATTATATGCTTCATTTGTTAGACATTTGAAAATGCCCGCCTTTAGTTCACCCACAATGCAGTCTCCTAAATACTGTATTTAAAGTATCCCACACTGGGAAGACTGGAAACTCAATCCTTTGGACGACCATCGAGTGACTCATGTCCCAGTTGATGGTGCCCTTGTAGCTGCCAATCACAAGTGAGAGTCATCTCCTGCAGTTTCTGTATATCGCTGTGGGCTTCTTAGGATCTAAGCGGGGCTCCATGTGTTTCTGTAGCCAACCTGGTCTCATTCTCAGGTTTTACCTGGAGCTTTTGTTTTCTGCCGTCCCACCATGGTTGTAGGTATTTCTGTAATTTTCTCCATTTGCTAAGATTGGATGCAGAGCCCACAGGCTGCATCTGACTGCACGAGTCCATCCTGTACAGTAATGGCCGGTAGACCATGAAGCCGTGAAGGGTACTTTCTCATCAAGTTGAGAACCTACAGCACATTTCTCTGATGCTTTGAATTCAGTATTCAAGGCCCATGAGAAATTACAGCAGGAGTCATCAGTTTAACATTGCCCAGTAAAAAGGTCTAGTAAACAGCAGGTATCCAATAAATTATTAACTGCTAATGAGAAAAATATAATCTATTTGGAAGGGACAAATAAGATTTATAGTACCATTATATTTGATCAATTACAAAAAGCCTCAATGAAATCCTGAGGAGTGGGGTTTTTCTTTGTTTCTTTGTTTTGTTTTGCTTGATTGTTTTTAATGTAACTGGCATTTAACAAAAGCACATGACTTTTTCTGGTGTCAGCTGTGGGAACAGAATCTGGTCTCATCGTTGCTTAGGAATAAAGATTTTAACCTTAAAGCTTTTGTCAAACTTTCAAGGTTCCTGAAAAGGAAGCAGAAAACCAAGCTGAGTGTAATGTCACAACCTCCAATCTCAGCACTAGGGAAACAAAGGCAAGAGAATGGTTATAAGTTCGAGGCCACCCTAGTGAAGGCCTACATAGTGAACTCCAGACCTGCTAAGGTTATACTTGAGACCCTAGCTCCTTCCACCCCTCCCCCCCAGAAAAACAAGTAGAAAGCTAAACTTATATTGTCTCCTAATATAACACACATGGCTATTTTTAACTTTCTTATCTTCATATTGTTCATTTATCTTAATTTTTATGATATATAAGATGTTAGAAAGACTTTTCCAGATACAATTAATTATAATCAAAATAACTTTAGGTTTAAAGTAGTAATAACAGAGATAATAGAACCATAGAGGCCCTCACTGCCTTCAAAGAGGTTTGCGGTCTACCATCTTCTCCACATACACAGGGTCGGATATCTAGCTTCACCCAGAGCCTTCATCATAAATGGAAGACACCCAACTCAATGTGCAGCCCCAAATCACCAGTTGTGATAGAATTGTCAAAATCTTATTTTTTCAGATCACACTCTTGAAATTATGATGTAGCAGGTATTAGTGAGGTAAGCTTTGTGAGCCTGTTAAAGGATTCTGATGTTAGGTTAACGAAAATGATCAGGCAACATTTCCTGATGTACACTGAAGAATGTCTGTCGATTATACTAATAATAATAAGGTATTGTGAAAGTTTCAACTCTCATCTTAACAGTTGAGGGTACTCATCTAGTTTTCTGATCTGTGGTAGAGGTGATCAGAGAAGGACTGAAATTGTGTCGAGTTTTTATGTGAGTCAATCTCAGATAGTGTCTATTACAAAAAATTGGGGGCCTAACCCAGGCAATAACATTGAAAGTTTTAAAAGCTTTCACATGTATTGTGTGTTTGTGCATACACACACACACACACACACACACACACACACACACACACATGCACACACATGTTCTTTGTAGAAGCCACCATCACTATGTGGAGGTCAGATGACACTTGTGGAAGTTTAAGTTTCAGGTAAAGTATCAGATAGTATATATTTTAAGTTTAACCTCAGGGGTTGAACTCGGGTCATCAATCTTGGAGGCAGTGAGCCATCTCACCACCCTGTGGAAGCTTTGAATAGCTGGTTTCTGCATGGCTTTTTCATTTGGAGGCTCAAGAGATTCATTGTCAATGCTTCTTCTAAGGGTTGTACCAGTAAACACTGAAGTTCTGCTTACTGATTTAGAGAATGATGGAGATAGCAGCAGCCACCAGCATCCTCTCAACAATCCTCCAGGGGAGGGCAGCTTGGGTGCTCAATGGCTTTGCAGTTTACTTTTACATAGTATCAAATAACTTGGAGCCCAGGAGATAAACCAACCAACACCCAGATGCTGAGGGCAGTAGTGACCTTTTTTGGTAATTCAGCCAGCATAACTCTAAAGAGTCATTGTTGCTATCTTTATGCACCTTTACATAAACTCCTGGGACATTATTTAAAATAGTGGTTTGTAGGCTTTTCCTGCAAAGTATCACGTAGTGTATATTTTAGGTTTGGAGCTATAAGTCCATTTGTGTTCCAACTAATCAACTGTATTGCCATAAAGTAAAACAAGCCATAGACAAAACATAAATGAATCAATATGGCTATGATTTAATAAAATCTTCTAAAAAAACCCAAACAAATAGGCTGAGGTGGATTTGATGTGTAGAGTGTGTTTTATTCATTTCAGCTATAGAGAGAGATTGTAATTATTACAGTTGTGAAACTTCCGCATTTATTATATGCCAGACCTTGTTCTTAGCCCCTTCAGGTACTATTCTAGTTGTTTTCCTTCTACAAGGCAGACACTGTTGTCACTTCACTTCATGGGTGGAAAACAGTCACATTAACTTTGTCTTACCCAAGTCTGACTTCACTGTGTGCCTCTTTAAAAATAGTATTTTTATATCCTTTCAGAAAAACAAAAAAAGCAGTAGAGTGTTTCTCCATAACTTATCAATTGATCCTTGGATCTGTCCATTCACTGTCTCAAAAGTGACATTTTTGGAAGTGGTAACATAGCAAGAAACAAGGCCTTTGAGATCCCCATCTCCACTGAGCTTTAAACCAATCAGAGACAGATAAACCAGTAATTTAATAAAGACAATCATGCCAGAAAATTAGTTTAGTATGCCTAGACAACACAAGGGTAAATGAGTTAGGCAATAATTGTCTCTAAGGAGGCATGGCTTCTAAGACATAGTGAGGTTCCCTGCCATGTAGAAGTTGGAGAGAAATACATACATGGCAGAAGCAAAATAGGAATGATGTTCTAAGGTGGGGTGAGCTTGGTTTGAGGATGCACAGTGGAGTACAGAAGGCCTTGTCAGCAAGTGGTTGGAGTGAGGACAAACCTTGATATCTGGGGTCTTATAGGCAAAGATATAGAACTGATAGAATGCTGTATGTCATGGTGGAATTTAACAGGAAATGTGAGTGATCTAAAACGAGTCTTGCTGCAAAAATAGATCACAGGAAGGCTTAAAGAGAAACTAGGAGGCTGGGTTGAGGCCAGTGTATGAACCTAGGTTTAAGACAGTAATGTCTGGGAAGAAGAGGTGAAGAGAAGAGAAGCGTATAGATTAGATTCCATTTTTAGGTTAAACAGAGCAGGTGAGAGTGGACATTGGTAGAGGGGAAGGTCATCCGAGACAAATCCTGTGGTTTGGAGTGGACATACGGTAACATTTACAAAAGCAGAAAGGTCCAAGGAGAAACGAGTGTGGAAGAGAAAAGGCCATCAGAAGCTCTTGGGTAAGATAGTGGCCTAGGGCTGTTAGATAACTAGGTTAGATGTGCACAAACAGACTGGATTATTGAGCAGACCTGGTGGTTAAGAGGGAAATCTTAGGGACAGCAAGGTGACTCAGTAGGTAAAGCACCTGTTTTGCAAACTTGAAGACCTGAGTTTGAGTCTCATAACCCACAGTGAAAGGAAAGAATCAATTTTCCAAAGTCATCCTCTGATCTCTCATGTATGCCTAACAAATTAAGTAATTTTAAAAACTTCAATAACTGTGATACCATCAATTAAAATATTGCTTCTTTTATATAGCAGGAAGCTAAAGTAAAACTAAGTTAATAACATGGCATTTATTGCTATTTATAAGTAGCAAGTCAGATACAGATGTCTGAACTGACTCTTCCAGAGCTTCAGTGAAGTCTGCAAAGACCAGTGCATTCTATATCCTGCATTGGGCATCTGCGTGGTGGAAACCAGAGCTATGTGCAGAGAGAGAGAGAAAGGGGGGGGGGGAGAGGGAGAGAGGGAGGGAGAGAGAGAGAAACAGACAGAGAGACAGAGAGACAGACAGACAGACAGAAAAACTAATTGGCTCCCTCTCAAGAATCAGAACAAGTTTTTTTGGTTTGTTTTTGTTTGTTTGCTTGTTTAAGTCTGTAACAAGCCTTTGCTCACTTTCTAACATCCAAACTGACCAATCTAATTACTTCATTGACAATGGACCCAGGATTTCTGTTGTTCACTTAGACAAAATTGGACAGGAAATCAGTTAGGGGGTTGATGACCATCGCTTATACCCATTAGGCCACTTAGAACAAAGGTAGAAATTTGTTCAGACCCATGCCTGAAGAACTGACTTGAGGAGTAGCAGAGAGTGAGTTATACAGGAGTGACCAGGGAGGGACACTGCAGTGTCCCTTTACAAAAGAGGGGTTGTGCAAATGTCACTGAGGCTGACTAGGAGACCGAAGGTAATTATTGGAGTCTTTCTTTATGGATTTTGGCTGGATGTAGGACATTAAGTCCAAATACACACAATCCAGGTGCTGTTGAGCTCTCATCCCTTGGAGGCAGAGTTTATGGTTCTTTTCCCGGTTACTAATTGTGACTGATAATGACAACAGGCGTCAGTTTTTCATAACTTGTCTTGCGGTGCAGGTAAAAGGCCTCTGTCACACAACAATATACAGTCAATTAGCGCACCCAAGCTTGGGAAAAGCGATATGAATATGAGATCCTTAAAACCTGGTGACTTTAACCCTTCAGTGCTTCTTGAATCTGCTTCACAGCTGAGCACAAGGAGCCCGGTTGTTACAAGGAGCCCAATTCTTACAAGGAGCCCGGTTCTTACAAGGAGCCCGGTTCTTACAAGGAGCCCCAGTCTCTCTGACCCATGGGAAGCTCGAATAGATGTCCACCCACATCATATTGTGCTCAGGAGTAGAAGCCTG
Source organism: Micromys minutus (assembly GCF_963924665.1). Taxonomy (NCBI): domain Eukaryota; kingdom Metazoa; phylum Chordata; class Mammalia; order Rodentia; family Muridae; genus Micromys; species Micromys minutus. The sequence goes on from NC_137980.1 coordinate 30,895,226, forward strand.
GATAGGTGAGTGGTGGATAGATTATCAGGATACTGATTTCTCCAGATCTCTTCCCAAGCCCTGGGTGAGGTGTACCCAGATATCATGTCAGTGAGATGGAGCTGAGAGGGAAAGGGATGTGGGAGAGCGTGAGGACAGCAGTTTCTCGGAGCTGTGGGTTTCACATATATGAATGAGGGTATGTGGAGGTCAGGGGACAATTTTCAGGAGTTTTTTTTTTTCTCCTTCTCCCATGAGAATCTGAACACAGACTATCAGGCATCTCAGCAAACATTTTTACCTCAGAGGTCCCTGACCTCTTTGCTTAAAATTTCATTTCCTCCTTAAAATTCTGAGCTCTTTTAGTGAAGGGATTATATTTTACTTCTGTTGTATTCATGGAGCTTAAATGGAATGGCACGTCTGTGGGAAAATGTTAAGCAAATGTAAAAAGGAAAGGTTAAATGGAATAGGCCGGCCGAAGGCTCCAGTCACACAGAGGAAACTAAGAGTGTTTGCAACTTTTTGAAGCTCTTAGTGAGGATGTCAAACCTGACAGGACGAACCATGTTTAGTTTCTAAAGGCCCTCAGTACCCTTAAACTACTCATTCAGATAGGAGTGACTTAACTCTGACAACTTCTGGAAATTTTCTGAGTTGTCACAACTTGGGGAAATATGGGATACTATTGGCATCTAGTTGGTAGATGCCAGGAACAATACAAACACAGAACAAGAAACACATACAGCAGGTCCCCAGGAAGGTCAGCCTAGGAGAAGTGGCATTTGAGTGGACCATGACAGTTACTAACGGAGGAGTCGATAAAAGACACAGCAAGGACATGTATGAATGACCACAGTCAAGAGTTCATGAGCAATATTTGCAGACAAAGGAAAGGGGAATTTGTAACAGAGATTACCACAAAGAGTATTCAGGCACCAAGTGTTAATAGTATTGAAGATGCCCTGCTTTAATTACCCATCTCTGGTTTTCTGGCTAGTAACTGGCTAGTCCTTCATACTTCCTTACAATAGAGTCTCTTGTTATCCAAAAATGTTACCTGACATGGAGCCAATCCTAGATTTCAGGATCACACGGAGCTATAAAAAAGTGGGGGGGGGGGGGGGGAGAAAAAAAGATCTGCAAATGGTCTGTGTAGAATGTTCCTGATCTTCAGTTGTAAATAATTGAGTTTTATCTAATGCCTGTATCTAATCCTCTGAGTAGAAATGCCATCATCCATTAACTAAGGACCTGGTCTAGAGCACCCAGAGTATACAAGCAATGGATGATGAATGTGTGTGGTAATGTGTGCTTTGTTCACTCCCCAAACTATGTTAAAATGACCAGGAACTCAACACAACACAACCCAACCCAACCCAACACAACCCAACACAACACAACACAGGGCAGCTGTGTCGACTAAAGTTCTTTCTGGGGATCGATCAGGAGGATGGTGTCCGACAAGCTGCAGGATTCTGAATAAAGGCTCTACGCAGCTGTACAGAGGGGCATGATTCCCAGGGTAAGTCCTGCCATGTGTGGATTGTTCCAAATCTGGCAGATTTCTGTGCAGTCGCATCTGCGTTCATGGTTGTGACATCTCTCGTTACAATTTTACAGCATGATCTCGTTTTTAATGCCTTAAATTGCCTTCAATTATACTTGTTGATTGGCCACAGTAAATATTTGTTTCCACGGAACTAAAACTAGCAAAGACTCTGTTAAAACATTCCTTTTTCTTCTCTCTGTAAATGTTTGTCTTCCTACGGCACATGGCACATGGACTATTGACTGTGGCCATTCATGCATGCCCTGACTACATCTTTTATTCTCTCCTGTTAGACAGTGTCTGTGAAGGCCACTCAGATGTCACTGCTTGAGACTTAGCTTCTTGGGCTGTGTATGCATATTGTGGGTTGAAAAATACCTTTGAGGACAGTTGCTGGATTGAAAATAGAAGGCATTCCTGCAGGATGCTACCTTATCACACATCTGGACTTCCACACCTCTGTTCCCCATGACAAGCAAACTGATGGCTCTTGTTCATTCCTGTTCGTGCAAATTAGTGTTGCGAAGGTTGCATTTCTCTACCTTATGATTCCTGTGAGTTCTCCCCTTCTGAGTGCCATGTTAACAGAATTGATATGGTGTGGGATGATGGTTGTCAGCATCTAGGCCTCAAGAATGAGTCCCAGTACCATATGTCTCAAAGTGGGAGGGGATTCACATTAAAATAGATATGTGTATACACAGGCATGTGTCTGTGTGTTTCAGTTCTGCAATGCTAAATATAGTTGCTTAAAGCAGCCATGAAAAATAGAAATTAGCTTTCAAGTTTATAGTGTGGACAAGAGAAGCAAACCGAGAAATAGAAATGCACGGAGCTAGGGCCGAGTTCACAGACATCCCAGAGGCCAGCTTTACACATCTCACTGTCAGGCGACTTCGCATCTTTGTAACCTGCATTTTTAGAATGTCTATCTTGCCTAATAGTTTCAGAATAAAATCAAGGTACCATTTAGGGAGATAATATTCTTGTTGATCCCTTGTTTTCTCAGCTTGTTGTCTTAAGAATGCTTTTGGATGGGGGTATTCTTGCATAGAAAATGGAGAACAAACTTGGACCTTCTTTCTACGTGTTTCGGAAAGACTTCCTTATAAGAAGCAGCGTCCATTGTGGGACTGGAAGGCAGCAGCTGAGATGAACAGCCCTGGAAAGTTTGTGGTTATTTAGGTGACTCCACCTAAGATTCCAGAGAGTACCAAGCATCAGTCCATGGCGGGGAAGGCAGTAGCCAAGTGTCCTTCCTTATCTAAAGAGGTGTGTGCACACACGCATGCATGCATGTTTTTGTGTGTGTGCACACAGGCATGCATGTTTGTGTGTCTGTAGAGGTGACTGAAAGCTCCTGAAGGAGAGCAGGTGCTAGCTGGGCCCAGTGCCAAGTGAACCCCAGAGGCAGGGAAGAGGGGGACTGGCTCTGTGCTGTGGCTCTTCCTGCTGCTGCTTTGGTGTCAGCTGGCAGGGGGCTGCCCTCAAATAGGCTGCTCAAAGAGCAAAGTGGGTTCTTGTCATAGAGGCCGGGGTTCTCGGCCAGGCGAGAAGAGCTGAGAATCCATCATTCTGTTGGCAAAGGGCCTCATGCTGACAGAGAGCTAGGCTGGATGCACAAAGCAAGGAGTCTGTGGCCTGGCTTCTGAATGGATGGGTTCTGGCAATTCTTCCCTAGAGCTAAATCACAGGATGAATAGATGACATGGGCTCTTGAGCCTTTTGTAGAAAACAGACCTACTTTGATACATTCGCAAGTAAAATTAACTCATTATTCAAATTTCTAAGAGAATGGCAGTCACATAATCAGTTTTTATTTTCTGGTAAATGCACAAAACATCCCATGCTATTTTTAAACTTTAGAGCTCTGTGTGGTGTTAAAATAAGACCACCGATTTAGTTACTGGCTGACTAAAAATGTGTTCTTCCGGAATAACTGTGATTAATGCAAATGAGGACAGGGCATGTTCCAGTCCCGGGGCTCACGTTAGTAGTTTGCTTGAGCGTTACACGATGGATGGAAAGATTGAAGCCAAGACTTCTCTCACTCCAATCGTAAAAGAAATATGACCACAATGAGTCTCCCCGACCCACACCAGCTAACCAGAGCTGTGAAAGTCACAGGTTGGGCGCTAATAGGTTAAGACTACTTTCTGATGTGAAGAGCTAACTCCAGGAGGAGCTCAAGATAGAAGGAGGTGTAGACCACTGGGACGCTGCCCACGGTGAGACTGATGAGGATGTTCCAAGACTGGTTCAAAAAGAGGCCCTGGGCTGACCTTACAGAGCATGCGCAGGGAAAGTCCAGACCCGTTTTAAGTAAAAAGAGAGTATTTAAGAGTCCGTGTGTGGGGGTTATGCTTTCAAGGCACTGGCCACAGGAAGGGAGGCTTCTGGGTAAGATGCCAGACTTGAAGCTGCCTCTGCCAGGCCTAGTAAAGAAGCGTCATGATCAGAAAGAACACGTCGGACAAAAAATGAGCCCAGGCCTGAAGTCGCCTAGCACGTTGTTCTTGGACAAAATGCTTCCAGAATAAGTAAAAATAGCTTTTTCGTTGAGAGCCATTTGTCTGTGAGCCACTGTGCTTTGCTGCCAGAGCTACGAGAGTGATGTAATGTCTTCTGCCGTCGGCGGTTGCTCTCAGCACACTGTGAGTCCGGTAGTGTGAAGGCATCTTTGCCAGTTAGTGGATCTGCCCATTAGCGCTTGATCTCCTTCTGCCCTAATCAAAAGTCTAGTTTCAAGGAATCATAATCACAGAGGTGCATTTGCAGACACTACAGCCCAGCCAGTCCTCCAGATGAGAACATTGTCTTAAAGTAGACCTTTAAAATTGTAGCTCCCCTCCCCCATCATTACTCTTAGGCCCCAAGTACTAGAGTGCAGTCACGCCGATTTGAACAGCTCTGGATTAAGAACATGGGACTTTGCTAACCAACAGCTGGGTGTTGTGATTGATTTTACTGTGAGATGTGTATAAAGGTCTTGCTCACCCCATCCCATAATAGTTTCATTGTGACATCCTGTCAGAGATCTCCTTACTAGGAACAGTCACATTGTTTGCTGCTTTCTTCCTCTTGTGGGCAAGGTGTATCTTGCAGCCTTGTATTTTCCCCTCTTTGTTTAACCATTAGAAAGTGGGAGCTAAATCAGGATCACTGCTCTGAAAAAAAGAAAATGCTAATTTTACCCTTTGCTTTATTAACTTTATGATAGTTCCATTCGCTTTAACTTTGACACCAACCCCTTCGAGGATGGTATATCCTTTTGTGATTCATATGTTAACTAAATGACTTTTTTTTTCCTACTCTGAAGAAATGATAAAAATAAAAAGTCTCAGGGCTAGAGAGATGGCTCAGCAGTTAAGAGCACTAACTATTCTTCCAGAGAATGTGGGTTCAATTCCCAGCACCCATATGGCAGCTTACAACTGTCTGTAACTCTAAGATCTGACAATCTCATACACCAATGCTTACAAAATTAAAAAAAAAAAAAAAAAAAAGACTTAAAAGTCTCAAGGGTTTGCAGGTAAAATGAGAAAAGTGGCTCATGAGGTACAATGGAAATCGCAGTTCAAGACTATGGAGCCCAGGCATAGAGCAGGCCCAGGTCAAAGTGCATGTACAAAATGCCAGCTCTGTGCTTTGGGCCATTTATTTTGACTCAAAGAACCACTTTAGAATCAGAATTCCCAACATGTTCTCCAGAGGACCCTTGATCCTGGTCAAGGTTCTGAGACAAAAGACATCAGGACACCCAAGGAACATGTCTGGTCTTTTCAGACCACACTGCAGAATTCTAGAATCCTTCACATGCATGATTTGTGACTCTCCGGGAGGCAGGCTCAATGGTACATGGTTTCCAAGGTTATTTGGCTGTTTATTTTTTTCTGGAACACCTCCAAGAGCTAAACTTCTTTGAGAAATGCTAGGACAGGATATCACCATGATGGGTGTTATTGTTATTAGAAAGAATTTGCTGTTTTCTCTTAAAATACACCAGGCAATGGCTTAGATAGTTTCTGCTAGGATGCTTAATTTCCAGCCTTAAACTAAAGTGACAGCACATAGGAGAGCACATGGGATGACACTCAGGGTTGACTTCTGAACCACATGTGCACACTCACACACGTGTGTACAATCTTGATAAGCCATTCATCGTGTTTTGTAGATGCATTCAATCTGCCTCTTTTTTTTTTTTTTTTTTTTTGAGACAGAAATTCATGTACCCTCTGCTGACGTTGAACTTGATGTGTGAAAGAAGATGCCCCTAATGTTGTGATTACCTTGTGTGTGTCTACCTAAGTGCTGAGAGTGCAGGTGTATTATCATTTCCGGTTTACACAGTGTTGGGAGGCAAACCAATGGCGGTGTTCATTCTAGGCAAGTACTCCACCAACAACTTTCCTCCCCATCCTTAGTGAAGTCTTGCATATTTAGATTAATTAAATGATTAAGATTTTCAGCCATATGATGATGTAATGTTAAAATTAGATGAAAGCATGCAAATTCGGTGATATGTTTAGACTTCATTCACTATGGCACAATACTAACGCAATTAGAGCCCAGGATCAGAGGTAGCTTCAATATATGCCCTTAGGAAAGTTACTAACTCTGGAATCACTGGGTATTACATAAGCATTATGGTCTATCTATCTTGTAGATGTCTGAGATTAAATCCTTAATGTACACATCTCTCTCTCTCTCTCTCTCTCTCTCTCTCTCTCTCTCTCTCTCTCTCTCACACACACACACACACACAGGGACATGGACACAAACACAGACACAAATGCATGCACACACTTGTATTTGTATTTATGGCTCAGTGTGTGATTCTCATATTGTAAGTGCCTAATAAGTGGCAATAATTTTAACTCTTATTTAGTCATGAAATGGTGATTGGGCATTTGTTAAGTGTGTTGTGTTGTACATGAATGTATAAGTCTAGAGTTAAAGTCCCACCCAAAAGCACATAGTTAATCAGACAAGTGGCAGACCTACAAACACATAGGTGATATAAATATCAGTTACAGGTAAATGTAAATATGTAAGTAGTGGGGTCACAGAGGACAGTCTTTTTGGCTCTGTGGGGACAAGGTGGGAAGGCGGCATTCCTGAAGTTTCCTAGAAAATGGGAACGTCAATGGCAGACTAGAAAAGATGAGCGGGTGTTTGGTGCGGAAACCATAGGCTCTGGTCTAAAGCAGGCTTATACCGTGAAGTAAGGCAGAGTAAATTCAGAAAGACCATCGGGGTGTGAACAGAAACATGGCACCAGTGGCCGGCCGTGGCTGAATCACAGAGGCTTAAATCCAAAAGAGACACACTGTTAAATCATAGTCAGGCAGCGGGATCCAGAGAGGTGTTTTGGCAGTGACAGGGCCTCCTCAGAGTTGATGCGGGACAATACAACACCCAAAGCTGAATGCTAACCACTGCCTGGCAGCTTCGGTAGAAAAAGAAATCACTGGTCAGACCCTACCCAGAGCTACTGACTCCATCTCTGAAATGGGCCACCGTGGATTGTGTTTGGGCACCAGGTTGCTTTGCGGTGGAAGTTGGAAAGGAACTCCTTTAGAAGGATGATTGTGGCTCCCTGGAGGCAGTCAGACATTCTCCACTTAGATCCAAGGTGAAGGGAGGGTAAAGAAACCTTCTGCAGGCAACTCAGTGAACAACAGCAGAGTAAAAAGAGAAGAAGGCGGCCAACCAACAGAAACTAACAGAGATGACTCTCTGGAAACTCAGTCACTGCCTGGATATTACACTAAGAAAAGGGGGGATTCAGGGATGACTCCCAGTTTTCCTGTGTTATCAATAGGTTATATACTATGAATTAGTACGAGGGTTGTAGCAACAATATAAAGTCCTTGGCTTTCTCTACAGAGGGGCTAAAATGTGATGATATTTGTTAGTGATTTGGAAATACAGTGGAAGATTCAGATGATGCCACACACATCACTGAATGTTGGACTTATGGGCCTTCCATGCCCAACAAATACATAGGACTAAAATCTTGCATGAGTTACATATTTAGACTTCGTGAACATTCAGAGTAGAGTTGAGCAGCTGGAAAGTAAAACCAGAAAGAGATCAAAGTATGGAATCTGGGTTAACATTGCATGTTTTTTGTTGGTCTGTATCCAAGGTATTTATCTCTTACATCTCCTTTTCAAGCATTTCCTCTGAGCACTTTACACACCAGATTTTCTAACCTGCTTGTGGTTCTCTGGCCCTGAGTGCTGCCGCAGCCCTAGGCCTTTACTCCTGCCATAGCCTTGGCAGTGGTGGTTTTAGCCAAGATGGCCTCAGTGGTGCCAGCGTCACACATAGTTGAAGCATGAGGTGTTGGCTGGTAAAGAGATAGAGGCTTAGATGAGAGCAGCCAGCTCACACAGAGAGGAGGCAGAAGAGATGAGGCAGAGGATGTGTCCCTGGAGTGAGATGATTCATCACACCTACGTTGCTCCATATGAGCCTGAGCTACCCAGCAGAGAAGCAGGGGTAAGAGGACAAGCTCCTGCCTGGAGGAAAAGGATGGAGGTCCATGCCGTAGCATTTGAACATGGAGGGGCCTGGTGGAGAAAAACTTGAAGTAAAGGAGTTCATGGTAATGCAGTTAGGGAGTGGCTTATTGACAACTTCATTTTTCCCCCCAGTGAAACAGGGTCAAGTTGGGTATGAAAATCCTTCTCTGTCTCTGTCTCTCTGTTTCTGCCTTCTGTCTGTCTGTCTGTAGAAACAGGCCTTTTTCTCTGTTTTTAGAAAGGGCCAGGGGAACATAGCTTGTAGCTAAGAGCAAAGGTTTGAACTGGTCATTTAAAGACAAACAGTGCATTTTCTCAGGAGGAAGTCTTAGCAGTGCCCACTGTGAATTACAAGGTTTATTGATTTTCTTTCTTTCTTTTTTTAAAAAGATTTATTTATATATTTATTTCATGTGTGAGCGTTCATCTACATGCATGTACATGTGCCACATGTGTGTCTGGTGCCCACACAGAAGATGTGGGTTCTGAGAACTGAACCTGGGTCCTCTGCAAGAGCAGCAAGTGCTGTTAACGTCTGAGCCATCTCTTCCATCCCTGGTTTTCATGAGGCCTTTGTATTGGAAATATGCAGAAGGTCAAAGGTCATTTCTAATCAGGGTTTTATGCTCCATAGACTATCATGGAGGAAATACTCCTTTGAAACTACTCACCTTCCATAATTCAAACACATTATTTTAACATCCGTCTAACTTTTGTACTATGTAAATGACCCAGGCACTCAAAAGCAGTGCAATCTATGGAAGCCAGCAACATTGTAGGTGGACAAAGGCCTGAACCATTTTATTTCTTTGCTTGAGTTTGTCTTTTCTCTTAACTCTTGAGTGTGAACGAACCACGCAGTGTTATTTCCAGGTAACTGTCAGTTTAAGATCTGGGGTGTGTACCTTAAGCATCATGGCTTAGTGTCTTTAAGTGGCACTAGTGTAGATTGATGATTGTTAATTCTTACTGAGCTATAGCTTAATGGCATTTTATGTGTTATGGCCTTCCTTAACGTAATATCATTAAATCTTCATAATCATTCCAGGAGGTAGAAAATATTTCAGTCTTATTTTGTAAAGTAAACAGGGATCTCAAAGAGGGGACCTTGAAGGTAGCATGGAACACACTGATATGTCCTGTCCCTTCTCACATCAGCTAGCTTGAAATTAGCTTCCACTTTGACTCAGCTCAAGTGTCTCCGTTTGTTATGAGGTTTATAAAATGATAAAATGTGATCTATCTAAAGGGAATATGTATTTCCAGACATCACAAGTAAAGTGTTTATACAGCTGACTGGCACTCATCCGAGCCACATCTTCACTAAAAGGTCCATCTTTTCTTCCATGATGGACGTTGTTTTTCTTAACAAAGAAACAAAGCAGTTCCTCTGCCAAAAAAGTTATTGATAAGAAACAGCAACTCAGCAAAGCTGCTTTTGCTGGTAGCTGAGGTTAATCCCCCCTCACGCTGAATCTCATGCCGTGTGGGCTGCAAGGTGTTCTTGAGTGAGTGTTCCCATTATCACAAGGAGAAACGAGGGGGGGGGCAACAACCACGGTGTTTTACCACTTTGTGGTTGTCTGAGAAGTACCACTATAGTTTCCTAAATGCATTACTCTCAGATAGTCTAACAACCCTGGGAGGGAGGTGGTGATCCCTAGAGACAGGAAGAACTGCTGGAAATGTCAGCTGTTGAGAAAAATGTGTCATTCACTTAAGGGCGATCACAGACAGGAAGCAAGTGTGTCAAAGTCACTTGTGTTCGAGTGCAAGCCGACTCTCAAAGGTGCTGTGCTTTTCTTTGGGGGTGGGGTGCACTCCTGTGGGGGATAGGATCTTCTTGGGGGACAACTGATGCAGCTGACCAGTCACTGAGTGCATAAAATGAGAAGGAACATTTGACCACTGGTTTTTCTCCCCTGCCCCCAAGCCTTATTACAAGTCCTGGAAAAATATGTGTGACAGTTCCAAATGGCCAGGTGTTGGGAGAAGCCAGCTGGCAGAGGGCAGCTGGTCATGACAGGGAAAAGCATTTTGAAAAAAAGTGTGGAGTGAGCCTAAGAGGGGTCACAGGACAGCTCCCAGTGTGGGGAAGGCTGTCGACAGGTTACAGATTATGTGGACGAATTAACCAAAGAAGTTCATTTTGGAAGGCGCAGGGCCTCAGAAAAAATGTCTGGTTTTCATAAGCAGAAATGAACAACCAGTTCAGAAACAAGTGGGCCTTCTGAAGTGGAGGGCCAGCATCAACCACATAGGGCCAGGTCCTGGGCTGTGAGGCTTGGTAATGCTGAACGCCTCAAGTGAGTGGAGCTCAAAGATCAGGTCTGTGTTACAAGGCAGATCTCACCATTCTAGTACCTCATGACCTCGCCTACCTTCCCAAGACAACACAATCATACCACCAGCAGCAAATGCTTCTAGACTCAGCACACATAGGCCTTCCTTGTTGATCCTGAGGGATGATGGCATCCCAGTTCTGTAGACTAGGAGGCTGGGTCAGGGGCAGGGAGCTGATAGAAGCAAAACTGAGAAAAATGTCTGACACACATAATGGGGACAAAAATTGGCCTTACACTGCCTAAGCCATGCTGCTGGTTGGAGCAGCTCCCAGCTGGATGTAGTATAGGCTGGAGAAATGGCTGAAAGGCAACCAGGGAGAACTCAGTTAAGGGGAGAAGTTGCTATGAAACAGACTCAATGTCTATAAAATGAGGCCGGTATTTAATTACTTTTCCTATACCCTCAAGTCCTCCATGTGTGATGGAAAACCTGGAGGAGATATAGGAGCAGAAAAGCATCAGGGTGGGGGAGGAAGAGAGAGAGAGAGGTGTGGGAGAGAGAGAGGGAGAGGGGGAGGAGGAGAGAGGGAAAGAGAGGGAGATCGAGGGAAAAGAGGGAGAGAGGGAAAGAGAGGGAGAGAGAGAGGGGGTAAGAGGGAGAGGGAGGGAGAGAGGGGGAGAGTGAGGGAAAGAGGGAGAGAGGAAGAGAGAGGGGGAGGGAGAGAGAGGGGGAGGGAGAGGAAGTGAGAGAGGGGAGGGGGAGTGAGTGAGAGAGAGAGAGAGAGAGAGAGAGAGAGAGAGAGAGAGAGAGGGAGGGAGGGGTGGGGGCTGTGATAGCCAAGGACTTGCAGGAGGCACAGGACACAGAATGGTGCTGTGGTCTGTGTGGTGTGGCCATCTGTCATGGCCTGTAAGCCCTCTGGGCTTTGGCTCCCAAACCTGAAAAAAAATCTCATTTTTTGTGGGGTCCTTGGGGAGAAATTAACCAGGCCCCCTCCCCGGACACAACAGTGTGTTGTTCCACATATGTTCAAACTGAACCACTGTCCTGAGAGAAGCTGTTTTTCCTTTGTACAAACACAGACACAATTAGCCGGCCACAGAGCCAAGCCCTCTATTGCCTATTCCCTACCCCCACCCTTGTTCACCCTCTTCCTGCCTGTGCTCTGGAAGCAAAGGGCCTCCCTAGATTCCGTGCTCCAGGTAGGAGCTCTTTCTGTTCCTCTTCCTACTGGCAATCACAGCAGGCAGAACCCAAGGAAGACACAGGAAGGACTGCCAAGAAGCCAAAACAAGGTTTGAAGGAGGGGGGGACGCCAGTGTGCTCTTCCCTCCTGAACTACAGCGGAGGGAGAGCAGGCAAGCCATGGCCCGCTGTGGGTAGTAGAAAGCAAGGAGGAACATGCAGTGATTTGGGGGCATTTGGTAACCAAGCGCTGGCTGAGAGCTGAAAATCCAGACACTTCAAACCAGGAGCCTGAGTTCTTGAATGAAGCCTTAGATGGGAGTCCACCCTCCCAGGACTGGCGAAGGGGGTGCACTCCTCTCCCCCTCTCATCTCTCTTCTCCATGGTGACCTTGAGACTGCCTAGCTTTTGTCCATTTGCCTACCTGTAGGGAGAAAACATTCCCTGCTGCCTCCCTTTATCTGGGAGGTTGCCATCAGGGTATAAGACAGTGCTTCCTGTGAGAGCAATCAAATTCTTTAGAGAAAGGATGGCAGAAATTTTTCTCCTAGGCAGGAAATCATAGCAACCTAAGGCAGGTAGGGTGGGAGGATAGGTATAGGGGCCTGTGTGCGAGTGTGAATTCGAGCATGCGTGTGCGTGTGTGAGTGTGTGTGTACCTGTACACTTCGGGCATTAGTGTTCTATTGCAATAGCATCTGTTTGGTAAATCTATCAGGTAAGCTTCAGGACTGGTTACCAGTCTGCACCTAGGCTAGTATTCTTTGTATTTTAAGACGTGATAATAGCCAGAATGTTATTGTCCAACAATGCTCAGCAGAGCTGCCATTATCCTCAGTGAGAGAGCTGCCAAACCTCCGGATGTGTGTTTTTCTCATGAGTAGCAGGCCAAGGAGTCAGGGTGTAACCCACTCATCAATGGTTCTACTTCACAGACAAGGATACAGATCAAAGGTTTAGAGATCCCTTCTAATGTAAAACTTGGGACTTCTTAGGCTATTGGGTCAGATAAAGGGACATGCTCTAGTGACATCGCTTCAAGGAGAAGACATTGAGAATAAATAGAGGTTGTTCTGCTACAGGAAGCATGATTCAGAGGAAGCCACAGGAGCCACCTGATCTCTTCCCACTCTGTTCCTGTCATTAAGCTGTTTGCATGAGGGAATATTATGGCCTCTGTCTCCCAAACTCAGATACCCATGCATGTTCAGGAAGCCGTAGGAAGAAGGTACAGCTTTGTTACTAGCAACGTGTGCACTGCTATCCCTGGAGGACGAACAGAATAATTTCAACAAACAAAACCCATCCCTTGCAGTGCTCATCAAGATAGAGGCTGAAGCTGAGCACTTGATTTTGACACTTATCTATCGGTGAGTAGACTATGAAGCCAGAAGATTATGATGTTGCCAGTCGGAGTCACGTGATCTTCCTGCATGTTGGGAAGAGCAAGCAACTGTCAAGAGCTGACCCAGTTTTGACTCTGGGATTCCCTTCTCTGTAAATGTGTCAAATAGCATTGGTCCTGACACAGAGGCTCTGGCAGAGCTTGCTGTGTCCTGGGTGATCTGCTAAGTAAACACTTCACATAGCTTATCTAATCCTCACTTCAGCTCTAGAATGCAGACACCATTTCCCTTCTGAACGAGAGAAGGAATTGAGACTCCATGTGGTCATGCAGGCCTGCTGAGCCATCTTGTTGGCAAATGGCAGAGCAAGGGTTAAAGCTAGCTGCATGGCTACAGAGCCTATGCTCTTAACACTGGATGATGTCTCTGATGGGGAGACCTCCAGGATAAAAGCATTCAGTTCTTCTTTTTTCCTGTTCATTGCTTTATTCCTCCTTAGAATCAGAACCTAGAAATTATTATTATTTTGTCATTTAAAAATGTATCTTTTCTCTCCAAGCAGAGGGGTGCATGCCTTTAATCACTTGAGAGACAGAGGCAGGTAGCCCTCTGTGAGAGTTCCAGGCTAGCCTAGTCTACTAAGTGAGTTACTGGATAGCTAGAGCTACATAGAGAAACTGTGTCTGAAAACAAGAGACAAAGAAACAAACCAAACCAAACACCAACCAACAAAACAAAGAATACAATAACTAGGTAAATAAACTAATTAAAATGTATCTTTCTCTAAGAGTTTGCCAGTGAATACAGGGAAGTCAGAGAGTGGCAAGGACCGAACTGTAAGTAAGTAATCCCAGAAGGAAGGGCCATAGTAAAGCACAAACTCATAGCTTGCTGAGTGTTTTCCTGCGTTGGCTCCACCCACCTGCACTGCTGTTGTCTCTGCATTGAAGACTTAGCAATAACATCGAATACTTTATACTATTTCATTTCTGCTTTAGCCAATAATTGTTACATTTGTACATTTTGCAAGAGATATTTGAAAACATTCCCAATGCCATCCTTTAAGGGTTCTGGGTAACAGGTCTGGGCATATGTTCTTCCCATTGCATGGATATTTTGGATGGAGCCATGGACGAGGCAAGGGGTGACTTTTCTTGACCTTGACTGTCATCCTACAGAGCACTGAAAAGTTGCCAGGGTGAAAGGACAGCAAATGTTTTCCTCCACTGTATTTGAATGTGTGGGTAGCCAATCACAGGTCTTCCACTACCCATCATTGGCCACACTCACTGTGGCTCCAGCTTTTCAGCTCTGCGGGCATTTTATGTGCATGGGGTATGCTTCAGGGTTGCCCATGATTGCTCGAACATATGCCATGTCGCTCCCATGGATTTATTGAATCTCTGGCACCTCTGAGAACATGTTGCAAAAAAAAAAAAAAAAAAAAAAAAAAAAAAAAAAAAAAAAAAAAAAAAAAAAAAAAAAACCCTAATAGATAAATGGACCTTGAAAGGTTTATTTTCTTTTAAAGGGGCTGTTCCTCTGAGGCCAAGCATGCTCTTTACTTCCTCAAGTAAAGCAGGCCATGTCTTTCTACACTTTGGGCACCTCTGTGTTTGGACGCATGGACAGAAAGAGATTGAGATGTCTGAGGAAGAAGGAAATAGATGTTTCTCTTGGTCAAACAGCAGGTGTAGTCACTGCCCTTGTTCTATGGCAAAAGCACTTGGAGGAATATTGGCCACATCCTTTGATGAAGGGACTGGGCTTTTCTCCCTTGTCATTAAACATTATAATTTATATCATCGTATAGTTATATAACTATAACATAGGTTATAACCACAATAAAGTTTGGAATTGATACAGAAACATTTGCAAACCCTAGAGTGAGCAACATGTTGCTGTGTTCTATAGCTCTTCCTTCCACATGGCAGGGTCACATTCCCCTGTCATTTGCAATGGCCACAGCTGCATTAGCTGCATGGAGGGAAAGCATGCTCTCCTGGGTGCATGCAAGAAGGTAGCTTTGCTTTGCTTTCCTTTCTTGCTAGCATTGACACATGACTTCTCCATCAGACAGGTTCCAGATGACATCCCCAACATGATCCACATGCCCTTGTAGAAACATCATGAGATGCATTCCTATTTGAAGTTATTTAGGTGTTATTGGGATTATTACTGTAGTCTGATTGATTTTAAAATGTTTTGTTCAAAGCTCCTTTGTGATGACAAACAGGAATGTGAAAAGGATATTGCTGCCGAGCCAAAGGCTTGATCTTTCCCTTGTTTGCTTTCACCTCATGCTAGTAAATTCGGGAAAGGGTCCGAATGATGTTAAAATGCCCAAGGCCCAAAGCTCCTGCTTTAATTTCTCCTTCTATTGTGAGGGATTTGTGCCACATGAACCCTCCACATTCCACTCCATCAGCTACTCCATTATAGGAGGAGTCACACCCCCTCTGCCCACAGACTGGGTCAATTACACATATAGGAGAACTGCCTGGGTTAATGGTTCTAGTCCATGCCCAAGGGTTTGCAGTCGTGGGCTTGCTGACACATACTCCATGTGGTTCAGAATATCTCAGGCTGGGAAATGGGGGGCTTACATGCAAGAACTAGTCAAATGGGCTACTCCAGACATAACCTAGTAGCCCAAAGCCATGGGGTACTGAATGAAGCCATGTATTCATCAAGGCAGAGGTCTGATCATGTCTGTGATACGATATATCACATATATATCTTCATATCACAAAATGGAGCTAAAAGTGCAACATGGGTTTCGGAGGTGAAACAGATGCAAGTCAGGTCATGTGTCTGGGGCATTGTTTGTGTCTAGCTTGTACAAAACATCCTCCTCCTCTTCTTCCTTCTCTTCTATGTCTCCTCCTCTAATCTCCTGTAAAAATATTAAATTCTGGGTTTTGTTGGCAATTGCGTGGGTGCATGTGTGTGTGTGTGTGTGTGTGTGTGTGCATGTGTGATATATGTATTTCCAAGTCAGTGTTTGCTTCAGAAGAGAGAAGGATGGTAAGAATCTGCCTAGGGACTGCCTCTGGCTGGGGGTTGGTGTGGCCACATGTTTTTCAGGCCAGAGGTCAGCAACCTTTTCACTTGGAATACCATAACTCCCAGCCTCTCCTTTTTCTTCTGTCAGTGGTTGCAGATGCCTTCAAACCAGAGTGACCCATTCAGTCACCCCAGTGCTAATGGGGGAGGCAGATGTCCTGTGAGCGGAAGGGGAGAGATAGTTTTGATCATTTTAACAGCACTAGGCTGGCCTAGTGACAACAGGTGGATATGGGTTTCAGATGGGACCAGGAGCTTGGTGACAGTGCAAAGCCATGGAGAACCATCCTATGGATGATCAGAGATGAAGGGAAACTTAGTCTACTTTCTGCTCCACAAAAAAATAACATGCCAGAGATTGTCTGGGGATGTTATTACCTTTTCTACATATTGTTGGGTTTTTTTTTTCTTTCCCCGAATGTCATTTGTTAAAAGTATATATATAATTTTTTTTTTACAGGAAGATGTGAGAGAGGTGGTGGGGGATGAAGGAAGGCAATAAAGAGCTGAGAAAATGTCAGTTAGAGGATGAGACTCTAAGCTCAGTGATATAGTCCCAGATCTCTGATCTGGGGATGCAGGGAGCCTAAATAGGAGATAGTGAGACTCTAAGGCCATCACTGGCTTGCCTCTGGGTGCAGCAGCACATGTAAAGGCTAAAGAGTTAAAAGGGTGGCTGGGATAGTAGTGACATTTCTGTCTTTTGGCCACGTTGGAGTTTTTGTTTGGAAGAGAAAGGAATCAGAAGCTATGTTTTAGAATGGGGGTTGGAGTATCATAAGGAATAGTCCGGGCTGACCTGACTTACCTGGATTATTTGAATACTCTTTCCATCCGGTGCCCTATCCTGACAGGCACTTCATTCCCAGAGAAAGGGGGAGTGAGGGTTATTCCAAACTGGAGGGTGGCAGTGGGTGGGACAGCCCGTGTAAAGCCCTGTGGGTGAGGGTGGGACAGCCCGTGCAAAGCCCTGTGGGAGAGGGTGGTACAGCCTGTGCAAAGCCCTGTGGGTGAGGGTGGGACAGCCTGTGCAAAGCCCTGTGGGTGAGGAGATCTTAGTGTGGATCTGTGTGGCTGGAGCAGGGGAAGGGAACTGGTAGGCAGGCAACTGCAGGGGAGCAGCAGGCAGCCATGAAGTACCCTGACAGCATGCGCAGGGGCGGGGGGGAGGTGAGGCAGTATCACGTTTCCGGTGGTGTGTACACATTCCTCTGGATCCTCGGCATCCCCCTTTAGTAAAGAGATTGGATCCTGCACGTTAACAACCCCTGTAGCCCATTTACGAGCTTTCACTGTGGCAGTTTGAATAGGACGCTCATATATTTGAACACTTGCTCCCCAAGTTGGTGGTGCCATGGTGTAATGACAACTTTGGAATTTTGGTTTCTTTAAGAAACACAGACACGGTATAAGAATATGTTTGTGTTTTAATCCCAGGTATGAGGATATGGGGCTGCTTCAGACTGCACACAACAGCTGACTATGATTTGCCTTGTGCTCTAGCGGGGCTGTGATTTTGGCGGCTGCAGATAGCTTTGTGTGATTGTGTGACATTTGGAATTCTGGGACCTTTTCAGAGGGTGTTTAAATGCTCGGTCCCTGAGAGGTTGGGTTGTTGTTGGTAGTGGATTTTTGGTTGCTGGTTCGTTGTTGTTGTTTGCTATAGGTCTCAGTTTGTTAAGGAGTCACGGGCAAAAAAAAAAAAAAAAAAAAAAACGAAACAAGAAGAAATTAGATATCCTGACAGTGAAGATCAAACTTGCCCTAAGAACTCAGCACCCCTAATCAGCAGGAGGTAGTCTAACAATAGCGTCCACCCCCTTTCCTTTCTATCCTGTCTTCTGTTCCCTCTAGTGTTAGGAGTTAGAAGGATGGAACAAGGGTGGAGAAAAGTGGAAGAAAGAACCTGCAATGTAGCCAAAGTTCAGCTATGGTGCTGTGTAAGGCATTGGTGATTTTTCAACGATTGTGTAAAGCACCATAGGCAACTTACAGAAGAAAGAACTTTTTAAATTTGGGGTTTCGGAGATGGTGTGACATCGGACGGAAGGCAGGGCAGCAGGAAGAGAAAGGTGAGAGCTCACATCTTAATCCATGAGCACAAGGCAGAGAGGACAAACTGCAAGTGTGTTGGTGTTTATCATCTCAAAACTCACCCCCAGTTACACACTTCCTCTGGCAAGACCCTACTACCCAAACCTCCTCAAATTGTCATTGCCTGGGGACCAAGTGTTTGCATTGTGTCCGCCGAGTTATGGGAACAGTCCTCATTCCAATCTCTGTGGAGAGGTTATAAGAACTTTAGATGGTGGAGCTTTTCTGGAAGGGCACAGCAGGCTTTGAGAGTTTATAGCTATGGCTCAGTCTTCCATTTTCTCTCCGCTTCCTTTTCAGCTGAAGTTGTGATCTCTCAGCTTCCTGCCACCATGCCTGTCCCTTACTGCCCTGGTCTCCCTGTTTGGATGAATCCTTACCCCTGTGAAACTATGACTCAAATTAAACACTGTTGCCTTTGGTCATGGTAGTACAGCACAGAAAAGTAACCAATGAAGAGCTGTAAGCAAATTACTCCCTCTCAGCTTCCATTGCTTTTTGCATAAAATGGAAATCCACTAACTCTTACTGGATTTCATGCTTGGCGGAAAATCAAATAGGTTCATAGCTGTGACGTGCCAGGGAAAATGAGAAGCACTGGTGAAAAATTCCATATAAATATGCTTTTTCCTCCTCCTCCTCCTCCTTCTCCTCCTCCTCCTCCTCCTCCTCCTCCTTCTCCTCCTCCTCCTCCTCCTCCTCCTCCTCCTCCTTCATCATCATCCTCATCATCACTACTGTTGTCATCCTATATGGGCAGCACCATTATGAATTAGATGTTTCCTAATCTACTTATGAACTTAAAAACCCAAACGGTGTTCAAGTAAATTCTCTGACGAAAGTCCTCTTCAAAGCCAAGAGAGCTAAGACGCTTTCTACTTCACCTAATGGCGTTTGGGATCTGTGGAAGAGAGTGCTTTGCCAATGTGGATTCTGATGATATCTGGGCCTGGCAAAGACCAGAACTTACCCCAAGTCCTTCTATACATGAATCATTGGTGTACCTGAACACTCTTAAAGCTAGAGCCAGGAGCAACCTTACAGACTAGCCAGTCATTTGTTCTGATTTAATTGACTGTTGGTTTCTGCATAAAGTGATCATGTTGTGGGGGGAGGGAGCTGCCAGCTTTAAAAAAATTAACAGACAAGCAATTAATTTAACTGAAACGCTTCTGTGGAAATCACAAATGCCATCTGCAGGTTCTTGTTTGGATGATAATCATGCATTTGTGCCGAAGTCGATTTTTAACTCTTTCCAAAAACAAAGAAGTGCCTTTGCTTCGTAACAGTAGGTTGGTGACACCTTTGAGTCACCCTGCCCCCTACTACCCCCTACCCCCTGCCCTCCTGTCCCCCTGCCCTCCATGTGGGCTGCACTATATTATTAAACATACAAATCTTTATTGAAAGCTAACTATGCATGAAACCGATGTGGTGTATGCTTTCGTGTGATGCTTCATTTAATCTTCACAGTAGTTATGTGGAGTCTTGGGCAGGTCTTGAGCTGCTCGCCTTTGGATATCATCTCACCTCTGCTCTGTTCTGGTTTTTGTTGTAGGAAGGTGGCAGTCTTCGCTGGCCACTGCTTCCTAGCCATGTCTGGGCATTTAAAGTCCCTGGGGAAATAAAAGGAATGGGTTAGAAGGAAGACATGTTGTTCATTCCTCTCTCTCTCTCTGCCTTGGGTTGCATTTTCTCTTTGGTTCTACCTCCCAAGACCCTGGCAAGCTTGGTTTTAGCTTTGATGGCTCCACCTCAGATTCCAATATTGTCTCCTCCTCCATTGCTTTCTTCAGTCAAGGATGATGATACTTCCTGCCCTGATTCAGTCCTAGATAGGACCATTATCTGGCCAGGGTGACGATCAATACACCGAAATAGCCACTTTGCTGCATGTATCTATTAAAACTATTTAGAGGGGTAGGAGAAATGAATTAGCTCTTACGGAAGACCTGGGCTCCATTCTCAGCTGCCCATGGTTCCTCACAAATGCCTATAATTCCAGTTCCAGAGCATCTGACATCTTCTGCTCTCTGCAGCCCTTTGCATAGTATGGTTTACATAAACTCACACGGGCTCGTCCACTTAGACATAAATGAAAAACAAGCAAACCTTTACAAGTATTTGAAGTAATTTATGTGTGGTTGTTTAGACCCTATTGTCACGTTGCCACGTAATTATATCTGGTGCTTTAACAAAGGAGGAATGTATGGATCATACATGCTAAATATTATACAACTGAGCCAAATGCCGCAAGTCTGTCAACATTCTAGTCGTCTGTCCTTATCCTACAACTGCACTGTGGTGGCTGCATAGTTCTCTGGTGAGAAAAAAAAAATCTTCTTCATGGGTAAAGTGTCATGATGGGTTTGAGCAGTTAGTTCAGCTACAGTGTGACCTCTTCCTGCAGGGTGAATCTGAGGACCAACATGTAGCATCTCTAGAGAAAGAAACATGATGCCCTTGGGCACTAGGTCATAAAGCTATCTTCTTGTATTACTGGTCACTTTCCACTGACTTAAGAAATGCTCATGGCTGGGTACTGCATAAAGCGAAGAGGTTATTGAGCTCCTAGTCATAGATTCTGAAAGATTGTGTGGTCCTAGCTCTTTGGTCCGTGGTAAGGGCTTCATCATGCATGGCGTAATGGCTGAAGTGTGTGCAGGGGGGAAGCACCATGTGGTAGGAGATGAAGTGAGAGAGAAAGAAGGGGCTCAGCTTGTTCTTTTACAACAGTCTAACGGGAAGAGTTGTCCCTTCTAAGGTCACCCCTGGGACTTAGTCACCTCCCACTAGGTGCCACTTCTGAGGGTTTCACCACTTCCCAGGATGGTCACACTGAGGGCCAAGTCTCCAATATGTGAATCCTTGGGGGCCAAACGATTAAAGTGTAGTTGTGTGAGAAATATTCTATACATCTGTAGGGCTACACAGCACTGACCATTCACCCAGGACACACAATGAATTTTTGTTTACTTGAATAGAAAACAGAGACCTTTATTTTTACCATGAATTCATTTATAATCAGATTGGCGACACTCTTAGGTTATAGTTAAGTTATACTTGATCAAGTACTTTGCACATTATCACAATTTTAACTTTAATTATAAGCTCTTATTGTAGGAATAAATCCTTTGTGAAGAGGGCATTAAGCCTCGATTGTCTTACATCTTGGAGTTTCACATTTTCTAGGCTCCCATGTATACCACTGTGTTGATCAAACTGTGTGCTCGAAGCAATACATCTGTGGTTGTCTATTTGGTAGACTTAGTTAATGAACTGCAGAGCGGTCTAAACAAGTACCATGCTAGATTATATTAAGCCAGTTAGAAGGAAAGTAACAGAGGTTTGAGCTAAGTGACCTAGAAACAGAAGCTTCTGGATGCTTGAGGCGCTGTGGAGGTGTGGTTGATAAAATGCGGTTCTCATTGGTGTAGTGGGTGAGAAAGGGAGCAAAATTACATCCAATTCTGAGACTTGAAGCCCTTAAGACGTAAATTAATTTTATAGTATTCAACCCAAATAGCTTTCCACCTGTTGTAAGATGGAAACTTCCAGGGGAAACTGCTTGATGTATATTCACATGTAAGGGTGAACAGCCAAGGGCTGATTCCTACCCAAAACGGGAAGTGAATAACAGAATCTCAGTTGCTGCTGGCCATATCCTTGAACCTCTGGCATAACAAGGGACCTTGCATCATTCACACTCTGTGAGGGACTCCACACAGACAACTTTTACATCTCTAGTGCAATCATAGGTAAGGATGCAGGGTGAGAGACGGGATGAGGTAACTGTCTACTGTGATTCACCTGGGGTCATAGGTAAGCCTTTCAGGGGAACTTCGTACATGACATTCCCATATCCTCCCAAAGGGCAGACCGCATTCTCCTGTCTGTGTTTGTTGCCTCTGTGAGGCCTGTCCTACAGGAACTATTCCACCTGCCTTCTCTCCCAATCTCCTCACCTTTTAGAGATCCTGCAGCCTCGTGCTGTTTGACCCCTTCCTTCTTTAAAGTATTACACCATCCACTCTACCTTCTGCCCATTTCTTTCTTGACAGACACTCACAGTGTAACGCAGACTAGTCTTAAAATCCTGATCCTTCTGTCTTACCCTCCAGATGTCTAGAACCATAAGCACAGGTCCCCATCCCCAATTTTCATATTCTTTCCATTTTCTCATGTATTAGAGTTGATTGTCCTATAATCTCTACAGTGGAGTTAGTCTGTGTCACACCCCTTGAGGCTGGTTATCCTCTGAAACACTAGTACAGAGGAAATTCTTGTGAATGGCTGATTTAGTGTGAAAGCTGTACCTTTGGCTTCTTGTACCACTGTCTGTACTTGGGTGACATTATCTGTCCTTATTCAGTGACTGGATTATCACCAAGCCTAGGAGCATGTGGTGCAGGTTCCGAGTATAGTGACATTACTTCTAGTTCAAAAAATACTGAACTCATGGTGAGCACTCCTGCAGCAATGAGAGGGTGTGTGTGTGCACAGGGCTTGGTCTTTTAGCCAGATGAGCACATCTGCTAAGAGTTACCAAGCAGCAGAAGAGCCGTTCCCCCACTTTCAGCTTCTTGTAAGAGTGATGCTCTGGTGAGCACAGGCTGAGAGATTTCCAGTGTGGTGATGGGTAAGGTGTTCTCTGTGCCGAGAGCTTTCCTATCAGCAGCAGAGGGCAGCAGATGGTGGCTCAGCAACTCCTACTGCCATGCCAAAGGTCATGGCAACCTCACTCATGACTTTGTTTCCATTAAATATGCCAATAATGTAAATTTCAACGAGTGCTCGTGATTGCACGTGCGCACGCGCGCGCACACACACACACACACACACACACACACACACACACAATGTGGTAACAGATCTATAGAACCTAACTAACATCTATAAGTTCTTCCTCCCAGAAGCCTTACCTCACCTTCAGGATAGGCTAAGTTGGGGTGTTCTGTCTTTCATGGTAATCTATAGGCCTCTTATCACGGTCTACATACTTAGTTCACAGATAAAGCAACACAACAGTTTCCTTGTGTGCTGGCCTCTGAAACAAAGAAGGCCAGGCTCCGAGCCCAGTGCTGCCAAAGTCTGTGACACTAGCTGCCCTGGGCCTGGTAGTGGTTCTACAAGACTATTTGTTATATGTAATAAGGCTAGAGCTTGAAGCAAAGGCCTTGTGCATGCTAAACATGCTCTTTCCTGCCGAGCCATACACACAGCCCCTGAGACGTTTTCTTTTTATTTATGGGGTGTCTCCTTTGTGGCACTTCAGTTGGCAAGGAACTACTGTTAGCAGATGTGAACATGTAAAGAACACGCCAATTACTCCCTAGCAGAGAGGGAGCCATGATGCTGGAGAATGCTCTTGGTTAATTTTGTAGAGCTGTCACTAATGGTACAGATCCCTCAGCCACTGAAACACCTTAAGCTGAAGGAATGGAGAGAGATGCGAAGGGAAGAAGACCATGAGCTTTCGTGTGGATGCTCACGCAGGTGAGGACAGGGGTATTCCTGGGGGAGGGGGGAAATCCCTGCCAAGAGAAAACAGACAGGGGTGATTTACTCTGCTATTGGTTGTACTGGCTTCAGCCATCTTGACTCTCTTAACCAGCTACAGGAGACTGACATCAATACTTCAGGCAAGCCAAGGACTGTGAGACTTGGAGAATTCATCTGAGAAGCGCAGGGCCTTGGCCTGGCTTATGGAGAACATCAGAGGCTAGACAGGGCTAGTGAGTGGTCATGATGAGACTGTCATGTGATGCTTTCTCCACAGACCTAAGCAGAGCTTCTGGAAGTTGTGGGATGAAAGTAGGGCCAACTCCACTCTTGGGAAGCTTGAGTCCTCAAAGGCCCACCAGGCGTTCAGTACCTGAGTGATTTGACACAGCTCTGTTCCATAATCTCCTAAGGACAACTGTAGATTAAGTCAGGGAAATAGTTGAGTCATCCCACCAGCACTGGTCTTTATTGACATTCAAGAAAGCACATGATGCCGTGGTGTACATGATAGAGATTTAATTGGGGATCTTGTCCCATGCAAGCAACATAGTGCCCTTCAAACAAGAAACTGTTGTGTTAAATAGTAAAAAAATAAAAATATTTTAAAATGTACCATCCAACACTACGCTGGACACCAGCTTGCCACCTCCATGGCTAGCCCCATATAGAGACCGCCTATCTCTCGGCCCTCCCCCTGGCTACGGGACTCAGCTTAGTCACAATTCCCAGTAACCTGATAAAATCAAAACTCTTGAGGCTTGTAATTTATCAATCAGATTTATATCAGTAAATTCTCACTCCACAAAATGTCCACACAATAAACTCAGAGCCATTTGAAATTGATATAAACTGTCCACCTAGATAAGACGAATCATTCTGTAATTATGCAGCCCTTATAAGATATTCATAGCTACCTGTGGCTATTTAAAGCCACACGGATCTAGGTCGTCCTTCTTTCCCTCCATCTTCCTCCTCCTGGAGACTGACATCTCACTGGGGACCTCTAGTTTGTTACATCTTGTACCCTAAGCTGTCCCAAAAGCCTCAAGTCCCCTTTCTCTTCCTCTTGTTCCCCCTCCAACCCGGAAGTCCCACATACTCCTTGCCCAGTGATTGGTTCCCTGAAATCTTTATTCATTAGAAGGTCCTTGTAACGAGAAACAGTGTAATTATAGCTATAATCATCTTGAAAGATAGTATGAAAGGGTAATAAACTGCTCGAATTCGCCGGACACTACTCAAACAGTGAAAAATCCTACACCACCTGAGCCTCACAGCAAGGGCTGAATATTACAAGGGGCAGGACTGACGACCAGTTTTGTTGACAAAGTCAGAGTGCTGTAGTCTCACACTGTCCCAAAAATTGCACAGTAATTGCTGTCAGACTGGAACTAGAAGCCTGGCCCTTGATCTGACAGGGCTCAACATGGCTTTGCTGAAATCCTGAGATCCGAGCGATCCTCAGCTTCTTTCCTCTAATCCATCTGGAGTCAGTCCCACCTGTACTGGGTTGTGTGGGTAACAAGATCTACTCCGAGATGCTGTGCGGCTCTTTCTTGTCCTGTCTAGGGAGGACATTTCTGTGTTTCGCTGCAGAGCCTTTCCTGTGTTCAATCCTAAGGTGCTCCTCAGCTCACGCCTTGGTTATATGAGCCACACTATCTTGTGAATTGTAAGGCGCCCCAGCACGGAAGCACTTTAGCAATGGTTGTAACTGGAAAGCCGGCTGCTTGAGCCATCCAGCAGAAGGAAGATGCTCTTGTTAGCACCCACCATAGGTGCCATAGTGTGTAATGCTGGACAAAATCGAGCATAATGAAATGAGATAATTCAGATAAGATGTTTGACTATGTCTGGCTCATAGAACACAGCCCATAGCTAGAGGATGAGCTATCATCTTTTCAAATAAACATTACATCCCCATAGTACAGATTTGAAAATGGCAGTAGACAGAAAGGTTAAGTAATTTACCCAAGGTCACACAGCTAATGTGTGTTTCCACCAGGCTGGGACACCTGACTGTCTCTCACCCGTTCCCACAAGCATATGCAGAGCCAGCAGGGTAGCCAGTGGGGTGGAGAGAATTCTGGGATCTTCCAGGGGGCTCTAGAAATCTTTCCAGATCACCATTTATGAAAATTAATTACTAAATCATTGGGCTGTAACAGGTGGAAGTGTTATTTAATAACCTGCTGGTGAAGCTGGGTTTTGTTGAGAGAGAGAGAGAGAAAGAGAGAGAGAGAGAGAGAGAGAGAGAGAGAGAGAGAGAGAGAGAGAGAAACGAAAAAGAAGCATATTACATTACTAGTCAGTGGCACATAAATAAAAAAGCTGGAGCGATTTTAGGCAGCATCTGAGGAACACTTTTCAAGGATTATTGCAAGGGCAGTCACTTCCCATATGGATTGAATTAAGTCTTTCTGTGAATCACAGCAAAGAAGAAAAAACAATCCCAGGGTCTTTTCAGGCTTCTCCCTGTCAGGTCAATGGAATCTGTGGTATCAGATAATTTCATGTCAAATTATGAATTCCTTTCACTCACACCCCGGCCTGTTTGCCGGATTGGCGTCTTTGCCTTCTAGATCTCTTCTCTTTGGGCACAGGCTGCCTTGGAAATGTGTGCCGGCCCTTTGAGTGTAGAATGAGAGACAGAGGAAGGCTGTCCAGGGAGCTAGAGGAGAAGGATGCAGCCAGCCTCTGATTGAAGTAAGGTGGGGGAGGGTTTCCCTGTCCAGCTCCCCCTACCCCACAGATGGCAGGAGCAGAGGACCCCCCCCAACCCCGGCATCGGGTGTTTGCGGTCTGTCAGGACAGGCTGGCAAGAAAGGGAGCCCCCTCGGAAGCTAAGCCTGAGATTAAGAAGGCCTGGCTGATTGTGTTGGCAGCTGCTGCAGCTCGCCCTGGTGCAGAGCCTGCCGGGCGGGGCGGCACACGTCTGGCTTGATTTGCTCTTTGGGGCGCAGTGCTTGAAAGGTGGCCCCTCCCCCCTCCCAGACTCCTTGACATTTGTCCAGAGATTAATTGGGCCTAATCCCCTTCTTGGAAGAATAGGCTGGAGGGTTTGTATTCCGGGAGGGAGAGGGAGGCAGGCTGGGCCTGAAGAGATGAGGGAAACAGTAATGAAGGCGCTGAGGCTTGCTTTCTGGACGCTGGGGGAAGAAAAGAGCAAATATCTGTGCTGTTCCTGGGTGAGGCTGACAGGTGGGCAGGGAGACTGCGGCGCCTCTGTGCTGCCTGCCTTTGCCAGAAGGTCTGTGCTGGGCAGCAGGAAGGACTCTTGACAGCACCAGCTGTCACTCAGGGAGGGAGCAGTCCCAGGACACCTTGGCCTGTGGTTCTCTCTTTTGTACCCAGGACAGAGGATGAGAGTCCCCAGGCAGGCCATCCTGACAGGGGAAGACACACTTCGCTGGGATACTTACACTTAAAATCTGTACCGGATCAGGCATTAAAATGAACAGCACTTCTTATTTGGGATTTTCTTTTTTCCTGAGAGAAGACATAGGATTGGTGAACGGCTTGTGCTTCCCAATAGCTTATCATGTGCCAAGGTAACCAGCCCAGACATCTACTGTTAACGTCTCATTCCTAAGAGCCATCATAGGACAAGGGCTTGCTTTGTTTCCATTTACCATGGTCATAACTTCAGTAAAGTCATCTGTAAATGGTGGCAGCAAGATACAAACTCGGGTGTCTGGCGTGGGGCCCTGTCTTGCTATTTGCTCCATGAGGCTGCACAGCCAGCAGAGAGAAGGGGATAAGCATTTGGCCTATACTATCTCCAGGGTAGAGCAAGAGTGGGAGACATTTAGAAGATACCTCATCCAGGAAACTGAAGATAGCAAGCCACAGGAATACCCAAAGGCCCCTGATAAACTCAGAAGGCAATGTGCCTATCTTATTATAGGTGGGAATCACCTCCAGCTAAGGACAGTACCCACTGTGTACTGTTTCTGTGTAGAGGACAGCAGACAGTACCTACTGTGTGCTGTATCTGTGTAGAGGACAGCGGACAGTACTCAGTGTGTGCTGTTTCTTTATAGAGACAGCAGACACTAGCTTAACAAAAAGGAAAGATAGATGGCTAGCCAAAGGTGCACATAAGGAGTTTGTAGGGATTATGTTGATGGCCGTCAGAAGTATCAATAATGGGTCAGGGTGGGGTGAGAGGACATCCGACTAGGTTTGACTTCCTGTGTGAACATCCTTTGTTGGGGGTAAGATAGAAGACAAGGGAACAAGCAAGTCAGAACCATTATGGGAGTTTGGCGCTGGCCTTTGTAGGCTTTGAGCACAGTGCCCATTCTTTGACTTTGGAGCATCTCTCTTAATTCTACTTAATTCTTTTCTGTGGCAACTGTCTATTCAGCAGGGACACACACGTACAGCCTGTCTTGTCCTTGCCGTCCCCACAGCCTGACTGTGAGGCCAAGGCTCCTGACAGGAGAAAGCACTGCAGATTTTCAAGAGGGTTAAGGAAGAGAGGGGTAGAGACACAGAACCTGCTCTCCTTCTGTTGGAACCTCAGCAGGGACCAAAGGGGGGGATGTTATCATCACATTGTCTTGGGGAAACTAGAGTTCAGACAAGTCACTAACCTAAGCCGAACATATGTGATGTTTTAAACATGTGATGTTCGGAGTGGCACTTTCCAGGTGGTGCGGTGTCACCGTCCCTCCTGCAGAAGGTGGGAAGGGTGGTGAGGAGAACGGAACTGAGTTCCTCGAATCTCAGCGCTGCTCTCACGCACTTCCCTTCCCGACTTTGCTGTCAAGCCAGTTTATTTTGTCATGGCCAGGATCAGAGTGTGTGTGTCCTTGTTTCTTAATTGCCTCTTCTGGGTCATTACCCCATCCAGCCACACACACCTCTGGCCTGCTACCTCTGCCACGAACGACACGCATACCTCACTGTGCACATACATCTGGGAGCAGATGACTGCTGCTGAGCCCCTTAGAAGATGGAGTAGATGATGTGTGCTAAGCTCCACCACCTGATGGGCCGCAGAACTAGATTGTCCTATGTACGCAGGCACACCTGCTTCAATTGTTGTCCCCGCTACAAGTCACACTCGACAGTCCCAGAAAAGCTTGGTGGTGGACGTTTTCAGGAAGCAAGCTGTTTGAAAAGCAAGAATTCCAAACAGACGTCAGTAAACTCTTATTTATAATTTAGAAGTCATGATGGGGTCTTCAGTTTCAGGGTCTTTAAGCTGTACTGCTTCCTGCATGAGGTTACACATGCTATGCTAAGAAACACCGTCTACAGCCATCTGACTTTATTTCGATATGTCTTAGTTTGAGAACTGGCAGGAAATGACATCCACACGACCATTCTTTGTGATGCTTCAGTGTCTAGGGCACATGTACCCTGTTGAATGCATGCAGCGTAGGAAGTCAGCCTGAGCTGAGGCAGAGAATAAAATACATGGTCACTGTAGTTTTGGTCATCCATTCTTAACGTATCATCCTTCTACTCTGCCTAGCCCATTTTCCACAGAGCAGCCAAAAGGAGCAGCTAAAAACATACATCTGCTTGTGTCAGCCAAAAAGAGCGTCTGAAACATGAGTCGGAT
This sequence comes from Micromys minutus, assembly GCF_963924665.1. NCBI lineage: Eukaryota > Metazoa > Chordata > Mammalia > Rodentia > Muridae > Micromys > Micromys minutus. The sequence goes on from NC_137980.1 coordinate 30,924,345, forward strand.
TGTGTTGCCCTCCTACTTAAATGCTTTCTCGTTGGCTTAAAATCTACTGTGCACATCTGACCAGGGCTCCCCAACCTTTATAGGCTGTGGTTCCTGTCTGTTTCTGGCCTTGCTCCCAGACAGTTGCACAGTGCCCCGGGCTCTGCTGAGGCCTAGAAGCCTTGGAGCTTTCTCGTCTATCTGTCTAGAACGTTCTGCCTTCTTTATGGTCGGCTCCTTCTTATGCCTCAAGCCTTAAATGCTTAAATGTCACTTTTAATGCCGGAGAGACCTTTTCCTGAACCATCTGAAGTGACTCCTTTCTGCCTCTTTCTACCTCCACATCCTGTTCAATCTATTTATGGGACCTATCCTGGTCAGAAAATTCTCTCTTGACTTTAGGAAGTTGTCTCCTATTCTCACAGGAGGTAGGTATCATGAGGACAGGGTCTTCAGGTTTCCAGGTGTTCAGCATGACTGGGGTGCTATGGTAAGCTCCCCTTACACGGGCTGAATAACTGAAACTCGCATGGGTGGTGAGCAACACGGGTTTTTCTTCAGTGCAGAATATGCTTTGAGTGCCTGCTGGGTCTCTGCCTTCTTCCATCTCTCTCTCTCTCTCTCTCTCTCTCTCTCTCTCTCTCTCTCTCTCTCTCTCTCTCTCTCTGGCTTGTATTCAGCAAGCCCCAAACCCTCCTGTCTCTGCTTCCCCAGAGTTGAGTTGGGGTTACAGTATGTGCCACACTTGGCTTTTTACATGAATTCTGGGGATCTGAACTTAGGTACTTGTGCTCCTGTAGTGAACACTCCCAACTCACAGAATCACCTGCCCACTGCCTGGATTGCCTTATGGTCCCTGTCCAATAGGAATTATATGTAAAGAATCAGCCAGTTGTTTGTAGCTTTAGGTCTTATTCATGTGTGCAGTATGACCTTGTGTCCTTTGAACATACTAATCACAAGGTCCTGTGAAAGGCACAGAACCATGCCTGAGGACAGAGGCAATTCTCAATGCTATACATGTGCCCACTACTCAAGCCCAGACTGCCACACCTTCTTTCACCAAATCTTGGATCATCCATAGATCTTTAAGTAGAACGACTTCTTTGGAAGCTGGAGTATAAAGGAAAGTGAATGGTTGATATATGGAAACTTGAGAGGGTGTGTTACTTAGTAATATCATCACTCCCTCCTGGAGTCTGCCCCCTTCAGAAACAGACTATGTGTGCTGACATGTGTAGGGCTCTGTTGTCTTGGTAACCTGACATTCTAATCAGTTTCACAAACTTTTAGTAGTGTATTTTTTTTTTTTTTTTTTTTTTTTTTTTTGGCTCTGCCTGACAATCACCAAGTCATCTTAAAACAAAGGGAAGGTGACCAACAGCCCAGCAGACCAGGGTGTTCTCTTGCCCCAGTTTCCGAGTTGGGGCAGGGCATCACATGACGAACCCAAAGCCTCTAAAACAGTTGTGTTGTACAGACCATTTGAAACATATTTTCTAAGAGGATACTTTGTTTACAATGTTAAATTAATTTACATTTCCAGTGCCAACTAGATTATTCACTATGGCATTTTGGTTGGGTTCCTACAGCACTGTGCTCATGGTGACCGATGTTGTTACAATAAAAAATGGCAGGGATTTATCTAACAATGTTTCGGGGAATTTTTAAAAAATTTTATCTCCATATTATCAGTTCTTTTGAAACAGAAATGTAATTTTCTAAATTGTAGCCTAAGGTGATAATCTTCTAAATACAGTCTCCTCTCTCAGTGAAAGGAATGGAGTCCTTGTTTTGGTTATTGTCTTGAATTATTTATAGATTTAGAGCCACCCACTGGGCATTGATTTGTCTGCCAGGTGCATTGGACCTCAATGGGTTGGGAATGAAATGTGGGGTCCCAAGCAAGGAGCAGCATGGGGGCTACACTTGCACTTTATTTGCTCACAGATGTTCACACAATAGAAGCTGAAATTTAAGAAGCCATTTCTCTCTTGACCAGAGACAAAGAGAGTTGTGTGGGTGTTGGGAAAGCCAGGGGCAAAGAGACTCTGAGAAGACTTGGGAGCAGCATGCGGGCCAGCTCTAGCGGGAGAAGCAGCTCAATGACAAGGGTATTGATTTTCCATTCCAGAGACAGTCCAGGTGTCTGACTTTTGACGAATCATCAGAAAGAGACTTGTACATGAAGAATATACTAGACCTTGATCCTAGATGATGGCTCAAAGCCCAGAGCATCGATTTTGCACCTCTGATAGTACCCCAAGGAATAAGGAAATCATTATGCACTGTCAGGGTCATGGCAACCCCTGGCGCTTAGTGATGCTGTGGACATGTGCACTCCACACTTTCTCTTTGCTTGTGGCAGAACAGCGTTGCTCTGTGCTTGCCATAGTGACCGTTGCCTTTAGTACTTACTGAGCATTCTGGAAATGTGATGGAGTGAATCAAAGAGGGAGGCTCTGCGACTTGATGAAGTGGATTTCCACATAGACATCTCAGACATGGTTGCTTCTGACTATGCATGGTGCTTATATTAGCATGGGCCATGAACAATCACAGGGGACATCAAAGTTCTAATTCACCTGCTCTCAACAACCAGAGTTTCCTTGACCAATAACATATTTCTCCTAAAAGTGTCACTTCCTAGCTTTTTGGCTAAGATCAAATTTAAGATTTATGGTGAATTCCATTTGAAGTGACCATTACTCAGAGCAGTAGCAGTCTTCCCTCCCTTTCGCCATTACAATATTCTGTGGGAACTGCGAAGCACAAAGGACCACGCCAGAGTTTTCAGATCATCAACAGTATCATTTTAGGATCTGAAAGTCTCTTATTTTTACCCATATGGAACTTAAAAATGAACATATTTGTTATTCAAATACCACTATTTCTCTAAAAGTACAGGTCTATTAATAGTAATAATAACACTCATTATTATCCCACGAGGATAACTACTATATAAAAAAAAAATCCCCTCATCCACAAATTTAAAGCAGTAGAAATTTATTCCTTAATCAGCTGTGTGGGAAATGAGTGCCTTCATTCAGCCAGTTGGAGGCCTGGATACCTTCAATCTAGTGAATTTCTCTCTTTCAGCTCCTTATTGCCATGTCTGCACAGCTAGCAACGAGTAAAGAGAGATGACCACATGCATCAAAGGCCAGTAGAAAGACACACTAACGTACTTATTTTTATAGTCTAGAATTGGGAGCTAGAACCACACCTTAATGTGAGAGAGACAAATGTGTTTAGACATTATGACCAGGAGGAAGACAAAGAGCATAGATACTGGGAGTTAATTCGTATCTGCTATATAAAAAGGTATTAGAAAGAAGACAAAATGAGTATAAACCTCATAAGCTTAAAAGCTCCCCATTCTCACAGAGCATCCATTGCACGGGACAGTGTTTGTTGAATGAATGATTGCATGCTCCTGTGTGTGTTTGTAGGTGTGTCTTCAACTTCTTCATCCAGAGCCCACTCAGGAACTGACACTGAAGCAGGACTTGTAAGGTGTGTGAGGGCTTCTTAATCGTCTCCAATATATCTGTTTCTCAAGGAAACTATTCCACTTAGGAAATAGCTGTGTTATTTCTGGCATAAGGTCATGAGTGGATCATAAGACAGGACCATGTCATTGTGTAAGTGATAGTTGATGACCTGTCAGTTTACTTATGATTTTCTCCTCTATTTCTTCTGGGATTTCTGAACTACTTATAGATTTACTCATTCAAATGAGGAAACTGGCATTAACTCTCAAGAATGAGATGCCAGGGCTCTCTTTGTCTTTGACTGACATTAACAATTCTGAGTTGCTGAACACTAGAGCTTCAGGCTGCCTGTTTAACTGGCAAATGCTAAGAATCCTTTTTGCCCATTGGGCTTTCTCTGTTGGCTCCTTGAACCAGAGAACATGCTAGATACAGTTTATGCCTCTGACATCTAGCCTTTTGTTCTAACTTACTAGGGCCTTCATAAATTTCCTCTTCAGTGCTTCTCAAAATGTGAGCACAGGGCCAGCTGTTTCAGCAAAGCATGGGAACTTAGTAAATAGGCAAATTATTGGGTCTACCACAGACCTGTCCAGACAAAAACTATGAGGACAGGGCCTAATAAGTACAGCCTCAAGAGCTATAAGAGTATAACTGTTTTTCTCTTTCTGCACAGTCAGATGTGTTTGGACATATGGAGGTCCATGTGCGTGTGTGTGCATGAGTGTGTGGGTGTGCATCCATGTATGCATGTTCTCTCTTTGCTCTTCTCTTTATATGTTAGGGTATGATCAATGACTGAAACACAAGCTTACCAAACAGGCTAATGTAGCTTGCCATTTTGCTCCAGGACTGCTTGGTTCTGCCTTCTGAGTAATGGGGTTACAAGTAGGCTGCCCTCACTACCTAGCTTTTATGTGGGGTTCTGGGGACCTGAACTCTGGTCCTAAGGAATTCATGACAAATGCTTTATCTACTGAGATATTTCCCCTGCCCCACACTCTATTTTTTGTGTAGCTAAGTTTGTAGTCATTTGTTAGAATAGTCAAACATGGGAAATTAATCCAAGAAGAATTCTTAAGATACTATTTTTGCATTTATGAGTAAAATTTTTGAGCACATCACCCAAGATATACTATTAGTAATATTTACACATAGCTTATATATCATATCTATCATATATGTCATAGCCAACATATCATATAAGACAGGTGGAATAGGAATTTTAAATGCTGCACAAAGTAAAATAAGTGAACTTGTTTTTTTTTACCATTAATATAATAAAAGATCTTTTACTTCTAACACAAAAAAAATCTTATTTTAATTAAAGCAAATATAAATGGCTGTGTAAATCTTGATTTAACAGCTTGTTAATGATCTTTGTCAATACTTTGTTAAAGAGGAGGTTCAAAATTCAGTTTCTTTGAATATATTATTCAAATCGCTATTATGGCTAGGAAAGATAACTTGCCAAGATAGGCAGATCCCAAGGAAAGAAATACATCTGTGGTTTTGCTCACTACAACGGTTCTCCTTCCATCTTCCAGTCCCATTTACTAATTATGCAAATTATCTTCTACCACATCGCATTAATAAATTTTCACCTTCACCACTCTGTCAATCAGTTGCTCTCATCAACTATGTGGATGATATCACATACGTCCATTTACTTTCAACAAGTAAGTTCACGCTCCACCCAGATGTCTTCATTTAGAAGCTTCAAAAATAGACGTGTGTCTCCAAAGAGAGCAGATAAAGAAATATTTTAAGCAGGACATACTGTTTTCAGGCAACAAGACCATGTGATCATAGAAATAGTACCAGACATCTGTTATCAAAATGTTCTCTTTTTTTTAAGTGATCATTTTATTCGTTGTTAAAACATTCCTGTATTTGGAGAAACAAATTTAAAAGAAAAAAAATACAGTTAATTTATACAATTACTATCAAATATTAAAAAATATTTCCTAAATACTGGAATTTCTTATATAATCTCTTATATTACAGAAAGCATTGGAAACTGAGTCTAACAGACTTGAGAGTCATCATAAGATTTGTCAGCTCTTCATTACCAGGGGGAATCAGTGACACTCTTTGTGGCTTCTAACATTCCACAGTGAAATACCCACACAAAGATTTTAGCACTCAAGACAAAATTACCCATGAGTACATTGAGTTAGGCCTGCCCTGTCAAGTCCTTTGAGCTGGGAGACAATGGGATCCTAAAGCCACCTTGCTGTTAGCATATCCCTGCCTATGGAGTATTGATTGTTCAGTTTCTTCTTTACTAATTAAATGAAATTAAAATTATAATACTTTCCTTCTATACACTGTTAGATGGTTTTCAAGTGTCCTGGGATCCAGAGTACTTCAGAGACTACAGCTTTCAAATGAGTAGAGGCTCCTTATAGATGGTAGTAAATAGAGTGGGATTTACCAAAGTATGACAGAAAAGAAGACCCTAAGAATAGCCCAAGGGTAGAATGAAGAATGAAAGATATAATTTTGTGGGGATCAGTGCAGGAAAACAGAATCGGTTGTGCAAAAAGCCTTGGTTGGGTTTCCTCACATACAAATAAATTGACATCAAGCTACTATGTTAAAGTCACTCGAATCCTGAGGTGAAGGCATATGTATGTCAGGAGGTCATCAGTTTACCTCATCTAATCACTTACAGTCCTCTACCACTGTGGCAGGTCCCCTGGGAGTTTCCCAAGGTGGGGTTAGAGAGTGAATTTTTATAGCCTACAGGGATCAGTCACTGGATCTTGGGGAAAGAGTATGTCCTCGGCTGAGGTAGTCATTCCCTGTTAAGGGCACCCATGAATAACCTCTTCTGTTGTAATTCTCTTCCCCATCATGCCCTGTCTCTCCCAGTGTAAGCATGCAAGGCTGCCAACCCAAAAGCCTGTGTCTGGGTGAACTGAGTGGCTTTTCTCTAAATGTGGCACACAGGAAAGTGAGCTTCGGTTTAAAAATATTGACTTGCTACTGTAGGCCATGTATTTTTGGAGGCCTATATCACTTCTGTGTAGGTAAAATTCCTTCTTAGTAAATGAAAAAAACCTTGCTCTTTTATATATAATACAAACCTACATACGATAAATATACAGTGTATGTGTGTGTCTATGTGTGTGCGTGTAATAGGGGAAAATATCTGAGTGGTTTTTTAAGGGATGAAACAGGGAAAGGATTAATGAGTATGTTCTGTCCAGTGGGTATCAGAGAGAATTTCTCCAGAAGCAGATGGGAGCCAACACAGAGACCCAAAGCCAGATATTATATGATGAGAGTCTAAACTGGAGGTCCCCACCAAGTCCTGGAGTCAGAGAGGATAGTGAACACCAGAAGAACATGACCCATCAAGTAAGTAAGTAGGGCTCACATGGGCTCACAGAGGCTGAAGTGACAAGCATGGGGCCTGCGTGGGTCTATACCAGGTCCTCTATGTGTAGCTTATGGCTATTGGCCTGGTGGTTTTGTGGAATTCCAAACAGTGGGATCAGTTACATCCTTGACTCTTGCCCACCTTTGGGGCTCTGTCCTGTTGGGTTGCTTTGCCCATTCTCAATAAGAGGGCTTTTGCCTTCTCAACTTATTTTTATTTTGTGTTCATTGGCATTTTGCCTGCATGTATGTTTTTGTGAGGGTGTCAAAAGCCCTGGAAGTGGAGTTACAGACACATGAATGCTGGGGGTTGAACCATATGAAAGAGCAGTCAGTACTAACTGCTGAGCTATCTCTCCAGCCATATTGTATCTTGTTTTGTCCTGTTTATCTATAGCTTCTTCGAGGCCTGTTCTTTTCTGATGATGAAATAGAGGAAGGGTGAGTTTGGGGGAGAGGGGAGATAGTAGGTAGCCAGGAAGAGTAGAGGAAAGGAAGGCTGTGGTTGGGCTATATGGTATGAGAATATAATGTTTTCAATTTTAAAACATGGGCTGTCCTAAGCTATTAATGAACAGAGTATTTATGTGCATGTGTGCATGAGAGAGAGAGAGAGAGAGAGAGAGAGAGAGAGAGAGAGAGAGAGAGAGAGAGAGAGAGACCGTGTGTGCGCTCCTGCTTTAGGGAGACTACTCTGGCTATTTTAAATAAAATCCTTAGAGTTCCTGCCTAGCTTTGAACATGCAGGACAGAGGAGTCTTCCTGTCATGGCAAAACTAGAGCTCTTTAAGACAGAGACTGTCCTCCATAGTCCTTAAGGTCTTTCAAACTCCCAGATTCTTCTGGATCAAGACTCTGACTCCTCTGTCTGCTGTTTATGATCAGTGTGATCAGGCAGGTGGCCCATTGTTTTAGTGTCCCTAGGGTAGGAATATCAATTACCTATTAAGGCGAATGAACTGAGTCCCAGAAGAGACACTTAATCCACCAAAGGTCACACAAGCCAATAACAGTCTAGGACCTAGAACAGTCACCTGAAGCTTGATTCCCTTCAACTCCCCAGTTTTTCCAGCCCAGAAAGCAAGCTGGCTTCCTCTCAAAGATGGATACTTCCTCTGTGGCATCTGACACTCCATTTTTCTTAATTACCTAGGCACGGTGCTCAGAAAGATGGGTGTCTTTGTGAGCCTGAAAATGGGAAGCTCGGGCTGCTCAAGTATGAAGCATTACACAAGCTGAAAGGGACATATTATGTTGCTTTCAAAAAGAAATAACAATGAAAAATTCCACTCAAAGAAAATGATTTTTTTTAACCCAAGGAATCAATTTCCCAACTCTGTTGTGCTGTGTGACTAGAGCAGGCCCCGTAATCCACATTTCACATAGGGGCAAATTGACACCTCTTTAATTTACTCAGTCTAGAAGACCTGGGCCCCATGGGAACCATGGCTGCCACATAGCAGGCATTGCATTCTTCTTTGCTGGATGCACACATGTGCTGGCTGTCCCTCTCACCGTGTGATGGGCGAGCAAAGTGACCTCTTGTACTCTTGGTTTGAATATTGCCTACATAGTGATGTTACCTACTGTGCTTCAAGTTAGGTGCCACTATTATGCTGCTTTTGCAGATATGTGTACAGATTAGGGAGCATTATGGTTTAGATGTGGAATATCCCTCATTGGTTTGAGTGTTTGAGCCTTGGGTGGTGTTTGGAAACTATGGAGCAGGCAGAAGTGGAGATAAACCTTTGAGGGCTGTAACCCAGCCTCACTTCTAGTCTGAGCTATTTATTAGTAGCCTGTCCATAGAAGTTCGAACAAGCCACAATTCAGGCCCCTGCTGCCATGAACCAGCAACTTAGTCCTCCCTTAAATTGCTACTGCCAGCCCTCCAATCCCTGTTTGGGGGGGTGGTGGGAGTGGTGGGGAGGTGGGAGGTTGGGGGAGGGCGATGCCTGCATGCGGCTGATCCCAACCAGAAATTGCTCTTGAATTCTTTAGTGAAAAATAGCCTTCAGGTACAAGTGCACCCTCTCCAGCCCCAGATCAGAGTATGCTCCGCTTCTCTGGCCTTTGCTGAGAGCAAAGAATTCATTTAGTGCTGGCTTCCTGGGTAGGAGTCCGTTCCCTATAAACTCCACACAGCCTTTGTCTCTGGCCTTTCAGAGCTTAGGCTGAGGCTGAGGAGAGTGTGCTGCCCAGATGAGCTCAATAAATGCACAAAATATTACTAATCAGAAAACCACCAGGAAGAAAGCAAGAGAACAGTGCAAAGGCCTGTCGGGAGGAGAGCAGGCTCTGCAGATTTCAGAATAAACAAAGCAGCTGACGGGTACCTAACGACTTTCTGTCTTTCAAACGGATCACCAAGGAACGATCCCCTCTATCCCCTTTGAATCAAGAGCTGAGAAACAAGTCACCGCTGACAAACATGGATAGTTTCTTGCAAGGAGTTAGCAATATTCTCAACCCTTTGTACCGAACTCCTTCCCAGTCTATAAGTTTTTAAAATTGTCTTTATCAATAGCAAAATCTTGACTGATGACTCCGTACTAATGTGGGTATTGAAGTTTGGAGGGGAGAGGGAAGAAGATCTCATTGTATCGCTAGTCTAGTGTCGAACTCAGAGATGTCAACCCATGGTCACGTGGCTTCATTACCTTGGGGCCTGTGGTGAGATAGAACATAATGAGTGTGCGGTAGGACAAAGCTACTTCCTCACGGTGGCTGCCAAGGAGTGATGGGAGAGAGGGATGGGGAAGGGGGAGAAGGGAAGGAAAGAAAGGAGGTGAGGTAGAAGTTTTAAATTATGTAAGTTCCACCAGGTTTTATATTCTCTGCATTTTGCTACACAGCAGCAGCACAAGCTGACACCCAATACATGGAACTCTGAGAGACACCCATATCCAAACTGCAGACTACAGCGCTAGGTGCAGCTGTGGTAAGTGCTCTGGGGAAGAATCTGGCAAAAAAAGTATGAGGCTTCTAGGGAGGAAGTTGTCTGATTATGTGTAATATACATTATATTGGTGAATTTCCATGTGCTGTGTGCATTCATTAAAAATTGTTCTCTGAACCGGGGAGGCCCTCGCTTGTCCAGGCCACCTACAATATATCCAATTGTTCTCCAAAACTTCTAGACTGGCCCCCTAATTCTGTTTCAGGGGGAAGAAAAGACAGTCAACAGCTGACGGTATTAAAACACTGCACTTGTGAAAACAGTTAGAAGTAGCGATTTCCAAAGATTTTTGTTGACCATTCCATAGTATAAAGATGCCTGCAGCAGGAAAGACCCAGGAAGGTCTTCATTGGAGAAACACCCAGTTGGAAGCTACTTCTTTACTGCTGCCTCCCCAGTGCCTCCCAGCAGCGGGTGTCTGCTGTGTGTCCTAAGTCCCTGGCTCTAGCTCTTTCTCCCTCCCTCCTTCTCTCCCTACCCCTCCCTCTCTCCCTTCTCCCACCCTCCCTCCCTCCCTCCCTCCCTCCCTCCCTTCTCCCTCCCTCCTTCTCTTCTCCCTCCCTCCCTTCTCATTCCCTCCCCCTCCTTCCCCCTCTTCCCCCTCCCTCCCTTCCTCCCACTCTTTCTCTCCCCACCCCGTTATAAGTTTCTGACTCTGTAATTAATACCTTGCTATCTGCTGTGTCTATCTATCCACTTTTTGCCATTTGTTCTTAACTTTTCCTTGCTATCTGCTTAATAAACTCACTCATCCTCATCTGAGGCTGAAGTTGTGGCTATTGTCGATCATTTCCTAGAACATACAAAACACAGAGAAGATCAAGCCTTGTCCTGAACAAAGGGAAACAGTTATGAGCGGTCTCCCAGTTGGAAGAAGTGCATTCTGGGTATTCACTTTGAGCCCATTCTTGCATCCCAGCTTTTTATGTGACCAAACCAAGAAGGGGCTTGTTGAGTCCCTGGAAATGGGAAGTCTATCACTGACAGCTGTGAGCTGCCACAGAAATGAGGCTCTGAGGCTTTCCTCCACTCGATCTGCTCCTGGCCAGGCCAGCAAAAACGGTGCCCTTGTGTCCTCCGGTAACAGATGGAGAAAGATGCATGAATTCCCCTTAGCCTCCTTTTTCCAGTTCTCCCCCTAGAAAGCAGCATCCACAGAAGCCTTTGACAGACTGTAGTCAATAGGGATGGACAGTGTTTCGAAGAAGATGAAGCTCTAAGCCTGGGGGCAGTTAACACCAGCTAGCTAGATTTCATTACCAGGTGCTTGGAAAGATGACACCATAGACCCGTTGCTAACTGTTGTAAGGACAATGGTGAGCTGTTTGAGTTTCTGTCCCCCATATATTTCTATAAGGTATTTAAAAAATCAGAAATATTTTTAAACCAATTTAACAATATAGTAGTATGAAAAAAATTAACAATTTCCAACTAGTCCAGAGGCTCAATGTACAGATCCTAAACCTGGCTCCCAGGAGTAAAGCCCATTCGCTACTTGCTACCCGTGTGACCTGCCTTGGATTCCTTAGGTTCATTTTCTTTCTCTAAACATGAGATTGATGATCCTTTATTTGCAGTTTGTAGAATATTCTTGTGCACAGCACATATTACACTTAACATAATGCTTGTTAACAAAGTCACTGGTCTACCTACGTCAGTTCCTGTTAACATGACTATTATGGGATATCGCTCAGAGGCTGGAATGATGGGTAAGCAGTTACATGGCTTCTGTTCTCACAGAGAACTCATCTGGTTCCCAGCATCCATGTCTCTAACTCCAGCTTCATCATATCTGACTATATCTGTCCTCCAAGGACACACACACACACACACACACACACACACACACACACCTTTACAACACTTTTATACTTTGTTTTCTCCTAGTAACACAATATAGAATTTGTCAACTTGTCTTTTTCTCCGGAGTCTATTAAAGATATTACTCTAGATTCAAATCCAAACATATATAAGTTATATTAATTTTGACAGTTCCATAATATTGCTTAACACTGGTTGTTGGTTTTCTGAATACTGCATTTGTAGTTGTCACTTTTTTTTAAACTCTCATAAATAACATAGGAGTAAAGGCTCTGAGCATGTGTCCCTTAGACTGCTGCTTTGGTTTCAGAAACAGTTTTAAGAGTGCAGTTGCTGGACCATACGTCATGAGGGCTTGAATGGATAATAGATATCCCAAAATACCACAGCAATCTGCACTCATGCCAGAAATACAGCAGCGCTCATTTCCCCGTGTGCCTTCCAGCGATGGATATTATCAATCTTTAATTTTTTCCCCAATCTAGCTGGCAAAAATAGAATTTCATTGTCTCTTCAGTAGGCGTTTGTCTGGTCGACAGTGATTTTGGATACAGTAAAGGCCTCTAAATAGAGGCACTAAATTTTATGGTATCCAGTGGGTCTTCAGCTTGGGAAAGGGAGCAAGGTGGGAGTGGGGAATGCTTATCTGATCCACGGGGCCGTGCTCGATGGATCCATTCCCACGAGGGTGCTCCCTCTTAACAGCTATTGTCTTTGAGGAATGACCTTGGCACTTGGGTGTCCATGTCATGTGAAGCTTTAAGCTCTATCCAGATCCTGTGTTTCAAATACAGAGCTAGGCACAGTTGGGAGGCAGATCAAACTCTGCATGACCTGAATAAGTTTCCATCTTCTATTTTCTCTTTCCCCAAAGTTGACCCTTCTAATGTATTCAGCTTCATTGCTGACCTCACTAACCCCCTCAACAGACACCAGAGTGCTGAGTCATCTAGAAAGCTTGGACTTCCTCCTCTTCACCTCCATCTGGCGCTGCTGGGTGGTTGGTCACTGAGTCCTGTAGCTTTACCTGCCCTACCACTAGGATCTCCTCTGTTTATCATTCCTTACATTCTGCTGTGGGTCTTGCCTCCATTCTGTTTTTCTGGGCTACCATAATAATTTTCTGGGCTTTGCTTTGATCTTATTTCCTCCTCTTTTCGCTCTGCTTGGGTTCTCTTCCTTTCTTTACTCTCCCTATTAGAAAACGGCAGCTTTCTCCTACGCTCAGCCTCGCTGTTCCTCTCATGAGCACTCTGTTCCTCTGTGTGTCAGGCAGAACCAAGACTTCCTTCTCCAGTGCTCGAGTTACACTCTGGACATCTCACATCATGTGAGCACCAGGCCGGCCTCTTTCTCAAATGACCTCCTGGCAGACATGGGCTGTGTTCCCATCCTCTCATCTTACAAAAAGTAATGTAAAGAAAGAAGGTATTTAAGGCTTTGTTGCTAAAGAATTAAATCGTTGATATAAAATTGATTTTTATAGAAGCTGTGGCTATAGCTCAAGGGTAGAGCATTTGTCTATCATGTGTAAGGCCCAGGGTCCTTTCCCCAACACTACCAAACAAACAGATTTTAAAAAAATGTTTTGAGAAGAGAACATATTCTTGCTAGAAATTTTGAAGTGAAAAAGGTGTAAGAAGAAGTTTAAAAATGATTAAAAGTTATAATTTCAGCTCATCTTTTTCTGGCCTAGCCTAGTCACCATGTAATAATTGTTGATGGATGAAGGTTTATTGTTTTTTCATTATTTATAAGCCCCCAAATAAACTTAAAAATAAAAGCCAATGTAATGTCTGTTAACACTGGATAATGACAATCATTTAACATAACAACATATAAGACCTATTATTTGGGAGCTATTCATTACAATGTTTCAGTTAGTATAATTTTTTCCACACTGGAATCAACATGGTACCCTAAAGACGAAGGATTAAATCTTTGTGGGAGGTGAATTTGAAAATTAGTCAAATAAACTGTTGCTTCTATCTTAAATCCCTACCATTTGATGTGTAGTTTATTGTCATTAATTTTTTTTTTAGTAGTAAGTTTTCTCCAGTGATATTCAGCTTCTTTTCCTTATGCCTTTGTTGACCAACTAAAAAAATACAAGAAACAGTTTCTGTCACACATGCGCAAAAGCTCCTTAAGGACCAGGAAAGCAGGGAAAATTTTACCCACCTATCTTATGTAGTTTGACTCAGACACAAAGAGATCATTTGAATTTCTTCTGGGATTTCATCAGCAGAAATACTTGTAAACATGTAACAGACAGTACACGAGTTTTTGTAAATTTCTTCTCTCCTTTTTCTGTGACATGGCTATAATTTTCATTTGTTAATATGACATTCATGGCTAGCAGGCAGCGACCTAGTGGCTGGAGCATGCAGCTAGGACCTCTCTGTCACCTCTTGGTGACACAGGAAGCTGAGCACGGGCAGGAAATAGGGCTATAAATTCTCAGGATAGACTTTCTCTAGAAAACTTTCACCTTCAGAAAGTTCTACAACCTTCTAAATGATACCACCAGGTAGGATCAAGTGTTTAAACATGTATGTGTCCTTGTAGAAACAGAGGGAAGGGATGTGATAAGGGATTTATGGAGGGGAAACCTAAAAAGGGGATAACATTTGAAATGTAAATAAAATCTATCCAATAAAAAAAAGGGAAAAATGTGTGTGTGTATGTGTGTGTGTGTGTGTGTGTGTGTGTGAGAGAGAGAGAGAGAGAGAGAGAGAGAGAGAGAGAGAGAGAGGGAGGGAGAGGGAGAGAGAGAGAGAGAGAGAGAGAGAGAGAGAGAGAGAGAGAGAGAGAGAGGGAGGGAGAGGGAGAGAGAGAGAGAGAGAGAGAGAGAGAGAGAGGGAGGGAGGGAGGGAGGGAGGGAGAGAGAGAGAGAGAGAGAGAGAGAGAGAGAGAGAGAGAGAGAGAGCTATGTTCTCAGCACAGACATCATAAAGCTAAAATAGCAATCAGTTCTAAAAAACACTGAAGATGTTCTCTGTCAAATATTCAGCCAAGACTTCTATATGTTAAAGTAAGTAAGCATACTTGTCTCATTAGTATGCAAATTTGATTTCATCTTTCATAGGTAATAAAAGTATAAATATGCACATACTGTTTGAAAATAAATGTCTCCATAACTTCCTAGCAAATGTTTGATTTATATACCTATTTCATAAACCTATAAACCTAGGGGTGATGTAGACATTTCTTGGGGTAGAAAGGGGTCATGAATAGAAAAGCAAGAGACCTTGGGCCTGGTGAGGAAGACTTCACTAGTATTTAATAACTATGAATTAATTACATTTTTTTTTGGCTGAAGAACTATTATAGAGTTTTACTGAGGACACACATATAAGCATGCACACACATACACATACAAAGAAGCACACACACACACACACAAACACACACACACACACACACACACACACACACGCACACACACACAGTACTACTGTGGTGAAACAAGATTTAAGAAACCATGGAAAAGGAACCATGAAAAGCTATAGAGAATTCTCTCTCTCTCTCTCTCTCTCTCTCTCTCTCTCTCTCTCTCTCTCTCTCTCTCTCTCTCTCTCTCTCTCTCTCTCTCCCCTCGCCCTCCCCCTTTCTCTTTTTAATGCTTTACACATTGGGAGTTCCCCCTTCACATTCAGGTTCCTCTCCCCAGCTTCTGCCTTTCTCAGCTTAGACACTGCAAACCATAAGATTTGAAAGGCAAACCACGATTTTGGAAGCCATAATTTCAATGTCTTCAGAGTAGGAAGTTTCTATTTGCGGCAATGCTTCCCAGTCTATTTCTAGCCCCTTGCAGACTTCTCTCACTGATCGCCTTGTATCTGCTGTTCCTTACTAAGACCGGCTGCTGCCGTGGGCTGACGCTGCACTCACTCCTTCCCAGCATTCAGCTGGAACACGTGGCAGATGTAGAATTATTACCTGCTCATTTAGGTTTTTGAGAAGCACAGGGTGCTAGGTGAAGCTCATCTCAACAGAGAGTTCTGGGTAGATGAAAACAAATCCTCTAAGTGATTTCTAATAAAATTAAAGTATTTCCAAGTAGGCGGTTTGGTTGAGAGGTAACTCATCTACAGCACAGCTGTCTTAGTGCAGTGGTTTTCAACCTTCCTAATGCTGTGAGCCTTTAATACAGTTCCTTATGGTTGTTGGTGACCCCCAACCACAAAATTACTTTTGTTGCTATTTCCTAACTGCGATTTTGTTGCTGTGATGAATCACAATGTAAATATCTGTGTTTTCTGATAGTCTTAGACAACCCCAATGAAAGAGTTGGTCAACCCCAAGAGGAATTGCAATCCACAGGTTAAAGCCCCACGGCACAGAGAGTGCTTGGAGAGAGGACTTAGCCAGTAAAGCTAGTTCTGATCCCCAGAACTCATATAAAGGCTGAGCCTAGCATTGCACATCTGTACCCTGTGCTGTCAGAGTGGAGGAGAGCAGGTGCCTTGAACATGCTCGCCAGACACTCTAGATAATTGTGGCTTCAAAAACAAGGCAGAAAGTGACTTGAGATGATTCCTGATACTGATCTCTGTCTTCTACATCCTTGAGGACACACGTGCACAGGTGTGTGCATGCACGCACATACACATGGATAGTACACATACATACACAAAAGATAAAATGGTAGTCATAGTGAGGGAAAGCTAGTGGCTCCGTGTTGGGATGTAAGTGTGAATGCAAGCCGAAGTTAAGGCTGAACTCTTCTCGAGACCAACAGTTTAGAAAGAACTTGCAAATAAATCTTACTTGAGCCCCAGGAAAACGCTGTGTGCTACTATATTGTCCAGGAAAAGAAACTGGGGCTCAGAGATGTTAGATAAAGGAAAAGGGCAAAGAGTTGGAACATGGGGCTCTTAGACAACTGTAGGACATCATGAGTTCATGGCTTGTGATGAGGCTCCGGTCTGCATCAGCAGATTCTATAACATGATTTTAGGAAAGCAATTTTTCAAAGGTAAGTGTCTTAGTTAGGGTTTCTATTGCAGTGATGAGACATCATGACCACAAAAGGCAAGTTGGAGAAGAAAGGGTTTATGGGCTTACATGTCCCCACTGTAGTGTATCACTGAAGGAAGCCAGAACAGGAACTCAAGCAGGACTGGAACTTGGAGTCAGGAGCTGATGTGGAGGCCATGGGGGAAAGCTGCCTATTGGCTTTCTCCCCATGGTTTGCTTAACCTGTCTTCTTATAAAGCCTAAGGCCAGCTGCCAAGGGATAGGACTACCCAAACTGGGATAGGCCTTCCACCATCAATCACTAATTAAAAAAAAAAAAAAAGCCCTACAGCTGAATCTTATGAAGGCATTTTCTCAGTTAGGGTTCCCTCCTTTCAGATGACTCTAGCTTGTGTCAAGTTAACATAAGACTGGCCAACAAAACTGATCCCTTGTCAACTTGACACACACAAGAACATCACTATTAACCCACAACCCTTCCTTTCTTATTCACCCCCTAGATCTCACATTAAAAATATAAATAACTTTAAAAGTCTCATAGTCTTTACAAAGTCAAAAACATTAAAATCGCAGTCCCTTTAAAATAACCAATCTCTTTTATAATCTGGTCTTTTAAAATTCAAAGTACCTCAACTGTGGGCTCCACTAAGTTAAAAAAAAATACTTTATGACTTCACAGGGAAAGAACCAGGGCCCAGTCAGAAGCAAATCAAAGCAAAACCAAACACCAACTGTGTGAGCAATATAACGCCCACTGTCTGGGATTCACTAATGGTCTTCTTGGATCCTCCAAAGGCCTTGGGTCACTTCTTAGGCTTTGCCCTCCGCAGCACACACAGATTGTTTTCTAGGCTCTGACTGGCTCTGCTCCACTGTGACAGCTGTCCTCGGTGGTCATCCCCTGGAACTGCCATCTCCCAAACTGCTGAGGTCTTCTGGTGCAACTGGGCTGCACTTTTACCAATAGCCTCTCCTGGGCTTTCTTCCCAGTGCCAAGACTCAATTTCTCTGCATGCCCCCTTCAGTCCTGGGCCTTCAACTGCCACTGAGGCTGCACCTTTGCCAATAGCATCTCCCAGCCTCTCAGTGCCCGAGCCTCAGCTGCTCTCCATGACCCCTCCATGCCTCCAGTACCCCCTGGGTGACTCCTACACTACCAAGTTCTGCCGCCAATTTGAGGTATAACCTTGGCTGCTCTTGTTGGAGGTATAACCTCGGCTGCCTTAGGAACACAGCTTCTTTGTGCTCTCTGGAATCTCTTCCCAGGAGATTTCTCCTCAGCAATGCTGCTGTCATCTTAGTGATCACTAATTTTTCAGGTCCAGCTGACCAGTATCAAGTGTCCCAGAAAAACAAGTTTCACTTTAGGAGTTTTGGTACCTTGTTAATCATAACTGACTCTCCAGCCCCAAATAGCCAGAACCTGTAACTTTAATTTTTTTTAAAACCTCTTTTTAATGATGGTTCTTAATTTAACCTTCCTTGCAGCCCACCACTCACCAGAGGTAGTGGAAAAGAAAGGATATGGGATAAGTGGACCTGTTTAGAATGGTTCTTTGGAGCAACTCCCGTCGGTGTTGTCTGGAAATCGGTAGTTAAGTCTACGGGTCAGCAGTGGCAGCTGGATCCCTCGCAAACACTTCAGGGATACACCAGCAGTCCAGTTCGGTACAGTCGGGATGGTAAACAGGAGTTGGCAGCGGGGGCACGAAGATGAGAGACTCAAGCATTACACAGCTAGCTGTACCAGCAAGCCAAGCTCAGCCTCCATCACTGTCCGTTGAGTTCTATTTATATTCTCTCCATACATCACCTGCCTCCACGAGTCTTCCCTCAGCACATGCGTCTGCCTCAGCCAATCAGCCTGAGTCCTCAGAAGCAGCAAGAAGCTCTGGCACACCGTCAGAAGTTTTTGGTGCATTTCTCTCTATGGAGTCCTGACACATGCAGCTCAACTACGCAATCTAAGGCAGACCGATACATGTGTATTGTTAGCAAAGAATCTTTCATCAAGTGTCCTTTCACAGTTAGCAGAACACCCTCCCCCCTGTGTCTGCTTCAGCAAAATACAATCCAACCTACTTTCCAAAGAACCTCTTACTTTCCACTTCAAGAACCGTGTAATCTTAATTCAAAATAACAAATAACCCTGATAGATCGTCTTTAAACTTCACAAGCCAAGCCTCCATCTGCATTTCCCTAAGCATCTTCCAAACTGCTACAGAACACCTCACCAAGCATTGACCACTCAATGGCTTTTCTTGCACAAAGTTCCAAAGTCTTTCCACATTCTTCCCCCAAACCACATGGTCATTTCTGTCATAGAAATATCCAACGTCTCTTAGTTATGGTTTCTGTTGCTGTGATGAAACACTGTGACCAAAAAGCAAGTTGGAGAGGTTTATTGAGCCAGACCTCCCTACTTTAAAGTCCCTCACTGAAGGAAGTCAGAACAGGAACTCAACAGGGCAGGAACCTGGAGGCAGGAGCTGATGCAGAGGCCATGGAGGGATGTTACTTACTGGCTTGCTTCCCCTGGCTTACTTAGCCTGCTTTCTTATAGAACCCAGGTCTACCAGCCCAGGGATGTCACCACCCACAATGGGCGGGGCCCTTCCTCCTTGATCACTAGTTGAGAAAATGCCTTACAGCTGGATCTCATGGAGGCATTGTCTCGGTTGGTGTTCCCTCCTATCTGATAATTGCTTATGTCAAGTTGACATAAGACCAGGCAGCACAGAACCATTAGGGGTAAGTTAGAAGCATTTGTTTTTGTCCTAAGAAAGAGCTATCAGTAGGCCTGTGGTGTATCAGGAGTGACAGCTGGCATAGGTGGGACAGGGATGCAGATTTGGAGAAACTCAATAAGTAGTGTGTGTGGTGGGGGGGGATCTTGAATGAACAGATGATGGGAGATGGAGAGAAGATCCAGACACAAATTTTCATAATGAAATGGGTATGGATGGTGTCAAAAAAAACGAGGCTAGTCAGTGTTGGGGGCAGACACGGGAAAAAGGTAGGTCCACAGTGAAGAACTGGGAGCTTCTGAGAGATTCCAAGGCTAGAACAGGAAGCAGGCCATTTCAAACAGGAGTGCAGATGAGTGTGCTATCAGAGAAGGGTGATGACAAGCCTGGTGAGTTTATCACATGACTAATATCACTCGTGTGTGTGTGTTCTATCACTACAACGATAGCCATTGCAAAGCATCTTGTGCCACCCCCACCCCTTGTTTAGTGACTTTCTTAAAGCTGTGGGATGGGACAGGTAGAGACCGAAGAGCTTTCATGGTACGATTTCCATTGTGAGGAAGTGAGAAGCTGTCAGGTGCCTACCTTGGAGAAAAGCAGACATAGCTCTTGTACCATCACCCTCTCCGCCTTCTCAGATCAGCATTGTTTGTTGATGCACCTTTAAAATACACCACTGCTGTACAGTCATGTAATCTGTGACCACCGATGACAACAATAGTCTCTAGATTCTCAGGAAAGGACTTGTGGGATAATCAACCCCTCTGTCTGTCTGTCTGTCTCCCCCAACCCCTGTGTGTGAGTGTGTGTGTGTGTGTGTGTGTGTGTGTGTGTGGTGTATGTATGCATATGCACATGTGGATGTGTGGGTACACCTACATGGGTGTGCACATGCAGAGGCCAAGGGAGAATGTCAGGAGGTGTATTCTATTGCTTTCTGCTTTGTTCTTTTGAAACAGGTTTTCTCACCAAACCTGGTACTTGCCACTTTGACTATACTGGCTGGCCAGCACACTCTTAGGATCAACCTTTTCTTGTCCCACACAGTGCTGTTTGTTGTTACAGGGAACCTTGGATACAGCCAACTTTTATGTGGGTGCTGGGGAGTCATACTCAGGTCCCCAGTGCTTATACAGAAAATGTTCTTACTCCACAGAGACATGGCCTTATTCCCCCCTCCTTGCAACACGAGGGATGAAGTGTATTCATATTCTATGGCTTTGGATGAAATATGAGAGAAAGATACATTGGGTAGCTGCATTCAAGGACACAGAAGGATCAAAATTGTAAACTGCCTATTTAATCTACCCAAGTCTCCAAGTGTAAGATGGGGGATTTTAACAGGTTTTCAGTTCTTTTGTTCTATGACTTTTGAGCAGACACAACCCATAGTTGAACCAATAGCTGTAATCAGTAGCTTCCAGGTGCCAAGTCTTTGATCTGAAATGAAAAGGGAGTTCAACCAACGGCCTTCCAGTGTCTGCAGCAGAGAAGCTAACACCATTCTATTCTCCTCTCAATTACAAGGAATGTTTCCTGAGCTCTGGCTCTGCCAACTTCTCCATAGGGACTTCTGCTCTATATATGGGAGGTAGGAAGGGTTGCAGTGGGGGTTGGGAAGAGAGGAGGAAAGCAAGCCAGTGCAGAGCTAGTGCTAAAGATATAGAGGCAGGATGTACTGAGAACAGTGGGTTCCTCAAGTCTGCTAAGCCTGATTCTGACTGAGTTTAGGCAGTTGGGTGAGTCCCTGTATCTCTGTTTTCCCATTTATAAAATAAACAACTGGGTTAGGGACTGACTATGTCTTTGACCCAACATTCTGGTATTGTATCACATTTGACTTTTGCTAGAAAAAAAAAAAAAGAGGTAGACCTTCACCACCAATGTTCAGTAAACTAGATGAACTTGATAGTGTAAGCTTTGAGGCTTAGTTTTTCTCTCAACTTGGCACAAGCCAGCACCATCTGGGAAGAGGCAACCTCAGTTGAGAAAGTGCCTTCCTCAGATTGTCCTGTAGATCATCTGTGGGCCATTTGCTTGTTTGGTGATTGATGTGGGAGAGACCAGCCCACCATGGGTAGCGTCACCCCTAGGAAGGAGGTCTTTCTTGTATAAGAAAGCAGTCTAGAGAGCCAGTAAATAGTGTTCCTCTGTGATTTGTGCTCAGTTCATGCTCCGAGTTTCTATCCTAAACTTCCCTCAGTGATAGAGGTGTCTTGAAAGAATAAGCTGAATAAACCCTTTCTGCCTCAGGTAGCCCTTGGTTATGGTATTAATCACATCAACAGGAAGCAAACTAGTGACAAGTACTTTCCAGGTTGTTTAAAAGTATGCCTTTATCCATTGTTGAAAAAGAAATCCCATGTATAGGTCATTGAGCCCTCCTTTAACTTGGGAGTTTATGTGCATATAACAAGTGTATATCTCATTTAAAAGTAAAAATTTTACTACAACTGCTATCTCAACCTTTTTGGATCTTGTGAAAAATATGTCTTTTTTTATCCCCCAACAGGCAAGTATGGTCACAGAATATTTCCATAGTAAGAACAAGAGGTTAGGTTGGGCTCTGGAGTTCCGAGGATACAGAGAAGAGGCCAATGGGATCTCAATAAAGTCAACTTCTCTCAGGGATTGGGAGAAGGCGACACAGCTGTGCCTATGAATGTAAAATAAATAAATAAAGACTTGTTTAATTATTCAGTTGCATACTCCCAGAAGGTGATGGGATAGAAGGGATTGAGTAGTCTATTTAGATTAAACTCTCACAGTCATTTTTTAAAAAAATTCTTTCAGCTACTTCTCCATGTCACCCAAGGGGGTTTAATCTCTGGGTTACCATCAGCACAGTTACATTGTCCTTGGCAGGAGCTGTTTTCATGAGGGGCTATGTAGACAGGTAGGGAGTGGTCGGAGACACCTGCGTGTTCCCTCAAGATTCAATCGGGCAAATACACACACCGTGAGAAGAGAAAGCCATGCCTCTCCCTGCCGAAAATTGTGCCCTGTAATTCTAGGGCAAATCACCGTCCTTTTGATTGTGTCTCAGAGCTGTTCTTTTGAAGCAAAGTTGAGCTTTTCTAGAGGAGTCCCTTCCCAGAGCTTAAAGCTCACTCTGATTTATTCCCCAATTCACAGCTTTTGTTCAGCTGCTGCCTGTGTGGGCTGGGACATCTTTAGTTACAGGATGCAGGTGCAACTTTGCTAGCAGCTAAATCTGGTCCCTTGATAACTACCAAAGGCAATGGATTCCACTGGGGGTCACCATGGCCATGGGGTAGTTGTTTGTTCAGACTACTAATAACAATCTCTGATATTTTTCACAAATGCTTAGGTATAAAAACACTGCAGCCTCAGATCCCTTTCTTCTCATGAGAATTTAGAGTTACACATAGCCACTTACAAAGGAAACAATCGGGTCATGTGACACAAACCAGCTCTTGCAGGTCACATGACATAAGCCAGTCCTCAGTCTTTCCTTTCTCCCCAAATAAGTGAGCAGCCCAGAGGTCACGCGAAAATGTCACACTATCTCAAGTTCAGCCATAGATGCTTTCTTCCTCTCTACCAACTTCTTGCTTAAATTCCATCCATTCCATGAGGCCTTTTGGGCCAGACTGCCTTACCAATATCAAAATTAATTTGTGTCTCAGTGGCAGCATTGCACCGTCTGTCGTTGTGACCCTTCCTACTGCCCTCATTCTATTGCAGACCTTGGATCTGTGTCTGTCTCCCTGACTAGACTGTTAACTACCAGGTGGCAGGGCAGTTCATGTCTTATTTATTTTCCCATTCTCATGGCACTTTCTGTAGTGCAGGCAGGCTCTCAGGACATGGCCGAGTTGAAAATCCCTTCTCACTTGCAGGCATAAAGAACCTCACTGTAAAAAAGGCCTCGGGAACACAACAGGTAACTCAAGCCTCTGCTCCCAGGCCCAAGTTAATTAAAGAGACATCTGACTCCAAGAATTCTGGGTTTTTGAGGCGTTTTTAAGATTCGGTAGCAAAGGTTATTAAATTTCTATCAGACTAATGATCCTAAAAGCAGCCTGGACTAATATTCCAGAGACAACAAGTAATGGGATTTTTTTGGAACTGAACCAGTCTGTGTTTTTGTTTCTTTACTGTGTTGGGGATCCAATTCAAATGGCAGGATTCAGTGAGTCCAGGAAGTGTTTACTAAGTTTGTAGTTTGTTTGGGCTGTTGCCAGACAGTTGGAACTGAAGGGTTCAAACTCTGCTCTTAAGAAGCTCATGGTCTTATGGAAGGTTATGAGCAGTCATAGAACTGACTAACGTGAATCTGGGTTTAGTAAGAACAAGAACTGGAGAAATGCCAGCTTGAGCTGCAGAGTAGAGAGAGCACACATGTGATAGGGCTGGGTCAAAGGTTGACCAGTGTGGAATTTGAGGACAGCACTGAAGATGAGCAGTTTACAGAAGATAAGGGAGCAAAGAGAAGAAACAGGAGCCTGGAACGTGGGAATAATCATCAGCGTATTGGAATAAAGGCTATCTCTGTATGGCAAGAGGAAGTCAGAGGACAAATATGACAGCCTCACTTTTTGGAACATACTGGATTCTAATGGGTGGCTTGCCCCAAACTTTGGAGAAAACTGAGTGTGAGGAAAGACTTTGGTCATGGAAATACACCAGACTCAGGTTTGACAAAATGATAAAAATTGGATTGTTGTACTTTTTTTCTGGAACACAGCCTTCTACATTCATATATGGACTGGCTGTTTGCTCAGGGGCCATGTGGAAGCTGCTGTGACAGAGACCTGGCCATGTGGCCCTAAAGTCTGAACTATTTACTCCCTAATGTTTTATAGAAACCACTGTGTCCTGATGTAAACACCACTCATTCATTCAGCCGTTCATTTATTAATTGTTTCTATCTACAAACAATTCCGAGTGATGGGGATGATTTTCTATGTTTTCCCTCTGTTTAGTTTAAATTCTGATCTGTATTCAGAGTGTTCAGAGAATTTAAAATTCTGTATAATTAATTATTAAACATGCAGCTTTTCTAAAAGCTATGAGAAAAATTCCTTTTTTGTTTTGTTTTAACATTTTTGACTGTTCACATTGGAGCTGAAGTTTAAGTAGTATTTATGTCAATATGAATATTAACACAGATTCATAGCAATAATATAAATTTCCAAATTATACAAGGACAAAATTATGAAAACATGCATTAAAAATAGAGGCCAATTATACTATGTAAGTTTGCTTTAATTTGGCCTCTAACTTAACGGAAAAATACACTCTCAAGAACTGAACCCATCCCCAAGAAAGGTTTCGAACATTCTTCTACAGTCTGCCACCATCTCTATTACTCCTGTGATCAGCCTTAGAACAGTAGAGTAACTCATACTGACTGAACAGTTCTAACGGAGCTTCCATCATGAATACTACAGTCCTGGTAGCATAAGCAGCAGGCATAAATGGCCTCTCAGTTCTAGAGGGTTCTGGCAATCTGACATAAAGGTGTGGGCAGGGCTACTGTCTTCCACAGCCTCTCTCTTCAGCTAACAGACATTTGTCTTCTCTGGTCTTTCCTCTGTATAAACCAGTGCCCTTCACTTTATAACTACACCAGTCAGATAGGGACTCCACACTAGACCCAACTCTACCTTAACTCTTTCTCTAAGTGCTTTGTTTCCGAATACGGTCATATTCTGAGTGTTGGGGCTTAGGACTTGAATGCTTAGATGCTGGAGGGGCAAAATTTAGCTTAGAATTTTAAGGTACATATTTTGTTTTTATTCTTATGTTTGATTGTAATTCAAATGACAACTTTATGAGAACTCACCGCATTTTTAAAATAATGTTATTTTCAGTTCTCCATGTGAGCAAACAATTTTAACACTAGCCGTGGAACAAAGAGAGACCAGTCACCTGTGTGTTGGGCTAGTGTTTCTGTATCTGCAACAGCCTTTACCCAGTCAACTTCAATAGACGGGAGTTACAGACTCTTTATACCAACTCAGCCATGACCATGCTTTTAAAGGCCAGCTCTGCTCTACAACACTTTTAGGGGGAAGGATTGTATCTGATTCTTGTTCCACATATCCTGAACCCTGAGAGAAAAGACAGGCAGGCTTGGAATGATTTGATGACTGGCATATCTTTGCTTACATACTTTGCATATAGGCAAGGATGACTCAATAATACTCTGTGGAACATGTACTCGGGGGTTGCCTATATGGTTTGGTCATCATAGCTGCAAGGGAATTGGACGTCTCTAACCTGCTAGGTCAGTGTGCCAAGTGCAAACAACCCATGAGAAGGGCAGAAGCTGCACTGTGTTCTGACTACCTAGTTTCCACCATGAGAGAGGAGAAAGGAATTTACAGCATCACTTGATAGGGAAGTGGTACTCATGGCGTGTATGGAATATGTGGGGTAGGAGTTACTATTGTGGCCATCTTTAGAAAATAAACTATTATTAAAAATAGGACAAAGCCAGCACCCAGGAGGCAGAGGCAGGTGAAACTCTGTGAGTTGGAGGCCAATCTGATCTGCATAATGAAATCCAGGACAACTGGGACTATGTAGAAAGGCCCAGTCTCAAAACAAAACAAACAAAATAAAACTAATAATCAGGACATTTTAATAAACAGATAACATATCGTTTGATTAAACTCACCAAATTTCAAAGAAGCTAAGAGGTTAGCACTAAACTGTTCATATAATGTCAGCAACATCAAAATGGTCTGAAGGACATTCTTAGGCTTATCCAGCTATTTCAAAAGCTGCTTACAATAACAGAGAAGTTCTGGGCACATTACCAGTTATGGCAGGTTAGAGAAAGCGGCTTGGTTTACAGTCACAACCAGACTTCCTACTAATTTCCCTCCTGAATTAAACTCTTCTGCCCAGAATTACAGAGTGTGGTTTTCCAGCAGGCTTTCCTCATGTAGAGGCTGCAGTCTGTGCGTATGCCTGCCAGCAGGTGCTGGAGACAGATCATTTGTGAGTTGAGGTTTTGAATCCTCAAACTCCACCCAAATGCTATGTGAGTGGATGGCGCTCCGACTCTCCAGCTCCCAAACTCACGAGTCGCTCCCTCTTCTCGTCTTGGGAATGGGTTCAGTTCTTGAGAGTGTATCACCGTTGTCTCTACAAAGGACACTGGGAGATTTAGAGTGAAATTATTTGTCTTAGTGCAAAGCCCAGGGCTCGTGGTTGTTATTGGTTCCTGTTTCCCTAACAGGAACAGAGCAATGGCTCTGGTCTGCTGTGATATATAGACTCACCTTCAAATAGGAAGCGAAGTGATGAGCGCATCACAATCCAGTGAAGGCGAGCTTAGGAGAGGGGATCTACTTGAGAGAGAGGTGGGGAGTTATTAAATGGTTCATATGAAAGTCAATTTGCATACTTATTGAGGTCACCTGCCTATGTGGGTAGTTATTTGAGGTGTGGCCATCCTGGGGACATTGGGAGAGCAGTGCTGAGAGCCTCCTAGGAGAAAAAGAACTACAAAGAAGTAGATTTTGCAGTCCCGGTGAGGAGCTGCCACTCTAAGGAAATCTATTCCAGTGAGTAACTGAATTGGTCAGTGGCTTGGGTACAGGATAGGAATGAACAGGCCCAGACCTTACCGTATTAAGCCACTAAGTCTCATTTCTTCTTTCCACATATGCTTTGTGAATGGGGAACTCTCTGCTCCCTGTTCTTACCACTCCAGAACCTCTCAGCTAACAAAGTGCACACCCCCTGGAACGTTGCCAGTAGCTGCAACACAGGGAAAGAGAGCTTACTGGCTCTTCCAACCTCTACTTTAGAATGACACATTATTTTTGCTTACTTGGTTGACTAAAGCAAATCATACGAACATGCATAACTAGAGGACTCTCTTTCATACCATGCCCAGCAGTGACCAAGTTACAACACCATTCACAATAGCGGAGTTATGAAACCAACTAGGCATTCGTCAATAGAATAATAATAAAAGAAGATGTGATATATATTTTTATTCAGCCACAAGTACCAAGGTTAAATCATTTGCAAAAAACAAAATGGATGCAACTGGAGAATGTTAAATTGAACAAATCAAACCAGTCTCAGAAACACAAATGTCATGTTATCTCATCTATGGATCTTATATTTCAGGTAACCATACAAAGTCATGTCATGTATCTATTGTATGTAGAAATAAAGGAGCCTAAAGGGGGAAGGGAAAAAGAGAATGGAAAGGATTTGGGAGAAAGTATACCTGTACGAAATCATTGTTATGTAATCCAGTACCTTGTCCAATCAATGTGTACCAAGAAAGAAAATGTTACTCAGGGTGGACAAAGGAAATATTTGATGGGTGGTATTAAGGACTATGACATGAATCTCTGGATGTCTCTTAACTATTTGTGCTACAGTAGGAATTGTAATCTGACCACTTTGAACTGAACTTTGAAACAGAATGGTTGACAGTCACATAACTGGACTTGCTAAAAGCTCTGTTAGGTTCTCTAGGGAAACAGAACCAACAGTGGGTATACATGCCTCCCCAATCCCATAAGCACACATGAAACACACACACACACACACACACACACACACACAGACACACATACATGTACATGCACATACAAGCATGATCTGAGTATTATACATACTAACTTCACAGCAGTTGTCCAGTTCCAACTCATGTTTTTCGTAAGGGAGTATGTTGGTATCGTTCCTTGAAAGGTTTTAGAGGATGCTTAGTAATAGTCAAACAGATTTTAATTTTTCAAGGAAATTTTGGTGACTGAAATATGTGTTCCTTTATCAAGATTTATAGTGCCTGTTAAAAATGCTAAAAATTCCTTTCTATTAATTCTTCTTGAGGAGGAAGATTATTTGTTTAAACCTCTTATGCTTTTGGGAAGTATATTTCCAGAATATGTGACCCTAGGATGAAAGTAGTTTGATCTGACCCCACATGTGTTTTCTTTTATTGGTGAAGGCTGATAGAAATATTTATGTATATCAGTTAAGTAAAAGACACAGAAGTTCCATGGGTTAAAAGAAATTCACACCAAAAAAGCTCTATGTTGTTGACATGTAACGTTTTAATATTGTCATCAAAAAAATCAAATATCTTTCTGTGGATCTCTTCATGTTTTATTTAGCCTATTGAAATCTGAAATATTCATAATATAAAATAATATAAATATCCATAATATAAAATATTATTATAATTTGTATATATATATATATATATACACATATATATACTCTTCTAAAACATATACCATATAAGAAGTCAGTCAGTTGAACTCTCCAAGTCAAAATCCAGTAAACACCCAGCACTAGGGCATAGAAATCTAGACTTCCCTCAGGCTGGTTGTTCATCTCTTGATTCATGAAAGACCAGAGTTTAAGTTTTACACAGATTCCTAATGACTGGTTTTGTATAAATAGAAACCATTTGGATTAAGCTCGGAATAAAGATGACCTCAATAAAAGGGACTGTGGCGTCCGCTGCCTCTTTGAGAAAATGGGATAAAGCACCCCCAAATTAGCACTCCAGCACCCTGGCTTCCTGCAGCTGGGCTAGCCTCCTCTCCAGGCCCCTCCCAGTCTCTTTTTGCAGGGTGGGCTGGCACCTTTGTCTCCCTCCTCTGAGAAGAGTAATTCCATCCACATCAGGCAGCAAGAAGTCACATTTCTTCTTTACTTTTCATCTAAGTAAAGTAATCGTTGAAGGCTTTTGCAGACAATAAAGAGATCCTCATTCATGACAGAAAGGCCCCCCACGCTGCAGATAGGAAGGTGCAGTGAGAGCTGCTGCAAACGCTGCGTCATTTCCTTTGCGTACCAGGTGATATTTCTGTGTAGAAGGCAGAGCGTGGCTGTGGTTCCAGCGGAGGGAGCTGCCATAACTCACACGTGCTTTTTTGGCATCTTCGAAATTAGTCCCACAATTAAAACATAATCATGCTTTAGTCTTCAGTAGTACCTTTCGCCTAGGGGATGGAAAGTATTTTACAAACATTAATTAAGCAGCGTAGCACCCTGGGAAGAGTGCAAAGGCATCCTGCTCTTCCACGTGCTGCACATGCTGACACGGAACTGAGTTTATTAATCTGTCCGTGATCACAGTGGGAATTGTCATTTAAGCTCACATAGCTGAAGTCTCTCTGTGGTCTTAACTCTTCATTTGGAAAGTCTTTTAAATGTATTAATAACAACCTTTGTGAAAAAACATTTTCAATAACTTGGTAGCCTCAAATCATGTAACGTTTAAGGCTATTTTTAATCTGCGTTGTTGTATGTCCTTTCATTGTCTGATATGAATGTGAGGTTAAAACTTGAAAATACATGAGATTTTTTAAAAGGATACTTTCATTTAAGTATTTAAGTACGTAAGGGTTTGCATCTTTTATGTCTTCCTCTCCTCTCATTTCCATCTCTCCTCTCTCCTCTCCTCCTCTCATAGTCTCTTCTCTCTCAGTTTTTTCATTTAAGAAAGGGTTCTGTGTAGCTTTGGCTGGCCTCAAACTAGCTATGTAATAAGGGTGATCCTCAACTCCTGGTCCTCCTGCTACCATTTCCCAAATGCTGAGGTTATAGGCATGCACCACCATGCTTGGCTTGAGGCTTCATATCTTCAGGTAAACTTCTAATTGAACTTTATTAGGCTACTATATACAATACAATATTACAAATGTATAGAAACTATATACATACCAAACAGTATAGCAGGTATGAATATGAGGATTATTGGGTATCTGATAGTGAAACCTATGTTCCCAGAGCCCCTTGACTCTGCATCTAATCACAGCTCTCCCCAAGGAAGGAAGAGCCTGAATGCTAACAGCATGGTATCCCCAAATTGTATATTGTGAGGTTCCTATTCCTAATCTTACTTGAGTCTCTCTCCTTTTGCTGAGCATTATGCCCGTGAAACCCAGCCAGGCTGCCTGTCATATAGTCAGTTCAGGCTCATTGTTCAAAAATGCCACAGCTTTATTCTCCTGTTGATGAATAATTGGGCTGTTTCCAGTTTGCAGTGATTTAAGTATTATTTTAATGCTATGTTGCTGCACGTGATGTTCTTCAATTTCTTTGAAATATATCAAAGGGTTTTTTTTCACATACACTACCATGAAGACGTCAAGACAATGGTTAGTGGATACCAAGGAGTTGGAAGGTGTTGTTTATGCTTTTAATGAAGAGAAGTAAAAATGGTTCCCTAGTCACAGGAGATGGGAATAGTCACACACACACGCACACACACACACACACACACACACACACACATCACACACACACACACATCATACATCACACACCACACATCACAAATATATACACACACAAACACATATTTTTGCATGTGTGCATACACAATCATACATACAGATATCACATACACATCATTCACATAGACAAACATACACACATGCTTGCATATGCACATATACAATAACACATACAAACATCATACACACACACACACACACACACACATGCACATACACTTTCAACTTATCACAACCAAGTTGCATTGGTTGTTGTTTGCAAGAGGCAGCTTGGAGAAGAGGAAAGGGTGAGGCCCCAGGGAGGCCTTGTCATTCCTAGCTTAAGTGACCGTCCAGTCTCATTCATTCCACCTCCAATTTTTTCCCCACTAAGTGTACTTTCTGCTTACTAAAAGGTAGGAAGCTAAATTCCTAGCATGAGTTAATTCTGGCCTGGTGTGACTCTGTACTCTGGCAAATGGGAGTCTGTCTCTCTGGGAATTACAGAGTTTTAAGAACAGGCATTAAAAGTTAGATAACTGGGGCTGGAGAGATGGCTCAGTGGTTAAGAGCACCAACTGCTCTTTCAGAAGTCCTGAGTTCAATTCCCAGCAACCACATGGTGGCTCACAACCACCTACAATGTGATCTGATGCCCTCTTCTGGTGTGTCTACATAAAATAAATAAATATTCTTTAAAAAGTTAGATAACTAAGTGGGAAGTATAGACACATTTATAGAGAAAGAAACCTTTGGCATTAAAGGGACATCCAATTTGAAGGAGTTAAACAGTCTTGCTCAGTGGTTTCGCTGGGTTTAAGTTCAGAATTCTACCAAAGTGGAAGCCTAGGCATTAAATTGCCTTGAAATTTTGTACATGTTGGATGCTAGGTCAGGAAATCTAATGTTAGGCAGTGCTTTGATGGTGTTGAGGTTGGGGTGAATTAAATTGAAGATATTGTTACCATTGATTTTCAGTTGGATTCTCACCAGTAAACCCCACACACCCTTGACTTGCTACTGAAGCATCTCTGTCTAAATCCATGACTCCATTTGAAATCGCCATGTTTATTTCTGCCGCCCCCGTTTCAGGGATGCTGTGCAGTTGCTCTTTAGAACCCGAGTGTTCTTGAGCACCCATTCTCCTCAGGCTCCTCCAGTCCAACATTTCCTGTCAATCCCGTCTCCCAAGCACCCCATCGGGTCACTCTATCTTACGGCCAAAGTGTGCACCCTACCAGTCTCATCTGCCTGAATCAGAAGCCTTCACACTCATCACCCACCAGTCATTTTTTGAACTTTAAAAGCTCTACCTCCAGGTTACAATTCAATGAGGTCCTCCAAAACAGCAACCCAGATCATTCCTGGCTCTGCTGTAGTTCTGTCATTGTTTCACATCCATTCTAGGGTGAAGTTCATAATCCTGACCTCCAAAGACAGACCTTTTCTCCTGCTTCACCACAAATGCCTCCTTCATCTTTGAGTAGACACACCCTTCCTTTTCTGTGCACCCTCTCCTTCTCCAGCAAATTCATACTAATTGCCTAGGCCTTCTGTGTCATATATTTGTTAAGGAAAGCACAATCCCACGAATTCAATGACAGGTCCCTCACCTGGGTACTCTCATAGTACCTTCTGCTTGTCCCCATGACACTGCTCACACTTAGACTGTACACTAAAGGCCCTTTTCTCTACTCGTCTAGACACTAAGAGATTAGTTCTTGCCTACTTTGTTCATTCATGTATCTAGTGCAAAGTGCTCAGTAAACATTCTTCACTGACTGAGTCAGGCATTCGTATAGGGGAATCTTGGTCTATTTCATCTCTATAGGAAACAGTGGACAAATTTTATCTTTTCAGGATGCTGAAATGATATTTTAAACAGTGAATTCAGAAAGGAAATTGCCAATGTTTATAAAATAAACCCTTCAAAGGAGATTATAAAGGTTTTATGATGGTACTTATTCTTACCAATTTCCCTGGATTTATTTTTTTATCAATAAATAGGGCTTAACTTCAGGGTATAATTTCAGAAACAGTGACATCAGAATACACTGTATATAGGCTTTGATAACATCAGTAATTACATGCAGGAGAAAATATATCCCAGAGGAAATGTCTTTCCAGACTGCCTATTCTAACCTCTTAGTCGTTTCTCTTTGGCTCCATAATTGAACATCTGCAAGGCCATTTGCAATCCAAGACATGAAACCTCTTTTCTCTCCTCTGCCATATCAGCCAGGTACAGTGTTTGTTTCAAAAGGAGCCCAGAAACCCCTCTATTTAGGACCAACTAGGGGTTTTAGAACAAGTCCTGAATCCTGGTGCTCTCAGAAACACAGTAAAGTAAAAACTTTATTGACATAAAGGTTAGCAAAGCACATTTTTGACAAGAAACAATGTGTGAAAATTATCATACTAGGGCCTATTTACTCAGTTACACAAACAGAAAACAGGTGTGTGTGTGTGTGTGTGTGTGTGTGTGTGTGTGTGTGTGTGTATGTGTGATGTCATCTTGGTGCATGCAGAATTATAGTTTTCAGGCCTCCAGAAGAGTCTCTTTATGGGCTCTCACCTTGCAGTGAGCCTGTATCCCCAGTATGGCGAGATCCACAGACCCACGCTAGTAAGAACCCTTAGTTGGCCGTTTGGCTAAACTTTGCACCTACAGTATTTTATACCAACCACATATGCCTGCTAATGGTCTTTTTCCTCTGGACATGTTTAAAGGTAAAACCCATTGTGATGTCTGGGTTTTATCAGCAAGGCTGCCAGATAATCTTAGGTGAGCTTCTTACAACTCAGCTAAAAGTGTCTGCCTTTACCTAAAGTCTATTCCTTTATCTGATATTTGTAAATACAGAGAAGAAACACACTATTCCCAAACCGCTTGTATGCAGACATCCCACCATCCCTTGAGACAGATGCCAAAAGTACAGATCCTGCTTAGATTGTGGTGGTCTCATTTTCTAGACAAGTAGGCAAATATAGGGATCATGTATTAAGTCACTGGTAAATCTAACCGCTTTTGGGTGATTGTAACAGCCCTAGCTAATTTTAATTCCGGGGGCACTGGAAAGTATCTGGTCCATTTTGCCTCTCTACCACCTTGCATGACTTCTGTACATACTTTGATTTACCCTGCCTAGCTTTCACCATATGATCTAATGAAGAGAAAATGCATTTGTTAAGACTCTCAGTGAGTTTTAAACAACATAGAACACAATGCCTACCACATAGTAGACATTCACCAGAAAATCCCGCTAGTTGTCACTTTGGTGTCTGGGAGAGCATTTTGGCAACACATATTAAAATATAAGTTGCATGTATCTCAGAACTTAGCAATTCTACTCACAGTAGAAAACCTACAGGTCCAAGGCAGAAACCTCAGGCAAGTACTCACTAGTAATTATATGGGCCTTCAAACACGTGCTTAATAGAGCAAGCAAGATGCTCTACAGTGGTGATGTAGTCCTATGACAACCTTCTAGAAGGACAACACTAGACCTGTTTTGGATATAGTAAAAAAAAAAACTAACAGTTGGGTCTAGAGTTGAACTCAGTAGTTAAGAGCACTGGCTGGTCTTCCGGAGGACTCAAGTTCAGTTCTTAGCACCCGTTTGGGTAGCTCACAACTGTCTGTAACCTTGGTTCTCGGGGATCAGCACCTCTGGCTTCCACAGGCACCTGCACTATCACATGATTGAACCCACATACAAACACACACACCTACACATAATTAAAAATAATAAAATAAAATCTTAAAAAACCCAGTGATGATGAAAATGAGAGTTTATGGTTTGTTCAACGTATATTGTGTGTTAGTCCCCGACTTAGTCTCTTTGACACACTATGGTAACAGATATAGTACCATCCGTATTTAGAGAGATTGAGTAACACACATCTCACAAAGAGCAGCAGTGTGACAAAAGATTGCCACATAATTAGTGACTGAATCCAGATTTGAACAGACGTTGGTTTGATTTTGCTGCCAAATCTGTAACTCCTGTCTTTGGATTTGAAACAAGTCCTGAAACAAAGCAAAGCAAAACAAAGAACTAATGCTCGCTGTGGTCTGAGCCTTTCTCTGAGTTTGAAGGTGACCACAGTCAAGGCTGAGGGCAGCAACTGACCATTGTGTGTCCCATGACCTATGTCCCTTATATGGGGACAGCTTACCAAAGCCAAAATGACTGACCAATTGCTGGTGCCCATTTTCATGCATCAGCGTCTCCATGTTTATCCATGAATTGTGAGGTCTCCTTCGGAAGACATTTGAGGCAACATAGTTGGGGTGGGGGTGTTATGGGAAGGGCAGGGGAAAGTTAACAGATGAAGACAAGAGGGTATCATAATGAAACACATCACTTCGTGTGCCAACTTAAAATGTGATTTTAAGGCTGGATGTGGGGGAGTGCAAAGACAGGGATCTGTGCATTCAAGACACACCTAGGTTTGCAGTGAACATCAACTGGGGCAGCATAATGAGACTGTCTCTAAAAAATAAAAAGAATAATATTAATAATATTATATTATTATTATAATATTAATAATAGCAACAATAATAATTGATTTCATCTTACATTTAATGGTTAGATACAGAGACTCCTGCCTTCTCTGGAAGGAAGTTGAATTTCTGAGTTGGCATAGACTACAATATAGGTACAAGAGGTCGAGATGGAGGGAAATACTGAATTTTGGTTTGATGTTTCCCAGACATGCTCTCATCTGATTCTTGATCCTGTTCCCAAAGGAGTGTTTCTGTCACAGTGCAGGTGTTCAGTAAAGCAGCTCTCTCAGCCCTTCACCAGCCCTTCCTTCTACCAAGTATTTTGTTCACACATCCTGACTTGCTCACCTTCTGACTGGGGGGTACCTAGCCCTTCACTTGGATGTCAGAGTCTCAGGCTGCATCCCTCTCCACTTGCGTCAACAGATGGTGTGGGAACATATGCCCCATGTTACGTATGCCATTTACACATGCTCACTGGTTACGTCTTCCCACTCCTGAACAGCTCTACCTGCTGAGGAACCAAGAAGCTAAAACTGTTTCTTCTTATATATTGAAGACAGGAAACTTAAACTGGATCTGGAAATTAGGAGAATCTGCCCAAAGCATCATGGGAGCATAGCAGAAGCAGACAATTGAATCCAGCTCGTCCAGGCTGTTTGGCAGGATGACCTTTCAATTTGTGTGTGGCCCTCTGGTGCCTTCTGACCCGTTTCCCTTCTGAGACAGATGCAGGCTGGAAGGCAGGTCCTCTGTCTGGAGAGGAGATGGTTTCTATGAGAGTCCTGGCTTTCTCCATAGCGATGGAATTCAATCTCACAGTTTAAATGCTTGTCCCAAAATATTGCGAAATGTGAAGCACATATGAGCCAAATGACAAAAATGTTTTTTAAAAAATAAAAAAACAAAACATGGGCTTCTTGTCATCTACCACACTGGCTGTTTCCCTGTCTGTTCAGTGAGTAAATTATTCTTTCTGATCTTCGTGTCTGATGACAGCCAGATGGCCTAAAAGTCAGTCTTGCCTGTGTGAGAGAGATTCTCTGTGAAGTTCAAAATGAGCAGCCCTGGCATTTGGAGGGTGCGGGTAAGAAATCAGGGTTGCTGTCCCCAGTACTGACTGACGTCTAAATCTTACACTGTGTGCTCAACTGGGACTGGCCTGCATTATTAATGCTCTTACCCCAGTGTACATGTGTACCCTCCCCCCCAATTCTAGGCTGCTTGTAAGAGCTAGAATTGCCAATGCTAACATTCTTCCTCTTCCTCTCAAATCCTCTGGAACTAGAGCAAGGCAGTGATGCCCCTAAAACCATCTGCCCATAGTATTCCTGGGGGCTTTGAGATAATTATGCTGTGAATTGTAGAATTTCAGGCTTAGTGAAATAAAACCTTCAGTGACAACTGGGTAATGCTAATGATTCAGCATATCAGAACAATTTTTACTTTTTGTTATCACTTACCAGACTTTTGAAAAACAAGAGATAACACTCTTCGTTAACACAATAAAAACAATGTTTTTTCAGTAAAGCAGCAACATTTGTATCTGCCGAGGTCTGTTTTGCACTGCACATGATAGCACATGTTTTCTTTTATTACTCCATTTAGAATTTGTAAGATGGAATGATTGTCTAGTTTTTAAAATCAATTTTATTTGTTTACACAAGTCTCACCATGTAGCCCTCCCTGGAACTTACTATGTGGACAAGGCTGATCTTGAACTCAGAACTTCTGCTTCCTGAGTTCCGGGACTAAAGACACGGACTATCACACTAGCAATTGCCTTTACTTTATAGAAACAGAGACAAAGATTTGCCGAAAGAGTTAGCAATTTTCCCAAAGTTACAAACTACCCTCCAATTATATCTCTCCACAGGGGGTGTTGCTCTGCTGATGAACTACAAAGAGAAGTTTGAGAAAGTGGGAACCAGGTTCACCAAGTGGGTGTGGTTAGGAGCAGCCTGTTATCAGGGAGATGCTACTGGTCTGGGACTGAGCTGCCCAGACCAGGGCTACCTTTCTGATAGATTGGCCCCAACTGGTACAGATAGTCACCGGAAATAGTCCCTTGCCCTAGCCAAAGAGAAGGTGTTGTTGGCAATCTCCACAATAAGAAAGATGCCATTGGCATCAAGTATGTCAACAAGGAGAACACTGAGGACCAGGATGTATTGTCAACTCAGGACCAGCTGTATGGCTTCCAGCTCAATGCTCAAGTACAAATAATTGCAGCCACTAACATGGGTAGCCTGGCCACTGCTCTGATCCATTCAGGCTACTTGGCCCACAAGGCTGATGACCTTAGCCCTTGCTTCTCAAAGAGTGTGGCTGGCTGGAATGGCCTTTGCTTGGAAGTCTGTTAGAAATGGATCTCAGGCCAAATTTGAGGTCTAAAATACCACCACCCCTGTCTTCTCAAGACTCTCAGAGAATCCACCTACCTGGTGAGCGTCTCTGCTCAGATAAGGGGAGTGGTTCTTCCCACTAACAGAGCCACTGCTCCAGGGAGAGCCGCTTCCCCACACTACCAAATCCATGGTCCCTTTTAGTCAGCTGTGGTTAGAACTAAGACTCTACCTGGGGTAGGAAGACATGTTACTTCACATAGTAGAAGAGGACACCATTGTATTCCGGCAACTAATTTACTGCCATCACTGATGAGATTTCCACAAAGCAGGTTATTTTTAGGACTGTGCTCTTAAGACAGCTATGTCATCCTTAATTCTTCATCAACAGATATGCTCACACACCTATGCACACACACACACACACACACACACACACACACACACACACACTACCACCCACATTGACACCCAAGTGAGAGGGAAGAGAAAAACACAAATCTGTTGTGCATTAACTGTGTGCCGGGTATTCCAGCACCTGCCTTTACCTATAGACCAGACATAACACAGAGGATAATTAGGTTATTGTCAGCCTGCATTCAATTGCTAGCCAAACTTCATTAACTAGGACCTCTGTGTGTTTAATGGATCTATAACTGGTGGTTTTAATGATGACTTCATTAAAGTGATTAAATTAAATGATGAGCTCTTAAAATTTTAAGTCATCAAAGATTAATTAAGTTCTGCTAATTAGCATTTTTGTGTTTATAATATCACCTTAGAAGTCAATTTCCAAGTAACCTCAGATGTGCAAGAAGTATTATCACCTAACCATTGCGTGCATCTGACCCTCATGTTGGTTGCTAGAAGGGACTCTTCTTCCCAATGGAGATTCCCTGGAGTTGGAGTGTATGCCACACATAGTGTGATTTAAGCTGTTTTTCATTCACTGCATTCTGGGAGTCCCGTCTCTCACAACAATCCTTTCTTTTATCATAAGTAAAAGTTTCTCAGAGCTGGCCTTCTGGTCTTACGTAGAAACCCAGCTTCCTTGCTGCTCTGTGTGCTCTAGGTCTGCTGTGGAGACTGGCTGGGGGACTGGGGTGAGGTTTCTATAAATTCTCTGGCATATCAGCTTTAAATGCCAAAGTATTGAGTTTAACAAGGCTCTCTGTTGCTTTTTACCTCACAATAGCATCCTAGAGTCTTTGATTGAATATTTTCAAAAAGAATGCATTGGCCAGGATTCACACCCTCAGTCCAGGTTTCATGTCCTGGGTCCAGGGTTCACACATTGAGTCCAGGGTGCACATTTTTTCCCAGTCTCACCCCATGTTTTCAGCACAGTCAAGTATTTAGCATCTTCATTTCCTATGTCACCTCTCCTAGAGGCATAGCAAATGTCAGATACTGGCTCAGCCACCAGGCAGGAAGGCATTAGATAGTGACCACAGAACACAGGGTCTCATTCTGACCACACCCTGGCTTTAAAAAAGCATCTTGGCCTCTGTGTGGGTTCCATTGCTAATATTTTCTTTAAATGAAATGCCTATCATACGTTTAGGATAACACAGAGTACAAAATATCTCAATTATTGGGAAGTTTACAAACCAACTATGATATAGTTTATATAGATCTAAACCTATGATGTAAGGGCATGAGTCTACTGAAGTTTTTTAGAAAATATATGCAGTGAACTTTGAAGCTAGGCAGGTTTATTAATATGTGTTCCTTAATATCTGGTGACTCTGGGCATACTTAATTGTTTTTTCAAATTCAGACTTCAAGTATATTAATAGGGCTGAGTAATATATACTTTGAAGAGTAATTCTAAGAAATTACTATAATCCCTTTGAAAATAGTAGATGCTCATTAATAAATATCAGCTACGTATTTCACAACAAGAACAATTGTTGCCTTAGTACCAGGTTGAGGGGCCAAAAGTAATTACAGTGAAGGCCTTTTTTACCCATGAGTTTAATCTTACGTCGTGTTTTTAAAATAAATGATATCAACCAAAGTCAGTTATTATCATTTTAAACTTGGGAAATCAAAACTAGCAATTCTCACACAGCCACGCATGCCTTACTCATCTCATTGGCTTGATCCATGTACTCAGTACACTGGGACTCACTGAGTCAGACACCGTAATTGCACTATTAGCGTCTGCTCTATCAGACGAATTTTGTTACTCTATCAAGTCAGCTTACTGAGGGCACTGGTATTGCCTGGCTCTGCCCGCTTCTACCAATTGTCATCTGATAAATGCCACACTGCAACTCAGATTACACTCACTGTGTATGTGGGGTGCAAGGTAGGGGTGCATTTAACACAAGTGCTCAGAATGGCTGCTATCTT
The DNA here is from genome assembly GCF_963924665.1 of Micromys minutus. Taxonomy (NCBI): domain Eukaryota; kingdom Metazoa; phylum Chordata; class Mammalia; order Rodentia; family Muridae; genus Micromys; species Micromys minutus. Next base: position 30,964,162 of record NC_137980.1, read on the forward strand.
TGTGCCATCGCCCAAAGACTGTGGAGTCAGACAGATTCATACAGTGTGGCCACATATGCATAGACTACAGTCTGGGTCCTGCAGCCAACCTGTCTGGGGTCAAGGATAAAATAAATTATTGGTTAGCTGTGTGACTTCTGATTTCCAGAAAGTAGCTTACCTGCTTTTGACTTATTTTCTTCATCTTTCACATCTCAGAAAGAACAGTACCCACCCAATAGCATACTTGTGAAGAGTTGCTAAAATATGAATTATAAATATTAAGTATTCTATCTGAGACCTGGAAAGGGACAAACAATATCAAAATAAATAAAACCCAGCCCCCCCCCCAATGTAATTTTCAAGAGCCAGAGGTCCTCTTACCTGCTACACCCACCTCTAACAGCATCCCCTGGACTTCCATTTCACCATGTGAATTTCACCAAAGCAATTAGCACTTCCCTCATTTATATACTGCCTACCTCTCACACAGTACCAAATACACTTCTATATACATATTGCCTAATACTGTTTTTGACTCCGTGTTTGCCCAATCTGTGTTTTTCCACTCCCCTTCTCCTAGTCCACCTAGCCCTGACTCTGTAGCTCGTACCTGGCCATAGGTAGGAGGTATTTATTCAGCTCTGCCCACCTGCACCCCCAGTTCCTTTGTGAGGAGGTGATTGGCAGGGCCCTGGTTCAGTCTGCCGCTGCCCTTCAGGCTGCCTCTGAGGACGGGACACCAATCTTGAAGAAAGCTGGATTAGGGCGCTTTCTGATATCTTGTCACTGTTGTGAGTCCAACCCACTCTTTCAAGGGAGCACCATACTTGAACATGGCTGTGTTTAATATGTCTTCTCTCGACTTCCAATATCCTCTCATTTATGTGATTCTTAAATTACCACTCACGAGGCCAATGCAGGCATCACCAGAGAAGCTGGCATGCCTGAGAGAAACTTGTTGGACTTTTTTTTTTTTTTTTTGGTTTACATTGATAAATCACCCAAGTTAAATAAATTCCAGCTTCTTGTTGGTGGTGGTGGTGGTTTGTTGGCTTATTTGTTTTGCTTTTTGAGACAAGGTTTCTTTTTACTGCCCTGGCCATCCTGAAACTCTCTCTGTAGACCAGGCTGGCCCTGAACTCACAGAAACTCACCTGCCTCTGTGTTCTTAGAGCCAGCAGCGGTAGCAGTAAAGCAACACCCCTGAAAGATACATTTCAAAGCGAGATGGTGCTAGTTTCACCCCTGGGACTGAAGAAATGAAGGACAGAATGTCTGCAGAATCAAGATCAATGACTGCAGTCACTAAGATGCCTTCAAATATAAAGCGCAACCATGGAAATCCTTCCTTCACGTGTTCTGATGTGCAAGGTCAGAGAGCACTGTGCTGAAGCCCCGTTTCTGTGCCTTTCCCCGGTCTCTTGTAACCTGGAAAGTATTTCTTTTCTTTTGGACATATTTCTTTGAATGGTTGCAATCTTTTAGGAGCAATGCATTCGAAACAAGAAAATTTTGGAAGGAGCTGTGCAGGCTCTGACTCTGACTGGAAACCACTTGAAAGATTGGTGTGTAACAAGGTCTGCTGGGAGGCACCTGGCAGAGGCTCCTTGCCAGAAAGAGGAGAGGAAAGAGCCCTGTCGTTGTTGTTGTTGCTTGCTTGCTTTGGGGGCAGGCTCACTGCAGCCTTCTTGCTAGGCACCTCTCCAGTTCCCTTTGTCCAGAACAGAAGGCTTCTTTCCTGAGTTCAAGCTCCCACCCCAGCCCCAAAGTCAGCACCATTCACATTGTTGGAGAAGAGACTTCTAAAACCTTATGAAATGTTTGGATAATGCAGCAGTTATGTGGGAAGGACCAATTTCAGAGCTCCTTGGGGTTTCTTGCTTCCAAAACAATGTGGCGTTGTGGATGTGTGGTTCTATATTTTAGGCAAGATGGAGTCTTGAAAAGCATTGATCTGTGAGGGACCCAGAGAGAGACGAACGGCAGCATCACTGGGCTAGCTTGCTTTTCCCCAAACTACCTCTTACAGGCTTGTTTTGTTTAATTACATTTGTCCACTGACTCTGCTGCTACCTTAGGGATCGCTTCCTTAATCCAAGGCCCTTTGGAAATCACAGTGTTGTTCTAAAGACATAGCATCCCGTTTTCTTCTCAGATATACTTCATAGCAAGTTTCCTAAGAGAAAAAGAACATGACCAAAAGCCTAAAATATCCTCTCTTGCTTAAAAAAAATCACCATGTGTGTGAGTAGCACACATGTGAGCTTTCAAAAGCCTTGAAGGAAATGAACCACTGTTGGGGCTGAAACAGGAGTCAAGAACATAATCCTATGGAATTGCTGGCAAGACCAGGGTTGTAGCCTATGGATGTGCCCCGGTGGTCACATCTCTTCGTTCTGTCTGCTCTGCTGGCAGCAATATGTTCTTAGCTGTCTTCTACATTCTTGCCTGTTCTTTTCTTTCCATTTTCAAGATTGGTGTGTGTGTGTGCGTGCGTGTGTGTGTGTGTGTGTGTGTGTGTGTGTGTGTGTGTGTGTATGCATACTCATATGTGATAGAGTTCTTAAGTAGACATGAGAAATTTTTTGATCACTCTTCTAGTAAATATCTTAGGTCTTTGACCTTCCCCTTCTCTAGGTCCTGTGCTGCTGGTGATCCTTGGTAGCTCCTCTACAACTGAGGTGGGGTCCCTCCATCAAGCCAGAACTTTCTGATGTACTGGGCCATGCTAGCCAGCTTACTCTGAGGATCCAGTCTCTGCCTTTGAAGGCTAGCATACTCTGATCTGCTCCTCCTGCTTGCATGCCCAGCTCTTTGACCAGTGAGCTCACTCTATGGCTGTTGACCTTTGTTCTGTGTTGTTCATTTGCTTGCATGAGACATAGTCTGTCCTCATAGCCCTGGCTGTCCTGGGAGCTCACTATGTCGACAAGGCTTGCCTGATACTCATAGAGATCTTCTTGTAGGGCTGGAATTAAAGGTGCCTGGCTTGAGTCCTCTTTCTTGCTTCCTTCCTTTTTTCTTCCTTCCTTCCTTCCTTCCTTTCTTCCTTTCTCTATCTTTCTTTCTTGTCTTTTTTTTTGAGATTAGAATATAATTACATAATTTTTCCCTCTTCCTCTTGCTAAACATTCCTACATATACTTCCTTGATCTCTTCCTAATTTATCCTTTCTTTATTAATTGATGTTACACACACACACACACACACACACACACACACACACACACGTGTGCTCGCACACACACACATGCATGTTTGTGTGATATAAAAATATGTTCCTAAATACCCTGGTACATTTATAAAACAACTTCTGCACCTAAGGCTCAGGAGACACAGCAGAAGCAAGGACTGAAAGCTTGGAAGAGCCATGGGATCAGGGGAGTTGCTGTCACTTTGAGTCTCTTTCCAGTGTCAGAAGCTAGAGCCATAAAGATTCCCCAACCTAGTTTCCTAAACAGGAGCCGAACAGAAACAACAGCAATAAACATGAGGCCTGTGAGGCCTCAGCTTACACAAAGGACAGCAGATGAGCAAGGAAGACTGGGAGCAGATCATAGCCTTCCCGGGAGGAGCATTCTAGTCAGTGGATCTCAGACTGACAGTGTGAACCGTGTGTGTGTGTGTGTGTGTGTGTGTGTGTGTGTGTGTGTGTGTGTGTGTGTGTGTGTTTAGCTGGGATTTCTCCTATTATGGAACTAGTAACAGTAAGTCAGTGCAAGAGAGACGAACTGACTCTGGGGGCACTTGATCTTAGTGTGACCTCCTGGAGGCTACAATCAGTAAAAAAGCAAATCTTGTTAGACGTTTACAAACAAAACAAACAAAACAAAAAGAAAAAAATCACTTTCTTTTATCTTTCATAAACATTTTGCCTCAAATATTAAAAAACAAAAACAAAAACAAAACAAAAACAAAAACCAACAACAAAGAACCTCCCTGACCCTCTATGTTAGATGAGGAATCCGTTCCAACAGTCTTAGCTATGGCTTCCCTATGCTCCAAGTGTGTCCCCAGCGGTCCCAGGCATCACCCATTTTCTCTCTCTCTCTCTCTCTCTCTCTCTCTCTCTGTGTGTGTGTGTGTGTCTTGAAAATAATATGCATAGCTTGGCACAAAATCAAAAAACTCAAGATCTAAGGAGATGAAGAGGGGACAGCATAAGCCCTGAGTGTGTGCTGGAGACTCGGTTGTCAGAGCAGCCCTGGGAGCTCCTTACATCCAGTAGAAGTCACATTGTTCTCGGGGCCTTGGCCCCTTAAGCAGACAGTGAGAATGTTTCATGTTTATAAAGATATTCTCTCCATCAGATGTGGATTTTTAGTAGAATAAATTTCTGTAAGATAGCCATTATTGCTGCTCTAACTCTTTTATTGAATTCTCAGAACTTCCTTTGATAAGCAAGCCTCCATAAGAGAGGCCAATGAGGACTGGGGGAGGGGCTATACTGTAGGCATTCTTAACCCTGATTGGTGCCAGTGAAACGTTCTACATCTGCTGGGCAGCAAGGACAGCATCTGCAGGAATGCTGAAACGGAAGGCCCTACACAAACCCTCATACTTCTGGACTTTGACTCCTCAAAGCTTTATCAAGGCTTTGGAAATATGAAGTTTCTGAGTCATACTTACCCACTCAGGCAAGATTCTAAGCAAAGTGCCACATCCTGAAGAGGCCTGTTGCCAAAGGTGGAGGTAGAAACAAGCCAGTGTCTCTCAAGGTCGGGGCAGGGTGTCAGTCAGGTTGTGTGAGCAGCTCTGAAAGATGCTAGAATATGCTATGTCCGCAGAGAGGATGTCTATGCCCCGCCCAGCCAGCTTCATGAGTCTGATAACTGCATGCCATCTAAAAGTGAATTAATTGCTCTTAGATTTGCTGAACACATAGCTGGTCCCTTCTCATCAGCTGCCAAGGAAAACAAGGTCCTCTCACCTGTTTCTACATTTCCATTTTCTAAAACTTTTCTTCCAAATCCCCCAAGTATCAGCCCATGTCTATACAATTTGTAAGGTGAAGATGGGGCCCTGTAAGACTGAAATAGTCTGCTTACTCTCAATTCAACTCTTAACTCCAGTTAAGTAAGAGTAGTAAGTAATTGTGGAGCTCCTTAGCCCTACAGCAGTATCTTTGCCCCATTTACATTTTCCACCTGGCCTTAGGAACCATAAACACTGAAAATTTGCATATGAAAAGGATCTTGTGTCCTGGGAAGGCTTGGTGCCCCACTGTAGGCAAAGGCCAGAGTGGGGAGGCAGGAGCAGGTGGGTAGGTGGGTGGGTTAGCACCCTCATAGAGGCAGGAGGAAGGAGGATGGGATAGGGGGTTTTCAGTGGGGAAACCTGGAAAGGAGATAAAGTCTGAAATAAATAAAATATCCAATAAAAAGAAAGACAAAAGAGAAAAGGATATTGTTTGGGGTGTGTGTGTGTGTGTACAGCTAAATGTCAGTGTCATCCACCTGATGTCTATCAAAGGCAATGTCTACCCTTTGTCTTATCCATCAACTGATCCTTAAGTCTGTGGGTGGGGATTCTGATTGTGTCAGCCCATAGACCAAACCCTCTGTAGTTTTCGTAAATACTAGTGCTGTGCGTCACAGTGCAGCTAAGCACTGCGAAGCTGGGAGACTGGTGTCAGATTTTGGTGTTGCCTCTGAGACTGAAACCAAGACCCTTAACTCCTACAGTTCTCACGTTTGGTGAAGTAAAACCTGGGCTTGTCACAAGTCCAATTTAGATGCTTCTGTGCAGGGCCTTGAGGAGTGGGCAGGCAGATTATAAACTTCTTCCTATACAGGGCAATGAGTAGCTTCATTGATTACTTGATGGATGCAGATTCTGCCTCATAATTGATTAGCCATGTCTGTCCTGGGCAGGTAATGACCTGAGTGCTCTCTTTTTGTTAACCCTTCCTGGAAATGCTCTCTAAAGTGCATCTCATAATTATTTCAGAAAAGCATATTACATTTCCATGAAGAAGCAGGACAGTCACTCTGTGATGTTCAAAACCAGAAAAAGACATGCCTCTAGGCCAGGATAGGTGTTTAGAGACTTGATTCTTTCAAATATCTTGCCCAAGACTCTTATATATCCTTTGTTGTGGTTAATAACCAGTTAATAGGTCAGCAAAATGGCTCAGTGGGTAAACGTATGTCTGCCGCCAAGCCCAGTGACTAGAGTTCTACCCCGAGACTCACATGGAGGAAGGAGAGAAGTGATTTGCACAAGTCCTCTTCTGACCTCTACAGGTACATTCTGACACACAAGCACATATGTGAGTGCATGCACATGTACACACACATGTGCACACATACATACATACACTCACACATATGTGCATGCATGCACACATACACACACTTACAAACAAGTGGACACACACACATGCACACAGACATGCACAATTGTAATTTTAAATAGTTAGAACTAAAGGCTAGGTAGATGGTGTACCATATATTGCAATGAATGAAATACTGTTTCTGTTCTTTACTTTCATGAGAAAAGACCTGGGACTTTCCTAAATTTACTAGTCAACTCATATCAGAATGACATGTTCAGTACGAGCTGCAGACCAAGGACAAAGCTATACTTTTCATTTGCTGAGAGTTTGCTCTGTGGAGTCTTCGACAGGCAGAAATTATGAAATTGTTCATACTTCTGTCATCTTGAGGAGAAAGTTTCCATACAATGGCAATGTTGCCTTCTCTGCTGAGACTTAGGGCAAGTAGCCCAAAGAGCTTCAGATACGCATACCAGACACTATCTGTCTCCTTACCTGCTCAGTAACAATTTTCTTAGAACCTCAGAAACTTGAAGGGGGTTTGGCCTGCTGTGTGTTTATCCATGAGAGTTATTTGCTAGGGTAAAAGGTAAACTTTAGAGCACCATTCCTTACTGTCTGCAGGTGTCATGCTTTAGAAGGAGTCGAGTTTGAGGATTCTGCTTTGATTGTTCTCTTAAACTGACTGTAACCTTAAATTTAGGATGATGGCTGGGACACAGTGTATCTACTCTTCTCTAAACATCAGGGTGCTTACTTTTTCTTGAGTGTAACTGAAGACCATTGGGAGAATAGTGGAGAAGCTCCAAGTGGCTTTTCAAGCTCTTCTGGCAGAACCCACTTGTATTGCGGTTGTTGAAAGCTTGGAGGTGACCTGCTTTACACTGCCATGTTTTGAGACCACATATTCTTACTTAGAGCACAAGAAACTGAGCAGGCTGAGAGAAATCACTCGGCATGTGAAATACCAATACAATTCCTATCTTAATCCACAAAACAAGTTCCTCCACCTTGGGATTTCTCACGATGTCTGGGTGACTTGTGCAACACACACTGTTAGCAGGGATACAGAGTGTGGGTGGACTGCTCCAGCAGGCTGTGTACTCTCCAGACTTCTATAGTCCTTAAGACATCAAATTAGTGCAAGGAACAAAAGTCCCACAGCATGGAGTCACTGTCCCTAAAAATCTGTGGGCTCTGTAGCCAGATGTGTTCTCAGAGAGAATGATTATACTTCTATTGCTCCTCTCCCAGACCATGAATTTTACTGGGCCCCTTCTATTATTAGAACTGGTTGATGACATATATTTTTTTTAATCAATGGGATTCTCCATCTTATCCCATATGAGAAACAATGTATATATAGGTCAGACCTTAACTAAGCCTCTGAATCAAAACAAGAGTTATGGTTTATAACTTGTCAATTAAGATTATTAATTATTATTCATGTATGTATGGTATGGGGGGTGCCACAGTGAGAACATGCGCCTATGGAGACCAAAGAACAACTCTTTGGAGTTGGTTCTCTTCTTGTAACTTTTCATGGATTCTGGGGATCAAACTTGAGTCATTGGGCTTGAATAGCAAACACTTTAATTGAGGTGCCATCTTACCAGCCTGGGTTTGCCAATTTTCTTTAAGTGATTACTTCCAGCATGGCCATTTTCAAGTTACTAGCGTGACATCACTAACTGCAGGAGTGGGAAGAGATACACAGTAACATAGCATGTTACACAATATTCCATGGACAAACAATGCATGTTCTACAATAGTCAGAGGGAGAGCATGAATGTTAGCATACTTAGGAAGTGATATGTTCTGAGTGTATGCTAACCACACACACCATTTGCTGTGTTGTATAGTTTAATTGGAAATAGCATTTAACAGTTGGGTTGCAGCCTTTCTGAGAATTTGGTAGTCTGCTTTTGTGAGCTGGTATGAACAATTTTAACCATCATTCTCTAAAACAGTCTGAGTACATCTTATTACATCTCTGTTAACGTTTGAAGAACAGGGCAGGGAAGCCTATGTCTGAATTCCCATCCAAGGCAAAGTAGATGAAAGCACAGAGATGTGTCCTTTTAATGTGCTTTATTTGGTGCTAGTGCAAAACTCAGACCCTTGTACATTTAACTCATAGATTCTAGTAACATAAAGAGCAAGTAGATTAGGTTTGCTAGACAGGCCACTCCTAAAAACATCAAGAAGACACTATAAATGCCCGACAAGAAAATAAACAAGACTGAACTTAAAATCAGAAGAGTTTAGCAAGAGACATTTTTACAAAGTTATTTTAATGTAGACAGTATAAACACTGCGAGATAGTATTAAATCTGTCTGGGACAGCAGCTCAGAAGGTATCATTGTTCACTGTGCAGGAAATGAAGGAAGTAAAGGAGAAAAGTCAAAAGGAAACAGAGCCCTGGGGTCTGGTGTATGCAGGGAGATTAAGCAACTGTAATATGTATTTATGTTGGCTCTACGTGAGTGGATCTGAGACCACCATCAGTCAATCTTCAAAGCTTGACTGTTTGGCTAGATTAGTTCAGGGTGCCGGGGGGGATATGAGTTGTGCTGTGTCTGGCAACAGTGGAATAAGACAGCACAAAGATCTTTCTTCTTCTCCCAACCTTGCCAGTAATCATCACACACCCTGGCTCTCCTTTCCGCATCCTGTTGACTGTGGAATCTCAGATAGAGATCTCTTATCAAGAATTTACCTGGAACCCTCTTTATCCATTCCTTATACCAGCCTCTTCCTGTCTCTTTGAAACCTCAGCTTCTCTGGAATGACAACTTTAGGGTCAGTTTGAGGAAACCCTGCTTAGCTCTCAAGTCCTAGATGAAAGACACACCAAGTTGAAATTACATGTTCCAGTAGAGTTAACGTCATTGAAAATGAATAGACGTATGTCTGACTTTGTTAGTACTCTGAACTGAGAACAAATGTTAAATATGTAATCGATGCTAGGCATGTGTTTTCTGAATAAAGTAAATAAACAAATCAATGCCCACAGAGGAGACAGCTCAAAGGAACCTGAGAGGTTGTCCCTTGTTTAAATATATGCATTAAATATCATCATTGGCCTTTGCTGAAATCACTGCCAATGATAATATCGAATTTACTGCCAAATAAATGAATGTTATCAGAGTTATCGAGTGTCTTTTTTGCATGTGTGGACGGTGTGTTGCTCTTTTTCCTGCCAATCTGTATTAGTCTCTCCGCATCCTTGCTAGTATAATTCTGTCCTTTCCCCAACTGCCTTCTGAGCCCTCTTGTTTACTGCACCTGTTTAGTACAATAGACTCTGAATAATTATGTAGGATAGAGAAAAGGACAGTTGACCCCAGTGCTGGGGATTTATCACCTGTCAGCCCTCTTCTCTTCTCCCTCCACCTCCACCTGGTAGTTAACCGCACGCTCCTTTGTACTGTGCCTTGGCACTCTGGCAACCAATGCCATTTACATATTCATGGTGACAAAATAAAACGGAGTAAGGAAAAATTACAGGTTAGACAGGTGTCTGGTGAGAACCTAAATTGCAGCCTTTGCAGTAAGCAAGAAGTTGACGTAGGCATTTTATACACCTCCAAAGACTTGAAAATCAGGCTCCAAATGAGAGGACGAGTTCTACTGTGCAGCATGATAATTTATTCCCAGGTTCATAGGCAAAACCTGGAAGAGAAATGGCTTCAGCACTTCTGCACCAGAGTAAGTGTGGTTGGGAGATATGCCACATGCATGATTTCCCACTGGAAGACCTGCCTGGAACTTTAGGCTTTCGAAGCTTTCTTCCCTTCAAGCTACTACACCTACAGTGGTTTTCTCCCCAACCTTCCCAAAGCCAATTCAGTGCATATAAGGAGTGTCCATCAGCAGAACTTTTACTTCATCTGGCATGGGAGAGGGTTATCGGGTCTTATCTGCACGTTTTCTGCTTGATCTTTTTCAAGTATGAACGTCTCTGGCACCCTCCACCCTTGGAACCCCTTCAAAGATTTCCAGACTGATGTGACCAGCCGTCACCATACCAGTCATTTGTCAGTGCCTTACCCATTCGAAATGGCCGTTTCAGAGCCTGAACGTGTTCATTGTGTTTTTCTTTCCCCCTTGTTTAGCTAAATAGCATTTTACAATGTCTGGGAATTTAAAACCCCGAGGTCCCAAAGATCCTTATATTTGACTGTTTAAAGGATCTAAACTATTAAACCTACTCCCCATTTTACTTAATGCACAGCTTTGTCAGACTATCAAGATTCCAATGAAAACCTCACAAGAATTTACATACATTCTCACATATGATATCTATTAAAATCCCAGAAATAATGGCTGTCTTATCTGCATGAAAGTCGCTAAAAGCTATGATCATTTCCCAAGGAGTGGACCTACCTTCTTGTGTTGAGCACAGAAAACTTGCTTACTGTGCTGGTTCCAGTGTCTCACACTCAGTGATTTAAATCAAGCACAGGGAAGGCCACCAGGAGTCTACATAGTAACAAGCTTCTCTGTGAGGCTAATGACCATGAATTCAGAATGTTAAAACATAAGCAACATGCGATAAGTTGCTGTAATTTCCCTTTAAGCACAATAGAAACAGAACCTCCCCCAGGGGTGCAGTGGGATGACCAAAACACCTTGTTTGGCAGCCATGTAGGTCAGTATGTTTGTCAGGTCCTAGGCTGTGGAGTTAGAAATTTAAGCAACTATAATTGATGGTCTGTCCAATGAGACTAGTCTATAATGGAACATTTTACACCATACACAACACAAAATATCATAGAGTGGTCAGAGGAAACAGAAAAGCACTCCCCAACCCTAACCAATATGTACATTTCTCCTTATAAAATCTGTAGGCGACATGATATAATGAAACAAATGTATACCAGTTCATTCATTCATTGATTCATTTATTCATAGGATAATGGTAGACACTTTGTCTCAGGCATTAAGCTAGACTCAGGGTTCATGCGGTTGTGAGCAACTCAGGAGTCCGTGCTTATGGTGTGTATAATATACAAAGAAAGTTATAATAAGCAAGAGTCCTACCTTAGAAACAGGGAATAAGTGCACAGCTGTGCTTCATGGCAAATGCTTTGGGGGAAATGATGAGGTATCAGGCGAGAGAATGTGACAACAGAGTCTGATAGAACTGGAGACATCTGAACCAAGAGTGCGGCTTCTGCCTCAACAGAACAGCTAGCTTGGTTCTAAGGCAAAGGCCACCAAAACAGTGGCCCTTGGTGCTGTGTGCCAACCATGCCATGGCACCATATAGATGTGTTTCCATTTACTCCACTCAGTGGACCTGCCTGTCTCCTAGCGTGGAGATTCAGATCCAGATCTACCCAGACACCAAGCCTCTTCTCTGTGGCACATTAGACAACCAGCAGAGGCGCATAGCATGGTCAGGCTCTGGGAAGTCTAAGGTCACTGGGCCTCCTACACGATGCTTTGATGCTTCGTAGTACAAACACAAAGAAAACCAGAGCTTGAGCACTTGCCAGCACTCCTGTGCAAACCAGCTGGCAGCAGAGTTGAGTCTGGGTCTTGAGTCCGAGTTCAGAGTTCTGCTCTGCCTGTTGCTTTGTATATTATAACCATTTGTGTCTAACTGGAATTTTAATATTTAATTGATTAATCATGCTAGAATTTTTAAAAAATTGATTGGCATAGTCTCTTGGAATATTCCCGGTTAATAAACTATTTGTTTTCCTCCTCTTATTTTAACCCCCCTTTAAAAAAACTAAGCATCACAACAAACAGGCTGGGCATGGTGGTTTATGTCTTTAATCCTAGCACTCCAGAGGCAGAGACAGGCAGATCTCTCTTACTTTTAAGACAGCCTAGTCTACATAATGAGTTCTAGAACAGCTTAGGCTGCATAATAGGGGGAGCTTGTTTCAAAAGGAACAGAAGAAAAAAGAAAGAAAGAAAGAAAGAAAGAAAGAAAGAAAGAAAGAAAGAAAGAAAGAAAGAAAAAAGGAAGAAAGAGGGAGGGAGGAAGAAAACCATTACAACGAACAAATAGATGAGGCAGTAGAATACAATCTTGGAATAAAATTTTATGACACACAGAGGACTTCAGAGAGATTATGTGCATTCAACCAAATGGTACAAATCCCCAGAGCTCCAAAGGCTGCCCTGTGCCTGTGTCTTCCAGGGTGTGCGTATGCTCACTCACTCACATGCAGTCTTCTCATACACACACTTCTACATACATTCCCTCTTCTCTGCCACCAGAGAAACGTGCTGTAACTCCATCACACTTCGGGACCTGTGTCTATGCCTAAAGATGTCATGTGCAGAAAAAGATAATTGTAGTTTTGAGTTAGTTAGGCTTGAGTGTGAATCTTGAGACCAAATATTCTAAATGTGTCCCTTTGGGGACTGAACCATAGGATTTTTAGGTGTCTATGGGGGAGATCGTTTTATACCACAAAGCTATTTTGGCCATAAAGTGACCTATATGAGAGTAGTAAGTGTAGTATCGGGACACAAAATAGATTCAGAAATGACACTTGTCTGTGCTTATGTATGTACAAATGACATACAGCAGGTAGGGATACGAAGTGGGGGAGGAGAGAGGGAAGCTAGTAGTTGACAAAGGTTTGTCATCACGTTTGGACTTCACAGAATTAAACCCAGACTTGAGAAGCACACCCTCACACTGTGCACTCATGCGCTTCACGCTGCTACCCTGACACCATAGGTGAAGAGAGGAGCCAGCAGCTGGGGAAGACTGGGCCCTGGGTGTGAGGCCATCGGGCTTGTGAAGTAAGAATCAGGCTGTCAGAACACCAAGCATCACTCTGCCCTGATGTCCCCTCCAGCACTAGCTCAAATGGAAAAGAGGTTCAAGTAACAATTGCATTTTGGTTATTTTTCCCACACAGATTTTTTTTTTTAAGCCCTGGTCTTTACTCCCGACTTCACTATTGTGAGTCTAATATGAATAATGTCGAGATTAAAAATATATTGTGCCAGAGTTACTGTAACTTACTAATTTTGCCCTAAATTTGAACTCTTTTATTTTCCTATTTGTTTTCCAACTTCCTGTTTCCAAGACTAGGAACTTTAAGCAGACTAGAAAATCATCATCATGTAATATTTACTCCCATGAGGGAAATCATGTAATATTTACTCCCAAAGAGGGAAAATGTTTTCTGTGAATCCAGTGCAGATTAATCGGAATTTTATGCTTAAAATACCTTCAGCAGGTGTTTGCATAACTATCCTGAGTTTTAATATCCCTTAAAGAAATTTAATATCCCTTTAAGTAAAAATACCAGAAAGAAAGAGATCCCTCCCCGGACTGCATTCTCCAATGGCTCTGTCATACTTCCTACTCAGAGTGTTCCTGGGCCTCCTCTCTCTCCACCTTCGGAGGCCTTATAAGGGTACCTGTACCTTTAGGGAACTGGGAACTGGCATGGTAACAATCTTTCAGAGATGCTTGTCCTCTTTTCTTCACTGCCAAGCATCTCTGCACGGTGCATCACACCCAGATCTGCTATAGTCAGTTCCTGTCCATCTTGAAGGTGTCATCGAGTGGCCTACCTCATAGAGAAGGCCCACTGATCCTCATCCGTGCCTGACTAAAGCATACATAGAGGAGAGAAAAGGCTGACAGCTTTGATCAAAGACAGAGATGGTCTAAACCGGATGCAGGTGGTTGTCAGGAGTGAAAATATGATCCAATGAGTCAGCCCTACTTCAAAGTGAAGTGGAGTCTTTGGCACAAGGTGAACAGAGAAGGCCTGCCTGGGGCTCTAAAGGTTGCACTTGGAGCAACTGCTTCCAAAGGTGCACGGATGTTCCATTTGAGTGAAATGCCGCTGGCCTATCAGTAGTTTTTAACAAAATTCAAATGTAATAACCGGGGCTTAATAATTCTTTTTTCTTTGTGTATACTCCCTTCTCACATAGCAGAGTTGAGGGGAAAAATGTTTTATTAAACCAACAATCAATGTATAAACTTAACCACAACTAGAGACAATTATTTTTGAGACACGCACATTCAGGTGACAATTGTTAAGGCACGTGTCGGTTCTGTGAATCAGCCCCAATCAAGAGCTCCTGGCTCACAGGATGAATCGCTGGCACCTCTGCCATTGTGTCAGGAGAAAAATGCTGAGAATCTTGAGAGTAAATGCAGATTGTTCTGCAAAGTGCTATTGCTCACAGAACATGGTACACAGAACATTCCTTCACTCGGCAAATATGTTCCATGCTGGAAGAACACAGACGCTAGAAATCCCTGGGCTCCCAGGGTCTGTAGGTGGGTCAGTAGGAACAAGCCATGTCAAGCATTTACACTGCTAGACAGCATCCTGTGATTTAATAAATGCTGTGCACAATTTGGGTCTGCGTTAAAGTTTTACCTATCTGTAAAGTTTCGGTTAGCAGAAGAGTTCAGCTCTCAAGCCCTACCCTTCCTATCTCAAGTACTACCTGGGTCTTAGAAATTCTACCTCTTGTATGCATGTAGCAGGAAAAAAAAAATACTGCTGTGCACACAGTCACAGATAGTCTGGGGGTTGCAGCCTTGATCTTAAGAATAAATAATTAAAAGTTATCATAGCATCCGTGTCTAGAGGAATGGGTAAATGAAATGAGCAGTGAGGAGCAACTACCCGGAAGAGATGGGTTAGATTTCAAGACTGTTACACTGCATGAAGGCCGGGTGCGAACAAAATTCTCGTGATGAATTATTTATACGTACAAACATAATGCCGTGTTTTATTTTATGATGGGCGGTATGCATGTAAAACATTTACAAATGAAATGAAAAGACTCATCTAAAATTCATGATGTTTGTTGCCTGAGAAGGATCAAGAGAGCCGGATCCGGCTTGACAGAGCTGGGCTATGCTACCTGTCATCTCTGCTATTAAAACAAAGCGCGGGGACCCGAGAGAAATATCGTGAGATGCTAAGAGACCCCGAGTGTTCTTTGTAACTTTTTATGATAGTAATGTTTCTCAAAATGAAAACAGAGACCAGGCAGTTGTTCTTCCTTCTCATGTAACTAGAGAGACCTAGCAGAGGTGACGGGGTAATGGCTGGCTAGCAGAGGTGACGGGGTAATGGCTGGCAATACAATGAGGAACTGGAACTCTATTGGCTGCAGGTCCCAGGGTGGCCATGGCGTCCTGGAGGACTTCAAAGACTTCTAGGACGCAGGCATGTGGGAGGCCCTGAGAACATGAACCAGGTTGTCGTAGAATTGTGTTTGTTTTTAGTATTCTCGCCCCTGTTTATGTAGACAGTGAAACTGCCCGTCAGAGTCTAGGCGAATAAGTAGCTCCCTGTCTTCCCTCCGCATCCCACACCTGCTTCTGGTTTGGCAGCCAAACTCTACTGCTCTGCGATTGGCTGCTTCTCCTGGGGTCTATTTTGTCTTTCTGGCTCTTAGGTGTTCACTGTGAGAGGATGAGGAAAGGAAAGATAGAGTAAGGAAAAGGGTGGGGTGCCATTTACCCTGGACGAAGAAAGCCACATTCTGGCTTTTCTTCACAAGAGTCAGAGTTCAAGACCTGAAGGAAAACTGGACTTAGAGATGAAAATACCAGGAATTCTGAGTTGCAGGTGGATAGTAGTGACCCATAGATTCCCAATAGTCTGTTCGGAATTCCTTGTGGATCGTGAACATACTCACAGATATACGTACTTCATCGCTTCTAAATTACCCACACTTTATTTAAAAACAAGCTAACAACCCTCATTTCTTTGTGCTGTATCGATAACTGTGAGCGAAACCCAGTGTGTTGAATAGAGTGCAAGGTGAGGGTCATTCTAAGCCACTTCTGTACGTCATCTAGTGGCTAGTCACTGCTCTGAATGATACCACAGGGAGAACACAGGACTCGGCTACTTTTGCAATTAACATGGCCAAAAGTGACATCTCCTTTTGTTTATTCACCCCTATAAGTGGGCCCTTAGATATTTTGTTCTTTTCTTTTTTTTTTTTTTTTTTTTTTTTTTTTTTTTTTTTTTTTTTTGGTTCCTACACAACCAATGCTATAATATCCCATGCAGCATGCCACCTGGGTTTTTGTAAGAAGGTAGGTGTTTGCTGATTTCATCTTGCTAGGAAAAAAATCAAACCAAACCAAAACACCTTGGTGCAGTACAAAGCAGCAATTTCCAGCGGGCATGGTCCCAGGAGGAGCCAGCATCAGTGTCTCCTGGACCTTTGTGAGAAATGCGTGAGCCTGGGCTGTTTCTCACCTCAGAGGGTTCCCACCCCATTCTGTGATGGTCATAAACCTGTGCACAGTGGGGGTCTGTGTTAAAGCTTTACCTTGCTGTAAAGATCCAGGTAGCAGAAGACTTCAGGTCTTGGCCCCTACCCTTCCTACTTCAGACAGAAGGCTTGTTAGAATTAAGTGCTATTTACAGGTGGAAGCCTGCAACTGTTTGGGGCATGAGTAATGTCTGAGAGTTCTCTGGAAAACTGTGAAGGCCTATAGGATCCAAGCTGTAATTACTGCTCTTATCTCATCCTGGGAGTGGTTTGTTTGCTAAATCGAGTGTCCTTTCTACTCCTTTTCCAAAGGTGTTTGTTACAGTCCACAGAAAGCTGAGCAAACAAAAATGGAGGATGTGTAGTTAAAGTTGAGTTTCAGAAAAGTCACAATATTTTTTTTTTTTTTTTTTTTTTTGGTTTGGTTCAGTTTTTATTGTTTCCTAATGAAACTTTATCCAGCTACTGAAATGGGCACAGCTTTACTCGTGAATACTTTGTTTTTTTGTTTTATTTTTTTTTCAAGTCCTATATTTAATCCATGCTTTATGTCTAATCACAAAGTCCTGCATCTTAAGTCATCTTAAAATTCAGAGACCAGTTTTCATTGATTTCAAAGAGAACCTTAGGGCAGTTTTAACAGCTGGAAAGAGGTGACAGTGGAACGGGTTAAGTAGCTGGAAGACATCAAGGACCTTACTCCTCATGCAGCCTTGGCTTCACCATTCACTATCACAAAAGGGTTGCCATGGCTCTCTGCATCACATCCTCCTGGGGCTTTCTTGTCAGACAGCTTCTAAATACAAAAGATAGGTTTCTCCTCAGAATTTATCTGGAAAGCTGGAAAGACACACAAACTTTCCAGACTCTGGATTAGAAAGTAACCAAGTATGGGCTTAGTTTGCTAGAGTTGGACATTCATAGAGCAACTGCTGTGCAACAGCCCCTGTGCTGCCAGCGCTTGCACTGGGAAAGCAGATGAGTTGCTATTGATAGGTGTGACTTCCGCTAGAGATGCCCCAGCACAGCGAAGTCTCAGAACAGCCGCTCCAGGTGCCAGCACAGACAAGCCCTTAGAAGGGGTGAAGTGCTGCCCAGCCTAGCCCATGGCAGAGGCTCTGTGGGAATGAAATCAGTGTGTGAACATGCGTGTGTGCATGTACGCAGAGGATGGCAGCCCACTGGAAGCCATTGTTTGACACACCGTGTAAGTGTCCCAGTGTTTTTTTGTGTAGAATAGATCAGGATGTGTGACTCGCCAAATTGCCAGAAGTTAGGGAGTTGAGCAGAGATTGCTGAAAATGAGCAGACAAGAAGCAGATGTCATAGCTAGTGAGGCTAAGATTCAGACATCTAAAGAGCTATTCTGAGTTTCTTACCATGTTTTATTGCTCATGCCTGTTCACATATGTATTGCATGATCAGTAACATATTTACACTTCAAAGAAACTCGAAAATAATTAAAGACGATTCAAAATAATGAAGCAATATGTTGCTTTGCTTTTTAAAGTTGCACCCTTCTTAACAATTATTTCAATAAGCAGAACAGGTAGTAGACAACGGAAGGAAAGGAGAGAGGAAAGAGGGAGAAAAAGAGAAAGGAAGGAAGGAAAGAAAAAAGAAAAGAAAAGCCCACCATTGTGCAGGCTGTCCCTTTCTAAGCTGAGAGTGGTTCTCTGCCCAACTGCATGTCCAGTTGAGAGGCACATGATGGAAAGAGGATAGAGAGATGGTTGATGCCAATCTGCAGTGACAGATTCCTTCCTACCCACCCTAAGCTATCGCCCTATCCAGTCGTGCAAATTATACTCATTTTCCAAGAAAAACACAAGCCTCACCTCTGCCAGGAGCATCATCTCCTGCCTCTCTTCATATTCCCAATTTATGTCAGTGAATTCTCTGTCAGTTAACGCACACATATCTTTGTTATCGGAGATTTGCCAGTTGAGTACATTTGGTAAAACCTAGACAAATCACGATGAGCCACACAGGATGAATGCTTGCTGAGACAAAGCCAGGGTTTTCACTTTGATAACTTTGGCTGGGACGGACAGTAATTGAGTTTGCTCAGATGGGACTATGCATACACAGGCTGGTCCAAGACTCCTAGCACCTATGTAGTAGATCACTGCCTTATGTGGCCTCAGTGGGACAGAATATACCTAACCCTTCAGAGATTCGATGCATAGGGGGTGGGATATGTAGGGGATCCATTCTCTTAGGGAAAGGGGGAGAAGAACTCTGCAAGGTAGAACCCGGAGGAGGCAGCATTTGAGATACAAATAAATAAATAATAAAAAATAAATAAATAAATAAATAATAAATAAATAAATAAATAAATAAATAAATAAATAAATAAATAGATGGCAATGTTTTGAAGCCTTATCTGAAATCTACATGATCATCCATGTGACCTTGTTTTGGCATTCTTCCTAGGTTCTGTGAAGGTGACTTTAGAATAAGAAGTTGCAATCTTAGTCACAATGGGGAAATTCCCTGGGCACTGTTGAGTCCTTTTGAGTTCCTGATGAGTTTCTCCAAAGGATTCGGCATGAAGACAGTCCTTGGGGGCTCATAGAACACACTTTCCCTTTTCCCCTCTCCTTCACTTTGAGGACAGAGATGAGAGAAGAGAAATTTCAAGATTAGAAGAATCAGCTCATCAACGCTTAGAGTGGCAAGCATGTTTCAATTTAATTTTGAAATATGAAATTGACTTCTTAGTCCTCTCTACAAAGAGTCTTTTTCTCCAAGGAGGGATCTAGAGCCCCCATTTGATAAGACCCCTTATGAGTTCAGGATTCTTATCTGACACAGCTTCTCTTGGTGCATAATGGGGAATGGCAAGGTTATTTCACATCTGGAATTTTAAGGGAAGAGACTGCATAGAGCTCTGTTGGCCCACTTGGGGCATTTGCATCTTCTCTGCTCTGATGATTCAAAAGCTTTTTTATCTCTGGTCATTGGCAGCTTTCTAATCCAGCAACATTCCTAGCAAACTTTGCCTGATCAACCAGTTCACTTGGTGCAATTTTATCGGAAGGAGACCAGGATCTCCCCACATACACCACATGTGTACAAGACAGCAAGTGCCTAGAAATGGGGTTGGTTAAAGGTCAGTCCCCAACTCAGTGATGTTCTGAATGTAGAAAATGGTCTTTCCTACCAATAGCACTTGGTTTTTATCTTTTTACAAAACAATTCTTTAAGTCTCCCTTCACATTGAATTATCCAGCATGGCAAAACAGGCCCCTCACCATGATGTTATCTATTATTTAAGATGCACGGAGATTACCAACAGCATCACAGTGTCACAGTGTCACAGCCTCTGTGTGAATAAAATAAATGAAATACCGTAGGAGTGAAGGACAGCCCAGTTCCTTCTGTGTAATAGAAGAATTTCAGACAAATTGAGAGAGAAGACAGCCTTGAAAGGCGAATGAGGAAGATGTCTGGCAGATTGATCAGTACAGAAGTGGGGGCAACAGCAAGAGTGGGGGCATGAAAATGAAGGGTCTGGTGATGAAGGGACGAAATGAGTTGGTAGAGATCAGTGACACCCAGAGAAGAATGGGGAGACCAGACAGGAAGAGACAGGTGCACACATTGGATATGAGAGAAATCAGAAACAGGAAGGTGGGTAGAATCAAGCACACAGGAGACATCCGTGTACCAACATTTACACCATTATAAAGATGGTAGACCTGTGTTCGAAAGCAGCGAGACCTCGAGCTGCCTTATCCTGTGCCTGAGAGTCTGTGCTGTGAGTTCCTGTAGGTTTGTTCACAGGTCAGCATGTTCAGAGAAGTTTTTCTGGAATGGACTGCGGTGGGGGTAGGGTCTAACAGGTTAGCAGACTCAAATTAGCAGTGGGAAGAAGAATGCATTCTCCCGGAGAAACAAAATCTCAGCTGTGAGACTACAACTGTGGACAGAGGTGGGACATTCGAAGGGCAATAAAGAGATTAGCCTGTAATTAGGAGGGAGTTGATGTTGTGGGATTAGCTGGCTTATTTTAGTGTTTCTCAATTTTGCGTGCACTCTGGGATCACAGAGAGGCTTAAGGCTGAGCCTGGATCCCACTCCTAGGGACTCTGAACAGCCCAGAGGACAGTCCTTGCAGGGAGGGTTTTACTAATGGCAATTTTTGTTCTTTCATGATTTCATACACACATGATATTTGGGTCCTTTCCTCTACCCACACCTTTTTTTCTGTTTTACCTCTATTACCCCAACACACACACACACACACACACACACACACACACACACACACACACACACACACACCCTTTCTCCCCTTTTTACTAGTTGTTGCTTTGTTACTATCTCTTAAACTTTAACTAGGGCCAGTTCCCCTCTTTCAGAATATGGTGCTAGCCAATATTTCAGCACTGCATGGTAGGACCTTTTGAATAACTTATTTCTCTGCCAGCAGAATGAGCCAATTCAAGTCTGATTCAAGTGTGTGTAAGATTTAAATTTATTGGAACTGTTCTCTGGTCCCAAGGAACAAGGCCAAGGGAGTCACCATGGAGAGGAAAACAGAGGGGAGGGGGAAAAGAAAGATAGAGAGCATGGGCACTAGGTGGGGGGGGGGGGATATGGAGAAGGAGAAGAAGGGGAGGAGAGACAGAGACCAAACCATCTGAATCACATAGCAAAGAGCCTCTGAGGGAAGGGCAGCCCAGTGTGGGCAGAAAGTTCAGGGTTGGGGTCAGGGTGTGCCAGGTAGGGACTGAGGGATGCTGGGAGAAGCTTGAGGCCAGGTCTGCTTTTGGTATGTAAAATATGCACCTCAGACCCTTGTCCTGGGTCCCAAACCCAACACTGGTGAGTTTGTTTCCTTCCAGTCCAACCATAGTTGATTGTTTGGAGGGAGCCGGGGTTGGCAGACGTAGCTGCTGCAGCCTGTGGTTTTCATGGCTAGGGCACGGTCACGGGCCATGTTTCCCAGCCTGGCCCCCATCTTTTTTACTTTCCACACTCCTCTGCAGTGTTCCCTGGGCCTTAAAGACATCAGTGTCTTGCCTAGGGCTGAATTCTCAGCCTTCCTTCACACTGAGCATCCTGTGCAGCCATGGGCTGTTGCATTTACCTCTGTTCACCTCTTTCTATGTTTACAGCTAAAAACAGTGTTCAGTCAAACCAGGCTGAGAACTACAAGAGGAAGCTCTGAGGCTCACCAAGTAAGTGATTGTAGTCTATAGCCAGAATTAGGGAATGTGCTCGGTAAATTTTCATCGCTAAAATGCAAAACCTGGCACGAGTTCCTTACAAAGAAAGAGTTTAGTCAGTGCATATTTGCAGAGGGAAGTGGGGGCCCAACCTCGTTTGTTTTTGAGAATGTGTTCCTAAGGACCTGTTGCCCAGTGTCTTAAAGGTCTCACTGCCCTTGATCCAGCCCTCTCTTCCTAACACAACACACCTTCAGTGCACACTCAGAGCACCTTTAAGTCACAGCAGAGGGTAGATAATTATAAAGATCCACACATGTCAAATTGGACACTTGGAAATGATTCTCGAGGCATTGTATGCTGTTGCAAAAATGAGGAAATTGGGTAGAAATGCTGTCTTAGAAGGAGAGGAAGCTACTAATGAAAGTCCCTGGGAATGAGAATGATGGCCATGCAAAGGAGTCTGGCCGGAACGCCACACAGCAATCATGGCAGGAGTTGGCAGACCACCAGGATGACACTGTGCTTGTGAGGAAGGGAAGAGGAAGGAAAGTCCCAGGGCAGCACCAGAGAATCGAGTCTAGTGCTGAGGCTTAGTGGGAAGAAGGGGGATTGGGAAGAGGATGTGAGAGGGAAACAGGGGACCTCATGGGACTGGAGATGGGCCCTTGTGTCCCTTAATCACGAAATCTGTTCTCTGCCATGAGGTTTTCTTCTTCCTTCTCAACAACACATGGAATGTCTGCCACTTCTCATATCACAGAAACAGAAAAACCACCAGGTACAAGGGTATGTAAGATGTCTCCAAGCCAAGCAGGCCACTCAGTCTGTATCTAACATAGGAAAATATCCTCAAGCTAGAAAGCTCTCTCTTAAAAAGCCTTGATTTTCTTAAAAATAAAATAAAATAAAAAAGTGGTGTGTGCGCACAATGGATTTTTTTTTTTTTTTTTTTTTTTTTTTTTTGGCTATAACAAAAGACGATATTATGTTGTTTGCAAGAAAACGGGTACAGTTGCATATAATCATGCTAAGCAAATGAAGTCAGTCTCAGTCTCAGAAACACCCAAATACTGCATGGTTCTCTCGTTTTGTATAGAGACATAAAATTGGATTTATATATATGACATGAAAGCAGGAACGAAGGTATCCAGGGAGCCAGCAGAACTCATGGGAAATGGAGATTTCAGTGGGAATATTCTCCAAGTGCATTAGACATGTGTATGAAAACGACTTCATATGACTCAGTACCCCATCCAATGAACATATACAGGGGGATATAATCTCTATACATATCCTATTGAGTAAATATTCTTAGCAGACCTCAGGCCTCTTTACTAACCTGATAAAATGTCTGTCCCATTGCCTCTCAGTGGTCGGCAGTCTCCACAACCAACGGCTGTCTCCTCTTCCTCAGCATTTTTATCCCCTCAGTCAAATCTTCTACCTGGGTGTTCATACTGTGGAATTTCATTTCCATTTCTACAATCACACAGGGATGAAAGTTTCCTGGTATCGGAGCACCTGGGCTCAAGTTCCAGCCCTGCCCGATTTCCAGCCTTAGAGTTTTGCAACCCCTTTGACTCTTCCTTTAAATCAATCTTGCAAATATGTCATGGAAACAAATGAGGTCACAAGACAGGAACACCTGGCACCAGCACAGAGCAAGGGTGGGACAAAAACTGTCTAATCTTCATTCCTGTAGGAAATAAGTTACCAGGTCCAGAACAGTTACTTAGGAGGCAGACCAGTGATCTAAACTAAAACAGCCTATGATAGTAGGAGTTTGATAAGAGACATAGACACCCAAAATGTAAATCTTCCCACCTCTGAGGATCAAAGGAAGCCCTGGGTTCACATGAATTGTTTGACACAAGCCATGTTAAGGACCTAGTACCTCAGATCTATAGGAATTGGCAAAGCCCCTGACACCAGTGGGGGTCAGCGGGGTTGCAGTGCCTTCCTCTGATCCATGTATGAATGTTGGCAGTGTATATAAAAGCTAGTAAATGCAGATTCCTTCTCCCAGATGTTTATAGTCTGAGACTTCTTGCCTATGGAGACTAACCAGCTCTTGTGCTGTATGTGAGAAACAAGCAGAGGTCCCCAGCTTTGCATAGTAGGTGCTACTCCATCAGAGTGCGCATGACCCAGCAGACTCCAGCCTTCCTATACAAGTATCTGTGTGTCTCTGTGTCTGTTCACTCCCTTACCACTGCAGTCAGGTTCCTGGGACAAAGCCAGGTAGGACCCCCATAGATTGGATGCAACGTTACCTTGTGGGGCTCCTGGAATGCTGTTTTGTACTTAGATGATTCAAATAAAATATTTAACTCTAGGGAATGGTGTCAAGAACCTATAATCCCAGCTGAAGCAAGGGGGTCAAGGTTCAAGGCCAGTGTGGGCTACAGTGTGAAATCCTGTCTTAGAAGCAAGATGATGGGCTGCCACATTAGATTGCTTAAACAACATCCTCAGACATCTTTGTTTCTCTGTGTTCCTGTGATAATCATTTGGGTCCCTTAATTACTGACCACAATGTATTGCTAGACTTTTTCTCTTTTGTTAATTGAATTTTTTTTCGTAGAATATATTTTAATTATGTTTTCCCTCCCATCCCAGAGCCTCCCTACCTCTCTTCCTACTCAGCTTAGTGCTCCAAACAAACAAAAATAAAATGAATTTAAAAAACAAAAACACCCACAAAAAGTACAAAAAGCAAAGTTCAAAACAAACAAGCTATGTAACCTCTGGCTTTTGCACTTGTGCCCCAGTTCCCGAAATAACAATTCTGAGACTTCATAAAATATGAATAAATGCCTAGACCTAGCTTAGGCTTGTTCCCCAACTAGCTTGTGACTTAATTATCCTATTTAAGCTAGGTAGTCTAAGTTCTGCCGGGTGGCTGGTTACTTCTCCTCTCCTTCATTCATCTGTCTCCTCAAAGTTTGGGGAAAATTTCTTCTCATACCTGATTCTATCTTAGAGTTCAACTCCATTGGACCTCCCACCTCCTGTTTCCCGCCTCAGCTAATAGGCCATCATCTTTCTACTGACAGGCAATACTTCTGTACAGGACACAAGAGATTTGTTCTACAACAAGCCAAACATCACTAAGACAAAAGAGAAATGCCAGGACAGAACAAAATGAAGCAAAAAGCTGACAAAAATACCATGGAGCTCATTTTGTGTTGGCCAACTCCTCCTGGGCACGGGGGGCCTGTTGCGGTCTTATGCATGCTACCACAGTACTGTGAGCTCATGTGTGCGCCAGTCCTGTTATGTTTGGAAGGCCCTGTTTTCTTGGAATCATCTGTCACCTTTGGCTGTCTTTCTGCTTCTTCTTCTGTGTAGATCTCTCAGGCCTAAGGGAAGAGATTTGATGAAGTCATCCCATTAGGGACTGAGTGCTCCAAGGTCTCTTGCTCTCTACACACTGTCCCATTCTGGGTCTCTGCTAATTCCCACCTACTATGAGATGAAGCTTCTCTGATGGGGCCTGAGTGAGGTATTGATCTACAGATATGGCACTGTGTCACTGGAAGTCATTTATTGCTGTGTTCTTAGCAGAATATTAATAGTAAGTCTTCCATTGGGACTATGACCCACCTAATCTCAGGTCCTTAGCCACTTTAACAGCCTCAGATATGGGTTCCATCCCCTGGAATTGGCCTTAAATCCAACCAGAAAGTGGTTTATTCCCATAAAATTTGAGCCACTGTGTCATATATTATTCTAGTGGGATTGCCTTAATATGTTGCTTGGTCATTTTCCTGTATAGCTTTTAGTATCTTTTCTGTGTTTAGTACATTTACTGTTTTGATTGTTATGTATTCCAGGCAATTTCTTTTCTGGTTCAGTCTCTTTGGTGTTCTCTGTGCTTCTTGTACCTAGAAATCCACATTGTTTAGATTAGGGAAGGTTTAGTCTATGATTTTGTTAAAAATATTTTCTATGAAGCTGGGTGGTAGTGGTGGCACACGTCTTTAATCCCAGCACTCAGAAGCAGGTGAGTCTCTGGGTTTGAGGCCAGCCTGGTCTACAGAGTAAGCCAGGATATCCAGGGCTACACAGAGAAACTGTCTTAGAAAACCAAACCAAACCAAACCAAACCAAACCAAGCCAAGCCAAGCCAAGCCAAGCCAAGCCAAACCAAACCAAACCAAACCAAACCAAACCAAACCAAACCAATTTGTGCCTTTGAACTGGTTTTCTTCTCTCTCCTCTCTATTATTCTTAGGTTTGGTCTTTTCATAATGTTCCAGAATTCCTTACTGTTTTGTCCCTGGATGCTTTTGTTTGTTTTGTTTTAAGAGTTAACATTTCTTTAAGTTATCTGTTTCTTTGGCCCTGTCTCTTCCACGTCTTGTAATCTGTTGGTAATTTTTCGATTTGTCCTTTTAACTTTTTCATTCATTCTAACTAGACTTTTTATTACTGATTCTGTTTCTGTTTTACATCCTCAATTGTTTTCACTATTTCATAAACTCTTTGTGTTGTAATGGCCTCCACTAAGACATTTATTTATTCCTCTTTAACATATTTGTAATTGCTATTTTGAAGTTCTTGTCTTGTGCTTCATCCAAATAGACTTTCCCAGAGCCTATTTTAATAGTCACTGTCTTCTGGAAAGGCCATATTGTCTTGGCTATTCATGTTTCCATTTTGTGTGCTCAAATCTAGGCATCTAGAGTTATAATGTTTGAGCTGTTTCTTGGCATAAATACCTGGTCTTGTCTTTGTTGGGAGGATGTTCTCTTCTTTGGGTCCTGTTACCCACTCCGGATCCCAGCCAAATGTGCTGGTGTTGGGCCCTCTGGCAGAGGATGCTTCTGAGGGGTTCCTGGTTTAAAAACAAACAAACAACAAAAATCACACCCAGATATCTCTGTGGATAGCTGACACAAAGGGGTGTCTGTCTGCCAAGGGATGGGATAGAAAGGAAGACTGAGAAGGTGGTAGAAATAGACAGGGAAGCTCTGGTTCTGCACTGAGGGGAGGGAGGGAGGGAGGGTGAGATTAGGGGTTCCTGTGGGTAGGTTGTAACAGGGGAAAGAGTCTGGAGAGACTAGGCTTCAAGGTAAGCAACTTGTAAGAAATGTAAATTATCTTTCTTATTAAAATAAAATTAAACCTTACAGAAAAGCATACATAAAGACTCACAACAGCAAGCCATTATAAAGTGGTTACTTGCATGTTGTCATTGTTTTTATGTATATTGACTCGATGAATATTCACAAACTCATTGGCATCATCCTCTAACCCTTCCTGTCTTATAGATAGCAAAATGGAGTGCCATCTTTTTTGTGGGGTCACAGCAGGTCCCTGGTGGACCCAGACTGTTTGGCTTCTGTGCTGAGCTACTGTTGAACAAGATGTACACACAGCACCTGGCTCTTCATGGACCACCACATCCATTATTCACCTCGTAGCCCTTGATGCTGATGTTTGGGGAAACAAAGGATGGGCCAAGAGAACCTGATTAGGTACAGAAACGGGGGGGGGGGGATGAAGGGAGGAGAGACTGTGTTCATTGTTCTCCAGGAACCATCCACTGCATTCTCTGCCCGGGTCTTTCATTGTTTGTCCTCTTGCTTCCCCTTGGAATAAGTAAGTCCACCCTATAATAACTGTCCTTATAAATGGAAGAAGTTTCCAGATCCTTAGATCTTTATACTGCCAGTTCCCTTGAGTTAATGCAAGACAAGAGTCACTGTGTCTAGGGTGTTTTACATGGTTCTTTGTGTTGGCCACCGTAAAGTCATAGACACCGTTCATACCAGCCTCTCTGAAGTAGCACCAGGCCTTCTCTCTGAAAGAAAAACCCAAGATCCTGTATTTGAGGAATAGGGAAAGGGGGCTAGTG
Organism: Micromys minutus; assembly: GCF_963924665.1. Taxonomy (NCBI): domain Eukaryota; kingdom Metazoa; phylum Chordata; class Mammalia; order Rodentia; family Muridae; genus Micromys; species Micromys minutus. Next base: position 30,991,710 of record NC_137980.1, read on the forward strand.
AAGACAGCATTGTATCAAATGTTTGAAACTTTCTTCTCTCTCTTCAATGTGTTCTCTCCCTCTCCATCTCCTTCTCCCTCCCCCTCTCCCCCTCTCTCTCATACACACACACACACACACACACACACACACACACACACACACACACACACTATAGTAGTTTTATTGTTGTGGTTTCCTGTCACAGTGTCTTGGTGACCACACAGGTATCCACAGACTGTCAGAATCCCCTTTTCTCCCAGATGGCAGTTCAAGAAACAATCTATCCCCTTGCAAGGGATTGTGGCTAAGACTTTGAGATCAACCAACCCGTTTTACGGCTCTGTTGAATCAACCCACTGTGACAGGGACCCTAAGAGACTGCAACTTCTAAGCCAGAATGTCCGGAGCACATGGGCCCTGGCAGGGGAGATCGTGCTTGCCCTCCTAGCCCCTCGCCTTCCATCCCAGTGCTTCCTGGTCATTTACTCTTTCCATTGTCATCCACTAAACATTCCATGGTGTTGCTTATCTGGATTGGAGATGGTGGTCACTATGTCCTGACCCAAAGCACTAGGTAGGAATGCCTGATCCCAACTTCTACATGTATGCCCCATGCCTGACATGAAGAAACAGTAATAATGGTCACTTGAAAGAGCAGAGAGGGGCAGCTGGGCAGTAAACGAACACTGGGAGACATTTGCAATTGGTTTGAAGTCCCCTGTATATGACCAGCCTGTGGATTCATCCGCACTTGTTGTGTAAAGTTGCGGTAGATTCCCTTCGGCTTAGCTACACATATCTTCAAGCTAAGAGGTAGTGTTCCCCAGCAGTCACTTGTTCCTGACAGCCTCCCCTTACCTCGGCCTGGGAAACCACTGTCCAAACCGATAGATTTTCCTGTTGTTGACATTCCATATCAATGGAATCCTATAATGCCTGACCTTTGTGTCTGATGTTTTGCACTTTTAACACAATGTTTTTAAAGTTCATCCATCTGTGGCCTCTAGTGACACCCATTCCATTCTGAGGGTTGGATAGTCTTCTAGCCAACAGATTAATCACAAATCTCAATCCCTTTCTCAGCAGACAGAAATTAGGGATATTTCCAATGTGGGGATGTTACAAGGATTACTACAAGGAACATCTGAGTACAGATTTTTATGAAACTTGTCAGTTAATAATTGAGTAATTTAAAAAATGAAATGCTTTCTCGCTACCATGGAGGGCGGTGAACGTGTGTTGTCATATCCCTTGGAGTGGAATTCTGGGGTCATATGATATCGGAATGAAGGACTGCTCTCTAAAACTTCTGCACTACCATGTAAATGTATGAGGGTCACAGCTTTCTGTGTCATCGATTACAGACACCAGTATGTGTCACTTGGCACCTCACTGTGGGTTTGATCCATGTTCTTTAATAGCTGATAAAGCAAAATATCTTTTTCATGCCTTAGTAGTGGTCTTTGGAGAAGTGGCCATCAGAGTCCCAGCATCAGGATTTAGTTCTCAGTCACTCTGTTCATATCTTGTAAGTCCTCCCTAGACTGTCAATGCAAATCTGCCACATTTACAAATTAAATTATTTGCATTTCTTGTCCACTCTATGCTTTCTTTTTAAAAGAGCGTTTGAGTGCAGATGAGGTATGGGGGTGAGGGGTGGGGTGCATACCGCAGTGCACATGTGGAAGTCGGAAGGCAACTTTGAACTTGGTTGACTCCTTCTACCGTAAGGTGGGTTTGGGAGATGAAACACAGATTCTCAGGCTTGGGTAGCAAGTGCTTTACCTACTGAGCAACCTCACTGGGCCCATCTTTCCTCATGGTATTCTCTGAAGTATGAAATGTATTCTTTTTGATGAGGAATGATGTACTGATTCGATCCATGTTCTTTTGGTGTGCTGTTCAAGACTGCTCAATCCACAGCTGTAGAGACTTAGGCCTTTGTCTTCTATGACTTTAGTTCTTATGCTCGGGTCTGAAAAAGTGGGGGTGGGGAAGCAACGTCTTTCTTTCAGGATTTATGCAATTAAAAAAAAAAACTAGTTTTTCTCATTTAATTGCTTTGGAACACCTGTCAAGAATTTGTGCATCGAGCTTTGGTTTGCTTATTTTTGAGCAAACAATGAAGGTTTGGTAATCTTACAGGCCATGTTGCTCCTGATTCTTTCAGTACATTACAGCTGAGTTTGGTGGTTCACACCTGGAACCCCAACACTGAGTGAATAGACAATGCTATTCACACGTCCCACAAATACTGTGCACTGTTTCTTTAACCCATACCCCATGGGGCTAACACTGGGTTTTGTGGCTCAGTCATTTAAACCCCAATTTTCTCCTTATACTTAACTGCAGGGTTTTGATATAATTCCAGGAGTCTGGGCCATCCTAACTCCAAATGCACACCCCTCCTCTGCTATGAAGTTAAAACAGCCGTCTTCCTGACCTTGGGTGCCCAGGAGTCAGGAATCACGAATCGGGAACAGAGGGTTCAGTGGTCCCTTTTCCATCCTGGCCTCTTTTTTAGCTACGCATGGGGAGCAGAAACTGAGAAGAGCTCAAAGGCTGGTCAGCTGGGCTGCTGTCTGTGGAAAGGAAGGCGGACCGAGGAAGCTGCCAGTCACAGGACTGTAGACCTAATAAGAGGCAATGGGTGAGCAGAAGGCTTTGGGGCAGAGCCACAGTCTTGAATAGCAAGTATTGACCCCATTTGGGGCTGAACCTATAGTCCCCCAGATTTGCTCATCCAAGATAATCTAGCTGTGGTCTCAATTTGGACCCAAAGAGGGAAGGAGAAAGGGAGTCTGGACTGGAACTCGAGATTTGCTGACTCCTCCCCAGACCTTGAGTCTCTCTGTGATACCATATGTTGAGGTGTCTCCCACATGGAGGGGGAGGGAGGGACATATGGAGAGAGGCTGTCTCACCGATCCAGAGGGAACCCTGAGAAGACAAAGGCTGATCTGCTTGGATCATTTTTGCCCAAGGTTGTAAATTCTTAGCTCTGGGTCTGTCCTCCCTGAAAGTGTTGCCTGGCTAACTCAGCAAAATGGCCTGAGAAATTAGTCTGCTGACACTTCCGAGAGATACCTATAATTACACCATTTACATAATTTTCACTAACTTCTGCTCCCTTCTCCAGAGATATGCAATTGGCCCATTCCTATACCGGAGATGAGACCTCACCTTCCTGGTATCAGCTCTGCCCTTGTGGGAGAATCTGGGCTAGAAAGACATAGCAACAAAAGTACCATTGATCTCATTTGGATTTTTCCTCGAGAGGGCTGTGTGTTCGTCAGCCCACTGTGAGATGCGGGTGTGTGTAGAGCGCTCACGTTTGCCTACAGCTGTGGTGTTATTCATTATTTCTCTCTAGACACTGCTAGGATGAGAGCTCCATCTTTTGTTGAATAGAGGATACTCTTAGATTTGAAGTATCCATGGTTAATATGGAGGTGCAGGGGATCCCAAAGGTCTGCACCACCAGCCTGAAGGATGTTCAGAAAGCTTGCCACAAAGAGGGAGGTGCCGTTGGAACATGGTGGGTAGGACAAGAGATGGTAACATGGTCCTACAGCAAAAAGACTTGCACGATTTCCCCACCCAGAATGTGAATGGGATCCCTGCACTGGACACACTGGTACACTGACCTGAGCCTGTTCCTCACCTCTGTGCTACGACTGCACTAGTGTGTTCTTGCCTACATACTCTGGTAAGCAGGGGGAGGAGGCCCAGGAAGGTCTTGAGCAGAGAGAGCCGGCTTAGTCTACAGTGTTCATTTTCCTTCCTGTGTTCCCTGTGATCCAGATTCAGGATGCTCCAGCCCTAGGTACCATCTTCCTTCCGCAGCCCCATTCCTGCCAGCCGAGCCTGACGTTTGTCTTCTTATTCCCATTCATAATAAGAGCTCTCATCCGCTGAGTATTTAGTTGGTAGCAAGGAAGGTGCTGGATTCTTATGCGTTATTTCATTTTTGTTCCTATCATAACTCTTTCGAAGGGGACCTTAGAATAACCTTCACAGGGGTGAAAATGAGGGTTTGAGGGAGTTTTAAAACATGTGCATGGCAAAATGGGGGGGGAGTGGTGGCAGAGAAGGTTTGGAGGGGCCTGGTCACCATAGTTCTGTCCAGCTGTGTCAGCGCCATTTCCTGAGATCCACCAGTGTACGTGGACTGCCAACCGGAACTGCCTTCCCTAGGCCCACGGACTCCCTTGTCTCTCCTGCCAGTGCACCTGCCTGCTGCTCTTCCTTCAGCTTTCAAACACATCCCTCCTTCATCCCTGTCTTTATGACCCGGCTAACTCCCACTGCCACTTCAGTCTCACTTCCTGGGGGAGTCCATACTCACCCCCTTCTGTGTATCTTATGTCCTTGCTAGGTATCTAACCTGGAGCGTTGTCTGTCCAGATCCCCTTTACTGAATTCTACTCCCAGCCTGTTACTTGGGAGTCTGTGCTGCCAGGTTAACTACAAAGTTGGATGTTTGGTTTGTTGGCTTGTTTGTTTGGAGCAGTTTCCCTTCATGGGGAAACTTCCCTTCATTAACCTTGAACTCTTGATTCTCCTGCGCCTGCTTTTAGTGATTACAGCCTTGGCTCCAGGTGAGAACTTAAAAGGAACCGGTGTGGGGAAGACCAGCAGGGATAGAGAACAGAGAAAAGAATTTGATGAGAAAGCATAGGGGGACCTATGGGATTGACATACTGTGGTGGTGGGTGGGCCCACCAGACTACTTAAGATTGGCTAATTTCTCTAAACTTAGGATCAAATCTCAGTCCAGTAGGGTCTCTCAATCCAAGATTCCTCAGCCTTGCTTGGAATAGAAAAGTTGATAGAAAAGTTGAGAAATTTTTATTTGCTTGAAAAAAAAAAACAATATTCATTCTTCGAGTGCTGTTTTTGACTACACATTAAGAAGAACTAATTTGTGACTTCAAAACCAATGTGCAGACATCTCTAAGCCTGGATACATCTTCCATAAGATTATTGTGTTTTGTTGGTGCCTACTAAAGTTGCAGCAGCAAGCGTCTTTCGGTTAGGCCTGTTACTGGTTTACGTGATGTTCTCTCCTGCTCTGACAGAGATCCTAACAAGGCTTTTTGTTCCCCTCTCATTTTGTGCACCAGGAAGCAAAGGTGCATAACTCACCCCAAGACTCTGCCTCCTCTGTGTCCCAGACAGAATTTGAACTTGGATCTGTCTGAGTCCTGTGACAGGACGTCTCCTGCAGTGTCTCTGCCTTGCTGTGGGTTGGCAACACCTCTGCAGCTGTTTAACTTCCTCATTCTTTGTCACCTTGGTGAGCCACCTGGACGGCATGAGGAAAATCAGGCTCAGCTATGCCAGGGTGGAGACTCAAAGGCCACTTTTACCTGGCTTTTCTTTGTCAAAGTGGAGGAGAAATCTCTGCCAGGTCCCAGGTGTAAACAAACAGGAAACCTTTCTGTTCCTTTACCTATCACCAGGTTGCCTCCGCAAGCCGAGCTGACTGGAAATGCTCCGGGTCAAAAAACCAGACCTGCATCCATTTATTCATATCCAAAATTTATGTTTTATATCCAGAAAAAAATATTCCATCTAACCCAACTAAGAAATAGAACTCATAAATAGATCCCCCTGAACATAATCAAAATGATAATTTCCTCTTCTGGGCTAGACCGGCCCCTGTGGCCCGAGTACAATTACCGTCTATCTGCCAGGCTACTGGGTTATCTCACTTCGTCATTCCATACTAATTTTGAGGCAGTGCAAAGAGTGGGGTGGATCCCCCCCCCTTCTTGGCAGCTCAAATCCTCTGTCTCCAGAGGCAAGCGTGACTGCTGGAAGTCAAATGGAATTTGCAATTCCCGTGGGGGTCTTTATCATTGTTGCGCAAACATCGCCCTCTAAGATACCTGTCTAGGGAGCAGCAGTCAATACTGTGCAAAGTGCCTGCTGGCTCCTAAGGCAGAAGAGCCAGGTCACAAAGCCAGGGCCCCTTTCCTCAGAAGTGTGGCCTCCGAATTCAGCTTCTGCAGCAGGAATGGATTGTCAGGAAATAGCTGGGGGGGGGGGGGGTTGGGGTGGGGACAGATGCACTGCCGGTGCTCCCTCCAGTGTGTTGGTGTTTTAGGTGTTCAGAAGTGGGTCCATCGATGACAGAGGCATTTCCTGTTCTGGGTCTCCTCTGCAAATGGAGCCCAGTGTCACGAGGTGGGTGATGAAGATAATTACATGGTGTGCTTCAGAGGCCTATTCAGAGCTTGTCATCAAGAGGGACTCCTGATGACTGGCAGGTAAGGACTCTATCACCAGTTTCCCGAGTGCTGCTAAGAGCGAGATTTCACATCCGGGCCTTGTTTGTCAGCGCTGATGAAATCAGCGTTTGATCACTTATAGGATGGAATTTTTTCCCCCTCATTGAATGATTCAGGTTACTTTATTCTGTGATTGCAGGCACTTCTATCACAGGGAGAGAAGGGGGAGGGGAAGCGAGCTCAAAGACCTGCTGGCTTCTGCTCTTCTACAGCTTTGCCAAGCCACTTGCTTCCTCTCGGAGCCGGAAGGTTCACACTAGCTGCGGTGCCCTGGGCTGACTTTTGCAGAAAGGCATATTTAACTCGTTGGTATCACTCTACTTCTTAGACTTGACACGTACGCAGTTTTTCAAAAGGGACCTGAGGTTGGAGCTTGAATGTCATGGCTTACCTGGAAGTCGGAACAGCACTGTCCAGGATGCCCTGAGTAAAGCCCTCACTGTTTGACACCACCGACACCCTGAATCCTGAAGCTGAGCTGTCTGGTCCTTGTCTTTCTTAGTCTGTCTTTTCTGCTTTGGTTTGGTTTCCTCCTAGCTCTCTGCCACACCCTTAGCCTCTTTCGCTAATTCCTAGTTTCTGCTGACAGCTTGATGGTGGGGGTGGCACCCAGGGCATGCAGTTGCCTTTCTCTGTCCCGTTCCCCAGAGCCATCCCCATCCACTTAGGTGTTTATCCTTAGGGCCCACAAGCTGCTAGGTATGAACATATAGATGCCTACTAGGTATCATAGACTTAACTAATTAAAAGTGGAATTAGGTATTATTTCTTCTTCCCCCTGCTCCGTCCCCTCAGTGGTCATACTTGGTATCATTATTTAGAATTCTGTTCGTGGCATGTATTTATCTATTCCCTTTACATCCCAGTCACAGCCCCCTATCCTCCCAGTCCCACTTTCACAAATCTCTCCCCAAACTCCCCTTGGGTACCACCCCTCCCTGGGACATCATATCACAGCAGGACTAAGTACATTGTCTCCCACTGAGGCCTGACAAGGCAGTGAAGGTAGGGGAAGGGAATTCAATGGCAGACATGGGGACCACATGAAGACCAAGCTGCACATCTGCGACAAATGTGCAGAGGGCTTAGGTCCAGCCTGTTCATGTTCTTTGGTTGGTGGCTCAGTCTCTGGGAGCCCCTATAGACCCAGGTTAAGTAAACTTCATGAGTATCTTTCATCAGTCTTCCCTTTGTTTTGTATGGGTGATCTGTCTGTATCATCCACACAACTTCTAGTTAGGGTATAAATAATACTTATTTCCTCTATTGGGCTTTGTCTCATTAAAACCACAGTGTATTTTATAAGGTCACGTGTGTGCAACATTTATTCTTTGTACCAGTTAGAAACTGGTAGCCTGAATGTCCCTCTAATGAAACAGTATAGGCAAACACTAGATATTGTGTAGCTCTGTGAGGTGAGAGATATGTTCCATATGGTAATCCGAAATATAAATTTATACCTTGCAAGTTAGTATATACACTAGATTGTTGTAACAAACTTTACCGGTGTCACTGTGTTTGTGTGCTGATGTGGACACAGGGAAGGGAGGTTATCTCTTTATATTGCTCGTCTATGGGGCAGTGGTGTGGCGGAGTGAGCACGTGTTTCCTTAGTAATACATGAACAACATGTAATGGCTAGTCCTCCCATACTCCTTGCTATTCATTCAAGTAAGAATGTTAGCATCATAGGCCTGTCCTTCCCCTTTTGATGACTCACTGGGTTGAAGGCAGTGTCCTCTAGCCCATAAAGTCAGGAGGGGTAAGAACTATGCTATTTGTCTTGTCTCCTATTCACTTGGATGCCTTTTATCACATGAAGTTACTGACCCGAAATGAAGATTTTAGTGCGATTTCGTCACGTGTGTTTCTATTAGCTGGACATCTCATGACTTTAACTTCTAACCCACAGGCATAGCAAATGACTTACCAAAACCCTCATCTCATACACAAACTCTCATTCCTTCTCTGGAAACATTGTCCTTGAAACATCAAGTCCTGCCCTATTCCAGGTCCTGTTGTTTAAACTCTGTATATTTCACCCCACTCTGCATCCTACATTTAGTATCATTTTTAATCTTCTAACAGGAGATAGATATATTGACAGGAATAAACAGACCCTATATTCATATCAGATCTCAATAAACCAAAATAATGTCTGTAACAAATATAATGATGAAGGTAGTCAGAGATCTAATGTCTCCTGTATGCCAAACATTTGGAAACATTAAACAATGTTTAGACATTAACACCTAACTTTTGGAAAGTTTTATGTCTACAGTAGAGATTGAGTGAGGAACACACTCAAGAGAAGCTTCATGCCCCTAGACCCACACACCTAGACACATGTGGGCACGCATGCTGCATCGACCTTTGAACTCCAACCTGCTGAGTCATGCATTCTCTGGCTCAGATCCAGCAACTTTTAAAGACTTATGGCTAATGACTGAGTCTCCTGAAAGAGGAGCGGCCGATGTTCAACCAGACTTGATGGATAAATTACTTCACTGGTCTTTCTGTCAATTCTTCGTGTAGTCACTGTTCCTTGGTACATTCCAGAGCCTTGACCAGTTCGGATCCCACAGCTGCCTCTGGCCAGCCACAGTTAATCAGATTGTACAACACACTGTATAACCAGCCATGATGTCACTGACATGCAGAGAAACAGCAACACAGGATGCCTTAAAACAGGTCCAGTTAAGTCATCAGGATGGTATTTGTATCTCGGAAGCGTCACAGGTTATGACAGCACTAGCAACTGTCAGTCATAACTCTGTTTTTTCTCAAAGTTGCCATATGCCTCTTTTGACACATTACTAATGGAAAAGTGGAACACTGTCTGATCCACAAAAATGCTGTCTGTAGGAGAGAGGATTTTGTAGTTGGCTAATCATCACAAAAACATGGTGCATGTGCACTGCAGAATTTTATTCAGCTACAAAAAAAAAAAAAAAAAAAAAAAACAAGAATCATGAAATTTCCGGGAAAATAGGTGGATTTGGAAATCATCCTAAGTGAAGTAATCCAGACTCAGAAAAACAAATACAGCGTGTTCTTTCTTTATGGGGCCATATGTAGAGTCATGAACATGTTTATAGGACACAGAGTCAGAAAGGGACACTATACAAGGGAAGCCTTAAGGAAGGTGTGGAGGAACACATGACATGTGAGTCAAAAGGAAGCTGCTGGGATGAAGAGTTCAAGTAGCAGACAGGTTAGTGGGGGGATGGAAGGAGGGTTAACAAAACAAGTTACATTTGAAAATGCAAGAAACTCAAGGCAGAGTCACAGAGGACAGGAGCCAATTAGTGTTGTCTGGACAACACGTGACCACTGGACTAAAAAACTTAGTGTCTGTAATTGGCTATGCCCACCCCACCCACCTCTCAATGAAGAGCTTCTGGCTACTGATGACCTCTTAAAAAGGGGGAGTCAGTTTTCTTTAAGGGTGTATAGCCTCTGTAGGTTGACCAGGTTCCCATTGAGGGCCTCATACATATTAGTAGATGGGCGGGGCAAATTAGACTTGGGTTGTTTGGGAAAAAGAAAATAATGGGGGAAGGGCACACAGTTAGGAGGGATAGAGAGATAAGGCTACAAATATGACCAAAATATACTGCATGCAAATTTCAAAGAATTAATAAAAATACTATGTTTTAAAAGCAACACAATACTTTGTATAGCAATTTCCAAAAAAAAAAAAAAAAAATCGGCAGGGGAGATTTTGGGCCCTAAGGAAGGCTGCCATTTGGGGTGGTCACCGATGTATAGCAGTGGTGGTCACCGATGAATAGCAGTGATATGTCTGTCAGTAGATTGCCGTAAAGTCACCAGAGAGAGTTGCAAGTGGGCCTGTGCTTCTTGACCCCTGACCTTTCTGCTTGGTTGGCTTTTGAGAGTAGGTCTTGCTATGTTACCCTGGCTGGCCTCAAGTGAGCAGTGAGCCTCTGACCGGTCCCTGCTGCGTGCTGGAGTACACACACCACTACATCAATTGTTTCTGAATTGTCCACATTACAATTAAACTAGTAAGTATCATGGGGCAATTTTTTTCTGGCTCATGATTAGCTCTGAGTATGGTTTCCTTATTCCAGTTGGTCAGTCATTTAGTTGTAGTGAAACCAGTGGGGTTGGGGGCAGGGCATATTTCTCATCTCGATTCTATCGGAAGGCTGTTCAACCCCAAGCAGTAAACTATGCTGTGAGTGGGTACAGTCTCCCAATATCAGAAGTTAGTGGGGGCTTTGCCTAAGGAGAGGAATTAGAAATCAGCCCATAAAAATAAATGAACCTGTTTCCATAGAGACGGGTTTCTTTTTTCCCCTTGCATAGTTTTTATCCTGTGTTCCCCATAGACCCCTTAGGCAGAATAACAATAAACTTGAAGAAAATGTTTTATTATCTTAAATGGAGTCTTAATTTAGAGCCAAAAGCCTTTAAATTATCTGCCCAAGGATACCAGTGGCCATAACTTTTGGTATTGAATACCTGCACAAAGCTCGGTAAGGATTAGCATTTCCTAGAATAAACCCAGCAGAGATAGAGGTGGGAAGACCCTGTGGGTTGGTAGGTCACACCTGCCATATTTAATATTTCACTGGTAAAGGAAATGAGCATGTGTTTTTATCTGCCAAATGAAATTTTCCACTGGTGGAGCATGCGTGTACTGAACACTACAGGGTTTCCTCGTGATGCCCCTACATCATGTTCCACAGCCACAGGAAGGAATCCTTAACTAGCACGAAGAGGAGTCTCTGCTCTTTAACCGCCACCCAGCCCTAGGGACCCTTTGCCTTTGTTTTCGCTAACTGTGACTGCAGCCACACTGAAGAGGCTCACGGAAGCCTGACAACTTCTTTCGGAGGGAAGCTGTGACACAGAAGAGCTGGAAGAAGAAATTCTAAAATCCCAAAGCAGAAATGACATCAGGTACAGGCAAGAAACTGGGTTCTTCCTGGGAGGCAGGGCTGATGCAGACACTGTGTGTACAGAGGAAACCCAGTGGTCCTTGTGCCATAGGGTCAGGGGCGCAGGAAACCAGAGGGAAAATACTATCTGAAGAGCCATCTCAAGAGAATTCCTAACTCTTTTCTCTAATTCCTTATAAGTGCACCTATACCCCAATTTTCTTGGAAGGATTAGGGCCTATGTCTATTTCCCCAGGATAATACTGATGCTGCCCCTTCCAATTCCTTAAAGTATTAACAATAAATGCTCAGGACAGCCTGCTCATAGTCCATACATTTAGGCTTCCACTATAGGTACATTCTCTATTTCTTTCACATTTGTGGCTTCCTACACCAACTCACCAGAACTTCCCTTGATGTAAATGCCACCCACCTCAGGTTGTTTGGTTGCTGTTTAAGCATTTTTTTGTTCCTTTGTTTTTGAAACTAATGATAAATGAGATACAAAGTGGAGAGTGGAGAGCTTTCCTTTTCCTCGTAGGAAATGCTTAAGTTCTATGATGACCCATCAAGTAATCATATCATTTATAGACACTCGGTAAAAACTCATAGCTGTCATCACTAATGAAAGAATATTGTGATAGTAAGGAGGACATTTATGTATGCTTAATACAAAAAAAAAAAAGCCTACAAACTTCGGAGTTGATTTTGTTGCTAATATATGACAATAGGGTAGGTAAGGTAAGAAAAAAAGGAACTTCAGAATTGCTGTTTTCTCTTATATTTCAGGTTTTTTTTTACTGTGAAGTATTGCTTGTTTGTTATAGAGTATTCAGAAAGAGATCAGAACTCAAGGCAAAGGCCCATTGGAATTCTGAACGGACAGCAAGAGTATGGTGTATCAATGTACACCCGTATTTTAGATTTTCAAATTCTATATGATGAAACACACAAGCTATCGTACGATATTTCTCTAAGGTGACATTAAACAGAAGCTGGATTCTTAATTCAACTCACAATATTGCATATCCATGGCCTGCCATCCTAATTCCTTAAGTTGTTTTTTTTTTTTTTTTAAATCTGGAACTATCAATTTTGGTGTTATTGTAGGTTCCAGATTGGATTCTTGTGAAAGTTTTTTATTCTGATTTAAAGAGTCCTCTAACCTATGTTCTCTGGCTTGTAATCTTGCATTTAATCTTTTAGGTCTTTTATTCTCTAAGTCTGTTTTACTGTGATCTCTCCTAGAGAGGTTATATAAAATTGTCATCATTACTGAACATACTGATAGTCAAAACTGTATGGGATCTCAATACATTCTGTCGTTGCCTCTTCTGGTTTAACATCTATGACTATTTATACCCAGTTTACATTTTCTTTTATTATTTTCAAATTCAGTACCTTACCAGCTCAAAAGTTTGGGATGTTTAGTTCTACAGGAGGCCTGGGAAAGGGTTCCTTTAGCCTTCTGTGTGTCTACAGACTCCTCAGACCACGCCTTCTGTGTCTACAGCAGCTCCACCCCCTCAGCTTGCTTAGTCCAGCAGGTCCAGCAGGCTGCCCTTGCAGGTTTGGGCTGCCGTTTGCCCTTCAGTGAGAGCCTGTCCACCCCAGCTCTGGGAAGGGTTTGTCTGTGGGTTGAGCCTTGAGACTCCATATCAGCTCACTATTTGATACTCACAGGCCTCTGCTCACCACCCTGGGCACAGGGCACTGTGTGTGTGTGTGTGTGTGTGTAAGGAGCCTGCTCTTCCTCACTTGGCCCCCTTTTTGGCTAACAGTTCCTTTGCAAAGAAACCATCCCCCCCCCACCCCTGCTACACACACACAGGAGTTTTTTTTTTTTTTTTTTTTTTTTTTTTTTTTTTTCAGGCTCTAAGCTTGGGTTCTAAGAGTGCATTCTCTGGGTGCCATATGTATCCATGGACTTTGCCATCTGTAACCTGGGGGATATTCAACTGCCCTCTTTGTTCCCAAAAATAATGACTCTGAGACTTCTTATATATGAATCAATGCCTAGGCAAAAAGCCTTGGATCTGTCCTGACTAGCTTGTGACTTAATCATTCCATTATTTTAAGTTCTGCCACATGGCTGGTTACCTGATCTTCAGTTTCATGCAACCATCTTTCTCCATAGTTTTGGGCGAGTCTCTTCTTCTTATGTTTGTCCCCTTCCCAGAATCCTTCTCTCTGTCCGGGAACTTCCACCTCTATATTTCCTGCCTAAGCTAATAGGCCAACAGCATTTTTATTGACAGTTGAAGCTTCCATACACTGTGCAAGATATTCCCTCTCCAGGAAAAATACGGCACAGGGAGTCATGGCCTCCTGAAATGATAATGATCATCCCTTTGAGGTTCTAGTTTAAAATGGAGCAGTTCATACAATCACAGTGGTTCATTCTGATGTCACAATGCTCTGCTGTGATATCACAATACTCTACTGCTCCATTGTGACATGACAGATCCCATTTTCAAGTGGCACATGTCATTATGCCATTACATTGGAGCATTCTGATGATGCAGTGGAGCTGTGCCATTCACGGACTATTATTGTCCATGAATGGAAATTATGATGGAACAATGGAGTGATGTAATGCCACAGTAGAGCACTCTGAGGTCATGTTGGATTTGTGAAATCACAGTTCAGCCTCATGTTGGCACAATGAGGCACTATGATGTGACAGTGGGACACTGTGATGTCACAACAAAGCTGTGAGGCCACAAGGTACCATTGCAATCATACCACTGAACACCACTGTGTAAACTGGAATCCTGATGGAGCAGTGAAGCAGAGTGATGCCTTGGCAGGACATCCCGAAGTCACACTTCTACTGTGACATCATAAGGCACCATTGTGTGGCCATGGGCAGCTGTGATGTCACCAGGCAACATTGCTTAGCACAACGGGAAGGTTGTGACGCTGTGATGGAGTAGTGATGCCACTTGCAGCATTGGGAAGTTAGAGCACTAGGACATCACTTTGGAGCTATGATGTCCCAGCAGGACATTGTCTTGGCACAATGGAACATTCTGGCAGCTCAGTGGAAGGTTGAGATGTCACAAGGCAGCATTGTGTTAGCACAGTGGAGCATTGTGATGTACAGTGGAGCATGTCCTGGCTCTCACGTATTCACACGTGGGCCTCTGTGTCTGCATATTTGTTTTCTGAGGGACAGTGTCATAGTAGACTCTGATTATGTGAGAGCACACTGCAGCCACCAGCAGCTTTCTCTCATGGGGTAGCCCATGCGACTTGTGTCAAATGATGTCAGCTGTGTAGTATTTATATAAACACCTCAAGTGATGGAGGAGAAATTGTGTGACTAGCTTTATTATTTTAGTTGAGACTGAAAATGTCCTTTCCAAGGCTATGTTGCTCTTGTCTGCGTCTTCTGTCCTGAAGATCCAGAGCCTACAGTTGTGAACACTGGGGGTGGGGCCAGATGTTTAGTCTATAAATTCTAATCATTATTTACTGTTTCTCCACCAAAAGAGTTCTTTAAATCAGAGGCATACTCAGCTCTGCCAGGGAGGCCCTGTGATTTCAGACCTGTGAGATCTTCAGATTCTGCGCTCCTGATCTTGTCTGGATGACTGCAGTGATGTCCCTGTTCCCTGCATCTGGTTTTAACCGTCTTCAAGCTGTTTGCTGCAGTCTGGCAGCTGCTTGAACTCATTTTTTTATAACAATGAGTTATGGCAAAACAGGGCATTGGGTAGGTGGACTCTCCACCCACTTAGCATCTCACCAGGCTGAGATCTTGGTGTCAGCTGCCTGAGTTCTCACCTGGAACTTGGGGTCTGTTATAGGCTCGTCCTGGTTATTAGCAATCCTTTCCCTTTCCAGGACTCAAGTTCCTGTTTCCTGGCTGGCCCCACTCATGAAGACTCTTCTTCACACAAGCCTTAGCTCACAGTCTCTCTCTCTCCCTACTCACCCACCACCTAATCTATCCCCTTACCTCCTTCCCATGAAGGGCACAGGCTCCTTTAAGGGCTGACCTGATTCTCCATAAAGATAATCTCCCCTCCTTAAAATCATCCATACTTGAAACTTTTATTAGTTCACTAAAAGAAACAAATGAACAAATTAGTTCTAATATCTGAAAGTGTGTGTGTGTGTGTGTGTGTGTGTGTGTGTGTGTGTGTGTGTGTGTGTGTGTATGTAAGAAAGAGTGTGTCTACATCCATTCAGCTGTCTGGGATTCTACCTTAAACTTCAAGCTTTTCAGAGGGAACTCATTCTTCCTGCTGAATGAAAGCCATGTTCCTTGTTCCTTCTCTTGGCATTGAAGACTCCATAGTCCACGGATCTGAGCAGACTCACCTGCACTTGCTCTGGGCCCCACACTGTGTTCAGGTATTACAGCTGTGGCACACTATTCTTATGTCTGTGGCTTTGTACACTGCAGAGTTTCTTACTTCGGCTCTTTAGCTAATGGTTTTCTTTGTACTTAGAATGCCTTTCCTATACGTACACAAAAGAAAGCTTTTTGAGAGACTGGGCAGGTTTTTTTCTCCTCTAGGTGTCCTTCTCTGGATTCACCACAAACATTTATTGAACACCTACTATGTTCCAGGCACCAGAATAGACCCCCCCCCCGCATCTTTCTCTCTCTCTCTCTCTCTCTCTCTCTCTCTCTCTCTCTCTCTCTCTCTCTCTCTCTTTCTCCCTCTCTCTCTTTCTCCATCTGCCTCCTTCCATTCTCACTTGCCCTTCCTCTCTTCCTCTTTCTCCTTTTTCTCTGAGCTCTTCTTCCACTAGGAAGATAGAAAACCACAAAGCTAACACTGTCCGATGACAGTAGGAAGATCTGTCAGATTCCATCAGGGGTGTGATTAAAGGGGTAAACTGGATGGTGATACTGTGTCACTCAGTATGCCCTCAACCCATAGTACACCTTTTGATGGGCAGCTGAACAGAGACCTGAAGGAGAAAACGCTACAAAAAAAGGTCACTGCCCTCTCTGTTTCCTTTGTCCCCATTATAGCCAGATGGATGGATGAATGAACAGCTACCACAAAGCTCTACAGGCAAAACCAACAGGAAGTACAAAGGCCCTGTGCTAGGAACTCCTCTGTGCTCGATTAATATTCATCTCACCTCACGGAAGTGTTCTGTTTTTGTTTTGTTTTCTAGGAAAAATGCTAGTCACTGGAAATTGAGGAGGAAGAAAAATGTCAGTAAAGGTTGAGCTCCCGGGTAGGTTCACTGCCAAGCAAAGCAGGGAAACAAGTACCAAAGAAACAGGCAGGTTTCCTGTCAGGGTCTAATACTCACGTAGTCCTTAAGCCCTAAACAGGGACTCTGAGGCATAGCCATAGGGCTAGCCTGCACTCACCCACACCGATAAGTAGAATCTTAGAGACTTGGGCAACCTTTGCACATGCCAGCTCTGGCTGCTAATTGGGTTATCATTAAGATATTTTTTTTGTACTTGGAGTCTGTATTGCCGGTTTCTCATTTCTTAGGAAACCGTGCTTTATAGTTCTGTCCTCTGGCTTTTTGGGATTGGAAACAAACTCATGTCTTCCTCGAGTGGTCAAGGAACCAACATGGGTAGAGCACATCCAGAGAGAAACCGAATTAATTAGGGTAGGGTTGGTCTTTTGACAGGGCTTTGCTACATAGAAAGGAGAGGAGGAAGCTTGTCAAGGTCACTTGAGAAAGCATGTTTGGTTTGGCAGACTTTCAGGGGTGAGCACCACAGAGTTCTCTCACTCAACTCCTCAGAACAACAAACATACTTGTTTGTCTTCTCTGACTTTTTTCCTCCTTTCTGGGCCTCCTCTGATGCCGGCTCTGTTTTTCCTGCCTTGCTACATAAAGTTGTCTGTCTACTTAAGAGTTTCTACTGCCTCAAAACATCGGTTTGCCCCCGCATCTAAGAACAGTGCTGTGTGGTGGCTTTTTGGCATTGGTTTAATCCATTAGCCTGGGTGCTCTGTCTGCATGACTGAATTCACATTTAAGAGACAGAAAACAGCTTTTCCAGTTCATCTTTTTGTGAATACCCATAAACTAAAGGATTAGTATGGCTCAGTTGTCCACCATTAGCTTAATTACCTAAAGCCAGGAGGAGAGGAGACAAGAAAAGGGATTATAAGTTTACAATGTAGCTTTCCAAGTGCCTGGGGGCTAAAGGTGGAAAAGGTTCCTACAAATGATGGAGAGGGTGAGGTAACTGACATCTCTAATTTGGGGAACAAGATGTGTCATTGAAGAGGAATTGAGAGTCACCTGAGAAGCTTAAATACCAGTCAGCATTAAGCACCAAGAGTCAAGAGTAGCTTGTGAGGGGAAAATGGAACCCAGCAAAGACTGGATTGGAGTAGGAGAAGCCAGTGGGCAACTGAGGTGAGAAACAAGGAACATCTCTGTTGGAGACAGACCTATTTCTTCACAGATGTCAGAACCCATCATTCCTACGTTTGTGGGCAATGGACAAAATTAGGCAAGTTCTCAGGGCCACAGGCTCTCGGAAAGTATGTTAGACAGGGCTAAGGCAGAACTGGAGAAAGCTGAAGCTTATGGATGGCATTGTGCTCTGGTGGTGTGGCCCTTGTTCACTGAAGGCTCCCGGGATTCAGGCAATGTCAGAGATAGTGGTACTTTTACTCCCCTACAACTTTTCATTTCTCTTTTGTTTGTTTTCTTCTTTCTTTCTTTCTTTGTGGTTGTTGTTTTGTTTTGTTTTGAGACCAGGTTTCTCTGTGTAGTCCTGGCTACCCTTGAACTCAAGAGCTCCACCTATTTTTGCCTCCCAAATGCTGAAATTAAAGGCGTGTCCCACCACCACCTGTCGCTCTTTTCATATTCTGAAATCTGACCTCTTTCCCACCTTACCTGTTCGATCTTACTTTATTTTATTTGTCTAACATCCATTGAGTCTATGGCCCATGAACACAGAGATCTTCTGTTTTGGTTTTGTCCAGTATTAAATATGCGACATCAAAATGGTTCCTTGCTCTGTGGCTACTTACTAAGTGTCTCTCAATGTAGTGCCATGTCAACTGGACACAAGCTAGAGAGTCTCTGGAGAGGAGGAAGCTATGGAGAAAAATGTCTCAAGCCTATAGGGCATTTTCTTAATTACTGATTGATGGCAGAGAGCCCCGCCCATTGTGGGTGGTGCCGTCCCTGACCTGGTGGTCCTGGGTTCTGAAAGAAAGTAGTCTGAGCAAGCCATGAAGAACTAGCCAGTAAACAGCATCCTCCATGGCCTCTGCATTAGCTCCTGCCTGGGTTCCTGTCCTGACTCCCTTCAACGATGAACAGTGATATAGAAGTGTAAGCCAAATAAACCCCTTCCTCCCCAGCTTTCTTTTGGTCGTGGTGTTTTATCACAGCAATAGTAACCCTGACTAAAGCACTAAATAAATAAATCCTGTCATTTGTATGAATTACTTGCACAGGAAAGAAGAGAGGTCACATTCCTGAATCCTAAACTGAGCATTCTGTGAACTCACTTTTGACCATGGTGTGTTTCTGGATTCCAGGTCTGTCCTCTTTTATCTTGAGTAAATACATCATATCTTCTACATGTTTACTACTATGTTAGTCAGGGGAGGCTGCACTGTGCTCCAGTAGCCTGTGATCCCCTAAAACCTAAGTGGCTCAACTTGGCAGGGTACACAGCCATTTAGAAACCTAGGCTAACAATGTTGCCAGAGTTTGATGCTGTGAGAGAAAATGCAATGGTAATCATAGGAATCAGCTTCTCTACCAAGGTCATTACACCACTGAAGGAGGCTGGGAGGCCCTCTTTTGTATCCGGGAAAGAACCGGCCGCTGTAGTAGCAGGCCTGCCTTACTCACAGCCGGTGATCCGTGTGGAGCCAGCATCGGCACACACTGCAAAGCGCTCCTGGAGATTGTGACAATGACACTTTAGGCTAAGGTGGATTTAGCAAAGCTTGAACCAGAGTGGGAACTGGATAGCGATGACTACTAGACTATTGAGCACGTGTGAGTAACAAAGTGTTGTTTCGCCTTCTAGTAAATTACAGGGAAGAAATAGCAGCAGGCTGGCAGTGGTCGCTAGCCCACTCGAGTGATTCATTCAGGACTCTGGCCTGCCGTGAGGTCTGTGTCCAGACCAACCCCTGCCCGTCTCCGCTCCATGAAGCTGGGCCCACAGAGTGCATGCCTCCAAGCAGAGATGTGTTTGCATTAGCCTGACCTCTCAGGCACCAGAAAGCAGAAGGAAAGGCTCACTGCCTTGGTAGACAATGGATTGCGCCCTTCGCTCTTAGTATGAAGGGAATTTCATTGGAGCAGCTCAGCCACTGACCACAAACACTCAAGCTAGGCAGGAGGCCTTGGCCACAGTGTCAGGCCCAGTTATGGTAAATCACCCCGATCCCCCCACACCCCCAGGACGTGTTTGGGTGAACAGCCATTTAGAAACCTAGGCTAACAATGTTGCCAGAGTTTGATGCTGTGAGAGAAAATGCAATGGTAACCATAGGAATCAGCTTCTGTACATCTCTGTTCCTCCCAAATGTGTAAGGTTTCCATCTCTAGATGAACTAGCTGATGCACCAATTCATGCCAATGATAGCATATGAAAGCATCCTCAACACACCACCACCTTCCACTGTTAAAATATATGCTTGTTGTAAAATAACTTCATAAAATATGCAAAGTGCCTGTAGTTTGCAACTTGGCAAGTCCAGACAAACGCATTCATCATCGCCTGCTCTGTGCAAGGAGGGGGGGGTGGGGGGATGGAATGCTAGGGATAAACCAGAAGGCAGGGTTTCTGTCCCCATGGAGAAGCACTAGGAGAAAATCACCCCTGACCAGTTAAACGTTAAACCAAAGTCTTTCCAGTGGCTTCATTTGCAAGCCCTCCCTGCCGCCCACAGATTGAACTCAGAGGACAGAAAGCAAAGGAATACAACTCGCAGCTGCTCTGGGTGTAGCTTGTTTCCAAATCACAGTCCCTCTCAGCGTGAGGAGACCTTACACCAGACCTTCCAGGTCAGGGCACGTGCACTGGACACCGTCAGCGAACGGACAGTTCTAGAGTACAGAAAGCAAATACTCATCGGTGCATACAATGGGGATCTCCCTCAAACCGTCCGGAAAGTCAATCCCATTTGGAGAGTGGGCCACACATCCCGGAAGTACCCGAGGAAGCTGCTTCTTGTCTTCCTCTGTGTTTCATCCGAGTGTTTGCAGTCGTTTACAGGCTTACATAGCAAGCTGAGTTCTCGGTGAGAAAACTGGCAAGAGATTCTAAATTTCAGCCAAAACAAACAGGCTTCCTAGGCCAAAGCTCAAAACTGTCAAAGAGCAGAGGGCGTTTTGACCAAAAGGTCAGTAAAATGTCTCTTCCTTCCTGTGAATTCTGCCAGCATGCTTCCTGCTGCCCCTGTAAGTGCTTGATGGTGGGCACTCAAAACTCCCATTTTCAGGGCAGGTCAAGTAGAGTCCAGGGAGGGAGCAGAGGTACGGATAGGCCGAGGTGGCTTACCCCCTGCCTACCTCTTCTTCCTTCTGTTTATCAGTAGCATTAGTATGGAAGGGTACAGTCCAAAATCAGAAAGAGATGATTTAGCACATGCTAAGGAAAACATAGCCTCTTGCTTGAATTTCTAACTGTCTCTTGAGTGTTTAGGTCAAGAAAAGCCATTGAAATCACAGGGTGAGGAGCAAGTCCTTAAGGAACTAAACACCGTAGTTCCCTTTCCTTGGAAAAAAGCACCGAAATGCCAGGTTTTCAAATCAGCAATGGTGGCCCATTCTTTGAGTTTCACAGGTGAATTAGAAAAAAACAAAAATCAAAAAAAAAAAAAAAGAAAGAAAGAAAAAAATAAAGAAAAAAATAAAAAAAAAAAAACATCTTTCCGGGGCTCAATTACTGTTTCCCGTCAGGAGAGCAGTCCTCATCTTTGGCAGACATTCTCATGATTCAGAAAGTCATCTTCATGACGACTTATTATATCGCAGGGATGCTGAGGAAAGTTTATCAGGATCGGACACCTCCGAATAGTATTGTGGGGTTGTGCATTTTCCTGATGGTGTACAAACTGTCTTTGTGCCTTCTCCTGAGGAGGAGGCCCTTCCCAGTACACATGCTTACTTGCATGCAGCTGAGGCAAACTATGAGATGCTTGGAGATGCTCAGCTTCTCCTGCTGAGATCTGGCCACATTCTAAGGGTTGCAGCAAACTTCCGGGCACAGCAACTGACCTGCACATGGTCAACACATAGTCACATCAGCCCAAGCTGCAAACGTGGCAGCCACCCAGCACCTTTTGCTCTGATTCAGAGGGCACAACCATCATGTCACCTCAGGGCTCATTAATTACATGATTCGCATCTGGCAAATTTATGCTAACTTGTAAGCAGCAGGCAGCGAATGACGCTGTAAGCATTTGTACAATAGTAATTTTTAGAGAGAGGCTGGCTCATGAAACAATGCAATTTAATAAGCTAGATGGGGAAATATTTTCCCTCTTCTCATTGCTCTGTTCCGAATTTTCTACCAAACTAGGAAAAGCCTTTTCTTAGAGACTGACCCTAAGCACCGATGTGCAAGTGAATTCCAGTGTTGCCTTTTGATGTGGTGTGACACACAAAGATGACCCCTCGGTATCAAATCTAGTCAGTTTCTCACATCTTCTTGGGTGATCCATTTTGGAACCATAGAAACATGGGCACTGAGGAAAATGCCATCCAAGGAAGGAATCCTCTGCATCTGAATAATGTGACCCTGAAGCATTGACCACGGGTCATAGGTCAGGACCGCTTCATGCCAGTCAAGCACTGAAAAACAACTAGCAACATAAAGCAAGTCAGGAACAGCTTTCATACTCTCTAACCAAGCATCATCTGAACCCAACAATCTGAGATCCTGCAACTTCCTTACCTATTAAGTCAAGCCAGTAGCGGATAAGGACACTCCCATCCAGTATCTGAAAAACAAATAGACCAAAAGTTAATAGCAAATCAAATCGTCTGAACTATGCACATGTAACAAAAACCTTGCATCTTTCAGGAAGGAGCTGAGTGTTGATCACTAGGCGACATTAGTCCTGTGTCCTAGTGGCATTCTGACTTGGTAATGATTTAGGGGCACAGAATATGTTATGTATGAATTCAGGTATGAATGTTGCTGTCACCTAAGACTTCACAATTGTCAGCTACCAAGGTCAGAAAGTGCTGATGTCTACCAAACAACTTCTCCCCCATACCAAAAATATAGTCAGAATTAATTCAAATGAGATAACACCATCTAGCCCTGAAAAACCTAAAAAACTACTCAAGTGGAGATAAATCCCAGAGCTTTGAGGGCTTTCTCTGCTGTAAAAGGCTGGGTATCTCTGGTTCATCAAAGCAGCGCACAACAAAGTCTAAGGATGTCATTAACCTTAGTCAAGGACAAGAAAGATGGTGCCCAGCTCTGACCTCCCAGAAGGCCTGGCTACTGTGTCCGCACAAGCAGGATGCGTGAGATCAAAGGCATTCTGTTCTGGTAGCTAAAGAGACAGCAAATCACTCCCTCTTTAAAAGCTCCTTGCCTGAGTAAATCAAAGTATACATGGGGGGGGGGTGTACACTTATCTACAGTGTAAGGATTTTGAAATATTGATGAACACCTACTTGGAAAATTTTTATTTAGAGCCATCTCATTATTTCTGATTACATCTCTAAAATGCATCCAAATTTAGTTTTTGCTGATTTTTTTTCATTAACTACATCTAGTAAAATATATTAGCTTTGCTTCAAATGTCTTTAACTACTAGTGTGACTGCAAGGTGCTGTCTCCCGGAGTCACCAAGCACTGGGAGAGGAAAAGGCATTGAAGCAGCCGGAAGTAATCATAACCTTCTCACAGGATGGGCCGCTACTCCTATGCATTGTGCCCTTATTAGGCATGTCATCAACCAACTGAGCCCACTTAATCCTAGTCACAAAAGAACTTTTTAGGGAGCCTAGGGAGGCCTGTGTTGCATGGAATTGATGTTAACTCTTAAATTCTTTAGAAATTACATAGTAATCCTGAGCAGGCTTTTGCCTAACACAAAGGAGGGCAATTAAGACCTCCTTCCCTGTGATGTGTACAGAGCTGTTTGTCTTTCCCTACTTCCTGCATCCAAGAGTCCGTGTAAACATGATATGAGTAGTAGCCAAAATTACCTGTTCTAGAAACAGAGGGCCACCGGAAAATGGGAGACCTCTGGGCTCATTCCCTTTATGGAAAAAAGTTGTGCTGGAACATAAAAATTCATGGCTATTTTCAGTTTTCGTCATTTTTCGAGTGTCTCAGACGACTGGAAAGATCAGAGATCTCTAAGGAGAGATGCTCTGTGGAATGAGACCAGAGAAGGATACGAATAGCCTCAGGTGGAAACTACAGTCTTGTTACACATGGAGTGGAAAATGGGTCAATTAGGGAGGTGAGGGGTGGATGTTGGGAGGTTGAGCAAGGTTTGACTTGGCTTCTGGATGAGCGGAGAGCACCAAGGTTCTGCAGAAGGATGGTAAAGGAAGGAGAAAAGTCGAATCCATATGATGTCATAGGAAGAAGGGGCTGTGGGTCAAGATGAGACTTGATTCAGCACTGGAGCGAGCAGGAAACTTCTGAAGTATTTGGTTTGAGCAGGAAGAAAATAGAACGCCATCGTGGGAGGATCGCAACTCACTTTATTTTTAAAAAGATTGGGCATGCTGTGGAGGACAGATCTGCACGGAGTGATGACGCAGAATCTTCTACAAAGCACAGAATAGACTTAGAAAAACGCAGTGGGCTAGAAGCGCAGGTTGCTGCTCCTGTGCCGCTTCTGTGGTTCTCCTAACCCCTCTGGGCTATTTCTCTTTTCCCCATATTCTTGCAGAGCCTGGCTTGCTGCATGGAATGCAACAATCACGTTGTTCCAAGGGTGCCATTGCCACCTCCACTTCAAGCGTGGGGAAGTTTAAAACCTGGAAAAGTATAGCAATTGCATTAAATTCCTTCATGCAGGCGATTGTGGAGGTGGGAGATGAGAAGGGAAAGAGGAGGAACAGGACAAAACAAATAAAAAATAACCAAAATGCGTACTGGGGAAACAACAGGACATTTTAGCTGTGGCTGAAAGTTGAGTGAAGAAAGTGGGTTTGATCCATTCAAATGAACAGCATGCACGTGTATAAAAAATGATGCATTTCAAATGGTGGTGGGACTTCTGGGTGCCATATACTGCTGTTGTCGGTCCCTCCCCAAACAAAGCTATTCTCTTCCCATGTGCTTCCCATTTCTTAGGGTCCTACCCAGCGTCTGCCCTGATTCCCATACTGCCTAGAAAGCTGCCAATGATCTTTCCTACTCCAACTGCCCTTCACCCCGTGTGTGCAGTCTGATGAATCTCATGGTCTGACTAACCACATGTTGTGGGACTGGGTGGATTCCTTCCGAGGGCAGCTAGTACCTAATTTTCTCTTCCCTGATGTTTTACAGTCTCCCCTCTATTCATGAATCAGAAATCTCTTCTTTTCATAAAGATAATAGTCAACTTGGATTAGGAGTCGCCCTAATGTAATTTTTTAACTCTTTCCCCAGACATAGAAACGAGGCAATTTTAGGGCTCCAGCATAGGACTTTGGAGGTGACACAATTCAACCAACCACATTCCTTCTTCTCATTCATAATCTTCCTCAATTCTTTGCATTTCTGTCCGTTGTTGCCACCTAAAGATACAGGTGGCAGCGTCCCTGCATTTTCCTCTTCCCTCTCTCCTCTTTTCTCTTCCCTTCTCTTCCCTCCTCCTCTTCCCTTCTCCTCTTCCCTCTCTCCTCTTCCCCCTCCTCTTCCCTCTCTCCTCTTTTCTCCCTCCTCTTCCCTCCCTCCTCTTCCCCCTCCTCTTCCCCCTCCTCTTCCCTCCCTCTTCCTTCCTCCCTCCCTCTCCCCCTCCCAGTCCTCTTCCCTCCCTTGGAAGCACTGTTGGGAGCAGTCTAAACCTGGGCTTGCTAGTATCACTTGCCTGCCATCTTGCTGAGGATGAAGCTGAACTGCGGTGACCTATGGGAACAAGACAGAATAGTTTCTTCCCACGTGCTGTGCTCTCATGCTTGAATAGACAGCTTCCTATTTTCATTTCTCTTTTTGATTTTCTGAACTCCTAGAGAATTCGGGTTCATACCGTACAAATAAATGGCCTGTGATTTAACTAGCACATGCCTCGTCTTGACATTCTGAAGAGCCATGTAATTTGTAGGCTCTCTTTTGGGACATATCAAGGATTGTTTATTGCTTTAGGCATATTGCCTTATTGGATCTCCTGAAAAAAAATATATACAATGAAACCCAAAAGAGGTTTCATATCAACTAAGTGTAAGAGGCAGTTTTCAAAGGCAGCCTCTCAGGGCAGAGGGCAGTCTTCTTTTCACCGTGTTGTACATTTCTCACTTGGGAGATCTCTAGAGACAAACTTATCTTAGAAGAATTGGCAGTTGTAGACTTGTACATGTACTGGTTCACTCATGCTCTATTACTTTTACAAAGTATTTTAAATATTTATTATATAGGTTTTGTATAAGTTCTAATAGATTTATTCTTTAAATTGTAATTAGTGAGTGTTGACTATTTTAACAATTTGAAGTAAACATATAGCTACATTAACTATTGGTAAGTGTCTGAATAGCTCATTTGTACCTTCCAAAACTTTTATCATCTTCATAAATTTTGCTCAGACGTTTTAATAAACTGCTATATTATACAGCTTATAAATAGGTATGTAAAAATTCTCACTAAACTTAGCACAGAAGTAAGTCACAATACCTAGAAAGTCATTGATGATTGGCAACAGAGGGGGAACCTATGTATTAAATTATAATGGAAATGCATATGTAGCTGCTATTAGACCCTGAAAGGTGCCAAGATAAAGTCACAACAAACCATCTTTGATTAGCATGAGACCGTAGGAACTTTGAGGGTTGGTTTATTTCTAGGGCTGAGTTTCAGTTTAAATTCTCCAAATGAAGCTGGTGTGTGGCATATGTACTATTTCACATCTGGGGAAACTGAGGCTTAGTGAGGTCAGTCACTCACTCATTATTTGACTTACTAATACGCTGAAGTTGGAGTTTGGCCTCAAGTCTCCATGGTCATCATTTCCACTGTGGCGTATGCTTAGGCAACTACAGGGCAGAGGCTCAGTCAGCAGTTACTCACTGAGACCAGGGACACACTGTGTACAGCAAGCATCTGAAACCAAGGAAGTCATAAAAGAGGACATTGGTCATCTGACACTGAGTTACTTAACCTCTGTGGCCCATAGTGTCTTCATCTGTGAATGTGAGAATAATTAGGGGTGTGTGTGTATGTGTGTGTTATGGTTTTTCTGTTTGAAAAACAACAGATAATATATGTGTGTTATAATAGATACACATACCCACATGTATCAGAGACAGCTCTGTAAATCAATCAAGCTCTTTTGAAAAGTTATAAGCTGATAATAGACAGCAAGAGCTATAAACAAGCTTATGTCTTTGGCCCAAGAGTTCTACTTTTGGAAATATAGCTTAAGAAAACTTTTCAAAACATGAATAAAAAGGAATAGTTTTAATTACAGGAGGGAGAGGGTGATAAAAATATACCGGAAGATACCAAAGCTCAGGCCACATTATTTAAAAAAAAAACAAAAAAACAAAAAAAAACCAAAAAAACTTACTGATTCTTTGTGAATTTCCCATCATGCACCCCAATCCAACTCATCTCTCCATCCCTCCATATCCTCCCTCCCCCTTGCAACCTCCCCCCACCAAACCAAACAAAAGAAAACAAAGCAATCTCTCCATGGAAGCCAGGGTGTGTCACAGAGCATACCCTTTTGCCTAGCAGCTTCAACTGTAAATGTTCACTGCAGTGAGTCATTGGTCTGGTTCCAGGCCTCTGCTATGCTATCAATACTGAATGTTCACAGGACTCTTCTTGGGTATCCTGTTGTTGCCCTGTATCCTGGAGACACATAGGGTATCATATAGTTACTACAATTACTATGTGTTAACAACCCAGACTCAGTAAAAACGTTGGGGATGTGCAACACGAGATGGGAAATAGGTACGAGGGTCTGCTACACTGTAGCGTGCTCTCTTACACACACATGCATTTGGATAGAGGCTGACAGGAAGCTCACACATGAGAGGAAGCCCTGTGACCGAGGTCCCTTTCAGCAGCACCTATTTAATGTTCTATGTGATGGTAGTTTTGTGGTGGGTACAGGCATTGGGGAAACCCACAAAGCCTGGAAAACACACCAAGATGAACATTTATACTCAAAACTTGTAGCTTTCCTTCTCAGAGAGATAAGGACCAAGGGAGATACAGGAAAAATATGTAAACTGGACAGGTTTGACAGGATCCTGCCTGGGAAACCTAAAAGTCAGGATGCTCTCCACGTTGACCCCCCCACCCCCGTCTGCTCAGAAGCCGTGATAATAATAACCAAAGGGAGCGGAGGCGATGTAGCAGCTAGCACAGTTCACTCAAGTTCAGCCAGACTGTACTCACGTGGAGCAAATGGGAGGGAGTCTAGTCAAGCCCCCGTGAGTCATCTGCGGCTTTCCTCCACCCTGCCCTCCTCCTTCCCCAAGGACACCTCACTGTGTCTGTGTGCTTGACCTTCCCAAGGAAATGACAGCAGCTGGCATGGCGGGCAGGGGCAGGTGGATCAGCAGCCTGGACGGTGGCCACTCCCCTTCACATCTGGATCCCGGTGCTGGCTCCCTGCTCTTTCCAGAGCATTTGAAATGTCACAGCTCCCTCTTAGGTACTAGGTGTGCTCTGTGGCTCTGGAGTGCTGTGAGAGGCAATTACCATTCTCTCGGGACAGTTTCTTAGAGGCTGGATGCTCTACCTACTCAAGGGGGAGTGCTTGCCCCTGATTAAAATAACAAAAGTATCTGGGTGAAGTTAGAGGAAAGGTAAGCCTTGATAGAATCTACTTCTGGGGTAAAGAGGCCCTAAGGTTCCCAGCTAGCCTGGAGATGCAGGGCCTAGGATGGGGGAGCTTTGGGCTTACAGAGCCATGTCTTAAGCAGAGTATAAAAACAAAGCTCTGGTTTCAGAGGGAAGTTTAAGATTCTTTAGCTGTCCAGTGACAACTCTTAAGCAAATTTGACTGTACAGATTCCCCTGTTCACTCAGCTGGGAAACCCTACCAGATGATCTCTGTCCTCCTTCAACATCCAGGTTCGTCTCTCTACAAAAAGCCACTCACATTTCTGGCTTCAAGACAAACCCTGGAGTTTGCAACCATGCCCCACCCTCACCCCCACGCCCAACCACCCACTGCCTGACGCTCTTTCATGCTTTGCCCTGGTTCAGAAGTCCACTCAGAAAGTTAGAGCAGGTAGCTGCCACAAAGCCCCCTTGGGGACTGCTGACTTTTACAGCTCCTTCGGAGTTTATCCTGGGAAGATAAGTGATAATTGCTTTCACTTTGCAGAGGTCTGGGAGGACAGTCAGCCTAGGCAAGTGTGGGTAGGTTGGGGGCAGGG
This sequence comes from Micromys minutus, assembly GCF_963924665.1. NCBI lineage: Eukaryota > Metazoa > Chordata > Mammalia > Rodentia > Muridae > Micromys > Micromys minutus. The sequence continues at coordinate 31,020,388 of NC_137980.1, forward strand.
CTGGGGGCATAAACACCTCTCTGTTCTGCTCTTCATTCAGTCTGTCCATCCGTCTAAGCTTTCACATTCCCGTACTCAGCAAGGTGAGCTTAGGGAGGGGGCCAGCAATGGTTAACACCACTGAAGAGACAAGGAAACTGAGAAAAGCCTGAAGTGAAAGCCAGGATGAGAGAAGGGAAGTTTCTACATGCCTGTCACTACTCATGGAGCCCAGAGTCATATTTCCCTCCCAAATCAACGACTTATAGGTAACAAATCTGTTTTTCGAGAATGCTCTGTTGTCTTAGTCTCAAGCATATCCAGTGCAAAGGTATCAAGGGAATGTTTGGCCTGCAGAAAACCAGGCTGCTCAAGCCCCTAAGAAAGCTAGATCCTGCGTTGCTATAGCAACCGAAGGTGCCTCAGCCTGAAGGGCAGAGTTCTTCAGATTCATCTACTGCTTCCAACAGATTGACTTCTTCCAAGCTCCGTCATGTTTCCTAATCATCAACACTGCAAGTGTTAGTTTTATTAAAAAGAATAATGATATTAATAGCAACTTCTGTCTGGAGCTGATACATCTGGGCCTTTTTCCCTAGTGCCATTGAATGTCTTTTTATCTCTGGAAGGCGGGATCCTATAGAACTTACATGCATGCATTCACCAATAATACGGTCGGGACTCGCGCCAGTGAGGTTTGACAGTAATTACACTTTGATGGCTGGAACATGACCTGTGAAATGAGTTGCTAGTCCCTGTTAACTCCTAGTGGACATCAAGCCGTAGCCCTCGGAATCTGAGCACTGCCCCTCTCTCCAGCCCCTGAAGTTGGAACTTGGCATGATTTCTCTTGAGGGGAAATTGTAGAGCCTCCTTCCAAGCAGTTATGCATTGCCTTTCTAGGCAGCAGAAATCTATATAATTAGCCTCAAAATACTCTGTGAGATGTGTGTAAATAACACAAGCCATATTTACAGGCAGGGCCACCTTGGCAGAGAGTTATCTGCCCTAGTCGGGTGAAGGGAAGGTAATTAGTAGCAGCAGGAGGAGAGACTCCAAACCACTGGGGAAAAAAAAAATCATCCTTTACCTCAAGAAACACAGCCAATTAAGGAACAGCAGGGGATGGAGATGTGTCAATATTTGCTGATTTATTATTAAAGTTCATTTTTATTTTATGGAGTGGGCTGATACGTTTTGGGTCTTTTTTCATTAATAAGTCTCTTGATGTCCTTTCTAACAATACCAAGAGAGGGTAATAAATTCCTGTAGTGAGAAACTGGAGCTGGGATTGGAGACAGATCTAGGAGGATATTGTGGAAATTCATAAAGACAGGAAAGGTTTCAGTTAACTAAAGGAAAGCCCCCTAGGAGGAGAAAACACACCTACACTATGGAGGGTCAGGGCTGAAAGACAAGAAAAGCTCAGCTCCAGTCTCATCCTAGGTAGCGCACATTCCCAGTGGAATACAGGAACGTGTTCTGTAACAATACGGAAGAGTGAGGCCTCTCCTGTGCAGCAGGCAGTGCTTCCTCGGGAATTTGGAAACGATGGGTGGGATCTCTTCGGTATCTTCCCAGACAGGTAGGTAGAGAAAAGGTGATAGGAACCATGAGTATACTACTAGTAATAGCAAGGCCACTGGGGGCTTGTGACGATCACTTTGAGCATTGTGGCTTGAGGTTTAGCATAACTGTTGAAAACAGTTGGCACCAAGCTCAAAAAGTCAGCGGGGGCTCTTCAGTGGATTCTGAGCAACAATTTGAGGAACTGGGCCACACTGGAATAAAAAAAAAAAATAATAGATTTCCCTGTGCTGTTTTCTAGGAGATGAGTTTGGAGTCTTATACTCTGACCTTTATCTTAGAAAGATCCCTAAACAGATAAAGCAGAAATGTTCTGAATTTCTGTCAACATGTATCTCTGGATTCTTTCGCTGTGTAGCTAGTGGTTTTCTAACACGGCCCTGTGCAAGGTTAAATGCATTTGCACTGATAACAGCCTGAAGGGGCCCTGTGAAAAATGCTGGCTCAGGTAATTCAATGACGCCCATCACTTTTAGTGCTGGAGGCAAGGGTTTGAATGGCAGGGAGAGGCTTCCACTCTGCAGGGAAGAAGCCAAGCCTGAAATCTCTTCTCTGTCTTCTGTCCTCTGCAGGAACAGCAATGGAAACCTGTGTACTGCAGTCTGCCTGCCATGTGCCTTTCGAACCCTCTCACTGAGAAGCCAGGAGGCAAAGTAAGACTGCTGTTGTGTCTTGTTGAGTGGTGTAACTTGAGTAAAACAGCCTTTATTTCTTTTTGTCTTGAGGTTTCAGGGCAATGTATTAAGTCTATCTCATAAGAGCACTTGTTAAAAATGCTGAACTTGAACGCCTCAGTTAACACTAGTGAAGCTTGCCCTTGGCAAAATGCCAAGTGGGACATTGTTGGGAGCATCCCTGGCCTTAGTGTCTGCCTGCCATTCTATCCTAGTGAAGCTTCCCCCACCTCCTTCAGTCTCCTGAGCTTCCCCATCCCTTAGGACCTGTTAGAAGAACAATGGTATACTTGCGGTCACCACATCTCAGTGTGATGTTCAGACACGGTTCTTGGTTTTAAAATATTTGTTATTTAAGCCATGGTGTAGCATAAAGATATTGCCTCTAAATGATATTTATGTTGTACCTGCTACACTTGAAGTCAGCCCCACCCAGGGGCAGGAGCAACAGCAAGAGTGCAGGCTTCCTAGAGTCATACTGGTCGTGTTCGGATTGAAGCTCTGGACTCCAGTAGCTCTAGATTTTGATCAAGTTCCTTGTTAAAAGGGACGTCATAGAGCAGGCCTGCTTTGTGGGGGTGTACTCAGCACAGTGGCGAAGTACTTTAATAGAAATCCACAAAGCAAGTATTTCTTTAAACCTGTCTTGTTCTCTGTCTTTCCAAGTATTGGATAGGTTATAAAAGTGAGTTGATTGGTTGAAATGAAAGGCTAAATAGCATGTTTGGGCAAACTAAGTCTCCAAATGACTAAACTGAAGAAATGGGAAGACAGGCAATCCACTTCAAAAAGGTAGAGAGAACTTTCCGGTGTTTTCTAGACACCTCTTCACAGGTGCGCTGGCTTCTTCACAGCCTTTCTATCACCAGCTGTTGAGATGCATCTATAGGGCTACACACAACCCAAGGCCTAGGATGGAGTGTCGTCTCTGGGTAAGAAAAATCAAAAACAAAAAACACAAACAAAACAACTTCACACTGGTCCCTCATGGATGCAGATGGGCAGAGCCAGTTTCTACCATTTCTATCTCCCTGCCTAACTTCGGGTAACCTTGCCCCCCCTGCACATCCTACCCTGGGAGTTGTCTGCGGTGTGCAATCCCGGATGAGGAAGCCTGCCTGTTTTGTCAGCAGTCCTGACATTGAGCAGGCGTGGCAGGGAACAAGCTTGCTTCCTGAGACTGCATTTGCTCAGTTCAGTGAGGGTCTGTACTTCCCCCTGCTGACTTCAGTTCCGTGAATGAAGTTTTCTTTGTCCCAACGATAATGCCAGCCAACAGAGAAAATACTGTTCGGAGGTCACAAACTGTGTCAACAGCTATTCCAGCATCCTTTGCTTCACCCAACTGCCCCGCCCCCTCCAGTCCATAGACTCTTACCAGACCACTACTCTGCCTGTGGAGTAGGAGCTGGGCCATCTTCATGGGTGAAATCAGAAGTTCACGTATCTCAAAAATGTCTCCCTTGACCAACCGGAAGGGACTCAAGCCCAGTATGGCCACTCTGGGTTCAGTGACATGATCTCTGTATGTGGATCTCTGGCTTCCCTTACCTGCTATGCAGCCAACAGGTAGATTTCTGTGTTTTTCCCCCAAGCTTTCAGGTTGAGATTGATCTCCTGGACATTTTTGTTCTCTCTTTTCTCATATTCCTAGCATCTGGGCTTATTACAGTTGAAAACTACCCTCATGAATTCACTTGTCAATCATCTCTGATAGCCTAGTGCCTGGGGGATGACCCTGAAAGCAGAGGTTCAGCCTTCCTTTGCAGGAGCCAAGGGAAGACACTGGATGTGGGCTGTTGGCACTATGGCTAATCCGCTCAAAATCTGACCTGCTCTCCTCACTATAAAAACAAAACACTTTCCTGTGGGGAGAAGACTGAAATTAGACCTGGATGTCAGCTCATCCAGCCAAAGGATGCTGTTCCACTGAATTCAGGACCAGCATTTCTTTAATGTAGAGAAAGAAAGGTCTTAATAAATCCAGTGAGACAGAGAATTCCAATGTGAGTTCCTAATAGGAAAAAAAAAAAAGAATATTTGGGAGCGAACTCTAATAAACCAGCCAAAGAATACGTCTTTTCTTTAATGGCCATTGCTGTAATAAAGCAAGGACAATGGATCCTAAGTAAGAAAGAGAAGAAAAAGTCACTGTAGGCAACAGGCAAACAAACCCTGAACACGGGATTATTCGCCCACACATAAAGAAGAGTGGAGTGTTTTATTTTTTACAGACTTGGAGTCAGTGCCTTTTGGGTGGAGCATACAGATTTATGGAGGTAAAAACGAACATGTTGAAAGTGTGTGTCATGGAGTTTCCTGGGACTAGCTCTGCAGTCTTGGTGCCCTTTCCTTTGCAGCTGCTTAAGATAATGTTGTGAAAGTTGGAGTTAAACTTAGTGCACCAGATCCCACACCGTTAGGGCTGGAGGACTTTTCTATGTGACTCGAAGGAGATGCTCTCTCAAGGTTAAAGCAAGATAAACTACTGACAGATATTTGATAGTAAAGATGGTGTCTCTTAGAGCAAGGTCTAACTAGGGGTAGTTGTGACCCCTTTGGAGGTTACATATCAGATGGCCTGCATACTAGACATTTACATTATGATTCCTAACAGTAGCAAAATTAGAGTTATGAAGTAGCAACAAAAATAATCTAATGGTGGTGGGGAGGGGAGTGTTAGCATAGCATGAGGAACAGCTTTAAAGGCTTTGCAGCCTTAGGAAGGCTAAGAACCACCACCATAGAGGTTGCTCAGATAACAGAAAATGCAAAACAGATCCCAGGCTTTAAATAAATTAATTGAAGATCAAAAGAGGACGGTTCAAGAGGAATTAGACCACAAGGGCAGAGATACAAGATTCCAGGGATATAGGTAGCAAGTGGGTTGGGGATGACATGAAACTCCTCTTCCCAGCTGCCCTGGGAATTCCTACTAGTGCTTCTAGAAGGCATTGTGCAGATGCTTTAGACTCCACAACCTCACAGGCCTTGGAACATGGAAGCAGACAGAGATGTTTGGATTAGGGACTGCCCCTGACCAGGGTGAGGCCAACCTGCTTTTCCTGAAAGACTTCAGATGACAGTCAGACATGTCTTGGCTCCAGAGAATCATAACGTGAAGACATGATTTGGCTGGCGAAGAAAGAAACAGGGAGATAACACACTAGGAGAGTAGCGGTGTTATTAAATGGAAGGGTGGGTAGGAAAGCAAACATGCTCCCTGGGCCTTCTGTACTGCGGGGTGAACGAAGGGGAAACAGAAGGAGCCAGGCGGAAGTGACTGGATAAACAACAGATAAACGGCGAGGGACAAGGACTGCCGCCCATGATAGGGATGCCAAAGGCTAGTGGCTTTTGTGGGAAGAAAGAATGGAGTGTACTCTGTGCAGATAAATCTTTAGCCTTAACAGAATTAGGACATTGTTCTTACTAAAGAACATTTTGCCTTGAAAATGGGAGGGTGGGGCCATCTTCCCAGGCAAGGCCCCTTCCTGCTCACGATGTCTCGCCTGGGTCTGAGTGAGCCCTACTGTTCTTTGGACTTCGAGATCATTACTTAGTGTTTATTAGATGACCCAAATAGATAGAGATAACAACCCACCAAAACAGTCTGTGGCTTGATATTTCCTTAAAAACCAAACAAAACCTATCAAAAGCATGGGAACATCAGAAGGTAGTTCTTAGCAAAGCGAGTCCTTCAGTCACTATAGTTACTGACGGTCCTGACTTTTCCATGTAAGGATGACTGGTTTAATTGCATCTCCTTTCTATACATCTAGCTTCTGCCCATTAAAGCAAAATGATTTAAGCCAAATATTTGTCTTCTGGGAACTTCTGTGACAAAAAGCAAATCTTCAAGTTACCACGTCTGTGTCATTAGATGATTCAATTGGACATATGTTCAATGTCAAGAGTACATTCTTTGCGTTTTCAGTATCAGGACATGGCTGTGCCTAGATTATGACCAATGGGAAATGAATGGAAATGATGTTTGGGAATCCTGTCCCTTTTGCGGAGTGACATATGGCTGTGGCAGCCAAGGATGGAATTGCTACCTTGCAGTAAGGCAGGCAGGACAGCAGAGGACTGTGATGAAGACTTAGGTTCTCGGCCTCTCAAGTTCATGGCTGCTTATGTGTGCTTAAGACAGATGTTACCTTCCATTTTGTCTGCATCTCTACTGTTGTTGCTAAAGTGGTGTGGTGTCCATGTGGGACAGAGTCTGCACTGTGGAGGCATTCGGAATCCTGTGCAGGTCAAGCGTGTTCAATACCTATGAGGTAAAAAGCACCCATCTCCTAAATCCAGCCCAGATAGAGACAGGAAGGAAAGAATCTAACTTTGACCTCTGAGAGAAGTTTGGTAAGATCCTGTCCTAAATCTAGGTATCTGAGCTCAAAGAAACTCCCAGAACTGAGGCCAACAAAATTTTAAAATTTTCAAGAGCTGTAGTAGGTACAGGGGTATGCAGTGACACTGTTTTCTAAATCCTTATGTTTATGGGCTAATGAGATGACACAGTGGATAAAATCATGTGCCACCTGAGCACCTGGGTTTGATCCCCAGGACCCACATACTGGAAAGAAAGAGAAAACTGACTTTCAAAAGTCATCTTTCGACTTTCACTTGTGCACTTATGCACACAGTGAACAAGTAAAAGTAACTGAAAATCTTAAGTGCTACATTCACACCAGTAGATTAATGCTGGCATTAGTCTTTCAGAGAGAAGCTTCTGTTTTGCTGTGGTAATGCAGAGACTCACAGGAGTGACAGGGAATGCTCGATCCTAAACCGGATGTCTATGTCAGTCCACGGCCAGGGGTCATCTGGAAGAGGAGACAGGAAGAAGAAAAAGCAGGAAATGGAAGTTAGAGGGGTGTGCTGAGGCAGCCTCCTGTGTGTGGGAGGGTCGTGGCAGGCACAGATCCACAGCATTTCTGCTTGTCTACATAAGACTGATCCTGTCACCATTTTATCATACGTGGGTCAGGGGGTAACAGGTGCAGAGCCCATGAGGCAATTAATGGACATTGAAGAAAGGTTGCCATTTTTTTTCAGTAGTGTAGCCACTGGTAAGTTGTCTATGTTCCAGTAAGCCCCTCATATTTCTATAAGCAGCTTTAATGAAGTTTAATGCCCACCCATCAAAGTAGGAAGGGTTTGTTTGAGAAAAGGGGGGTTCCCACAGGAGAAGGTGTTAATGAGAGAGGATCTTGGAAACCAGGTGGAAATGACGCAAACTTTGGCATACATAAATATGAAATTTTCAGAGAATTAAAAAAGAAGAATGAATGTTTTAAACAAAAGCAAAAACTGAAGCAAAGACTATAATCATCGCAGAGGTTCTGCCCACCTCCTAATCTTTCTATCGTCCCTATCGTCTGAAAGGGCTGCCAGTACTTTTAGAAACACGCCGTTATCTTCGACTTTGTGTTTGTGGAGACTGGCTCCTCAGAGCAAACACACTGAACCGCAGACTCCTGTTAGCTCCATCAGTCAAGGTGTTATGGGAGAATGAACCAGTCCCTCATATCTCCATCTGGGACTGTGCAGCTTTAACACTGAGAAACGATTTCCATTTTTCCCTCATAACTTAACCTTCTAAGAAGGCAACTTTCCCCACTGCCATTTACTGGAGTCCAGGTCGTTGTCTCCCACTGACCTTTGTTCAGAGTCCTTGGCACCACGGCGCCTTGGTACCCTTCTGCTGGTGGCTCAGTGAGTGAGAAGTCGTTTGCTGTTCATCTGGCCTTCTCTATGTTACCCATTCATAAAGATTTTTTAGGTTTTATTTTTTATGTTGTGGGCTTACTGAAGACAAAGAATTTTAAAAGATACAACTATTGCTGTCCTGTAAACAATTAAGAATGGAGTGGGAATATATAATACTGAAGTTTAGACTTCTAGAATCTCACCACAACCTAAAAGACAACTGGAACTAAGGTTTGCAACATTAGCTCCACCCTTAGGAGATCATCTGGGTCGAAAAACATAGTCTACAACTCTGGGGTGTAGAGCCTGAACTCCTGTCCTTAACGGGCAAAGCAGTTCTGCCAACACCCTCAAGAAGAATTCAAAATTATTTTTAAAACATTTAACAAAAATGCATAAATCACTGACAATACAATACATCTTTCTTTAAGCCTAAGGTACCCCGTACCAACTCTAAGAGGTCAGACAAAATAAATGAAATACAAAGAACTGACCTCTGAGTATTATTAAAATTACTAGGACATTAACAAAAGCCATTAATTCTGTAAGTATGTTGAGGTCTACACACAGTAAAACCAATAAGTGATAAATATAAGAAAGACAAATGTGTCTCTTCTGCTCTTTTGTTACTCCTTGCTCACAGAGGCTATAACATATGTGGGCTAAGTATGCATGTGCTCACACATGCACGAAAACACATGCACACACACACACACACACACACACACACACGCACACACACACACACACACACACACACACACACACACGTAATCTCAGGCCCTCACTGTTGTGGTATTCACCATTATCATGGATCATAAAGTCAGGTTTGTACTACACTGATACTGCTTACTTTTTCCTTATCTCAATAGGCCAGCCAGTTCATTCCATTAGCAGTGCCCTAACTTGTCTCTCAGAGCCCAGCTGAAAAGTATCAACTGCCACTATTGCTGAGTAGAGTGACCCAAATGTTACCAAGAGAGGAGGGAACTTAAATGTGTGTTCCGTACCACATGGGATGCAGCGTGCTTTCAGCAGGAATGCAAGGCCCTTTGGCCCAAATGATAGCAGCCACAACTGTGGCTCTAATGGCCACCACTGTTTGAGGACTCTGCGCAGACCCTTGGGTAAGTTTTTATAGGCAGTATGTCACTTAATTGTTTTACAGATGAAGCCTAGAGGACTAACAACTGCTTCAAGGTCCCCAAACTAATAAATGCAGGAGAGATGGCATTCAGATCCAAGCATACTGATGTCAGGACCTGTGCCTTTCCCGCCTTCCCCGAGATGTTGGCCTAATGTTCTAATACCCTCTTTCCTGAAGAAATACAGTGAAGTTTCCTAAGAGGACACAAAAAACAATGAAGAGAAAGAAAGAAGGAAAGGAAAGAAGGAAGAAAGGAAGAAAGGAAGGAAGAAAAGAAGGAAGGAGAGGAGAATGGAAGGTAGGAAGGAAGCAAGAAAGGGAGAAAGAAAAGGAAGAAAAAAAGGAAGGAAGGAAGAAAGGAAGGAAGGAAGGAAGGAAGAAAGAAAGAAAGAAAGAAAGAAAGAAAGAAAGAAAGAAAGAACGACTTTCCCTCCTATATTTAAGTCATTCTAGTTACAGTTAACCTACATTAGATTCCCTTTTACCAAATGGCCCTGATTATAAATAGCAACGTTGCACCAATAGAAAATCTGTGGGGGCATGCAGTGTTAGGTGGAGCTTCTCAAAGCACTTGCTTTGCAAAGAACTTTAAATGAAGTTTAAGCTACACTAATGTCACCATGTTACTCAGATCAAAATATTCAGAAGCTATTCCTCAGAAGCTATTCCATATGCTTAGATGTCCCAGTTTATCTGCTGTGGGAGAAGGAGGCTTGGTGCTCATAGAATCTATGAAGCTATGTATTTGATGTTGTGGATATTGACGTTCTCGAGGAATGGAGTCAGAGTGGTATTATTAAATATCATTAAAGCCTGGTCTAATGAAGGAATCAAAACAAAGTCATGGGTGGAGCTGAGACCTCTGCTCACCACCAACGCTTGTTAAGTTTTGCATCTAGGCTGTTGTGATGCCTGTTAAAGTAAATGAGTATAAATGAAGAGCAGAGAACAGAGCTTGCATAAAAGTTTATGGTCTACAGAGTAGGCAGGTCATTAGGGTGCAATGAACTCCCTAATTGTGTCTCTTTTTAAAGGTCATTTCCTGCATTTCATGAGAGATGGAGAATTACTTTTAGTCCCCATAAAATGTGGCTTATACCTCTATGAACATTTCTTTCAGCCAACCTTATTTTAAGGTTGGTTGATTGTATGTCTGCCTCTTTCACTAGCTTGTAATATCCTTTGCTACAGGCCTGGATGGGGCAGGCTTGAACTTTATTTTTTATTGCTTGGTTCCTTGTTCTTCTCAAAATTCTACTTCTGGTCTACCTCCATTTTTTTTTCCTTTGCTACTACAATGGCTCCTCCCAGCTGACTTTGTACTTTGTATTTCCATGGTTGCATGTTCTCATTTGTTACATCCTCTGAGCACTAGAGAATCTTTCGTGTGTGTTGAACGTGTAGCACACACTAGGCACCCAATGACCCAGGACCCCTCCTGTGACAATGCAATGTGTCTTCGAATTCATTTCACGCCATGCCCAGAACCTGAGCTCATTCAGACTCCGAATTAAATTCTTTGCACTACAGAACCAGACCCTCAACCTTAATTAAAATACTTCCTTTTTATGTAGATGATTAATGCCCATTAATGCCTATTATGCTGAAACTCATTGTATGAAAAGAAAAGAAAAAAAGAAAAAGAAAAGGCAAGATGATTATCAGTTATAGGCCATAAAGACAGATGCCTTGACCAACGTGAATTCCTCTCTATTACCTCGTAACAATGAGATAATTGGGGAAGATGGGCATATTATCCAGTTTAGGTGATTATACCAGGTCTGTTTTATAAAATAGAATGGCAGTAGGACTACCTGCTGTGCCACAGAAGAGAAGGGTAATTGTGGGCAGTCCTGGCAGGTTCAGAGGGTATTACAAGATGAAAAATGGCGGCGGGCTGCAGCCTAGACTTTTGATTTGAGATCAATCAAAAGGAAAAGTTCAGCTTCGTGTACCTCAGAAATGCTTGCATTCTGTTCAAGAGCAATTTAAACACAACACAGAGAAGAGCTTAAGGCATGAAACTGTACTCTTCAGTTTTAGTTAGCACCTGTATTATAAAGCAAGCATTATACTCATTTTATTATAAATAAAGGCTCCAGTCCAGTTCCCAGCATGTATGTCTGACAATGCTCAGACCTCTGTAAGTCCAGTTGCAGGAGGATCCAACACTTTTGGTCTCAACGTGCACCTGTACCCACATGCACATACCCACACATGGAAACAGATACAATTAAAACAAATAAAAATCTTTACATTTTCTTCATACACCTTCATTTATCTCACCATAAAATAATGCTTCAGACAAGGAGAGTGTATATTGCACCTGCAAAATAAAGTTTTGTCTAATGTAATAGAGGAATATTACTTAGTTGATAGCCCTTCTGGGCATTTTGAAAAACACAAACTTATTCAAATCTTAAGGAATATAGATAGAATTGCTGTGCAGTTTTAGATAACTGAAATGTCACCTTTTATCTGATGTTAGGTAGCATTCTACAAATATCTGCCATACTCTCTTTAAATATGTCAGGGAGCGGGACACCTTCCATCCGTAGGTAGTTCATTCCATAATGTTAGTCCTCTTAATATGGACAGCAACTAGAATCTACAGCGTGCTGGTACATATGTACTACAGTTTGGACCTTCTATCTTTAAAAGTTATGGATAGCATAAATTGTGTTTTCACAAGGTTCTGTTGTTATTTCCATTCTACAGATGAGAAAACTGAGGCTGAGCAGTGGAAGGCCACTGGCTCAGTATCATAGAATCGTATGATCAATGCATCACACAAAGGAGAAGACCTGACTTTCCCTTCATGGCCTTAATCTTAAGCAGCACAGAGAGTGTGTCCTCTCTAAATGTCTTCCCAGTGCTCACTGAAGTCATGGATCTTTGTCTTAGTGAGAGGACAGGCAAAGTGTCTAATCCTTTCTCACAGCACTGACACCAGCTATCATAAGCCTATGGGCCAGCGGTGATCTATGGGATTTCTAGGTGTATATCCTTCTGTCTTCCCATGTGACTCCCAGCAACAGACTCTGTTCTTTGACAGATTTCTATTTTAGGCTCTTATACAATCACCACATGATAAAGTTACAGTTTATGTAAAATTAGCTTTGATGGAAATGTGGAAAGATAAGGTTTAGTCATATCCTTGTGGTCAAACCACAGCCACTCTGTGCTTTGTTAATAAATTCTAGCTCTGCTATATTTACACAATTGGGAGTTTTACTTGAATTTAGAACTTTGCATGCAATATGATTATAGTTTATATTCATAGCATGGTTTGTTTCCCTAGGATGCTGAACTCTCTTGCAAGCAAGGTTCACCATTAATATTTCACAGATTCCTTCTGTGTCTAATAATTTTCACCCTTCATTAATTCCAGCCCAAATTTTGTCAATTAAATAATCATTCTGCTTCTAACTCTGCATCGTACCGGTTGAGTTGGGTCATCTCTGACTCCTGTGAGCTTGTGTGACTTAGCGTCCAGGTCAGAAGAATCTTAGCTGAGATGCCTAGACTCTCATCCTCCTGAGAGCTAATCTGGACATTAGCACACGGCAGAAGATGGGTCTTACAGCAATGGAGTCAAGAGAAACCAGGAGTCCTAAGATTAGCTCCTGCACACGGCCCTTTCTTCCATGATCGTTAAGCAAAGCTGGCAAATGTCAAAGCTGGAAACGCAGACTCAACTCCTGATGAGTAGACTTTAGAGTCATTTGAAAGGTTCTGCTTTCCAGAAGACATGGAAAGTGAGGTCAGCTACACTGTAAAATCTCATTTGTCATGGCATTGAAATTATACCTTCTGTATTTTCATAGGAATTTTAACTGAGTGAACTCTAAAAATAAAGGCCTATGTGGCTCCCCAGGTGTGTGCCTATGGTTCAGTAAGACAAGCCAAAAAGGATCTAATATGAGAAGAAAAAGGGAAAAAGAAATGCCAAATTATAATGCCACTTTTAGATTAAAGAGCAGAGAGTTTGCAGGGATCATCACCAGAAAACCACTTATGAGTGAATTAGGTTTGGCCTTGGCAGAAAATAAAGACCAGAAAGCTAGAATAGGTATCAGGAGGAAGGGATAAGAAAGACACAGGTGCTGGAGGTGACAGTGGGTCACAGCAGGCTGGCGACAAAAAAGATAAGACATACTAACTGATGGCTAAGTGGCAGAAATGAAGGCATGTGGGATACATGTGTATAATGTGAGCTAGGCGCCCGGAATGGTACAGGAACCCCAGTACTTGGGGATCCTGAGGCAGGAGAAATACAAATTTTAGATAAACCCAGGATACACAGGGAAGCTATTCCAAATCAGGAAGGAGGAGGAGGTAGAGAAGGAGGAGGACAAGGAGGAAGGGGGAGCAAATTAAATATGGATCTGAGATTTTAGGCAGTAGAGAACTGTACATGCTTTTGAGTAGATTTTTTTTTTGTATAATTGTTTGAATGCTTTTGAAGCTTTTTTAATGTACCTTGGTGTTCTACCTCCATGCATGTTTGTATGAAGTTGCCAGAGCTACATACAGTGTGAGATGCTGCCTGGTTGCTGGGAATTTCCTCAGGACCTTTGGAAGAGCAGCTAATGTTCTTAACCACTGATCCATCCCTCCAGCCTCTTATGTGATGTGTTAAGTGATTAAAACTGCTGCAAGTTTAGTCTCATGTGAACATGAAGGGGGCATTTTTGGAGTCAGAGACACCACTCACCAGAAGCCTTCCAGTCTTTTTCTCTTAATACATCAAATGTCCAATGACCTGAATAATTACCCAACCAGGAAGTTCCATTTCTGCTACATGAACACAAGGCGCCAGCATTAGGAAAGGGGTGAATATGTTGTTTTTCTTGAAGAGAGACAGGAAATAGAATGACTTCTGCTTAAATTTGAGTCATTATATCATGTGTGTAGACTTTTCAAGGTTATTTCCCTCAGTGGCAAGGTGGTAGTTTGCAGAAATGAAAAGCTGACATTTTCATGATTTTTAAGATGGACCAATTTAACTAAATCTTGACTAATGACAAAAGTGGGCATCAGTGTGGATATGTTCCGTGCATGTCAGAGAGACACAGCAGACACAGGCTCCTCAGACACACTTCCTACCAAATTCTGTGTGGAGACTGCACATGAAGAAGTCTCTCTCTAGTCTCTGTACCTATACAGAATGCCAAGAGTGCTGGGTAGTTACTGAATGCTTAGTGTTAGTAATGTTAAAAAGCTATTGTACTGCTGGATGCAGAGAGCAGTTATCAATAACTGTTAAAGCTATTGGCCCAGAGTAGGTAATAGAGCCAGAGGCAGAAAACTTAGCTGAAATATACAAGTCCCTGGCTTCCTCTCCACAAAAAATAAAGTTTAAAATCATAAGTGTGGATATTTTAGTGTGTGTGTGTGTGTGTGTGTGTGTGTGACAGAAAGCATGTGTATATGTTTGTGTGTGTGTGCATTCATATAGATACATGAGTGTGAATGTATGTGTGAGTGTGTGTTTGTGTGAGTATGGGTACATGTGTGTGTATGTTGTGTGTATGTGTGTGGGGGGTACATGTGTGTGAGTCTGTGTGTGTGTTGTATGTGTGTTGTGTGTGTGTGTGTGTGTGGGGTACATGTGTGTGAGTCTGTGTGTGTGTTGTATATGTATGTGTGTATGTGTAGTGTGTGTGTGTGTGTGTGTGTGTGTGTGTGTGGGTACATGTGTGTGTGTGTGTGTGTGGGTACATGTTTGTGAGTCTGTGTGTGTGTTGTATATGCATGTGTGTATGTGTAGTGTGTGTGTGTGTGTGTACAGAGAGGATGAGAGGGGAGCCAATGCTGGGTAGTTTGAGAACTTGGTAAAGGCTAGCAGGCTAGGTTTAATTGGACATACCTGAAATGACCAGTCAAATCCTACAATGTTCTTGCAGAAAACCCACCTCATTTTTGCACAACAAAAATAAGATGGCCGGACTGCAGAAGAGTGAGCAAGCACAAGGGCACATCAGTTAAATGCTGCTTGCTGATCCCAGTTAAGCCTGGCTGCAAAAATTCAGTCCTAAAATGACATTAAAAACAAACAAAACAAAGAAAAACAGGACCCCCAAGATGGCACAGTGGGCAAAAGCACTTGCTGTGACAGCCTGCTGAACAGAGTTTGGTCCCTCGAGTCCTTGACGAGGGGCAACAGAAGAACCGAGTTCCTCTCGAACTCTGTGGCTCATATGCACACACACACATGTCTCACAATACGCTTCTCTCTCTCTCTCTCTTTCACACACACACACACACACACACACAAGGTGGGCACTAACCAGGAACAGGCATTTCTCTGGAAGAGTTGTTGCTGATGTGGTGTGTGTGTTGGTTATGATTTTAGAATCCCTTGTTAACACGTGATGTATTATGGAGAATGTATATGTGGCGTGTTATGTTTGAGATTAAGTTTAATATGCATCAGCCAAAGAGCAATAGGAAAAGGCGAAAGCATCAGCTAGTAAGAATCGCAGAGTTTGGTAGAGTGTGGCTCAGTGAGGGAGCACTTGCCTAGTGTGTGATGCCCTAGGTCAGATCCCAGGAACTGGAAGTTAAAAGTTAAGGAGAAAAGGATTGCAGAATGTTGAGAATTGTTTCAGAGAAGCATGACTGGGCTTGTTAGAATGCTCTTGCTATTTTATGTACACTGTGTATATCTTCTACAGATTGCAGTATTCACTTAAATTGTTTGAAGGTCATTATAAAAACCATCAAGTAAAAGGCCAATATACTCTATTTCACTAAAAACTTCTAAGGCTTTTTTCAAAGCTGAGGTAGAGCTCTTGGAGGACTCATAACAACTCTATATGGAGGTAGAAATACTACAGGGAAAGAACTCGAGCCTGCTGTAAGTGTGCACAAGAAATCAATCACAGCCCTTGGAAGGCCAGAAAAGAATGGGGAGTTTGAGGCCATCATGGGCAACATAGTTCCTGTCCCCCCCCAAACAGCTTTGACTGATAGACATGCTTACAAGAGCCCCCTTTAAAAAATTAACTTGTCACACATTTGTATGTTTATAAAGAACCAGGATCTATTTTTATATGTCTACTCATTCAAGCTGATAGAAAAAAATATTGAAAACAACAGCTTAAAGGTACAAATACATAATTCAAAAGTGGAAATGTAAAATACTTAAAATGTCTTTTCAGAAATGATTAGGAAAAGCAAGCTGAATTATTTGAAACTTCAAAATCAAACTGTCCTATGGACCACATATGCCTTTTTTGCTCTGCAAAAGAGTGACTTTCTATGATCAACAGAAAAAATCTTTTTAAATGGTAGCAGCCTTTGAATTAAATACCAACCAAGTGCCATGTGGTACATGGTAAGAAGTATTTTTGGGAAGAGTTTTAACACTTCCCCAGGCTGATAAAAATCCTGGCAAAGAGTCTCTGCCGAGACTGAAGTGGTGTCAGTTGAACTCAGGGAGTGGGTGTACCAGGGTGTTGACCATGTGCTTAATTTGGTTGAAAGCCTTATGGGTGTTCCTTTATAGCCACTTCTTAGAGCTTTATAAGTTTTATTCTCTTTTTGGTAAATCTAGTTTATGAGGAGAAAAAGAAATGTGATTTAAAAAGAAATCTCCAAGTGTGGTCACCTATCTGTCTTGAGTTGCTTTGTGATGCAGTCTCCAGGGGGCTTAGGGAGGACCTTGTGGCTTACTGTGGAGTGTTCGGTGGGCCTGATCTCCATGTGCTGCAAATACAGAAACTCTGAGCAACTTTCCAGAGGCATAGCTAGCTAGCTCATGTCGTAAAGTTTTAGGTTCCTAGCTTTTGCTATTTATTTCTAGGAATAAGGAAGTCATAACCGAAATATATACTGGTCTACATATAACTGTTGTGATATTTATTTCATCATGACTTAGGATGACAGAGCTTAGACACAATGAAAAACAGTCCAGAATTAGCTATTGTGAAAATGATTCAAGCCAGCAGTAAGCCGGGGGAAGGGTCTATCGAGAGGCTTTTCAAGTGAAGAACTCAATTCATGTCTGCTCTTGGGGTTCCCCATTGGCAGCTTTGGCTGTTGGAGAAGTGCTCTCTGTTCTAGAATGATCATGAAGAACAGAGTATCCATGGGAAGCCTGGGACTCCCCCAAGAGGTTCTCCTCCTCCTCCTCCTCCTCCTCCTCCTCCTCCTCCTCCTCCTCCTCCTCCTCCTCCTCTTCCTTCCTCCTCCTCTTCTTCTTTTTCTTCTTCTTCCTCCTCCTCCTGCCTCCTCCTTCTTCTTTTCCATCCACAAAGGATATGTTTAATGGTCAGAAAAAACAAAACAAAACAAAAACAAACAAAACCTGCAAATATGACACACAAAGATGCTTATGCCAGGACTTCTAAGACTCAGCTGGCTCCAGAGGCTTGTCTAAAAGTGAAGACAGATTGATTTTTTTTTTTTTTTAGTAAAATACCAGTAGTAGCCAGTCATCCTGCCTGTCTGTCTGCCTTCCTTCCTTCCTTCCTTCCCATCCTCTCTCTTTCCCTCCCTCCCTCCCTCCCTCCTTCCTTTATTCCTTCCTTCTCATATTTATATTCCAAATGCGGCTCCCCTCCCGGTCCCCCCTCCCAGAGCTTCTCCCTTATCCCCTTTCCTACCCTGAACACGTCCAATCTCCTTGGACAAGTTGATTCTTAATTATTTTTGTCTTCCTACCTAGTGAGGATGGGAGCCTAGAATAGAGGAGTGTGTGGTCTGGTTAACTTCCTATCTAAGAACTCATCCACACTCGTGGGCCGTTGTTCACTTCCAGCTTGTGGTCCTAGGTGCGATTTGTCATTGATGTGTCCAAAGAGCTTGTATATTACATCACCCTAGCGCTCCAAAGAATATCCTGCGGTCAATACCAACTGCTTCATGTTCTTAAATAAAGATGTGTGGTTACAAAGAAAAGCCTTGAATGTGAAAGAAAATGTATCAAAGGTGTGATTATTTGTTACTTAAATTGTGAAGAGTGAAGATAATATATTAAGAAGTGCTTTAAAAATACCTATTGTAATTCATCTTTAATGGCTTCTAATAACTAATTGCCTGCTTCCTTCCTTTGTCCCTTCCTCCCTTCCTCCCTTTCTTTCTTTCTTTCTTTCCTTTCTCACTATGTGGCCATTTTGCCTAAAACTGACTATTCGGTCTAATAAGCTGGTCTCAGATTCAGAGAGCCACCTTCCTCCATGTCTAAAACACTGGGATTAAAGGCAAGACACAATACCCAGATCTACTCTTCATCATTTGGAGCAAAGACCTTTCTCTACAGCCCCTTGTTCCCACCCCTCCCCCAATTCCCCAACTTTATTATATCACTTGGACCCAGAGTATGATATTTTCTTTTTATTTGCTTGTTTGAGTTTTTGTTTTGTTTTGAGACAGGGTGTTGAAGAGTTTTACATAGCCCTGGCTCTCTGGGAACTTAATCTAATAGACCAGGATGGCTTCCATCTCACACACTGCCTCTGCCTCCCAAACGCTGGGATTAAAGGAGTGTACCACTATTCCCCGACAGTATTATAGTTTCAGGAAAATCCCTTTGTCTCTTTTAAGAATACAGAATTAGCCTTTAAGTTTCTCCTGTGAGCTTAAAATACTAATTACTGAGAAATATAAATAACCTGCAGTTATTTGTAATTAAATTTGGACTTTTTTTGACTTATAAAAGAAACAGTGTTTGTCTGATTATGAAAAATATATCTTCCCATTCTTCCTCATTTTGATAACTTGAAAATATTAGGGACACTCAAGGAGGAAATTAGAATTTCCACAAAAATAACCACAGTAAATACTTTTGACACATTTCTTACTTAGGTATGTATTTCTTTTACATAACTTATATTGTTCAACACGGGTGAGCTCCTTCCTAGAGTGTGTCCCCTTCATATTACAGTGTGGCTATTTTAAAATATCATTAAATAGGTTTCAAAATAATCTGTTTTATTCACTAATATGTGAGCATATTGCTATAGCTTAATTATTTTTAACAATAAGTTATTCTGAACATTTTTCCACTTTCTAACTTTCATCACTATAGACAGTGCTAAAGAGAATAAGCCCTGAAACACTTGCACAGAGAGCCGTGCACCCCGTGGCCACTCCCGAATACTTACTCCTGCGAGTGGGTAGAGAAGGTTCGAAACAGCATTTCACACCCTGCCTGGCTGTTTTTCAGGAAGGTTTTGCTCATATCCTTGGTCCATTTTCTTTTTTCTATTTGAATCTTAACAGCTTTATGTTGCATGTCTTCGTAGGGATGTGGCAAAGATTCAGGAGAAAGATAAAGCTTACTTTTAACTGTTGAGTTTTAGACCGCCTCTCCTTACCTTCTCGCTTTCCCTTGATTTTCTTTCTGACCCCCACCTTCTCCCTGCACTCACTTATTCAGTGTGTCTTGTTTGAACATGCCCATGTCGCCCTGCACTTGTGGAGCTTAGAGATAACTGGACGTGACCTTTTCTATTTCATTCTGCAACATGGGTCCTGGGGTTGAACTCAGGCGGTCAGGCTAAGTGACAGGTGCCAGCTCACTAGTCTGTATAGAGGTTGGGCCTGTGGGTAGGAAATGAGGTCCAGTTGCAAGAATACGAGCTAACTGGTATACCTAAGAACACTGATGGAGGTACATTGTTTTAATGCTATGGAAAGATAGACACCTGGGAGGGAGAAAGTTATCAAAAGAGCAACTAGTTAGAGAGTAGGGAGGGAGGAGGAGATGAACAAGAGCTATAGTAGGCTATTGTTTGGGGACATGATGAGAAGGAAGGGTGAAAGCCACTGTGCTGAGGCTTGGCTCACGGGGACAAGCAAAGATGGTTTTTATCCTCTGCTCTGCTGGGCAGCTCATGCCTGCTGGGTTCTGTCTCCCCACACAACCTGTGGATTATCCCTGCAAAATCACCAGCAAACTTCAAGGGGTGTCACTGCCATTGTGTGGTGCTTGAGCCAGCAGTGCACAAAAAGGAGCCTTAGGGAAAGAGGTCACGCTCAGTATCTAACTTAAATTCATTACCTAACTACAGTGCGGGCACATTTTAAGTGAGTGTTTTCTCTCTTGGCTACTTAAGTGACTGTTTTGAGACAGTCACAGAACTTTATAAAGCATAAAAGGAGGGAAGCCCAGGATAGCACAGTGAGGTCTAACCCAGCCTGGTGACATAATGAGACGCTCAGGAAGGAAAGGAAGGGAAGAAGGGAAGGAGGGAAGAAAGCTACATGTTTCTAACCTGATATAAAAGATTAACTGGTTGACTAAAGAGAGGTGTGTGTGTTCAAGTATGATTGCTAAAGCTGGCTGTCAACTCTTTCTTCTGTCAGGGTTTCTGTATGTCAGTGATTACAGTTAACACTGGACCAGGAGAGGATTAAAGATCTCCAATGTGACGATCTAAATTGATTTTTTTTCTAACATCGTCATCAGAAAGTTTGTTACTTCCCTGTTAATGTATGATTCATAACAACGTGAATTTTAAATATTTATTTTTCAAGTGGGTTATACAATGCTAAACTTTTAAAAAGTCAGTTCTAATATTTATTCGTTTTTACCCCCTCTGGGGTTTTCTAAACAGAAGTGCACATTCTCTATAATAGAATTTAAAGGCAGAAGATATTGTGGAAAGCAGGGTGGTGACGAACGCCTTGAATACCAGCACTTGGGAGGTAGAGGCAGGCAGAGCTCTGTGAGTTTAAAGCCAGTTTGGTCTACAGAGATAGTTTTAGGACAAGCAGGACCACAGAGAGAAACCCTGTCTTGAAAACACACACACGGTGGGGGGATAAAGCTCATAACTTGGCTGGAAAACTATCAAGGAAAGTTTATGAAGCAGCATTGGAGATTTTATTAAAGATCTTTAAGGCATTCAGAAGAAAATAAGGCATACTCAAGTGTGAGTGTGGTTTATGATATAAATGTTTATGATATAATGTTTATGATATAATGTTTATGATATAAAATTGTTTATGACATAAAAAAAATACCTAGCTTGCAGCTAGCTATGGAATACAAAGACAGTGTTACCGATCTCTGTAACAAGATGTCTGTGGAGACCACTTTCTCAAACATACAGAAGGTCTCTTAGTGTCATTATCATTAACACAGAAAGCAACTTTCCTGAGCAAATAACTAATATATCATGTGTATTCCCATCTACAGAGGGGAATCTAAGACTCTAGCTATGAGACACTTGCCCAGGGTCAGAGACAATGACCACTGAGACCAAGTCTGTTTGTTTGTCTGTTCACTGCATCTTGTTGCCTCCTGGACCATCAAGTAAAATTTGCAAGGCATTTGTAACTAGTCTGAGACTTTAGAGAAGAGTTGTTTTTTGTTTGTTTGTTTGTTTGTTTTTGTTTTTTCCACACATCATGCATTTCTCAGAATTTATTTTTTGAGTTAAGCAGATTCACAATGTTTTCATTCTTCTGGGTTGGGGATTGAACCCTCACACAAGCTAAGTAAATGCTGTACCAATGAGCTATCTCCCTTAAACTCACCACAACTTGAAGTCTCTTCACTCATAGGCCATCTTGCTATGTCACAGAGTCGGGCCTTCATTCTTGGGAGTGCCACAAAGCACAACACTAACAGAGAGACTGCTCCACTGGTGGAGGGGAGCCAGTGCTGTAAAGCGCGACACTCACAGAGAGACCGTTCCACTGGTGGAGGGGGTCTAGTGCTTTAGATAAACTGTGGTCTCCTCCACTGGATGTGATAGTCTTGCATTGGTGTGACTGGTGTGACTGTGAGGCAGCTTCTGTGTTCAGGGTGTTGAGAGAAAAACAGTTACAGTGTAAATACATTTTGTGATAGAGGACATGGCAAACTCCCTTTCCCAGCATTCGATGTTGCATTTTTGAAAGAGAAAGGAGCCAAGATGCTTCCCAGATTTCTTAGGGTGTTACCAAGCTATGATGTCAGCCTGGGTAGGTACAGTTTCTGCTCTTCTTATAAATGATACTTAGAAAAGATTTTCTTTTTGCTCAGGCTTTCTAGTAGAGAGAATGGAAGTTTTAGATAGGGCGCTTTTGTTGTTACAACGGGTCCTAACTGAACACTATGTTTTATGGTGACCTTTATGTTAGATCATCTTGTCCCTGGGACAAAGATCAGGCTAGAGTGGGACTGTGTTGGCTCTAGCATGAATTATGACACTGTGAAGAACTGGAAAGCACATACTGAGGGTGGATAAAAATAGTGAGCACAGTTAGAAAACAGTGCTCAAGGAAGACTTTCTAGTCAATTCCAGCCGGACCTCTCTCTCTCTCTCTCTCTCTCTCTCTCTCTCTCTCTCTCTCTCTCTCTGTGTGTGTGTGTGTGTGTGTGTGTGTATGTTTTGCTTCTAATAGAAGCAATCATTCTAAAAAATATTGTATTTGTATTTTTAAAAAGATAATTTTGGCATCTTCAGGCCTTAGTACTTAGAGAATAATTTTAATATTTATGGTAAAGGACTCTATTTTTGGAATTATGACCTTTACATGGTGTGTGCAAACTGTAGAAAAGAATTTGGCTATTCAAAAGTATGTACTTATGGTATATGGTGTATGGAACTGTAACAGTTTACAAAAATGCTGACATTTAAATTTGGGGGGGATGTCGAGTCTTCTTTTGTGACCAATGGCATTGAGAATTTTGGATGAAAGAGCTTTCCAGTATGTATGTGTCAGAAGTCTGGTGACTGAATCGTAGAAACCAGCTGTAGAGTGGCTTCTTGCAAATTTAAGCTGGAAAGTTCTGGAGCTTAAGGCTCCCATTTCGGGTTCCTGGAGTTCCCTCTGGAACCTTTTCCTACATGTCTGCTCTGCCTTCTTTCTCTACTGTGCTGACCTTTTTCATTAAACAGATTTTTGCCACTTTATATCTTCCTCTTAGCTGTGGTCTGCTAGGGGTGGGTCTTGAAGTTTCAAATGCTTAAGCCAGGCCTAGTGTCTTTTGCTCTTCTTGGTGCCTGGTTATTCTGATGTAGAACCCTCAGCTACCTTTCTGCTACCATATCTGACTCCATGTTACCATGCTTCTCACCATGACAATAAAGGATTGCATTTCTGAACTGTGAGACAGACCCAATTACAGGTTTTTTTATTATAAGGGTTGTTGTTGTCATGGTGTGGTGTCTTTTCACAGCAGTAGAGCATTGACTAAGACATTCATTATAATGCCCCAGCCCCCTGTGGACACACTTTTTAATTACTTTTTGCTTGTTTGTTTGTTTGTTTAGTGTGTGTAGATGTTTATGTAGGAAGGTGGGCATGTGTATAGCAGTTCCCACAAGGTGAAGTGTTGGATCTCAGAACTGAAGTCATAAGAGGTTGTTAATTATCCTACATGGTTTCTGGGAATTAAACTCAGAGCAATATATGCTCTTAACCAGTGCTATTTCTTCAGCTCAATAGAGACACAGTTTATAATGACAAACATAATGTACTTGAGAATGTTTGCTTATTTGGTTGTTTCAAAGAATAGCAATGTTAGAGCTGAGACTGTACTTGCTCAGTGTGCACAAAACCTTAGGCTTGATCCCCAGCTCTGAAATAAAAAACGATAGCATTGCAGCCAAACGACCTTATAATTCAGTACCACTGTGATTGATAGCATTCAATGCTGGCTCAAACTCACTGAATAAGGCAGTGTTTACAATGCTTCCCCTGGTTCCTATTCCAGAAGGAGGGTGGCCTTCAGGGATAGCCTCACCTGAACCACATAAATAAAGGCCTCCAACTGCAAGTCAGAGCCTGTTGATTGCAGATCTGAGAAGATTCAGTCTAACTGCAAATTGCTGCAAAGCCCTCAAACTTGGGATCTTGTTAAAATCATACCCTGTTGACTTGAAACAGACTCCAACTCCCCAGGTTTCAGTAACCCATCATTTTGCTATGAATTACATTTTGTGAAGGGCTTTTGCTTACACACCCAAAGTTGGCAGCTTTGCTGTCTTTTCTATACAGACAGTAGAGATGCCAGGGAATGAGGGGATCTCCAGACGTGGAGTCTGATCTCATCTAACCTAGCTTTTTCTCTCGAGCTTGGCAGGTTTTGCTTCTTTCTCTCTGGTGTGTCCCCCTTGAGGGACCAACATGATCTTAAGAAGAGAAGAAAAGCCTCAGGTTAAGGTCAAGTTGGGGCTAGAGGTGCATCAATCAGATCTACCCTATGGAAGATAAGGGAAAACTTCAAAGACTCTGAAGATTTCATTCAGAGGGCTTCAGACTCCCAGGCAGGGAAAGGACCCTGTGTAGTCTGAACCCAGTCTTGCTTAACCTGGAGGAAATGAAATGTGCAGTGGGTGTGTGCTTAGTCAGTTAGTTGTAGGGATCAAAACACATACAGATCCAAGGGACCGGTGGTGTGTGCACAAGGTCTCTTGGAAACTATAAACAGGAATTAGTAATTCTCTGGCTTGATCTTTAAACTTATTTAGTATTTATGTCACCGTTGAAGATTATGCACTAATATGGTGTGCCATTACATCTCTCCAAATGTCTCTAGTCCTTAGTGAGGGCTTAAAACATCATCTCTAAACAGACAAAAAACTCTAAGCATAAACACAGAGATGTTTATACTTAGATGCAAACTCATATGCAAACAAAATTTCCATAAAAGTAATCAATGGTTATTGGGAGAAAATAGCTTTAAGGTGTTAATTTCAAGTGCGTTCAGTAAGGTTGAGACAACTAATACAGAAAAAGATATGTCTGGAAAAATCCTCTTGGATTTCAGTATTCCATGCTGGTCAAATGGCATTGTGAGGGGAATGTGCCCCAAGTAAGGAAGAGGTCCACATGTTCACTGGAGGCCGCGTGAGAAGGGACATGTAAGAATGTTTTTCAAATCTTTGAAAGAGACTCACAGAGTTTGAAGGCCTTCATATACATCAAAGAGTTAGATTTGCAGAAAGCAGAAGGTGGGGGGAGCATCATAAGGACTGAACTATCTATCCACAACTGGCTGAGTCCCATATGAGATGCTGAGTTCTCTTGTGTCAAGAGCCTCAGCACGGGTTAAAGAACATGCTGAATGATGGGGAAGTTTCTCTCAAGACTAAAGATACAAACTGAAATATCCAAACCTTAAATGGCCTATTCTATTTTGTACCATCTTTTGTGAGAACTTTGTGAAGACACTGCCTTCGTTATTTCTCTATAAGATAGAGATAGAGAAAAATTAGAATATTAAGATGAGTTGGTATAGTTGGTTTCTGTCTGGTTTTGGAACTCACTATACAGCATAACGTGGCCTGCAGTTTGCAATCCTGCCTCAGCCTGACAAATGCTAGGGCTATGGGTGGGAACCACCGGGGTCGACTCTTCCACATTGTTCACTTACACTGTGAAGATGCCAAGAGACCTTCCATATTTGCGGAAAGCATGTATGGAGAATCTGCCACATGCTAGGCAGGCACTGTGACAAGACCAAGGCCACAAACATGAAAGATATGATTCCCAGGGATTAAGTTATAGATGCTGGGTTATGCATTCTTGAGGCGAAAATGAACTTAAATCTTCATTTACTATTCCCTATTTCTTCAAGATGCTTTGATATCATTAGATGGAAGCCAAATATATGTTGATGAACTGACTCTAATGTTTTAACAACTTTCACATGATACCCTTTTATGTTGTCAGCTAGGAACAAAATGACTTATTAGATTCTTTCTAAGGATACTAGTGTGTGTGTGGTTTAAAAGTATCTTCCTGTATACTTTGTGCACCTAAAGTATTTATTCTGTACTTATACCTAAGATCTCTCTTTGTCTCATTAGTTGATGAAATTTAAGTTCTGAAGAAATCTCAGATAATTACAGGCCCTTTGATCTAGAGCACTTCACGGTGCCTGCATTAGGCACAATGATTTGAAAAAACAACACAAGTAAGAGGTAATTTGAAAGTGCTTCAGTGGTACCCAACTGGCTCTTTGGGCTTCTTCTTTGAGACGAAGCAACTGACAAGTTAGGCTCCAGTGCTGGTTACTCCTTGCCGTCTAGGAATTTAGATGCTTTCTTATAATTTTTCTTTAACAAGTTACATCAAGTCGTTTTTAAAGTATGTTAAAGAGCAACCACTAATGCTGCATGCAGTTTGCTAAACATGTCATGAGGCCATGTGTGTATGAAGGTCCCTGGTGTGGAGCCAGGGGTGGAGTAGCACTTTAGGAGCTGAAATGTGATTCTTTCTTAGAAGAAACAAACATTGATTATTTCCCCCCACCCTGCTCCATGGAGTATAACCAGGTTTCTTAGTGAGTCAGCCACATCTTTCCTGTTGCTTTTGCTTAGAGTGGATTGTCTAATGAATCTGTATTCTGAGAACTCCACTGATCGAGTCATATTTGTAAGGAAGATCCACATGCCTTTTCTGAATATTCACTACCATGACAGGTAGAAGAGCCCTGAAGACTGTGAGCTGTATTCCATCAGACCAGAAAAGAATTCTATTACACCTAATTACTGTTTGAGGAATTTTGATTTTTATTACATTTATTTACGTATTTATTTATTTGCATGTATGCACATGCCTATATGAAGGTTAGAGGACAATTTCTGGAAGTCAATCTCTCCCAGGATCAAATTCAGGTTATCAGGCTTGGTGGCAAGTGCCTTCCTTGACCTACTGAGTCATCTTGGTGCCCCCACCAAAAATCAAATGAATGGGGGTGGTTGGAAACCAATAAGACAAAAAAGTGCCCCAAAACAAAGCAAAACAAAGCAGAAAAGTTTACAAAAAATATCATTTAGTTTGTTTTGTGTTGGCCAACTACTCTTGACCGTGGAACCTGCCCCTGCCCCTGCCCCAGAATACATATGACATTACCCATTGACACATTGGAGAAAAGTGATTTTTCCATTGGTCATCAGCTATGGATTGCAGATAGCTTCTTAGTTAGGCTTTTTCTTTCTCACAGCCACTTTTCTTTCTCAGCAACAGGACAATACTTATTTATGTCATCAAACATGGAGAAGCCAAACTGATGCCTAACTAGAAGAAGGGGTTATCGTATTGATTAGCATTCATGATACTGGAAGCACTCTGCATGCTACCTAAGATGAAAGGTAATAAATATCACCCTGCTATAAAAACTGTGACCTACAACATTGATCTGCCTGCAGGGTATATTGGTGCAACAGTGGGAGAACTTATGAGAGTAACCAATCACTAGGGTTTGTTCTGTTTTGTTGTTTTATATTTTTAATTTGAGATATACTGTACAGGATGGAACCCATGCCTGATACTACTAACATGGCCAAGACCCTGAGACTAGATGGGCCAGGGGCCTAGGTAAAAGCCTAATATTATCATTCTTCTAAAGAAACATAGCAAGAAAATGAAAACTACCAGATGCATTGCTATACCCATAGATCAGTGTGTCACTCAACACACATGGGAAGCTTCTTATAGTATACAGAAATTAACATGGATAACCACAACTGGACAGTTTGTAAATGGTGAGTCTTTGGAGCACCATGTCCTGAATGGGGTGTCTTCATCAAACCCCTCCCATCAGTGCTCAGGAGTCTAAGTGGAAGAGAAAGATTATAAAAATCAGAGAGGACAGAAGACTCCAAACACAACAGTACTAATGCACACATGAACTCACAAAGACTGGCAGCATGTGTAAGGCCTGCACAGGTTCA
Organism: Micromys minutus; assembly: GCF_963924665.1. NCBI lineage: Eukaryota > Metazoa > Chordata > Mammalia > Rodentia > Muridae > Micromys > Micromys minutus. Next base: position 31,048,116 of record NC_137980.1, read on the forward strand.
AGCCAGACAGGGCTCTAACTATGTTTAAGAGAGGTATCAGCCCTGAAACAAAAGCCAATCTGGATTATATCTTACTCTATCACCAACCATATGGCTATAGGAAATCAAATAGAGGCATAATTACAACAGTAAATCACAATGATCTCAGGTCTTACACTCTCATAAAATACAGGAGAGGCCCTTGTTGCAGTTGTCGTTGTATATTAATGGAAACAAAATACTCTGTCTTTTGTAGTTTAAGGGATCCTGAAAAAAAAATTTGAACTGTGTCTTTATAGTCTTGGGGATTCTTAGGTAGGATTAACTGGAATATTCATGTCAAATGGTTTTGCAGAAGTTCTTTCTAGATACTTCTTTTGCCTGGTGATGCTGAGAAGAACACCTTCTGTCTTTCCAACTGCCCATCAGGCCTGTCACAGGACTGTGACTTAATCCATAGCATTAAAAACTCAGTGATTTGCTGTTGCATGAATGCAATGCTCACCTTTCATGTCAAAAATGAACCTGGTCCAAGCATGGTAGAGCAAACCCTTTATCTCAGCACTAGGGAGGCAGAGGCAAGAGGATCTCTGTTAGTTCAAGGTCAGATTGTTCTACACAGTGAGATCCAGGTCAGCTAAGGCTACGTAGTGAGACCCTATCTCAGAAGTAAATGGAGAGGAGGGGGACGGAGAGAAGGAAGCCAAGAGTAATAGCAAACATAAAATGATCTAAGGCAGAATAAAAAGGTCCATGGAAATACGCCTCAAGACTGACTCTTCTTTCGGAGTGAAATGAAGCATGCCCAGAAGGGATGCCTTTTCCAGCTCCCCCAGTCCAGAGGCATTTCTTGATCATACAGTACACTGTCAACCAAATCTCCTTGCTACACATTTCCGAGAGTCAACCAAGATCACTATAAACCAAACACAGCTCATACACGAACCAGATTATGATTGTTAAGGTCATGGATAAGGTGAGAAATAGTGATGCTGTTTCACATCAGCATGAAGAGCATCTCAGATACCTACAAGATCAGCACAGGTGCCCAGATAAAAGTTCTTAACCACCTCTATGGTTTAACCATCACTGCCCCTTTATATCTGTCTTAAGTTATATTCCTAGCAATAAGATCAGTCATATGAAACCTTTTTTTTCATTAATACTGTTTAGATATCCTCCATGTAGCATCATCAACATAAAACATAAACATATGAGGAATAAAGCCATTCCACAACCAACAAAAGAAACATGTCTCTCCAAAACCGTGAGCTCTCGGAGAGGAATGTGTACTTGTTTGAGCAACTCTGACTGTTCTTGTATCTGTTTGGCATGGATCCCTATAAGCAGCTACAAATAAAATGTACATTCTCATTAAAGGAATTATACGGTTAGGGGTTTCCAATCATCAGAAGATGTCCTGGAGCTAGCACATGATAAACTAAGGTGAGCTTTACAAAGAGTTCAGAATAGCAGGATTGAGTAGACAAGCTCCCCTAGTGCCAATAACTTCCAACAGGCACCTGCTTAGCTTATCTAATGATTAATCTATGTAGAGCATTGATAATGGACAATGTTTAAAAGCACCAACCAATAGATGACAGACATTAACTATGGTGTTACCTTTGAACTCAGACCAAACATGGCCACAGGCCAGTGAGAGACAAGTGGGTACTGCATCAAAGCTGTTCCCAGCAGACCAGCTCACAATGTTTCCCTGTGGTCCCGGCCAAGCAGAGCCTAGTGCCAGGAGGTACCTTGGCTGCAGGCCCACCTTGCTAAGCACATCAACTCCACTTGTTTGGCTCATCTCCTATGTCCCTGGTGCCGTGCTGCCTTCCGCACTGTTCACCCAGATGACTTCCTCTCCCAGGATCTGCAGCACCATTTTCTATTTCCTGATTTTCTGAGATGATTTGAACACTCTTATCGTGGATAATGACCACCAAATACCTCAAAATCCAAGTGAGATGATTGCACATCACCCCTCAAATCTGTCTTTTAATAATTTTTTTTGATGGCCCAGATTGGAATGGGGTTTCTGCCAACACGTGACACACTTGTTTGCCCTAGCTAAATTTTTCTGCTAGGCAGCGAGCTATTCTGGAGCCCAAGTCGAACTTACCAGATTCTTTCTCCCAGACATAATCTATCATTACTTAAGTGTTTGTCTCATTGTATGAAACCAAGAAATGCTCATCATGATACAAAGGTAAAGTGGGTTTTCAGAGGACAGCAACTTGTGGATGGCAGGCTGTGGAATCTCCTCCAACACTTCAGTTTGGGACAAACTTGAGAAAATGTGCTTTTCAACATCTGTTATATTGTAAGCCAGGAATGCATCACATCCCACGGAATAAACAGGTCTTTATTACTCTTCTAATGTGTGAATTGGAAACACACAATTGGGAGAGAGCAACAGGCTCTTCACCTCAGTAATAGCTATTAAATGACTCTAGCACATTTAGCAACAAAACCAGTTAATTCTAGTTTTATTGTATCAACTGCCTCAAAAATACCTTCTTCAGGAGGACCTGTGCTAAGATTGTGTGACTATGTTCACAATTGCCATCGCTAAAACTTCAATGTCAACAAACAACAAGGTTTTCTCTTACAAGGGCTTATACCTCACCTTAGGAGGGGCATAGGGAAATTTCCCAGAAAGGGCATCAGGTTAAGAGAGAGTCAATATCACCTCATTTATCAGACCAACTCTACAAAGCTATATTCAGATATACCCCATGATTCCCTACAAAAACCAAAGTGTCCAAGAAGGAACTGTGTTTACTACAGTTCAGTATTGGAAAGTGTGTTTTATTCGAAGAAATAACTGGGGGCTAAGTTCTAGAGGCGGTATGTTTTAGTACGGTGGGCCATGTATTCCAATGTGTTGGCATTATCTAAAGAGTTTATCATAGGGCCAGCACCCAGGGATACTACAAAAGAGACTCTTGTCTGCTGCTGATGGTGGTTCATGCCTTTAATCCCAGCAGTTGGGAGGGAGAGGGCAGCCTAGTCTACAGAACTAGTTCCAGGACAGCTAAGGCTACACCAGAAATGCCTGTCTGGACATAGATAGATAGATAGATAGATAGATAGATAGATAGATAGATAGATAGATAGATAGATGGATGGATGGATGGATGGATGGATGGATGGATGGATGGATGGATGGATGGATGATGTATGGATGGATAGATAGATAGACAGACAGGAAAAGGAGGAATTCTGACTCGTGTGTGTGTGTGTGTGTGTGTGTGTGTGTGTGTCCCTGTAACCTACTTTCACAGCATGTGGCCAGATTGTTTTGACACCAGCTTTATAAAACTCAATTTTAAGAATCAAGGAAAGAACATGGGCATAGCAAACAGAGATCACATTTCAACTTAAGCCATTTGTTGATTTCATTTGGCAAGTTTTTGGGCATGCATCTTCTCTGTAAAGTGAGGACAGATTAACAGTAACTCATGTTACTCTCACACACTATTACATAAAATTAAATCCATGAAGAAAGAATATAGGTATAGTATATACAGTATGTATTCAAAATGGTAGGTAGTTTTGCATTAAAGGATCTTGGTGGATTTTAAGAATATAAAAATGAGACTTGGAGGCAGCTCTCGGTTCACAATTAATGTATGAACATATAGTTCATTACTTGGACTGGAGAAGTTTTAAGTAAAAAGTGATATTGCTGATAATTATGCTGTGTCCTATATAAACCCATGGTTATAAACTTGATTATTGGGGAGATAAAAACAATGTGCTGCATAAATACTCTGCATGACTCTAAGACTGAGAAAATATTTGTAGCTGGCTTTGTAAAAACTGGAAGGTCTCTGTTAGTAAGCTTGTTGCATCTGGCACTGCCTTGTGTTTTACTGGATTCTCAATGCCTAGTGCCTTGTGTGGAGCATTCTAAGTCCCTCAAAATATTCTTCTTCCTGCTTTAATCCAAACACTCCCAAATTTTTAAAAAAATTGAAAATTATTTAAAAAGTAACAACTTCTGTTTTCTGTTGTGTCTGAAAGTTCCAAAAAGCACCAAAGTGATGAGGATTATAGCACAGTCATGTCCAGATTCTTTGTTTTTTTTTCCCTCTGCGAATCCCTGAGTTCAAGTCCACAGAGGCCTCATTTACCAAGGATGCTCTAGACACTGAACACTGGTTGGTGTTTGCTTTTCCCAAGTCTTCATCCTTGCTGTCACCAAATACTTATGTAGTCATAGTAAGAGACTGAAACAAGAGATTTGTAGCTTTTTAGTTTTATGGAAACTCAAACAGTTGAATGCACAGAGAAAAGGAAATATCAAGAAACAGCAAATTAGAATATTTATTGTGAAGGTTTGTTTTAGCAGAAGACAAAAAAATAAATAAATCTGTAGTGCTGCTGTTCCCAAAATGTAGAGTTGCTGAAAGGCCAAACTCTTCACCTAGAAACACGAACATGAAGGCCTTGTTTCCTTTTTTGTTGTGTTGGCATTTTTGCAGATATTGCAAAGGGAGTGGTGGGCGGGACGGTTAAATCTCGGCAAAAATCAAGGCAGCAACTCGAACTACAAGTAATCATTATATCCTTTGCCACTAGGCAGCTTTGTTTACTTTAAAAGGACAGTTTTACTTCAGACTGTCTTTGATGAAGCAGAGTACCTGAATTTCATTTGGTTCTGACCCCTGAGTTTCTTTCCGTCTCTCCTCAATCAACAGTGTGAAATTTCTCTGATGCGCATGTGCTGGGGCTGTCTCCAGAGAGCATGTAGTCTGTTGTTTTAGTTGCAAGTGGAACTGTTACAGATTGACATTCTTCATGAAGAAGAGATAACTGACAGGCTCACTGTATTTTTTTAGGAATCAGTTATTCATGTGCTTTCAGATTCTACACTGTAACTAAACTTTAAAGATTACTATTGAATTTTTGTTTGATCAGAGAACAAGGATCACAGTGATATGGGAAGACCCTCTATGTTGTTTTGTTGTTTTTCCTTTGTCTGTGTCTTAGGGCTTTGCTGCTGTGAGCAGACACCATGATCAAGGCAGCTCTTATAAAACATTTAGTTGGGGCTGGCTTACAGATTCAGAGGTTCAGTTCATTATCAGGATGGGAAGCATGGCAGCATCCAGGCAGACATGGTGCTGGAGGAGACAAAAGTTCTACATCTTCATCCCAGGCAGCCAGGAGGAGACTGTCTTCCTCCCTGGGCATAGCTTGAGCATATGAGACCTCAAGGCCCACCATCCCCACTTCCAGTGACACACTTCCTCCAACAAGGCCATACCTCCTAATACTGCCACTCCCTGTGGGCCAAGCATTCAAGCACATGAGTCTATGGGGGGGGGGGCAAACCTATTCAAACCACCACAGTTTGTTTTTTTTTGTTTTGTTTTGTTTTTTCCAAACAGGGTTTCTCTGTGTAGTCCCTGGCTGTCCTTAAACTCACTCTGTAGAGCAGGCTGGCTTAGAACTCAGAGGTTCTCGGGCCTAAGTTTCCTGAGTGCTGGGGTTAGAGGCATTATCACCTCACTCTGATATTTTATTACAACACTCTTCATTTTACCAAAGACAGATCTGTATCAGATTCCCTTTATATAATTTAACTAAAACAATATTTTATAACAAATTAAATGCAGAAGCAAATATGAAATTCCTAGTGTTTTTAATTAGGCCAAAAATCAAACAGATTTATAAATTTTATAAAGTAATATAATAATTTTTCTTTATTAAATATTTTTGTCTTTGAAAATATGATGAGTTTTCATAAAATATTTTGTACACCTGAGATAGAATTATAATTTACTTAATATACTTAAAATATTTTTTTTAACCAAGATTACTTTCTAATATATAGGCATTTATATCACTATCACCAAGAATGCTCCAAGGTCTTTCTTAATTTTAAAACTTCATTTATTATTGTGTATCTGAATATATGTACACTTGTATTTGCATTATGGGATATGGATTTAACAGTGTGGGTGCTCATGTGCTAGGTCATGCCTAAGAAGATCAAAAGACCTTCCATCAAAGGTCGTGGGCATTAAACCCAAGCCATTAGGCTTAAATGGTAAATCTTTATGTCCTTAGCATCCTTTTATTTATATAGAAAAGTTAAGAAGATATCTATATATCTATAGATATATAAATAGATAAATATCCACATATAACCATTAACATATGCATTGCTGTGCTTTATAAAAAGATAAGGAAAGAAGGAATATGTTTGGTGGATGTGTGGGAAGGGGATGCCTCTGCAGGTCCATGCTGAGGCATCTCTTCACTGTGAGGGACCAGCCACAAGGTGGTATAGTATACAATAGAGTTTATTCATGACATGGGGAGGGGCGTTGAGGGAATAGAGTCAGAGAAAGGCAAGGAAAGAGTAGAGAGAGGAATAGAGGCCGACCATGAGCAAGTGGAGAAAAGAATGGGGAGAGACAATGGGAAGAGAGAAGGAGCAGGAGAAAGGGGACAGAGCAGGAGCAAGAAGGAGGGGGGGGGATGGAGGAGGGGGAGGGAAGGGGAGGGGAGGGGAGAAAAGAAGGGGGGGCAAGCAGCTCCTTTTATAGTGAGCCAGGCACATCTAGCTGTTGCCAGGTAACTGTGGAGCAGAGCCTAGACAAAATACCCAACATGCATTGCATATAAATTTAGCGGTTATGAGTAAGGGTGTTTACATCTAAGAAAGTAGTCCAGAATTTGGGTAGATTAGAGGATAACCTTCCATACTGTATCTTTATATAGCTTAGTTTTTTTTTCTATAATGGGCTTAGGCTATTATGAAAACTATGCAATGACTTTATTTTAGTTTGTTTTTGTTTCTGAGACAGGGTTCCCCTGTGGTCACTAGGTAGACCAGGCTCCAACTCACACGAGATCAGCCTGCCTCTGCCTCTGGAGTGCTAGATTAAAGGTGTGCGCTACGATGCTTAGTTTGAAATGATGTAATCATTTTAAAAAAGGAAAAATCATACAAGTAAGTGATAAACTACCCAATATTGAGTGAAAATTCTCAATAGACAGGGCAGCAGACCTTCAGAATAGTAACCCTGAGCTCCCCAGAGCCGACTCCTTATCAAATAAAAGGACAGTGTCCACTTGAATTCAGTTTCAGATTTTAACGCCAGGCTCAGCAAATAAGTACTTTTTGTCCCGCTTCCTGTCCTTTTTGCAAACATTTATCTTTTCGTAAGTATGGACCAATCTTACTGGCAATGATTATTTTTATTAAGCAGAAGGACAAAAACCTCACAGGCAGGAACTGCCTTCTCCCCTCCCTCCTCCCTGGATTTAGTTTTGGAAGAAAAGAAAGATAAACAGAACGGGAGGGACAGAAAACTCAGGATCCTGCGCAGAGTGCCAGAAAGAACAGAAAGAAGGGGGAAGCTTCAAATGAGAGGAGACAAGAGGGGGCGGGGCGGTGAAGGGAAACCCTGGAGAATGTGGGAAAGAGTGGGGGCGTAAGGACCTGATACAGGCTCCAAGAGCCAGATGCTGAGGCTGGGTAGAAAGGAGAGAGAAGAACAGAAACTGGAACAAGAGAAAATTGGCTTTAAACAACAACAACAACAACAAAAGCCAGAGGACTGGGGAGAAATCGTGTCCTCCGGAAGTCACCGAAAGACTGCTGAATTTGGCTCCAAGGGAGATGAGGAGGAAAATTCAACAACAGAAATTCAGTAAAGTTGAGAAATGAAGTAGGATGTGTTACTTTGACAAGATGTGGAGCACAGTTTGACTGTGATGAAACATTTTACAGAGTAGACCTTTTCCTGGGTAGTTCGCTGGTGTGGTGACAGTTCGCTTTCTGTCCCCACCTTCCAACCCGAAATCAGAGAGCGTAGAACGTTCATGGGTGAGAGGGGAAGAAATGAAGAAGCTTCTATGATCCCTTCTGAGGAGGAGAAGGAACCGCGCGCTGAAAGAGCGCTTTATCTCATGGCCTTGCAGCTGGAGACAGTGAGTGTCAGTCCACAGGCACTTCTGACCCAGACAGTCCTTGACAAGAGGCACCCCACCCACCGGACTGTGGCCAAGTTGTTGTCCGAGGCAGGGAGTTCACAGAACAACCTCCAGACTCGCTGGGGAAATGGAAAATTTGAGAGCAGAGCAAATCAGGGCCGGCATTAGACAAAAAAAAAAAAAAAAAAAAAAAAAAAAAAAAAAAAAAAAAAAAAAAAAAACCGAAACTCACAGGAGACAGACTGGAGCAGGAAATGTGAGAGAGGAGGGTAGGAAGAGCAAATGCCGAGATGTCCAGAATACACCCAGCTGGGTTCTGCTTCAGAATCCTCTTAACATTCATTTTTGAGGAAATGCAATTTACCCCGTGATGACAGACAGTTTGAGGATTCTGTGTTAGCAGTTTGTAAATGCCACTGGAATCTCCTAAATGGAGATCCACCCCAACTTCTATGCCTCAGCTTGAACTCGGGTAATCAGAGGGATACCTGACCACAGAGCTGCTGGTGCCACACAGAGGGGGTGCCTGCATGTCACCTGAGGCAGATGGAGCCTGCTCTCCAGGGGTAATTTTTTGACTTGCTAGTGTAAGACACTAATTAGCCCTACAGTGGATACTGTGACCAACATCCCTAGAAAACAAAAACAGGACAATTTAGTCACAATCTTGCCCCAGGCTGCTGTTACCTTTCTGTCTATATGTTGTCAGCCTATAGAGGAAGTTAATGGATTGAAAAGAAAAAACAAAAAAAATATATATATAATAATAAAAACCACACTTACCCCAAAACTTCTTGTTCAGAGTTATTTAATAAAGTCAACAACTTGTCCTTTGAAATGCTAAGATATCTTGAATGTTTTATGTAAATATTTTTAACTAAATAACACAATATGTTCTTTGTGTCTCCCCCCCCCCACTTGGGTTATAGTTTTGTCTGTCTTTTGCTTCTCAGTGTCAGCTCTTGTTCAAACTGAGATTGTCCTCGGCATGTCTATAACCATAATCTGGATCCTACTAAGGATGTGAGCTTGCTTGTATGAGTGCACTTCCTCCATCACCTAGGTGTGTAAGGGTTTCCTCTTGAGTCTTACTTGATGCCTTTCTGTTCCTTTCCTCGCCATGTTCTCAGAAACAGGGTTTCCCCCCTTTAAGTTCCCCTGTGATAATCTCTAATCTACTTAGTAAATAGCTGTGTTTACAAAGTCATGTTTTATTTATATTTTCTTATCTATGATCTTGTTAGCTAAGATGCCTTAGTGCATTCAGGAATAATGAAATATTTTCAGCATAAATTGAGGAAATCCTGGGCAATTGTTATGACTTCATCAACACAAACAGTAGCAAAAATAGTCAGTGAAAGGGAGGAGAGAATCTTCCTCCTATATCAAAACACATTTATTACTTCCAAAAGTTCTCATTTATGTGTTTCTTTAGGGTTTTAGTGCTGTGAACAGACACCATGACCAAGGCAACTCATAGACAGCTTTTAATTGGACTGGCTTACAGGTTCAGAGATTCAGCCCATTGTTATCAAGGCAGGAACATGGCAGCTTCCAGGCAGGCATGGTGCAGGAAGAGCTGAGAGTTCTACATCTTCATATGAAGGCTGACAGAAGAAATTGACTTCCAGGCAGCCAGGATGAGGGTCCTAAAGACCACACTCACAGTGACACACCTACTTCAACAAGGCCACACCTTTTAATAGTGGCACTCTCTGGGCCAAGCATATTCAAAACTCAATAATGTTTACACATTTTTAAAAATATAGTGCCTACCTCTGTAGCTGGCCTTGGATTTAGAAACTCCCCCCCCCCCAAGTGCTTCTATTAAAGGCATGTGATACTCTACCCACCTATTTTACAATTTTTTTAAATAAAGAAAAACAAAATTGATCTCAAAAACCCCACCAAGGAGTCCTATTATTAATATTATGATGTTTTAAAACCCCATATTTATATGACTTCTGTTTTGACACACTAGTTAAGAAACACCAGTGTTTCATTTTATGGAGGATCTTGCAAAGTCTCTGTTTTACATGCCATAAACATGTCCAGCCTCATTTATCCCATCCCCGTTTGTTAAACAGCTGTTGTATAACACAGTGAAGGGATGAAGTAGACACTAAGGTAAACCTTTGGTGGTCACTCTACACATCAGTATATTTCCATCAATTATGAATTATGCATTTCAAACAAATAGTTCTCTTATTAGAATGCTGAAAAAACATTCTTTCTTAACATTCTGTCAGTTTTAACCATACTATTCAAGATAAATTTATTTTTCTAGCAAAACATATTTCACCAAGATATGAACTGGAAAATAGATTTCATTTGCATGGAAATTGTCTCAACAGCAAACTCGGAAAATACTAATCGAAGACAGCTGAGTGTGTTGCTCACTCACTCACTCAGATGTCGGAAGCTTTTTTTCCCCTCTTGCTCTACTTGTGTAAAACAAAAGCTTTTTCAACCAAAATAGTGATTTTTAAAAAGGCTACTCTTTTTCTCAATTACCCAAATTCCCCCCATTTAAATAAAATAAAATGAATAGATGCTTTAATCTCCCTTTGAGAGGATGCTGACTCCATTGAACCAGGTGTATTGTGTTGTAATCCTTCCCAACAGACAAAGGTGTTACCTTTCAGTGCCCAAAGGAATTGAAAAATTTACTATATCTTGAATGTCCAAGAAAAGGAAACCTCCATTTTACAAGAATCTTCACACATATGCTGAGAAAAATAATAATCTTTTACCTCCCCCTTCTTCTGAACTTCCTGAGACACAGAAAGGAATTTAAAATCAGATTCTATCACTTACTAAATTTATTAGAATTTAGTAACATAATTATCCACTATAAATTCTGTCTAGAGGAAAAGCAAAGTTACATTTGGAAACCCAGATGCAGGTTTAAAATTCCTGAACATTGCAGCTTTCTCAAGGTATCCTTGAGAAAGACCCTAAAAGCAGTAGGTTAAGCTAACCTAACTGGTGGGACATGTTAGACAGCCCGGGTGTATGGGTAACAGGCTTTTTGATTGCCTTTCTCGTTCCCTGAAAATATGAAGTGGTTAAAATTTATAGGAAAACATCTCTGAGAATCGTTTAGGCAGCTAACCCTGGCTGGACTCTGAGAGAGCATAAAATGCTGGGCTAAAGAGCTCAGGGCATTCATGGCACCTGCTCTCTAATACCCAGGCGGTTACGGTTACAGAGGGTGAGTTCCTTCTCACTTTCATGATCACAGTAGTGGGTTTTGTTTCCTCCTTTGTAGGAAACCCCTTTCTCTGACGTACAGGAAGGATGCTTGAAATAGAAGCAAAAGCAGAAACTCCAGGCCATATAGGAAACCCTAAGACATGCCTACAAGGGGCTCTAGCTCTCCACTGTTCTGAGTCTTCTGGGAGGATTTAGCAATGCGCACTTCCTCACATGAGCCTTCCTTAAGTGAATGTGTCAAACATTCAGGTCCAGCTTTGAAAGCAGAACTCCCCTGGGAGTTTTCCTTACAAACCGCTACCACCGACCATCAGAAGGTCACCTGGAACTTTTGTTGTAAAATTACCATCCGTTTTCTAATTCAGTAAACAAGATGGGAAGTCATCACATGGAAAAGTTCTTGGACTTGGCTTGTAATAGAGACAGCTTATTAAGGAAATAAATCCACAAAAAGTTTATTTTGGGGTGGCTGCCTCAAGCCCATCCAGGGTATATGCTGACCATCCTGTAAATAAAATCCTTGGCAATAGACACATTTTGGAATTTTTTTTAATATTTGCCTGTGCTTAACAAGATATCTTAGAGATGGGGGCTGCCCGGGTCTAAGTACAAAATGATATATGATATATCTCATATGTGCCCAATAACTGGAATGTAGAGGTAATTTTATACAATATTTTTTAGCATGTCTGTTTTGCAAGAGACCTATCACATAAGGTTAACTATGAAAAATTCCATTTGTGATGTCATTTTAACACTCAAACAGCTTTGAAGTTTGGATCCTTACATTTTGGGCTTTTGAGGTTAGGACTGTTAAACTCACACCACCTCTACTGTTTGGTCAGGCAGTGGCACACTGCTCTGAGGTCCACAGCCATGGCTCAGGATTCCGCAGCTCTCTGCATGGCTGCTCAAGGCACCAAGCTGTTGGAACAGCCACAGCTCTAAACAGGATCTGGAAAGGCTGGGATCGCTAAGAAAATTACCACACAGCACAATTGAAATTCATTTTAAATCCTGAACCAGGACTGTGATATCCAAGTGCATACATGCATATGCACATACATGTGTAAATACTGCCCAAAAAGTCTCAAAATTATATGTTCACCATGTTTGAGATTTTTGAGTTTTGATCGGATGGCTTTATTTGTTAAAATAGGGTAGGTGGGGTGGGGTAAGAATATAATCCGGAGAAGAGTGCTGGCTTAGCCTTTTCCAGGCCCTGGGTTCAATCTGCAGCACTGAAGAGAAAGGAAAGAATAGAAGGAAGAGGAGGAGGAAGGGGGAGGAGAGGGAAGTGGGGCATGGAAGGAAGAGAAGGGGAAGATGAGGAGGAAGAGGAGGAGAGTCAGGGGAGGAAAATGACCATGTGAGGGAAGAGGAGGAGGAAGAGGAGGAGGAAGAAGAATCCTCTCAATTTCTTACTTCTCATCATAAATGAGAAGTTTACAGAGGGAGGAGGGGCATGAAAGGAAGAGAAGGGGAATATTAAGAGGAGGAGGAGGAGACTCAGGGGAGGAGGATGACCATGTGTAGGAAGAGGGGGAAGAAGAGGAGGAGGAGGAGGAGAAGAAATCATCTCAATTTCTTACTTCTCATCATAAATGAGATGTTTAAAATGGGGCACAGGGGCACACAACTCTCCTAGCAGGCAGAGGCAAGTAGATCCCGAGTCTAAACCCAGCATGAGCTACTTAGGAGTACTCTGTCTCAAACAAACATATTATGTTGACTCACTGTATAAACTGTTCCATCCACAGACAGGCTACAGTTTGGGAAGCATTGGCTGAAGCTAATAATAATTATGAAGAGTCTGTTGCCTCAGAAGAGTCTAGAATAGATGTGAAAAGACTTCCTCCCAGTACAGGAGACTGTTTGGGACAATCGAAGAAACAATGCAGCCACTCTGGAGGCCATTTGTCCTCCTGGGAGCTCCTGGTTTGTCCAGTGCTGGGTTGAATGTTTGGCAGATCCTCGAGATGTACTCTGGCTTCCGCCAGCTGTGGGAGTTAAGAGATAACTTACATAACACATGGCTATTTTATGAGTTGGCGAGGATAAAGAAAGCTTATAAGTGGAAAGTGCCACAGTTGATCACACATTTAACAGAGATGTTAAAATACGAAGATAAAAACTATCAAACCTTGGGGGTTTACTTCATCCATGGAGAAAAGTACCAAGGATTGTGTTTTATACATTTGATGCCATTTCATAGATCCTAAATTTGAATGGCATTCGAGGTGATCATCTAGATGGTCCCTCCCTCTGTTACAGTGGAAGAACCTGATAGCTAGGGTGTAATGTGACTCGCCCTGACAACTATGCAAGCAGACACACAAAAGTTAGGGGAAAGTTAAAGTTATTAGACTGACAATGGAAAAAGGGAAATGGAAGTTTAGACCCCTAAGCCTTTGGCCGTGTCATTTTCTCCACATGAGGCCACAAAAAAAGGGGGGGAGGGATGAGAGATATTCTTTCTCTTGGCCTTTGGGTTCCATGTCTCCATTCTAGGGAGAAGCATAAATTATCATCAAAGATTACTTTCTATGTACACCATTTCCATCACAGTAGTTTTCATTTCTTAAGAACCTGGGAGCGTCTCTGACTAAATAAAATTACTTACTTCCTGTCAGGTGACCAGGATCTTCCAATGTCATCTTATTTGTTTGTTTATGGTAAGTTATGTCCCACCCACTTCCTGTTAGGATTAAGGCTGGACTGGCTTTTTACTTACTTAAACTGTCCAGATCTCCTGGGATAGGGCCCTCTATCCTGGGCTCGGATATCTCACATACACCCCTGATGTCAGCCCTCTCTCTTTTGCTGCTTCTCTTTGCCAACTACCTGTCTCCCCCTTTATTTATTTATTTATCTACATCCCAAACACAAATGCTGTTCCCTCCCAGCCCCCCTCCCAGAGTCCCTTCTCCCACCCTTCTTTCTGTTTCCTTTGAGAAGGTACCCTTCCACCCCATCCCCCAACTCTGGCACATCAAGTTTCTGCAGCTCTGATGCCAGATGAGGCATCCCTGTTGGGGAACAGACACCATAGTCAGACGACAGCTTTAGGGAGAGCCTCTCTCCTTTTTCAAAATCCAACATTTGTCCTTTCTGGTTACCATTATCATTGTTTTGTGGCCCATTCATTTTTAAAACATCTACCTTCTTTCCATTTTAGCTCAGCAGTTTACTTGAAAGATGCTGTCTAGCTGATCTCAGTGTTGTCCTTCTAAGGATAATTGTCACACCACCTATGTCACTAAGGACAATACTCAATCCATTACCCCCTGACACTTGTGGCTCTCTTCCCTATGAGTAACTATTTAGGATAAAGAAGTATCACTCGAGCGCACGCGAGCACACACGCGCGCGCGTGTGCACACACACACACACACACACACCACTGAGATATAGGAAAGAACAAGAGAACAGCTCATCACCCAGTGAACTGCTGAAGGAACAGTGCATTTGGCTACAGACTCGGATTTGCTCTTTGAACACGCACAGCATCTTCACATTTAACACAGTTTCAACCATTACCGACTATTCGCAGGCTCTCTGTCACACACTAGCACCTACCCATAGCCTCCTCTGTTTAGCCCAGCCCTCATGACCTTCTTTACCTGCGTTCTTCCTGCCCGTCCTCAGATCTACCTTATGAGGTCCTTTCTTGCCCCTGCTCTGAGCATCCTGTAGCCCAGAGAGACCTTGGCCCATCCTCCTCATCCGGATATGCTCTTTTGGCTGCTCACCTTTCTCTGGGTCCCATCAGCCGGGAAACTCTAAGGTAGCAAGGAGTTGGCTTCTGTAAAGGGAGAACTACAGTTGGGGTCAATTCTTACTGTCTCAAAAAAACACACAAGTGCTTATGAGAAAAAAAGCCTTACCCTCCCCCCAGAGGATGAACATACAAAGGAGTTACTCACAGAGCCAGGATAACCTTGAGAGGTTGTTCTTTGACCCTTTAGAACATCTGGGGGGGAGGGGGAGTCTCATCTCTCAAAAGGTTAGAGCCTCATCAGGCCCCCTGGAAAGGCTGTTAAAGTCCAGTTCTCTGATGTTTCTAACACTTTTGTAATATCTACTAGGTTAGGTAACTGTTTCGTTTTGCTGGTGGTTTTAACACTGCTGTAATGCGGACTAGGTTAAATGTTACTTTGTTTTGCTTGTTTCTCTTGAGTTACAGGTTTCTTTATCCTTTCAAATACGCTATGTATACATCATCTGTAATAAACTTCTTATGATTCTTTATTATTGATACTACCCCTCCAACGAAGGGGAGAGATGCTTTTTAAGAAAGGGGAGGGCAGCGGAGATCCATTTCACCAGGAGCCTTTCATGCAGCTAACTTCATCTGCGTTCAGGTTTCTATAATCTGAAAGGCGTTCTCATTACCTTGAAGTGCACGGGAGGGCTTCTTTAGAGACCATTGCTGAGCTTAGGAAGTTCGGCCTCCGGAAAATCAGAATGAACTCTGGAAACCCAGAAACCTCTGTGGGGTGCTGGTCCACTCACAGATGACACAAGAGGCGTCTGAGTCACACAGGCTTTCGATCATCTGGCCGAGGCTGAGTGGTTTACTTTAGCTCTGTGCCTGTTACCACATCTGTAAAAGGAGTTGTAAACCCTCACTTCCTAGGGTTGTTGTGAAACATGTTTGTGAACGACTGTATTAAGAGGGTCATGATGTTTATCATCAGTATGGAGTGCTTTGGGGTGTGGCTTTTCTTAGTGTTATCACTTATGGCCCGTTTTCTAAAATTATTAAATACTAAGTAATTGTCCTTAGTCTCTCACACCATTCAGACATTTACATCTAAAAGCCTAGTCTTTGTTTCCACACCAGGAGCAACATGGTAGAGCTTGGGCTTCCTACAGAACTCATTTTATCTTGTTACTTCTCGTTCAGTATTGGCCGTTTCCATGTCTGGTAAAAGTGCATGTGTAATTACGAATTTAATTTACACATGGATCCAGAGAACCACTATGGACATTTAAAAGAACTCTTTGTCTGGGGTCCTTTATAAAGCTTGCTGGGGACTCATCTTCTGTGTGTGTGTGTGTGTGTGTGTGTGTGTGTGCGCGCGTGCGCGTGCGCCAGAGGGTAGCATAAGACTTACTCTATCGCTCTCTGCTGCGTTTACTGAGGGAGGATGTCTCCCTGATTCAGTTAGTCTGAGTAGTCAGTCAACCCAGGAATCCCAGTCTTTGCCTTTCTAGTAATGGGATTATAGGCAACTACATTTCCGTGTGCACTGAGGATCCAGAGTACAGTCCTCACATTTGCCCAGGCCCTGAGTAAATTACTTTACCTTTTTTTTTATTGATGTGAGAAAAACTAGAGCTGGGAATACAATTCATTGCATGGCTCATAAAAACTGAGAAGCAGCTTCCAAATGGTTCTGTCCATGACATGTAGGAAGAGATCTCTTATCAAGTCAGTAACAGTAGGAGGGACTCACTGTGGAAAAAAGTGTGATTATGCCTACATAATTCCTGAGGGATGTTGTAGGTTCTGCTTCTAGAATAAAAGTCGGGCAGGTTCTGTCAGCATTGTGGAAAGTTGATCACAGCTCACATGGAAAGAGAGATTATAAAATGAAGAAGATATAGACATAAATATCAAATGGGTGGTACATTTTTCTTCTTTGTATGATTAATTCTAACTTTAAAACAGACACACACACACACACACACACACACACACACACACACACACACACACACTGTGAAATGAGAGTCACATAAAGAAGAAAGTGGAGAAATGCTATCAGTAAAGAGTTTGGTACACAAGGGACCTGAGTTCAGTGCCCCAGGTTCACACTAAGGAAAATAAAGCACAACTAGGCTCAGAACACACTTGGAATCTCAGCACTGGGAACGCAGACAGATGGATCCCTGGGGCTCGCTGGCTAGACAGCCTAGGCTAATTGGCAATCTCCAGGCTGGTGAGAGACCCTGTCTCAAAAACAAGATAGATCACGCCAAAGAGGAAGGTTTCTCAAGGTCAGCCTCTGCTCCCTTGCTCTCTTTGTCTCTTTCACACACACACACACACACACACACACACACACACACAATTTTAAAGTGACTACTATTCAAAATTTATCCAAATGAAGTTCACGGACTCTTACGGCAGTTCTTGTCACCAAGTGTCAAGACATCTTGGTTACTGACGTAACTGAAGTGAGAAGAGGCTTACAATGGAAGTAAATAAATAAGTTAAGTTAAATAAAAATGCAAAGAAAATAAATAACAATCAATAAAATAAAGGAGAAGAGTATTGCAGTAAAACTGTCTAGGTATATGCCAGTGTACTTGTGTGTGTGTGTGTGTGTGTGTGTGTGTGTGTGTGTGTGTGTGCTTGTGTGTCTGTGGGTGTTTGTATGTACGTGTGTGCCTGTGTGTCTGTGTGTACCTGTGTGTATATGTGTATACCTATGTGTATTGATGCCTGAGAGAACAATAACTTTCCATTTTCTCTTCATATGATGAAAGCCTCTTCCACAGAAGATAGTTAAAGGCACTCTTATCAGATTACTGAGACCCACACACATCCTTCAGTACTTCATAGTAATGTTATTGACTCATACATTCTCTCACCTCAGAAGAAAAGCCTGCCTGTCTCCACGGGGGGTGTGTGGTTTAGCAGGCTTATGGCAAACAATTAGGGATATGTCTGCAGAGCCCCTAAACCCAGGAAAACCAAACACATAGAAAATTAACTTTAAAATCATATTTTAAAAAAAGATTAAGAAGCAGATACTTTTACTAAAAAAGTTAAAATGTGGCGCCATCCGAGTTAAAATTTTAATTAGACGTCATGCACAGAACATAACAACGTGCTAAGTAATCGCTCGCCACCAAAGAACAAAAATACCCAACCAGTGACTCCTACAGAGCCCAGCTTCTTTGTAAAGCAGGAAGACAGAGCCTGTGGGATAATGATGACAGGCTCTGTATTTTAAACGTTTAGATTCCCAACAGCAGGATAAGAAAGATGTTTTCCCAAACTGAAGACAAGCTGGGCTGGCCAGAAGCCAATAGACTTTGAACTTGTGGTTAGAGCTCTGTTAAACAGTACTGCAAGTTAGAGAAGGAGGCACCAAGTCCAGTGACTTCTTACCTATTAGTGGGAGGGCCACACCCCATGTGGGTTAAAAGCTGGTGTTGGCTGAGCACAAGAGACTTTGAAAGAGAAGCTGTGTTGACTGATGGGGCGTGTCCAGGCCATAGAATATTGACTTGCTTCTTCCGTATGCTGGCCCCTTCAGGCATCAGCATCTCATGGCACAGGAAGTAGCCTGCAGATTAATTATACAGTTCTTTGCTCTAATGAAGTTCTGTGATTAGGTTCTGCCTTTTCCTGCCTCTCTGAACACTATTTGTCTTGAATTACAAGCTATGTGGTCTGAGAGTCATTAATCTTTCTTAATCATTTATTTTCTTCCAGAAATCCATGAATAAACATACCCACCAATAAGCTACCCAAACGATGACAGATGGCGTGGAGATTCTAATGGTTCATTTATAGAGTTTTCAGGGATGGGAAATAAAGGACAATGTTGGATCCACCTTTAGTTGAAGGAAAGATGAGCTTTGCTATTAAAGGATCACTGTTAGTGGAGTTAGGAAAGCGAATGTGATTGTCTTCATCTAGAATTGCCTGGGAAGAGTCTCATGAGGACATTCTGTGGGCTTGTCTATGGGAGATTATCCTGATTATGGTAAGTGATGTGGGAAAACCCAGGCTAAAAGTGGGTGACATCATTTCCTAGGTTTGGGTCCTGAATTGTGTGAACAAAGAGGAAGCCATTCATTCCCTTCAGTTCTTGACCCTGGAAGTGATGTGACTGCTTTGCCTTCCTAAGATCTTAACTTTCCTGCTCTGATGAGCATCAACCTGTTACTGAGAGCTAAAATCAACCTCTTTTCCCATAAGTTACTTTTAGTCAAGGTATTTGTATCATAGCAATAGAGATTAGACTAGCACAGTAAAGTTGTATACTACATTATCAAATTTTAATATGTATTTATTTTCTATTCATCTTGGAGTAGGCATAATAGACACTAACTTGTGGGTCTTTGTGTAGGCTTCCTGATCCTCTGAATTTAATGCCAAAACTACAGTTGAAGTTAAAGGTGCTATTTTTCTTGATATGTTTTTATTTTTTTAATTCATACGTAGAAAAATTATTGGTGCAAAGTCTTTTTCGATAACTTTAGATCCAGTAGTTTCTAACTTCCTGCTCATACATATAGATATGTGATAATTATAAAACCTGGAGTCACAATCACCTGAAAACCTAATATTCCTATGCATTAGGTACAAAATAAGTGTATCTTTTTGGTTTTATATTTTTAACCTCTTCTAAACTCTTCCTATTATCAGTATATAAATATTTCTAGTTGTATGATTTTTAAGGACAGATTTTGAATCCTCATAGAAATACTTATTAAGCATTTGTTATTTCCAGCTCATGGGGCAGGGCATTGTTATCTCAAGGCATTTAAAATCTTTTGAGGCAGGAAGAAGCTGGAGAGCTGGCTCAGCAGCTAAGAGCACTAGCTGCTCTTCCAGAGGATCCAGGTTTGATTCCTGGTACTTGTGTGGTTACTCGTGACCTAGAACTGTAAGTCCAGTTCCAAGGAATTTCATGACCTGTTCTGGTCACTCTGGGTACTAGGCCTTCTAGCCTTCAGGGATGCCAGTTACAAATGTTGTGTACAGACATATATGCAGTCAAAACATCCATCACATAAGCAAAAATAAAATTTAAAATCTACTGGGGACACAGGCAAGCGATAATAAGACATTAATATGATGTGAGCTTTAAGCAGTAGATGATACATTTAGTAATTCATCAACTTCAGTTCTTTCCTGTGGATCAGGGAACCACACCAGTATTACAGTGTCTGTTTCTCCTTCTATCTCTTAGCTTCCCTGTTTTGGGGGATGATATGCTTACACAAAAGATAAATTTCAATAGCCCCAAACTCACTGTCACTGAAACATGAACATCAACTTATTAGTTCCTGTGAATCTCAGGGCTGGCTCTGGTTAACCATTCATAGTTCACATGTCCACTCTCCATTTCGAGCACTGTGGGATCTGTGAAACACCATTCTAAGTGATTACATGATCTTGAGGACCGAGCTAGAAATGGGTGAGTCTCTAAGGAGCAATCAGGAGGCTACAGTTCAAATAAAAGGTGAGTCATGTTCTTCTGTAACCCTGGCATTGTAGGCGATATAACAAAAGATATACCTGTGACTTGCAGGTCTCCAGCCTCACTTCAGGTCTAGCAGAGACCATATCTCAAGGAAATAGGTTTCTGGTGATAGAGAAGGGCACTGGGCATCCTCCTCTGGCCTCTATGTGTACACAGGAACAAGAAAATGTACCTGTACATACATATATACACCCTATATACCTATTGTATTTACTAATCTTGGTTGTTGGCTTGACACATTTCAAAAGAGGGAACCTCAGTTGAGGAATTTTTCAGAACAGATTGGCCTGTGACCCTGTCTGTAAGAGACCAATTTAATTGCAATTGATGTGGGAGATCTCAGCCCATTGTGGGCATTACCATCCCTAGGCAGGTAAGCTTTGGCCACATGAGTCTGGAAGGGTTCTTCTGGAAGTGTACCAGTATGCATTTTTCTCACTTCTGGTTGTTTCTGCTACCATTTCAAAGAATGGAATATTATTGCAAAGGCAGCAAAGTTGAGAAATTAAAATAAAATAGGGAGAGTATGGTTCTGATGCCACTGAAGCACTTGTTACAATTTGGCTCCAATTTCTTTCAGTGATAGGCTGTGACTTGATGGTAAAACTTTCCTCCCCAAGTTGCTGTTAGTCATGTTCATCACACCAACAGAAAGCAAACTACCATGTGCATGTGAACATATACACACAGAATATTTTAATGTAAAAATGTTACCTTGACTTCTACATTCAATGATTAAAAAATTCCAGCATCAAAGAAATGTTATATAATTTTTATATTTTCATTTTGTATAAACAAATCCATAAAAATAACAAATATTTTTAATTAGAATTTATTCCTTCTTTGGGCAAAACATTTGCTCTTTATTTTGGACGAAAACTTAGCTCATTTTAAAAAATATTGCTTGAATAACTTTTAGCATGGCAGGTCAGTTACATAAGCAGGAAATAAATTATCAGTAAACACATAACTGTGTTTTTCCACCAGACCAAGATGTTCCAATGGTTTCCTAGTAATTGAGTTTGCTTTATTGAAATACATTTCCATAAACCAGAGGCTATTGCTGGTCACTGATACCACAATTGAACCACAAATAAACCAAAACAGAAGTACATTGAATGAACGCTGTAATAGAAAACCATGCTTGAAACAATCACGCATCAAGAAGTGAAGCTTACTATCTTTTGTGAGTTCACTGACTTTTTTCCCAGCATGAGGAAAACCTCATGAATATAAGAACTTGCTACTTCCCTGTACTTCACAATATTCATCTGTCAGTTACGGCCTTTATGTTACATGTTCACAAAATTTTCTCATGCTCACCTTTTTGTGGGGGACTTATGGTAGCTGGTCTTGGTGTATTTTAATATCGCATTTACACCTAGACTTTGAGACCATTAAGGTAAGAGATTAAGCCACATTTGTCATTCTATCCCTAGGCACTGTGTTTAACTGAGTAAAGAATAAAAAATAACAAATTCTTCTGTGACTTCCCAAACTCCAGCTCATTGTCTTTATTAGGTTCCTGTGTTATATGCCATGGAGCTCAGTTTTACACTAACCAGCCCCCATGCATATACCTGCCCACAGAATTAGATTATGATTTATGAAGGGAGTGGCGGGGATGGCAACTTGAAACAAGGTGTGGTTGGCAATGTCTTTTGACTTCCCCAGATAAATCTGTGGTGAACACACATACACAAACAAAACAAAACAACAACAAATAATGAAAGAAAACAAAAGAAAACTTTGACTTTGTTGGTAAAACACGTATCGGTAGAGGGGATGCTTAGGGGAGAGAAGGGAAGCTTTAGGAAGAAGGAGGTGGGTAATTGAGATTTAGGAGGATGTAAATACGATCAAAGTGTGTTACCTTCATGTATGAAAATGGCACCATGAAGCTCATTAGTTTGTATAATTAATAAACACTAAAAAATGCAAAGCACCTCTATTTTCTATTGGCATTTGACCTATACCAATCTGTTTGGTAAGATCTTTGCCCTGTCCCAAGGAGTTTTCAGGGACAAAGGGTGCTCTGACATTTTCTGAGTTGATCATAAAAGGAAAAATTATCTGCACAAAAAGTTATGCCACAGTGTCTTCTTTACTCTGGCCCCAATTCCATGGATAATCATGGTGACTACTTTGTACCAGCCCCACACCACTTTCTCCTATCCACTTACATAGTCATCAAGAAAAGTAGTCCCTGTCCCAGCCTCTCCTCAGAGATCTTAGAATTTCTAACCTTCTTCCCTTAGAGCAATGGCCTTCAAAGGAATCTCTTTGCTTAGCTGTCGACAGCTCACACAGCTTGGAGAGAGCAGCTTTGACTGACAAGGCAGCTCCTGCCCATGTCTCTTGCTCTTTATGCCCAGTGCTGGCACCCACATTTCACAGATTTCCTGTGTCCTGGTGATGAAGCTCAAAGAAGATGAGCTGACCTCTGACCTTTGCATTCTGGCCAGCCAAGTAGGGCTCGTAAGGAAGGACGTTGAATCTCCCATGTACCTGACTGGGGGATAATTTGCTCAATGCCCCTTAGCCTCCAATTCTTTCAGTCCATACCAGGCTCCAGATATCCCCATAGCCTGAACATTAATGGGGATAGTATGCCACATTTTGGCTTTTGATCCAAATTACATTCTCCAACTTATACTTACCATAGTTTACGAATCCTTTGGGTACAGCTAGTTGATAAATCTGATTTCTTATACCACTGCCTGTGGTCATCCATCAGCCATCAGTTCCTTGATTCTGTACTAACTGTGGGAGTAAGGTAGATCATAGCTCATTTCTCATACAGAAAGGCACTTCTCTGACCCTGTACAGAGAACTGTGCAATATGTCCAACATGGTAGTAGCAGAGTACCCTAACTTTCTGTGCCTAACAACAAGCCTGGTAGACCAGATGTACTGAAAAAGCACCGAGCACAACACTGCCTGGTAGAGAGGCAGGAGATGCCATATAGACTCCCTGAGCACTGATTGGGCAGCAGTACCCAACAGACACCTCTTCTTATTGCTTGTATGAGAAAAAGGTAGTGACAGGGGACTCTAGAAAATGTTGGGCAGCAGTGAGGCTTCACTTGATACTTTATCTACTTTTCCCTTTCTAGAAAGAAAAACCATGACCAAAAGCAACTTATAAAAGACATAGCTTATCCTGACTTACAGTTCTAAAGAGATAATCCATAATGGTGGGGAAGGCATGGCTGTAGGAAGCAGGGGTTGACTGACCACATCTTACTTATACACAGGAAGCAGAAAGCCAGCAGGGTGACTCTAGACACTTGGATCCCAACTTGCAACACTCTTTCCCCTAAAGATTCCATAACCACCCCAAATAGTGCCATAACTGGGGACCATGTTCAAATACATGGGCCTATGAAGGTCATTTCTCAGTGAAACCACCTTGCCGGACCGTTGTTAGGTGAAACCAGTGGATTTAAAATGACTGTTCGAAGCAATCTCCTGTGGCATGTCTGTCCATTCCCAGACTGAGAGTGAAAACTGGGCTAAATTAATTGGTTCAAGGGGCCGTCCATTTCCCATGTTGCTGTTTAAAGAAATAGTAGTTGAAACAAGAAAGCCTTTGTTATGACAAGGTACTGACATGACAGTGGAAGTGAGTGTGTGTGTGTGTGTGTGTGTGTGTGTGTGTGTGTGTGTCCCCGGGCATGCACATGCTTCTGTGAACCAAGAATTTAGAATATGGTAAAATGTAAGCCTACAAGTCAGAAGAGAATACTTTCTCCTTAAATCATTTTTCAAAGATGATGACCTTATTTAGTCCAGGTCCTCTGTCATGAAGAATTCTCAAAACTGTTTTGGTTCAAAGTGAATTTCTTTCAGTGATTATTTCAAAAGATAGTGCCAAACCCTCATACAGTTTACACATAAAAATGGTTGCAAGAAGTAAATGCCACTTAGTGCTCTTTTTAAAATTAGACTTGGTACTTAAAGCATGCACACATTCCCACTAACTTATACTTTGGGAAAAAAAGGCATACAGCTCTTTATCTACAAATGTATTAGATCTTTCTCACTTTTTGTTATTTGTTTCTATTTCTATAGCAAACAATTACTCATTTGAATCCAGGTAGTAAAAAGTATATACACTTCCCATTTTCAATAAAAATGCAATCTAATATAATGTTGAAAGTATATGATATTTTTATTTGTGTTCAAATATTTATCTCTTTATTATTTTATCTCTTTTATTTTTTCTCTCAGAGGCATGGGAGAGATGGAGATATAGTCTCTCTGTGTAGCCTAGGCTGGCCTGGAACTTGTAGCTCAGATTAGCTTCAAACTCTGATAAGGTTTATTATAATGCAGTGGGAGTATGGTGTAAGATGCAGAGGGATGTTGTGTATCATGATACAGTGGTATATGATTTATCATGATGCCATGGGAAGATGGTATATTGTGGTACAGAGGGTATGGGTTATCATGATGCAGTTAAGAACTAGAGGAAGACCTGTACTCAAACTTCAGCCCTCCTCCTCACAAGTGGTGTAGTCTCATTACTGCAACCCACTAAACCTTAGTTTCTCCATGTGAAAATGAACTGTGTTCATGGTCTAGTCATTAGTGAGAATAAAATGTTGGCTATTTGTAATGTGATAGGATCTGAAATTAGACAGTTTTTATACCCAATAAAGCCCCTCTCTCTCTGTCTCTGTCTCTGTATGTCTCTGTCTGTCTCTCTGTCTCTCTGTGTCTGTCTCTGTATCTGTCTCTCTCTCTCTCTACCCAGCTCCCTCTATGCATTAACTATGATTATATAGTTTATATATATAGTTTATTTATATAGTTTATATATAGAGAATATATATAAAATGATTATAATTATATATCATTTGAATCAATAGTGTTTCACAGATGGGGAGACCAACACAACAAAAAATCTGAATAGTGTGAAAAAATTTATTTACTCAATTTTCTGTAAAGGGTGAGATAAATCAAGTGGTAAGAATCACCTCATTTTAAATTTTAAATTCTTAGCATAGCTTTACTAGATTCTTCGTCTTCCCCTTGACTCTTGGAATGAAGCAAGATGTTTAAGGACACACATTTCTAGCCTCACGTTCAAAATTTTTGATGGAAAAAATAAAAAGGGCCACTATCCAAGATCTGAGCTTTTGGGGGAACTTGTGGACATGGGTTTGAATCTATAGGAGAATAGGAAAGGAAATATAATTCAAATTTCTGCTCAAAGTATTGGTTTAAAAGAGTAAAGCAGCCTAAAGGGATGTCTCAGTGGGTTAAGATACTTGTCACCAAGTTTAAACACAGCAGGACCCAGATAGTTAAATGAAGAGAACAGAGTCCCAAATATACCTCCAATAAATATAATTTTAAAATATTGTTTACAAAAATATTGTTCATTTTTGGATGACTTCCAAATGATAATAAATTAAATACAACTGTTTCATATCAGCTTGGTCTGACCCAAGGAAACTTCATGTAAAAACTAAATCTTTCATAAGTTCTTAAGAGATTACGAACATTTTGACAGCCTGCAAAGCATGATGTCTAAGAACAAACACCTGAGTAGAAACATGTAGAAGAAAGCACATAGGATTACCCTTCATTAATGAATAACATGTATGCTGTCAAAGGTCTTGGAGAAGTAAAGGCATCCTGACCCTCTCACATACACCTCAGCACATACTCACCTATGACTGAACTGGTCACAAAATCACCCAATACCCCATGGCATTCTAAGATTTTTCTCAAATATGTTTTTCATAAATATAGAAATAGG
This sequence comes from Micromys minutus, assembly GCF_963924665.1. Classification (NCBI taxonomy): domain Eukaryota; kingdom Metazoa; phylum Chordata; class Mammalia; order Rodentia; family Muridae; genus Micromys; species Micromys minutus. The sequence continues at coordinate 31,074,273 of NC_137980.1, forward strand.
ATCATGGCTGTTTTCTGTGTAACATATAGATACATATACAAATGTACATACACACATATGAACTCGTGAAACGTTTCATTTTGAAAGTTCAGTTGTACTGATAACAGCATTATTCAAACTGTGAACTACAATTTCCATGCCAAGGTTAAGGGATTACACTGTAAAAATGATCCAGGGTTAAACAATGTCTATAAACACGGGATTGTGCAAAAACATTCTGAAAATTTAAATTCCCAGAAGTCTCTTCAT